>NC_136073.1:21084189-21684189 GCF_964261635.1 Lissotriton helveticus
CCAAAGGATGCAAAAAGGAAGGAAATCTGGACACCAGGGGACGTGTCACTGTGCTGCAGGGGTCAGCGCCCACTCCCAAGGATGCAACAAGCCAGGAAAGCTTGGCACCAGGGGACGTGGCACTGTGCTGCAGGGGTCAGCGCCCACTCCCAAGGATGCAACAAGCCATGAAAGCTTGGCACCAGGGGACGTGGCACTGTGCTGCAGGGGTCAGCGCCCACTCCAAAGGATGCAACAAGCCAGGAAAGCTTGGCACCAGGGGACGTGGCACTGTGATGCAGGGTTCGGTCCCCACTCCAAAGGATGCAACAAGGAAGGAAATCTGGACACCAGGGGACGGGGCACTGCCCTGTAGGGGTCATCGCCCACTTCCAAGGATGCAACAAGCCAGGAAAGCTTGGCACCAGGGGACGTGGCACTGTGCTGCAGGGGTCAGCGCCCACTCCCAAGGATGCAACAAGCCAGGAAAGCTTGGCACCAGGGGACGTGGCACTGTGATGCAGGGTTCGGTCCCCACTCCAAAGGATGCAACAAGGAAGGAAATCTGGACACCAGGGGACGGGGCACTGCCCTGTAGGGGTCATCGCCCACTCCCAAGGATGTAACAAGCCAGGACAGCTTGGCACCAGGGGACGTGGCACTGTGATGCATGGTTCATTCTAGGAAGCAACAAGCAAAGAAAGCTTGGCACCAAGATACGTCGCTCTGTTCTGCATTAGGGAAGCCCTTATCGAGCTGGAGAGCCGGTTAGGGGCGAGGATGTCATATACACATCACTAATTGCACGGCCCTCCCCTCAGTCCTAGGGGGCGCTGGACCTCACCCTCTCGTGTACTGCCTGGCTGCGATGGTGCAGAGAAGAGCTGGCTCATAAAACTCCACCGAGTGCCCCACAGCCCTTAGTAAACAGGAAAAGCTTAACCACAATTATTCTAAATGTGCAATGACAGAGGG
Organism: Lissotriton helveticus; assembly: GCF_964261635.1. Taxonomy (NCBI): domain Eukaryota; kingdom Metazoa; phylum Chordata; class Amphibia; order Caudata; family Salamandridae; genus Lissotriton; species Lissotriton helveticus. The sequence goes on from NC_136073.1 coordinate 21,085,144, forward strand.
AGAAGAGAACACATTGTGACAGGGGAGACGCGGGCACCCAGGCTGATAAATAGACACGGCAGGGTCTGAGAGTGGGCAGAGAAAACACTTACGTTGGAGGAGGGGAAATGCATTCTCCTCCAGGACACACAAAATAATAACTCTGGACCAGGGGATACCTTGAGTGAGAGACTCTCTCCCTCTCACAAACACACACAGGATGCCACGAGTGCAACAGGGACATCATCCCTTGGGACTTCACTAAGTGAGAGAGAGAGAGTTCCTGAGTGAAGAGAAGGCCACGGATTTATCACTTCCGGGTCAATCCAGAAGTCTGCATCAACTCTTGGTGTGACTGTGTCCATGGCATTCTGCCCATGAGTTCAGGTGCCGCCCCACCCTTTTAGATGGTAATAAACAGCAAGGTGAAGAAAGCATAGAGAGGACAGGAGAGCTGCTGGCCCTTTTCCTGACACTGCGGTACGGCGGCCATCACAAGCACTATGTATTATTGTAAATGTAAATGTAAATGTATGTATACTTGTAAAGCGCACTATCACTTTTTAGGCATCCTGGCGCTGTATAGCGCTGTGGAACCCTTCCTGGCTTTCCCTGTGAGATGCCCCCTCCCGGGCACCCCCAAGGTGAAGCCAGGCATCCAAGCGCTTTCGAGGCCGTTGTGGAGATTAAGCAAGCTATTGCCCAGAGTCACAGAGTGGGACCCATGATTAGACTAGGCGTCGAGGCGAGAATTATCAGGTCCGAGGAAATTGAGCCCAAGACCCGCCGAGGCGGGAATTGAACCCTGGTCCCGGACCAGACCTCTGCATCAGGGTCTGCCGCTCTAACCATTGAGCCACACTTCTCCAATTTCTGCTGCTGGACGCAGGAGGGGCTGCCAAGAAGGTTGCACGGGCAGCAGCCGCGTCTGAACTGCCAGAGGTGTGGAGCAGGAACGCTCTGTCCTCCTTTTGTGAACGTAGACTGCTCTGCGCTAGCTGTCACACGCTTGAATAGACGCGTAGAGCGTCCCATAGTCCGGCTTCACAGCACTATATTCATTGTGATGGGATAGACCCATGTGGAATCTGATTCATCCATAGCACTGCGCCTCATAGTACTGGCATGTTTCTGTTTCAATAAATGAAGGGACAGCCTGATTGTAAACATAACTGATAAAACACACTGCTCAAGGCCACAAGCCAGACATAGGGCGACTAAGAGAGGTGGAAAGAAAACATGACCAGAGGTGCTTGAGCAACCATGGTTCTTCCAGAGAATGAGATTCACAGTCCAGGTGGCAGTTCCACTACAATTGGTGCCATCGGCAGGATCACAGCAAACACAAGGAGATGGTGGACGGAGTGCTGAAACTTTTCAGACACTCACCCCAAGTCATAGATCTGGGTTTAATCCATAATCATTCTTTAGCTCACTTCACCACTTCAGTTCAGACCCAGCTATATGCATATTAGTCTTGACCCTGTGCCTCATGGAAACAGTCCAGCCCGAACTGCCATGCCTCATGTGAACAGTCCAGCCCGAACTGCCAAGCCAGGTCTTACCTGAACCGGAAACAAGCATCCTTGGACCGGTGTCTGGGTAACTTCATCAGCTAAGCTAGCTTAAATCCAGTGGCAAAGTGGGCAAGGGTCCCACATCTCGGCATACCCTGTCAACTTAGAGCAAACAAAGCAAACACAAGATCTGGGCATACCCTGCCAACTTAGGGCGAATAAAGCAAACACAAGATGATGGACTGAGCCTGAGCGCTGAAACTTTTCAGACACTCACCCCAGCTCTGAAACTTTTCATCACCTCAGTTCAGACCCAGCTATATGCAAATCGGTCTTGACCCTGTGCCTCATGGGAACAGTCCAGCACGAACTGTCAAACCAGGTCTTCCCTGAATCGGAAACAAGCATCCTGGGACCAGTTTTGGGGTAAAAACCTTTGTCTACCAGGCTAGCATGAATCCAGTGGCAAACTGAGCAAAAGACTCATGTCTGGGCATACCCCGCCAACTTAGGGCGAACAAAGCAAACACAAGGAGATGATGGACAGAGAGCTGAAACTTTTCAGACACTCACCCCCAGTCACAGATCTGAGTTTAATCCATAATCATTCTTTAGCCCACTTCGCCACCTCAGTTCAGACCCAGCCATATGCAAATCAGTCTTGACCCTGTGCCTCATGGGAACAGTCCAGCCCAACTGCCAAGCCAGGTTTTCCCAGAACCAGGATCACGACACATGCCCGCATGGACAACAGAAGCAAAGTTACAAATACTTTTTACTGAGGTGTTCAGTACCCTGGGCTCGCACCTGGTCTTTAGGTTGGACACAGCTCTCTGCAGCAGGCGCTAAACCAGCCTCGCTCTCTCACCAGTTCCATGTCTGCAGCTTCATCTGGTGTGCAGACAGAGACAGGAGCTGGCACTGAAAGGTGCAGACTCCTTGCACAGAGGGGTGGGAGGGAAGGGGGCAGCTACCACAGCACAGTAGGCATCAGGGAAAACCAGGCACCTCTGTGCCAACTGCACGGAGACATGAAAACCAGCAGGCAGCGTGTCCGATGCTGGCGAGCGCAAAGAAATCAACAGCTGCACATAGAAGCGCTATCTTTTTAAAATGATGATTGCAGGTAAGACAGGAGAGACTCATGTCTTAAATATAAACATCACTAGCGGCACTGGTGGAGTCCTTCGGGCCCAGATCGTTTCCTACGCTGATGATACCCAGCTGCTTTTCACGTGTAGGAAAGATCAGGTTTTTGATGGAGAGAGCATTCGGGGCTGTTTAGGGATGGTCTTCAACTGGTTTCAGCAGAACAGCCTCAAAGCTAATTCTAACAAATCGGAGGTGCTGTTCTTTGGCTGTTCCTTAGACCCTGATTGGCAAGCTTGGTGGCCAGTGGATATGTGCCCCCCTGCTCAGGCTTCCCAGGTGGCAAAAAATCTGGGAGTCAAGATTGACAATAATCTGACGCTGAGATCCCATATCCTTGGTCTGACGGGCACTTGCTTTGGCATTCTTAAGATGCTCCGGAAGTTCTTGCCTCTGCTCACAGAAGAGCATAGAAAGATCACTGTGCAAGCCTTAATTGGCTCCAGATTGGACTATGCCAACGCCTCTATTTAGGTCTCCCGGACTATGTTGTTCAGCGACTGCAGGTTGTGCAGAACTCTGCGGCTCGCGCTATCTTTGGCCTTCATAGGCGAGCTAGAGCGTCCGGTTTGGTGCAGTCGCTTCACTGGCTGCCCATCCGGAAGCGGATTATGTTCAAAGCATTGACCCTGGCTCACAAAGCGCTTTTTGGCTTTGGAGCAAAGTACTTGCAGCGCAGGCTTGTCTTTTATCGCCCGGTTCGATCTCTGCGGTCGGAATCTTTGTTTCTGGCCGTGGTTCCCCGAGTGATGAAGGCCCGTATCAGGGGGCGCTCCTTTAGTTTGAGGGCCCCTCAGCTTTGGAACACCTTGCCTCTGGCCTTGCGACGTACATCTAACCTGCTCTTGTTCAGGAAGGGCCTTAAGACCTGGCTTTTTAACCTTTAGTGTGTCTTTTTGTCTCCTGTTTATGTTTGTTTTTATGGTGTTATGTTTTTTTTTCACTGAGCTGCCTATATAAAGCGCCGGGACACTCTTATTGAGTAGCCGTGCGCTATAGAAATAAAATTTAACATAACATAACATAACATCATTTTACACTGTTGATTTCTTGGGGCTCTTTCTTTTTATTCTGAAAGCATTTAGGGCAGGACTCTCCTGGACCAGGGCTTCAAGACAGATGCAATGTCTTGAACCCACGAGGAAGAAGCAATACAATGAAATGTTGGCATCGCACAGTGCCCCCCTTGCCAAGGAACCCAGCAGCCCATGCAGTCGGCATGAATTCCCTGCACATCAGGCCCCCCGGGCTCCTGAATAGCCACGTGTCCTTTTTAGGTCTTGACCTCTGTCAATGCCTCTGGCATTGCAGATGTCGAGATTATAGAGTTGGAATCAGGAAAGGTAAACCAGGCGGATTGCGCCGAGTGCATGTGCCCGTGCACGCGCTTTCCATTTGGTCTCCAAGCCGCCTGCCTCGCATCATTGCATCAGACCCGCCACAGCAATGCCGAGAGCTTCAGTTCAAAGGCATCCGTTCCCCCGCCCCCTGCTTCACACTGTAAAGGAATGCGCCTCCAGTCCCCGCAATGCCGAGAGCTATCATTTGTAAGTGATATGAATTTATACGTACACCAGAATTCTGTCATCACAATTTAGTCTCACTCACAGTTTGCCAGAGTTCTCAAGTTTTTTGTTTCAGGAATGAGTAGTTTATTTATTTATGTGTTTCAACGCGTTGTTTGTATTTTTGAATTATCCATTTATAATGCAACATTACTTGAACCAGAATGCCAAGAGATGCTCATGAGTGACACGCTGCAGCTTCAGAGCTCTGACACAGAATCCTGACTTGATTGTACTTACCAATAATAACATAGCCGCAAAGATAGCATAGGCAGGAGAAAATAACATGCCCCCTTACTACTGTGAAGCCGGGTTTTGTTTAACATGAATAATAGCACAAGGCTTTTCGTGTCTTCTTACAGTTGCCTATGGTAAACGTACAATAGGAATTCTCCTTGCTATCTTTGAAGTACAGTGATAACATACCAAGTACTCAATATCATCACTCATTTGCTCGCAATGAGGCTTTCCATACACCTAAGCTTCTGACTTTTCCGAGCTTCAGGAACAATAGGGAAGGGAGGGTTGAATGAAGACAATCTGTTGTAGGCCGTTCTTACAATGCACCATTATCACTCAGCACCACCACAGCACCATTCAGCACCACCACAGCACCACTCAGCACCACCACAGCATCACTCAGCACCACCACAGCATCACTCAGCACCACCACAGCATCACTCAACCCCACCACAGCATCACTCAGCACCACCACAGCACCACTCAGCACCACCACAGCATCACTCAGCGCCACCCCAGCATCACTCAGCACCACCACAGAACCACTCAGCACCACCACAGCACCACTCAGCACCACCACACCACCACTCAGCACCACCACAGCACCACCACAGCACCACCACATTATCACTCATCACCACCACAGCACCACTCAGCACCACCACAGCATCACTCTGCACTACCACAGCACCACTCAGCACCACCACAGCATCACTCAGCACCACCACATTATCACTCAGCACCACCACAGCACCACTCAGCACCACCACAGCACCACTCAGCACCACCACAGCATCACTCAGCACCACCACAGCATCACTCAGCACCACCACAGCAGCACCACTCAGCACCACCCCGGCATCACTCTGCACTACCACAGCACCACTCAGCAACAGCACAGCATCACTCAGCACCACCACAGCATCACTCAGCACCACCACAGCACCACTCAGCACCACCAAAGCACCACTCAGCACCACCACAGCATCACTCAGCGCCACACCAGCATCACTCAGCGCTACCCCAGCATCACTCAGCACCACCACAGCACCACTCAGCGCCACAACAGCATCACTCAGCATCACCACAGCATCACTCAGCACCACCACAGCACCACTCAGCACCACCACAGCACCACTCAGCACCCCCACAGCACCACTCAGTGCCACCACAGCACCACTCAGCACCACGACATCATCACTCAGCGCCACCCCAGCATCACTCAGCGCTACCCCAGCATCACTCAGCACCACCACAGCACCACTCAGCGCCACCACAGCATCACTCAGCACCACCACAGCACCACTCAGCGCCACCACAGCATCACTCAGCGCCACCACAGCATCACTCAGCGCCACCACAACATCACTCAGGGCCATCACAGCATCACTCCGTGCCACCCAAGCATCACTCAGCACCACCACAGCATCACTCAGCACCACCACAGCATCACTACAGCATCACCAGCACTACCACAGCACCACTCAGCACCACCACAGCACCACTCAGCGCCACCACAGCATCACTCAGGGCCTCCACAGCATCACTATGTGCTACTACAACATCACTGAACGCAACAGCATCACTCGTCGCCACTACAGCATCAATCTGTGCAACCATTCAACAACAACTGGTTCTAATATGTTCTCTCAATGTTTCAAGCTTTATTACAAATGTCACAAAAAGATGTTAATATTTCACTTCTGTTCTTGTATTTTCATCACAATAAAATACACTGAACATAATCTTCACAAAAGTTATTTACAAAAGTTTAAGCTATTGCCATTATAAATTACAATCACTTTTATTTAAGTATTAATTATTTTAAAAAAATTAAAAGCCAATGTTATTTGTAATATCAATACATCTAAGTCACGTAAATACAAAACATGTTGCATTACAAATGCTATAGGTGTCACATTTGCGAAAGTTATAACTATTGGCATTGTAAATGACAAAGCTATTAATTTAGCTATTTTCAAAACCAACACATAAATAAAAAAATTGTCATTTACAATACCAATAGCTCAAACTTTCCTAATGCGAGACCTATTGCATTGCAAATGCTTCCTCGTCTGTGATCACTCCTCTTTGTGTGCATGTTTTGTGTGGATAAAGCTTGATGCAGACCCTTCTAATCCAGGCACCCACTCAGCCAAATTAAAAGGGCGTGGCCTCCCTTCTGTGTCAATAAATGACGGGCCATTATTTAGCTGAGAACATTAACTTAGCCCAAATCAGTATTCTTGCCCCCAAGCGAACTGTACTCGTGTAATCAGCCTCATAAAGATGAAGAGCCATGCAGCCCGTCCGGGTTAGCGGCTGTGACCTGCACTTTACCCACAGTTCTCAGGAGCAGGCGCCCAGCCCTAGAGCTACCTTAGCATCTGTTCAGGTGAGAAGGCACGCCATGAATTCAGAGGACGGAGGCAGGGAGGTATCTGAGCACCGCGCGTGCGCGTTAAACCGCGCATGTACCGTCGCATAACACACACCACACCACTGTGCAACACAACACTGAAAACACGTGGCCTGAAAAGGCATTAACCAACCGGGCTACCCGCTCCAGCATCTCCTCTTCCCCAGTGCGTATCCCTCACACCTTAGTGGAGTGGTGTGGCTCACTGGTTAGAGGCGGCAGACCCGGAAACAGAGGACGGCCCGGGACCAGGGTTCAATTCCCGACGCGGCAGGGTCGTGGACCAGGGTCAGCGGACTCGATAATTCTCGCCTCGGTGCCTACTCTAACCAGGGATCACACTCGGCAACTCTGGGCATTAGCTTGCCTCATCTCCACAACGGCCCCCCACAAACGCCGGGGATGCCTTCACCTTGGAGATACCCAGTAGGGACCATCTCACAGGGAAAGCCAGGACGGGTTCCCCAGCGGTCTATAGCGCAGAGATACTCCTTCGGGAGTCGATTCTAGCGCTTTAGAAACCCACAATTAATTAATTAATTAATTAGTGCAGAATGGTATGGGCAGCAGTTTAACACGCACTTCCGTAGTAGGTGCATGAACCCACCTGCGTATGTGCTGACGATCCACCGGGTTTCGTCCCTCCGCTCCACCCCAGTAAGTACGTGCCTTGCTGCGGGTGCGTTAACCCACTTGGCTATCTGCTGGGGACGCACAGGCTACCCCGCCAATCGCTGCATACTATGCAGCAGGTGCAGGTATCTGCCTGGCTATCTGCTGAGGACGCACAGGCCCCTTCTCTCTCCACTTTCCCAGTTTCTCTCTGCATAGCGTGCAGCAGGTGCCTGAACCCAACGGGCTCTCTCCCGAGGATCCGCAGCCTCTCCTCTCGCCCTCCCCTTCCTCAATATCACGCCATACTGTGCAGCAGGTGCTTTAACGCGCTGGGCTATCTGTTGAGGATGCGCAGGGTCGGCCCTCTCCTCTTTCCCATAATGCATATAATTGTTCAGGGAATCAAAGCCGTGGCCAGCAGTTTACACCGCACTTCTGTAGCAGGTGCATGAACCCACCTGTGTATCTGCAGAAAACCCGTAGGCTCTTCTCCTCCCCTTGCCTCAATATCCCCGCATACCGTGCATTAACCCATTGGGCTATCTACTGAGGATCCGCGGACTCTGCGTCTCCAACATCCCTGCATACCGTGCAACAGGTGCATTAACCCACTGTGCTATCCGCTGAAGAGCCGCAGGCTCCCCAGTATCCCTGCAGCGCTGAGTGCGGCGGGCCTGGCAGCGCCGCGTTATTAATAATAAATAGAGGCGCTTGGCTCCCTCTGCAGAAGCGGACGATGCATCGTGCAGGGCCTGCTGCTGAGTTCAGCCCCCCCCCCCCCCTTCCGGGACAGATCTCCTCTGCAGCCTCAGATAAGACGCCTTGGCTTGCATCGGTAAACAAACACATCATGCACACAGCGCCTAGTGGTACCCAGGCAGAGGCACCATGCAGCGCTGCGTGCTACCCGGTGAAGGGTACCCTAACACTTACCTCATTTATTAGCAGAATTACCAGGGTTGGGGGGTGTCCAAGCGAAGGGGCGCCAGGTGATGGATGCAAGGTGAGGTGCAGGTACGGGGGGGGCTTGGCAGCCAATCCAGACGCCTGGAATCTGCTGCAGCCTGGGTTGGCCCCTACTGCAGGGGTGCTGCAGGCAGCTGCAGCCTCTGTCCCGGGTCAGCAGGTGAGATGCGGAGCAGCCTCTGCAGGTCTCTCCCCTCTCTCCGCTTCTTATCTTCTGTAGCCAGGGAGAATCCCTGCCCGAGGGGGCGGGCTCTCAGGGAGAGTGCCAGGGACGAGGCCCAATCAGAAGCATGTTGTCATGGCCAGCTTCCAGGCAACGAAGAACAGATGCAGGGGGTTTATGGCCCCCGCCTGTGGCAGGTGAGCTGAGCTATGTGCCCAGCTGCCTGGAGGGCTTGAATCATGCACAAAACATTTTTTTTAATTTAAATGTGTGCTTTTTTTATTTTTTTATCTCAAGCTCACCCTTGGGTGTAGTCATTAAAAACAAAAGTACCCGACCCGCCCTATGATGGTGCAATGTAGAGATCTCTTACAGGCATGTGTGTGAATAAGAATGGTATGTGCTTTTGAATAGCGCCTTACTACCATGAATATGATCCGTGGCGCTTAGGCTAACTGTCCACTTGTCGCAGATCTGTCTGTGGTGGAGCAGTCTGTTGCCAGGGGCCCCGTTTCGCATTTTTTCCATGAGTTAGTCTGGACAGTGCCCGGCTGGGGGCTGAGTCAAGACTGGATTATGGTGGAAAGTGCCTCACGGCGCTATATTCCATTTATTTATTTATTTATTTATTTATGCGTTTTTATATAGCGCGGACTTTACCCGAAGGTGTCAGAGCGCTTCACATTAGGAACAGAACTGATACACGAGAACATTACAAGTGCGCTACGTTTTGTAATATTTATAGAGCGCTTACTACCGCTAAGCGTGGAGTCGAAGCGCTTGCCCACGTGAGTAGCACGGTCCATACTCCCTGTAGTAGAGTGTGTGGTTGGAAGCAGAGGTCGAAGTGGGCAGAGGAACGTAGGAACGGCGTTCCCAAACTTTATCAATCTGCTAAAAACAGTTCCCACACTTTCTATTAAAAAAAAAAAGGGTTTTGAGCAGTTGAATTTCAGAAGGTTGAAAGGGCAGGAGGGTCTTTTTTACCATGAAGTGAGGGAAGGGAGAGGCAGATAAAGAAACACACTCTCTCTGGGGAACTTGCTACTAAAAAGACGCGTGAATGTCTGCAACTGTTAAATGACAAATCTGAAGGCTGATTGGGAGCCAGTGAAGGTTTTAACCGAATCATCAAATCTGGAATCTGTTCTTTTAAAGGAAAGCTATAAAAAGAGGTTTGCACTATCTGCAATCAGTGCATTACTAACATCATAACTATTGAATGCACTGCAAACATTTAAAGAAAATGTGAGTTATGTTATGTAATTTTTTATCTGAAAGAGACCATTAGTTAAAGATTCCCTACCTTGGAATTCCCCCAGGCGTCAGACTGGATCCGGAGAATTTTTTCTCAGCAGTATCCCTGCGCGTCGTTAGGTGGCGTCGGTCGACTCCACGTTCGTCATTGGCGTCATGATCGCCAGAATGACATAGCGGTATCTACTTAGACGTCGCATGTGCGCGCTGACGTCAGTTCTTTCTTTTTTTGGATTAACCAGCGCAGATCCGGAGAGAGCGGTACCCTCAGTCATTTATTGACTAACACTTTTTCGACTTTTGTCAACATCTTTTTCGAGTCATTCAACTCCTGGTGCATGTAGGGATGTCCCATCGTCAGTCCGGCTTAAAGCCTTGTGACTCCTGTCACAAGTTGATGTTGGTCACGGACCCGTACCTTGTGTGCCTCTGGTGCCTGGAGCGCCACCACGACCCGAAGTCGTGCTCCGATTGTCGGGCCATGAACCCGAAGTCTTTGCTGGAGCGGTCCCGAAAGCTTCTGGAGGCCCATTAGTCAGCTCCACGCCGCTGGAGGTCCCGGTCGAGAGGGAGGTCACGGGACCGGTGGCAGAGTCTTCACCATCATTCCTCCTTAAAGTCTTCGTCATCGGGTAAGTCAAGAAGAAGGTAAGGAAGCACCATCACTCCTTGGCTTTTTCCCGTCCGTCGGCTGACTCGACGCGGGTTATGGAAGGTCATCGTCCTTCGCGCCGCCAGCGGAGCCTACTGGGACTGTTCCGAGTTTCAGCCCCCCTTCCCGGGAGCCGGACCGCGACCGAGCCCAAGTCATTCTTGTGCAAAAGAAACAATTGATGGACAGAATGCTGACAATGCAAACATTCACCCCTAGTCACAAGGATCTGGGTTTAATCCATCATTCTTTTGCTCAACACACCACCCCAGTTTGGAACCGACCATATGCAAATCAGTCTTGACCCTGTTCCTTGTGGGAACAGTCCAGCCCAAACTGCCAAGCCAGGTCCTCCCTGGACTGGAAACAAGCATTGTGGGACCAGTTTCAGGGCATCACCCTTCATCAGCCAGGCTAGCTTGAATCCAGCGGTGTAGTGAGCACAGGACCCACGTCTGGGCGTACCCTTCCCACTTAGGGTGACATGTGCAAAAGAAACAATTGATGGACGGAATTCTGACAATGTAAACATTCACCCCAGTCACAAGGATCTGGGTTTAATCCATCATTCTTTTGCTCAACACACCACCCCAGTTTGGACCCAGCCATATGCAAATCAGTCTTGACCCTGTTCCTTGTGGGAACAGACCAGCCCGAACTGCCAAGCCAGGTCCCCCCTGGACCGGAAACAAGCAACCTGGGACCGGTTTCAAGGCATCACCCTTCATCAGCCAGGCAAGGTTGAATCCAGTGGTGTAGTGAGCACGGGACCCACATCTGGGCATACCCTTCCCACTTAGGGTGACATATGCAAAAGGGTCAAGACTGATTTGCATATGGCTGGGTCCAAACTGGAATGGCATGGTGAGCAAAAAGACAATGGATTTAGGCCCAGATCTCTGTACCCTGGTGAATTTATGACATTGCTCTGCCTTCTGTCCAACAATTGTTCTATTTGGATTTGTCACCCTGAGTGGGACGGGTATGCCCAGACGTGGGTCCCATGCTCTCCATGCCACTGGAGTCAAGCTATCCTGGCTGATGAGGGCTAAAAGCCCGAAACCGGTCCGAGGATGTTTGTTTCCAGTCGAGGGAGGACCTGGCCTGGCAGTTCGGGCTGGACTGTTCCCATGGGGCACAGGGTCAAGACTGATTTGCATATGGCTGGGTCCAAACTGGAATGGCATGGTGAGCAAAAAGACGATGGGTTTAGGCCCAGATCTCTGTACTGGGGTGAATTTATGACATTGCTCTGCATTGCGCCCATCAATTGTTCTTTTTGGATTTGTCACCCTGAGTGGGACGGGTATGCCCAGACGTGGGTCCCATGCTCTCCATGCCACTGGAGTCAAGCTATCCTGGTTGATGAGGGCTGAAAGCCCGAAACCGGTCCTAGGATGCTTGTTTCCAGTCCAGGGAGGACCTGGCCTGGCGGTTCGGGCTGGACTGTTCCGATTGGGCGCAGGTTCAGGACTGATTTGCATATGACTGGGTCCCAACTGGAATGGCATGGTGAGTAAAAAAAACAATGGATTTAGGCCCAGACATTTGTACTGGGATGAATGTATGGCATTGTTTTGCATTCTATCCATCAATTGTTCTTTTTGCACAAGTCATTCTTGTGGCTCTGGACTGTGCATGAAGATTCTGGTATCCCGAGCTCTTGAACTTGGCCATCAATCCTCCGACCAGACTGCCTCTTTGGGAGGATCTTCTGTTGCAGCAGCAGGGGACGGTCCTCCATCCGAACCCAGGTCCGGCTCGCGGGCAGTACGACCAGTGCCACCGCACCGGGTGCTGACTCTTCCAGGGGGCGCCGTGTTTGGAAGTACCTGGAGATGTAAAATAGTACCTCATGCCCTACAACTTAAGCACTACACAGGATATTTAATCAAATTGGGTTGGGGTTGGGGCTGAGTTAGACTCAGCTCCAGGATACTGTAGATTCAGGCATCCTCTGACAGCCCGCTGGTTGGGCTGGGTTAGAGTCAATCTCAGCTCCAGTGTGCCATCGATCCATCCATCCTGACAACCCGCTCGTTGGGCTGGGGTCGAGTCAACCTCAGCTCCAGGGTGGCATGCATCCTCTGACAGCGCGCAGGTAGGGCTAGGGAAGAGTCGATCTCTGCTCCAGAGCCCCGTTCTTCCAAACATCCCCTGAAAACGCTGTGGTCGTTTTCCCGCTCTCTGATCGATCCTTCAGCCCCGGATCTGTATCTATAAATCTGCCAGTCCCTTTGCATTGGCATAGTCCATAAATTACTTTTCAATAACTCTTGCTTTGTCCCAAGGTTGATAACCCGTCCTGACAGTGATGGCTCCATCAGGCCTGGTACAGAATGCCCTCTCCATCAGCACATTACAGATCGGGCCACGTGCCCGTCTTTTTGGATGCCGGGGCGCTTATCATCGACTAGTTCCCATATCGGGGTGGACTCTCCCAGCGCTGGACTGGCCTGAGTCTTTCAAAATGCCACCCCGCCTGCCCCTCTATCCTGCACCGCTCCGTCTACTCACCCCTCCACCTGCACCCCTCGAGCTGCTCGTCCCTCCACCTGCACCCCTCCACCTGCACCTGTCCACCTGCACCTCTCCACCGGCACCCCTCCACCGGCACCACTATGCCTGCTCACCTCTCAATTTGCACCGCTCCGCCTGCACCCCTCCACCTGCAGCCCTCCACCTGCAGCCCTCCACCTGCTCGTCCCTCCACCTGCACCCCTCCAGCTGCTCGTCCCTCCACCTGCACCCCTCCACCTGCACCCCTCCACCTGCACCTCTCCACCTGCTCGTCCCTGCACCCCTCCATCTGCTTGTCCCCCCACCTGCACCCCTCCACCTGCACCACTCCGCCTGCTCGTCCCGCCAGCTCTACCTGCACTCCTCCACCTGCACCCCTCCCCCTGCTTGTGCCTCCAACTGCACCCCCCAGCTTCTCGTCCCTGCACCCCTCCATCTGTTTGTCCCTCCACCTGATCCCCTCCACCTGCTCGTCTCTCCATCTGCACCCCTCCACCTGCACCCCTCCACCTCCTTGTCCTTCCACCTGCACCCCTCCACCTGCTCGTCCCTCCACCTGTACCACTCCACCTGCACCCCTCCACCTCCTTGTCCTTCCACCTGCACCCCTCCACCTGCTCGTCCCTCCACCTGTACCACTCCACCTGCACCCCTCCACCTGCTTGTCCTTCCACCTGATTCCCTCCACCTGCTCGTCCCTCCACCTGCACTCCTCCACCTTCACCCCTCCACCTGCTTGTCCTTCCACCTGCACCTGCACCCCTCCACCTGCTCGTCCCTCCACCTGTACCACTCCACCTGCATCACTCCACCTCCTCATCACTCGACTTGCACCCCTCCACCTGCACCCCTCCACCCGCACCACTCCACTGGCTCGCCCCTTCGTCTGCTCATCCCTCCACCTGCTCGTCCCTCCACCTGCACTACTCCACCTGCTCGTCCGTCCACCTGCACCACTCCGCCTGCTCGTCCCTCCAGCTCTACCTGCACTCCTCCACCTGCACCCCTCCCCCTGCGTGTGCCTCCACCTGCACCCCTCCACCTGCTTGTGCCTCCACCTGCACCCCTCCACCTGCTCGCCCCTGCACCCCTCCACCGGCTTGTCCCTCCACCTGCACACCTCCACCTGCATCACTCCGCCCAATCAACTCTCCATCTGTACCTGTCCACCTGCTTGTCCCTACACCTGCTCGTCCCTCCACCTGCACCCCTCCACCTGCTCATCCCTCCACCTGCTCGTCCCTCCACCTGCTCATCCCTCCACCTGCACCCCTCCACCTGCTTGTCCCTCCACTTGGACCCCTCCACCTGCTCGCCCCTCCACCTGTACCCCTCCATCTGCACCCCTCCATCTGCTCATCCCTACACCTGTACCACTTCATCTGCATCACTCCACCTGCTTGCCTCCACCTTCACCCCTCCATCTGCAACCCTCCACCTGCACCCCTCCACCTGGAGCATCGCTGTGTCTACTGCTGGGAACCAACACATGGACCTTAAAACACACCCACTCGAGGACCCAGCAGCCACCTCTGCCCCCCCCACCCACCATGACCCCAATTAGGCAATGAGCACCCTGACCCCAAACAGCAGTGTGGCAGTGATGCAGATCTGGCGACTGCTGGGACCTCCGATGTCCCCTCTGGCATACTCTTCTGCTCATGGCACAGTCGAATACACAGATGTATAGGTCCTGCGCGGGGGGTATGGGGGGGTCCACAACCCCTTCCCACCACTTCCGGAAAATGACACCAGTTTTGCTACTTTCTTGGTGACATGTCAGACTCTGGCACCTTGGACCCTTTCCCTTCAGGTGAGACCTCTCACCTGTGTGTACCTGTACCGGTGCTGCTACCATCAGTGTTACATCACTGAGCTCAGAGGAAGTGTGAACCATTCTAGCGTCGCACAAAGAGCACGCGTGGCACGCGTAATTAGCAAGAGGGCGTGGTATGTAGCTGGGGGTGTATTTTGGAGTACACTGTCACAAACATATTACTACAGCACGGTGGGGCAACGCGCTGTCATTGACAGACGGGGCACGTCCCATTGAAATAGCCACTGCATTTGAACACACCCTCATTTTTACTGATAAAACGATATAGTGCACAAAATACAATATATGGAAATCGAATTTCTGGGAATATTTATCATTTGCACATTTGTTTTGATCCAATTAAAATCTTTGCTTTCATCACACTTCAGAATTACAAAAAATAGCTTCAATTTTTGCTTTCCTAACTGCTGCTATATTCAGAAATATTTGCACAGTTCATTTACAGGTATGGAAAAAAATGATACCCTCCAGCCTTTCCTTTCACACTCCTGTACCCCAGCAAGTGTCACATTGGTCATTTTACAAAATCCCCTGACTTTACAGTTAGCCGAAGTAAACACCAATCTCCACCTAAAAAAGAATAGGCAGCAATTTGTCACAAGACATTGCCTGACATTAGACCTCATCTTTGAAATATGTCAAATGTGAGAGGATAACAAAATCTAAAGACATCTTTGTTGCTCGTTCACCTTCTGAACTCCAGCATGGTGTGTTTGGGGGTGCTGCAGCACCCCCACACCCCTATTTCCAGTGCCTATAATCCGAATTGTACACCAGCATGCTCTCCCAACTGGGCCAACCCCAGACATGCTGCCTGCACCTGGCACCCAAGGTGAACCTTGTTATCACTGCTTTTTTTTAGGTCTCGCTGAGCCAGCGCTTGCGCTGCTCTGCAAGAATTTCAGCGAGTGGCTTTTTAAAGTGCTACCACATGCTTTTCCTGGCCTCAAGCATGTGTGCACGTGTGTGTGCACGCGCTCAGCCGCCATGTGGGTTTCTTTCAAGGCTCATTAAGCCTTGTCTGCCTCTATCCGCGCTTCAATTCCCTCCCCCTCCCACACCACAGATCACGTCACTCTGCTGGCCTCCACTCCCATCCCCCTCTCTAAACTGAGCGTGAGGCGCGCGTGCGGCCAATGCTTGTTCATTTTTAGCAAGGGTTGTGACTTTCACTTGGAACCACGCTTTGCTGCACTTCATGACCATTCACACCGTCTAGCCTGTGCCGAAGACAACAAAACCAGAATTATTTTTAGATAAACTTGCTAGAGTGTTGTATATCCTCATATTTTCTAACCAAACAATCTCATACATGTCGATGGTGTTTGCTGTGCCTGTGGTGTGCGCAAGTGATTGTGGTGTTCGTGCATAAGTGCATGTATGTGTGTTTGCAGTGTTACTATTTATGCAGTCCCTGCACATCAAGGCTGCCTTTTTGAGGAGGTCCAAGCAAGAATCAAGGATTACACCTTATGCACAATAATACATTGTATGTCTACTCTTTTATTTACCATGACATCAAAAGTATTTCCCAAATTTGTGGAATTGTGGTACAAGGCTTCCGGGTGCCAGACAAAAGGGGGACAAGAGTTTGTATGTGTATACTGGTACTGGGTTTCCACTACATCTCATGGTCGGGAGGAGTACGCAATACTGATAAACACAATCTATATTTTCTCTATTCTGCGCACCCGACCTCTGAGATTCTACGAAGTGCCTATGCAGGTTGAGTAGATCAGGCTTGGCACAAACAGGACAAATGGCTTTGTGAGTTAAACGCTCACTGTTAACATTTAGTGGAACCTTCAGCCCAAGAAATGGAATCAAGCCCTTTTATTCTTCCATGGTTGATGCATAACAGCTGGGCTTTTGAAAACAGATGAGTCTTGACATATGGCAAAGTGCTCACACAAAATGTGTAATCTTGTGAATTTAAGTTCCATTAATCAATATTTGGCTTGGTTATATTTTGTATTTGTTTTTGCTGCCCCCCCATATAGGTGCAACAATTTTCTGTGGCTTTTATGCTTTGTTGAGCACGTGTTGCGAGGTTTGTGTGAGCCCTTTGCATTGACACATGACATAAATCGACACTGAAAGCAACCAAGATCCATCTGTTAGAATCACACAGTAACGGGAATTACCTTATGTTGAGAGGTAGGATTACAATGCCAGCAAGTTAGCTCAGGGTGCTGAGTCCCTGCTGCAGTGACCCAGGTTTATCATGCAGGTTAAAGATTGAAACCCTATGGGCGTCGGGGTGAATCGGACTTTCAGTCCTCAAATCCATGTTAATGGAGGAACTTTCAGCACGGTTAAAATGGTAGGGTTGTTTGGTTATTTAAATCCAGGCCGCAGACATTTAAATGTGAACTGCAGGTCATGATCCTTGGATAATAGTTGCACCGATTACTGACAGCACTTGGAAATACCAACACCAACACTATAGCCTGTGTGATGTTTGTATCAGTTTATGGCACCAATACCAGTTAACAATGCATCTTAAGAAAAATAACTATGTTGCATCAGCTGTCAAATTGGTCATTTTCTAAGGACTTTAACTCTTGTGTTCGAGTGCACTCCCCATTGGTTGTTCTGGAATAAAAACGTACACACCTTTTTCCTTCGCATCACAGCATCTTCATTTTGCAGATGGTACATCTGATCAGCTAAACAGCGGGTAAGTATGACCCGGAGAGTCCGATGAGAAACAGCATGGCTGCACTTTCATTCACTGATATTTGTAAGAGGAACAGAAGGAAGTATTGTTGTTTCCTTAATGATTTAATATTCTCCGACAGGACAGTGAATTACCCGACTACACGTTCGAGTCCTTTATGATGTCTTAAATGCCACAAAAAGTGCTTCAGTCCAGTCCTCTTTAGGCCAATGTCAACAAGCATTGGCATAGCCAATAGGTCTCGCTTTTGGGACCTTATAAGTATTTACTTATGCAGCACAATATTCTTGGTGCAACATCAACTGTTGCAAAGCTAAACACTTATAAGGTCCCAAAGTCGAGACCGATTGTTTATGCCAATGCTTGTTTCATTTCTATTTAGACACATTTTTTCCCACAAACCTGGTGCCGCTTACCTTGGGGTACTAGACGGCTGCCTCAATCCCCATATGGATGCCCCAGCTCCTCTTGCGCTCGTCTCTGAACTCCTAGCCATGTACCAGTGCAGGCCGGATGTATGACGTTACAACGCATGCTTTTACCATGCATGCTGTTACAACGCGGTTTTTACATCGCATTCCATTACAACGCATAGTGCTTCTGGGTGCTGGATAGTGAATAGTTTAATTTACTATTCCAACTCCAGTCCCCGTGGACACTAGGGAAGGTTATTGGATAGTAAATTAACCTATTCCCTATCCTAGAGCGCCCCCCAGAGCAATGCGTTGTAATAGTTTGTGTTGTAATGGTTGCGATGTAATGGTAGTGCGTTGTAAAAGTTTCGTTGTAAGTGATGTTTCCCGTGCAGGCCGCAGCGCATTGATGCTAAGGTGGCATGTGTGCCCCTCCTAAGTGGGCACACAGATCTTGGTAACTGTGGCTCTGGAAGGACGGCCGCAGGGCAGGGGCTGGCAGAGAAAGGGGACAGGCCCAGCCCAGCAGGTGAGCTGTTCCTCAGAAAACAGGAGATGGCTTTAAGCACTGCTGTGCTCACTTCACTCAAACAGAGCGATACCCGGGAAATTATTTTATCTGCTACACATATATCTTCAATGTGCATAGATGTGGAGTTAAGATTCGTAACTTTATACACCCTACATGAGCTTAACTTTCGATGTTTTGGATGCAATATTAAGTTATCATGATATGTTAAAAGTGTCACTGCACAAAAGGCTGGAATGAGGGCTCCAAGCCCCGCACCCCAGCCTGCCGTATTCCTCCAGACCCAGTCTGTGTCCACTACGTAACTGTCGGTCAGCAAACAAACCTGCCTCAGACATAGCCGACCTCGTCTTAAACCATGAAATTGACGTAACTATCCTAACTGAATCATGGCTATCTGATGCATCCTCTCCATGCCTAGATCTATTAGTCTCCCGAACTACTGCATTGTGAGACTAGATAGGCCAAAACAAAAGGGTGAAGGAGTTGCCTGTATAAAGAGAGGACATTGCCATTTCAAAAATACAATCAAACCTCCTAGAATCTTGTGAATATCTCTGTCTATTCTTAAGATACTAAGGGCCAGATGTAGGTAATTCATATTTACTGACTCTTAAATACCGAATTTTACCGATTCGGTATTTAAGAGTCGGTAAATATGAAGGGGGGAGATGTAGGTATTACAGATTCTGTAAATACCGAATCTTTAAGATTCGGTATTTACCAAATCTGTAAATACCGAATCGGTATTGCCCATTGATTCCTATGGGCCTTGAAGCCCATAGGAATCAATGGGCAATACCGATTCTGTAATTACAGAATCGGTAAATACCGAATTTGGCAAGGGTGCAGGGGGTGTCACTTTGACACCCTCTGGCACCCCAAAAATAGGCATGTGCGCCATGTGGCACACAGACATGCCCTAAGGGCATGTCTGTCTGTCACATGGCTAGGTGTGCATGCACACATGTGCATGCACACCTGAATTCGGTATTTTAACACCCAATTGGATTGTGTGTTAAAATACCGAATTTGTAGGGCCTTTGGGACTCAGAAGAGTCCCACCTACATCTGGAAGGTACCGAATCGGTAAAAATACCGATTCGGTATTTTACAGATTCTGTAAATTTACCGAATCGGTAAATATACAGAATCTGTAAAATCTGGCCCCTACATACCAATTCTTACATACCGCTCGGTAACGGCCGAAAATACCGATTTTCGGCCGTTACCGACCGACCTACATCTGGCCCTAAGACAAGCAAATTTGCAAACTTCTCGCATTTTACAACCCCCCCCCCCCCCCCCCCCCCACTCCCAGGCAAAAATACCATGTTCATAGACCAGCTGATAGAAATCTTCACAGCTAACTCTACTCCCCATTTCAATGAAATTTTCTTAGGAGACTTCACTCTTCACTGGGAGGATCACACTGATAATCAGATCAATCTACTCAAAGTCTTCCTTGAAGATCAATCGCTGGATCAAGAATACCATCTAGCAACCCATTCTAAAGGCTCTACCTTAGACTGGATCATCTCTAAAGAAAAAGCTGTTGATAAAATCGAGATCATCCAATTCGTCTGGTCTGATCATCACATCATTACCTTCCAAATGCCCCACATAAAAACGAAAACCTCCTCACAATCAATAAAACCTAGAAAATGGCTTTGTGACACCGGAGGGATCAATGTGGAAAATCTCGCAGCATGCTGTGAGAAATAATTGCAGCTGCCTAATAACCTGGTAGACGTCAGTGACCTCACGGATTATTACAACAACACGATGATGAGCATAATAGAGGATATAGCCCCAATAAAACTCAAAAGAATCCCTGACAGAGATTTTAAAAACCTGGTTTAATGGATCCCTCAATGAATAAAGACGATCACTCAGACTCACAGAGCAGAAATGCGACAACTCCCTTCCACGCCCCATTTAATCCAACTCAGACAGGCCAGAAAGGCCTACAATAAAAGCATTCTAAATTCAAAAAAAGACTTATTTAAAAAAGAACTGGATAATGCAAAAAACAGAACCCAGGAAACTCTTCGAACAGCTAAAAGATCAATCCAGCAAAAAGGCCAAATCTGGACCAAAAGCTACAAAATCGAAGATAAGCAGCGAAGAATCCTCCTCCTTCTTTACAGCCAAAGCCAAATTGATGGAGGTGGAGCTTAAAAAGGCATCTGAATGCCCTTTGAGCAAAAAGTGCTCCCCAGCTAAGCCTAAAGATCAACCAGCTCTAGAAATGCCTACAAATAATGCTCTATGATCTGAATTTAAGCCTCTCATTGACAAAGATATTGCAAAGATTATCTCGACCATAAAACCAAACAATCACTACAATGATCCTCTACCTGCAAATTGTTGGTCTACAATAAACCATTTGCTCATCCCCTTATGGACAAAGATTATTAATGCTACGCTATCGCAAGGCTCCCTACCGGACTGCCTAAAAACTGGGCAAGTCACGCCATCTTAAAAAAACCAACAGAGAACGCCTCAGACCGTAACAACTTAAAACCAGTAACGTTGATGGCTGCGTACTTGGTCTGCGACGCCTCTCCAAATCACACAAGGTACAAACCTGTTTTACTGACCTGGTGGTACTTATTGCCAAACGTGCCATCACTATGAGGTGGAAATCGGTGAGGTCCCCGTTAGTCTACACCTGGAATAGTGAGGTGGTACATTGGGGAGGTGCGGAAAGCGCTGCCATCAGGCGGGAGGAGTCCTGATGTCTACGTAAGACCCTGATATCAATGGAATGGGACCAATTAATGGGAGCCTATAAAGTCCTATAACCTACGTCAGTTTCCAGAGTAGACAATGCATAGTATTAAAGTTATGCCTGCCTCCACTTCCCACATTATTATTGACCCCAGAATGACACACATATAAAACATGGTTGGCTGCACTCCGCGGCATGTATATATTCATGTGGATACTAAATCGAAACCAAGGTGGACCCAACCGCTATCTGTCCTATATGGGGTTGAGTCCGTAAGAGGGTGGGGGGCAGGGGGCTGGGGGCCATGAAGTTGGAATGTTGTGTTATTATACAACCATTTATATATGATCTCATTATATCGTATACTCTTTTCAAACTATACATGCAATACAACCTGTGCCGTGGGCGTATGTTGTCAACAGATAGACATTACTCAATGATCGATTGATGTATGATCCATGATACTATCTGTAATGAACTGATAATTTATGCATGGCTGTATTCATTCTGTTTTTACCGAACAAAGAAAAGGAAAAAGTGTAATAAAGTGTGTTATAAAACAAAAAACTTTAGACCCGTAACTAACATTCCCATGCTAGCCAAAGTCCTGGAAAAATGTGTACAACAACAACTGAGCCAACACATCTCTGAATTTAAACTGCTGAATGACTTCCAATCTGGATTTAGACCAAACCACAGTATGGAAACAGCAATTCTGAACATCGTGGACGACGCTCTACCTGCCCTCGACCACAACCAAACCTGTCGCCTAATCCTGCTCGATCTTTCATTGGCATTTGACACTGTAAACCATGCTAAAATTCTAGCACGCCTGAAAATAAGGATGGGCTTAGAGGGTATCGTCCTAAAGTGGTTTAGGTCATTCTTAGAGAACAGATTGCAAAAATTAATAGTGAACCAAACACTATCTGCATCATCCAGAAATGTTATTGGTGTACCTCAGGGCTCAACACTATCCCCTGCTCTATTCAATCGGTATGTAGAGCCACTCACAAAAATCCTTCAGCAATCAAACTTCTCCTTCCATATGTATGCAAATGATACACAACTTTACACCAAGACCACATCGACAGAAGAGATCGGTATCATGAACCAGGCGCTAAAAAGAACTGTCCATTGGTTAACTAGTATTCACCTCAAGCTTATCCCGCATAAAACTGAATTCCTGCTGATTTCTCCCCAGAAAAGTGCTACCAATATCTCGAAGTGGACCAAACTGATCACAGCGCTAAAATGTACTCCGAAGATAGTAGATTCAACCATATTCCTGGGAATTATGCTAGGCAAAAACCTGAACATGCTAACACATATTCAAACCATGGCAAAAAACACCCGCTTCCATTTAAGCTACCTCAGAAAACTGAAACCTTTCATAAATAACTCAGACCTTAAAACAGCAGTCCAGACACTAGTATATTTCGAGGATCGAGTACGGTTGAACAACTCTAGCCGGTCTTCCCAAGATTTCAACAGCACCACTAAAAGCCTGTCTTAATGCGGCAACAAGACTCATAGGGCTCTAGAAAATTCAACCACATCACCCCTCATCTGAAAGTTCTCAACTGGCTGCCTTACGAAGCAAGAATACAACTAAAAATGGCATGTATCACTCACAAATCAATACACTACAAAACACCACTGTACCTTACCCAGAAAACCACTATCAGGTGGATGCCGAGTTTCCCGGAGTCATGGAGATATATTACTGAAACCAGCCCTCTTTCGAAAGAAAATAACTTTTGACCGAGCTTTCACTGGTGCAGCACCAAGAATTTGGAAGGCTCTCCCCCTAACATTAGAAGAATTTTGTCAATTTCTGCTTTAAAAAATGAAGCGAAATCCTTTTTTATGAGCAAATTCCTTCCATAAGTTCAGCAGACTTGCCATTATCAGGGGTCTTTTTTGTTCATACACTTGCTACTACACATCAACCATTAACCTCATTTGGATCTTGTATATTTGAATGTTAAAGCAAAAAGGTTTCTTCTCAAATTATTGTACAATTACTTATGACCTTGTAGCATAACTGTTTCTAGCAACTTGATGTACATTGATTATTTTTACGAATTCTACATGGCATTCGTGTTGTTCTAAATTTAAAGATACGTAAATGTAAAGTGCTCTGATACCCTCCTTAGGGTCATGTTTGCGCTTTATAAAACACCAAATAAATATTGTGGGATCTATTGAAGACTTTCAGTGGAGCCAGAGCTGCCTCTCTGTCACAGCAGTGTCATCCAATGCCTCTCTGCAGCAGTGTCAGTCGGTGCCCTCTGCTCCAGTGTCAGCCGATGCCCATCTCCAGCAGTGTCAGCCGATGACCCCTCCACAGCAGTGTCAGCCAATGCCCCCAAGCAGAGGCTTGCAATTGGCACTTTGTGTACACCCTGCCAGATCTTGCCCTTGGCACTCATTGTGTTCAGTACAGCAGGGCTTGGCTCTGCCGCCTGAAGGTACTTGCCCACACGAATCCCACTGTGAGTCTTTGTTAATGCCACCCAAGGTTGTCTTTGTTTTGGCTGAAAGCCACTAGGTCCTTGAACAAAACAAACCCCAACCCATTGTGTGCCAGAAGAGGGCCACGAGGTAATGGGACACACAAGGTCGTGGCTTCCATTGGCGCAGCAGGTGCAGTGGTGCCGAGCCCCACTGAACCCTGTCTATTCCTGAATTTTAGAGATCAAACAGTGGGAAGGCGGACCATTTCGTTACTTGCACGTGTGCCCATGATGTGCTGGCTACGTCACCAGGGACATTGTGCCCCCCCTACTCCTGAGGTCAAACCCCGCGCTTTGAGTTTGGGTGCAACGGTGCTGCATCTTTTAGCTTTGCTTGCTGATGGCCCTGAAACGAGACCTGAGAGACTTTAGCGCTTTAAAACAATGTGAGAGCACTTTAAAACAACGTCAGATCCTCGTTCATGGAGAAACAAAACTCTGCTTTGGAATTTTCAAAAGCAAAAGGAACAAATGATTTATGAAATGCTGAACAATGTAAACATTCACCTGAGTCACAAAGATCTGGGTTTAACCCATTGTTCTTTTGCTCACCACACCACCCCAGTTTAGACCCAGCCATATGCAAATTAGTCTTGACCCTGCTCCTCATGGGAACAGTCCATCCCAAACTGCCAAGCTTTGTCCTCCCTGGGCCATAAGCAAGCATCATGCGACCGGTTACGGGGCATCACCCTTCATCAGCCAGGCTAACTTGAATCCAGTGGCGCAGTGAGTACAGGACCCAGGTCTGGGCTTACCCGGTGCACTTAGCATACCATTCCCACTTAGGGAGACAAAAGCAAAGGGAACAAATGACGGATGCCATGTTGAACAATCCACACATTCACTCCCAGTCACAAAGATCTGGGTTTAATCCATCATTCTTTTGCTCACCACAGCACCCCAGTTTGTACCCAACCTTGGTTTGCACCCAACCATATGCAAATCAGTCTTGACCCTGGACATCATGGGAACAACCCAGCCTGACCTGCCAAGCCAGGTCGTGGACTGGAAACGAGCATCCTGGGCATTTGTCACCCCGAGTGACACCGGTATGCCCAGACGTGGTTCCCGACCTCTCCATGCCACTGGAGTCAAGCCAGCCTGGCTGATGAAGGGTGATACCCTGAAACCGGTCCCAGGATGCTAGTTTCCGGTCCAGGGAGGACCTGGCAGTTCGGGCTGGACTGTTCCCATTGGGCACAGGGTCAAGACTGATTTGCATATGGCTGGGTCCAAACTGGGGTGGTATTAGGAGCTCTGTAACTGGGTGAATGTTCGACATTGTTCTGCATTCTGTCCATCAATTGTTCTTTTGCATGGGAATTTTCAAGACAATACGAACTCCATACAAAAGACACACAGAGAAAACGAGTGAGAGATACAGATAGAGAGAAAGAGAGAGACAGCCAGAGAGAGGGACACAGTTATGAGAGAGAGAGAGTGGAGACATACAGAGAGGAGACGTGAGAGAAAGGGTAGGGAGGGGTAGAGAGAGCAAGGGGCAGTGAAGAGGAGGTGGTGTGAAGAGAGTCACAGGGAGAGGGGCACAGAGTGGAGAGACAGAGAGAGCGCAGAGAGAGGGAGCGAGAACAAGAAAGAAGAAAGAAGGTCAAGGATGCAGATTGAGACAGTGATGGCAGAGAGAGGAGAATGCAAGTAGGGATAAGGAAGGAATACAGAGGCACTCCACGGAGACGGTGAAACTGAGCTGCGTTGACATAGCTTCAAATAAAGTGCTTTCTTACTGTGTTCGAGCTCGCGTCCTCCAGCCGACCCAACCTTCCTCGGTGGATGAATGTTTTGATGCTCTCCGCATCTGGAGAGCTCCCTTCCTCGCTGCGCATCTTTTTACTCCCACCCCCGTGATTCACAGGCTCGACAACTATTGCTGGGACACTTCGGGACAGTCACTGGACAAGGCCTCTCCTCGTTGGCAGCGGCCCCAGGGAGGCTGACGTCACATCCGTGCCCTGGGCCGCGTGCCTTGACCCAGGTGAGCCGCGTGCCTCCGCCTGCACTACTGTTACACAACACTTCCGGGCGCATTACGTAAAACACACACCGGAGAAGCAAGAACAGCGGAGAGAAGTCACCAGAAATACTTCAAAGCACTACAAGAAGCGCCGAGTGACCAGCTTCGCGGAAGCCAGACCAGCTGGGGGTTCGTGTGCAGGCAGGGCTGGGGCCTTGGTTCAGCCCTCAGTATACTGACAACCACAACGAAGGCTTGCAAAAGTCCTAGCCCAGGTGGCCAGACTGTGTACCCCGGTCACAGGTGCAAGGGCTGCTTAATGTCTATTTTCTATTTCCTGTATTCGTTTTGGGGACCCGTATGTAGGTGCCAAACCCCATGTTAAGCTGCAGGCAGGGCTTTAAGTGGGATGAAAAAACTGGGTGGGAGGGTGTTCAGGGTCGCAGAGGGGCGTGTCCGATGTAAATAAGGGCGTGGCTTGAAAACACATAAGCTAAAAATCTGTGCTTAGCATAGTGTGCCGCCTGGCTGGTATTTTGCTGCTTCTGTCATTGCATCCAGAGATATAATACAACAAGCAACATTACACATACAACAAGCCAGGACTATTGGCTTTGTCAATGGTTGTTGGTTGCATAAGATAAATAAGCACCAACTACGGCTTTGTTGTATAGAATATTGAAAACGCTTCAGTTCTGAAATGAGGAGACTGTGAAAATATCTATAACGAGTCTCTTTGAAGTTACCTCAAAGGCAGTGAAGGGGGGCACCACTGCAGAGTTGATTTTTTTTTTCACTGTGAGGGTGAGGACCAAGATGAAGAGCCCTATAGGGACCCGTCTCAGCACCTGCTTTTTAGAACTGACCCGGCCCACTTAAAGCCCTGGCTGCAGGCACTACAAGAAATGAGGGGGCCCCCCCAGGGCCTGGCGGGTATTTGTGAGCCAAATCTGGGATCCAGCCCATGCATTGAAACTTGATGAATTTGTCAAGGTGTAACTTTCCAACACACAACACTATTCAGCAGCCCAGCTGCAGGTGGCTTTCTTAGTTTCACTTCTAGCTGGACCCAAAACAAAGGCTCGATTTAAAGAGCCATCATCCCTCCTTTTGTCCAGGTATCATCCTGGCTGGAAGCCATCTGGAGCCTAATACGTAAACACCAATAGAAGGAAGTAAAGGCGCACAGCGTGTCAGCACTTCACAAGCACTTTAGAGAAACTGTGATTTGGAGGCAGGGTTTTAACTTTGCTCAGCTCCCTCGCTCCATCCTTGCAAGGGACGTGTGTTGTCACTGTGAGAATGTCGGATGCCTCTGTGAGTATGAGTAATGACACAAATATCATTTGAAATGGCACTAATTAATGTTTATGTAATTCTTTTATTGTACTACTCATCCCAGTGTAAGGTGTCAGAGTTTACATCACAGCGAGAGAGGGACAACACATCATTCAAGTGTGTAGAATCAATGTACAGGAAATGTTACATAAGAAAATGAGTGTTGTGAAGTGTAGGATTCACACATCGTCTGAACTTGCAAACACTATATGTTCAGAGTGAACAGTCGGGAGAAACACAAAGTTGGGGTATAAAACGTAAGAGTGATTGGGATTGTCTGTACTAAGAAAGATATCGGTTTTGAAAGCAGTAACCCACTTCCCTGCCCACATAAAATACAAATCTGTGAACTGCATGTTACAGGGTGTGCTTTGCAGCAAGCACATTGACCCTCTAAGCTACTTTGATTCAGAACTGGCCCAAGTACTGGACTCCTTCCAGAACTGCATTAACTGCAAGAGTTATCTTACTGTTATCAATATCCCCTGAAAATTGCTGGGCACACAAAGATCTCTGCAGCAGGTGTCTTAACCCTGTAAGATATTTAAAAATGTGGCCAATTAAGCAGAACAGATTTACTGTCGCGTTTGTCCTTTTTGACAACTTCTTTTCAGCAGATTTTTGATAAACGTAAATTCATAAATTGACTGTCAGACTCTGCTTTTCCTGACTCCATCCCACGTGACTCCACCCCTGGCAGGCGCGCAACATCCATTGGGCTCACTGGGCTTCAGCCCCCCTACCCCCCACCCCTTCGTGTGTGTCAGTCTGGGCTAAGACCGCTTCACGGGCTGGAGACCGTCTAATAGCACCTGCACCCGAGTACTTCACAGGTCTTTAAATGACCGTTTACTTGTTAATGAGGCTTTTGTTGTGTTTTCACCACTTCTTAGAGCCCCTCTGCCTATGGCTGGAAGGATTCGCCCCCCCCCCTGCAATGTGGCTCTAGTTGCCCGCCTGACCTCTGCCACACCTTGAGCCCCAATTTATGGATTCTGGAGTAATTTATTTTCCTGTTTTTGCCCTGTTCTCCCTTTCCAGGAAGGACAGACACTTTTTGCTTCCCCACTGTAAACTGCTTGACCACAAGTATTGCAAAGAACGACTGAATTGTAGGAAGTAGGCAGTTTGTGAAAATGGCTGTGACTATTATTGAAGATTGGTTGGGAGCCCTGGGGGACCCCACATCTGGTGGCAGTGGGCCTAGTGGTCGGGTGTCTGTCTTCGAGTGTGTGCAGCTGAGTGTCCAATACCGAGCTGGTAGGACGAGGTTCTACTACAAGAGGGCCTTGGGGGCTATTTGTGACCTGGTTCTCTTCAAGCCTGAGCAGGGGACTTCCGGTAGCTCACACAGCCAATCACAGAATAGGTGATTGACGTCACAAGAGGTCTCCGAGCCCCCAGGATAACGTCATCAAAGAAACATTCTAGAGCGCCTCTTGTAGGGGATTGAAAGAGGTGCAGGCATGGGTGACCGGAAGTGGGTTTTCTCTACACCGGATGGAGCCTTTCAACGCTGCCTTGGGTAGAAGTTTGATGTTTTGCTAGAGGCCAAGGGATGTGCAGGCGTGGGATGAGTCATGATGACGTGCATGCCTGACGTGGGATGCCCACTTCTGGGAGATTTGGATGCAGCGCGCGCCTCTCTGGCAGAAGGCCGAGCTCCCACTGTGGTTTTTGACGCTCTTCTTGTGAGATGAGAGAGGAGAAGCCGGATCCGGCGCTGTGTGCTTCTGTGTGGGCTAGACCTGAGTGTGCGCTTCGGCCCTCGGCGTCAGAGAACCTCAGCTGATGTCTGTTGTGATGTCTACCAGGGGTGGCCTTAGTCATGTGCAAGCTGTGCACCTGCACAGGGCCACCAAACCCCAGGGGCCGCCACGCCAATATATATCCTTAATATAATAATCCTCTGAGGATGAATACATATTTGCGTGGCGGCCTCTGGTAAGGATTTGGCGGCCTCCGGCTCTGTTCCACTTCCAAACACCCTGACCCCCCTCTTCTGGGGCCCGGACCACCTCTTCCGGGGCCCCCTACCGACGCTCCCTGCCCAGGGCCGCCATGAGCCTAGAGCCGCCCCTGATATCTACCGTTCTGTCTCTGAAGGCTGGCGAGCTGGAGTGTGGCCTCGTGTCCCCCCAGCAGCTCCAGGTGACTTTCTATATTACATCATCGAGGTCAGTAGTGCCTCACCGGCACTCATTTTTGAGGACAGGTACTTAGAGTTTGACCAAAAGCAGGATGGGAAAGACACACAAACAGGAAAGAGGAGGAAGACGAAAAAACCTTCACAAAGGGAAAATGCAGGGACCGGCAAGAGTGAGATATAAGGGCAAATAGCGCCTGGAAATAGATGAAAGAGGCCCGATGTGAATTAAAAATTGCACAGACCTGGTAATCAGCGCTCCGACATTTAAAAGTGCTGGCCACGGGCTTCATAGCACAGCTTTAGGCATGAATAGCACTCGTTACAACGCATGCGTTTTCTATGCATGCCATTACAACATAAGTCATCACAACGACATGCTGTTACATTGCGGGCCATTACAACACAAGTTGTTACAACAACTTGCTGTAGGGGGGCGCTGGAGTTTGGACTAGTATAATTTACTAGTCCAACTCCAGTGTGTGCAACAGTACGGAAAGTGTTGCATTGAAAATCCAACCAATCCAACACATTCTGCCCCCCATATATACAACATGGCAACAGAGACACTGCGCAAACATCTATATCAATTTAAAAGAGATGGAATGATCTCCAAACAAGAATGCGATTTCCTTTGGAATGCTAATCCCACTATCCCCGCAATCTACTTTGTACCCAAAACCCACAAGGAAGTCAGTCCCATCCCAGGTCGACCTATCATAGCAGCCATTGATAGTGTGGGAGAACATCTGTTCCAATATGTGGATTTTTACCTTCAAGACTTGGTGCACAACCTTCCAAGCTATGTGAAAGATACGGGCGACTTCCTCAACAAGATAAGAAACATTAAGTGGGATGTGAGTATGAAACTAATAACTTTGGACATTGAGTCCTTATATACAAGTATAGAACATGATGTGGGGCTCAAAGCAATCAGGCATTTCCTTAGCCAAAGACCGGTGGAATGCTATGAACATAACAAGATATTGATCAAAAGCATTGAGTGGTGCCTCAATAACAATTACTTCATGTTCGGGACGGATGTGTTCAAACAAGAGAGAGGGGTGGCTATGGGATCCTGCTTCTCCCCCAGCTATGCCTGTTTGATGGTAGGCTGGTGGGAGGAGCAGATCCTAAAAGTGGAGCATCGGGAGGAATACAACAAACATGTCAAATGTTGGCTTCGCTTCATTGATGATGTTTTTATCCTGTGGGCTGGTAATGACGAAAGTGCGGGGTCTTAGGCTTAGTTCTGAGACCTAATAGGGTTTGGCAGATAATCTCTGCCTTCCATGATTCAGGCTCTCCTTCTAAGATAGTGTGTTTATGTATGCTGTAGGGTGTGTATGAGTTAGAGTGATGTGTGAAATTGTTTATTGACCAGGGGAATATAGATTATTTTGTATTGTATATAATTGTTCCTTTTTGTTAGAAATTTATGAAGAATATTTTTGTATATATAAAAAAAACTGTTTTTTTATAAAAAAAAGTGATGAACTATGTTGTTGTTGTAAAGAAATAAGACAACACCAGCGAAAAAAAGTTACAAAAAAGAAGAAAATAATGAGGATAATCCAAATGAAATAAAAATGAAATTATTGAATGGATCATAATAGACTACTTGCTTTTTTGGTCACCAACATTATATAATTGAGTAATGATAGAAATGTGATGTATAACTGCATGGCCGCTGAGGGAAAATCCTATTTGTCTTCCATGATACCTTCTCCCCTCTCTTTCCCTGGCCTTATTGTATATTGAGGGGGTCCCATCATTTCTGCTTCCAATGACGAAAGTGCAACATTATTTATTGACAAGCTTAATGCCAACTATGTGAATCTAAAATTTACTTCACAATTGAGTGATCATGAGGTGGAGTTTCTGGATGTCAAAGTGTATGTCAAGGCAGGGAACATCAACACTACACTTTTTAGAAAAAAGACAGCCGGCAACTCCACACTACATGCAACCAGTGCTCACCCCCAACATCTTATTGAAAGCATACCATACGGTGAGCTGCTTAGGATCAAGCGCATCTGCAGCTCCGTATCACAGCAAGAGATATGCACAAGGGAAGCCCTGGAAAGATTTCGCAAGAGAGGATACAAAACCTCCACCCTAGATCAGGCACTTAGCAAGGTCAATCTGAGAACAAGGGCATCCCTGCTAGATAGTCCATCTACTACTACTGAGCGTTTAGATGCTAACAGTGCACCCAGGCTCATCCTTACCTACAACAAACAACATCGCCAGATCCGATCCATAATCAATCGGAACTGGCCAGTAGTGCTTACAGATGCAGTGATAGCACCGGAGATGCCTGAAAAGCCAATCATCACCTACCGCAGAGGAATCTCTATGAGGTCCTTGATAGTGCGCAGTAGCCCTGAAAATGCCAAACCAATGCACCCATCACACACGTCTTGGCTAAAACCCAAAGAAGGATTCCTGAAGTGCTCATCATGCAGGGCCTGTAAATTTGGTATTTCAACGACCAAATACAGAACCCCATTTAGCCCACTTGAAACCAAAATCCTGGGGTCATATAATTGCAAAACTGAGTACGCCGTATACGTTCTGACATGTACCTGTGGCCTCCAAAATGTGGGCAGTACCAAACTACAGGTACATGTCAGAATACTCCAACATCTGAGAGCGATTGTAAACAATGATACAGCGTACCCAGTGGCTAGGCACTTTAGAGCAGTCCATGACAATGACTTGAAGTGCCTAAAATACTTTGTTATTGCAGCCATTCCCAATAACCCTAGGGGGAGCGACAAGGAGAAGGCACTAAGGAAATTGGAGTCAAAGTTAATTCTTGAACTTGACAGCAAGCACCCTAAAGGGCTCAATAACACTGAAGATTTGCACAATATCCTGTAAAAATTCTACCCTGCAGCAATACAATTTTTAATAATGAGCTAAGTCATTAGAGCACAGAGTCTAAAAAACTTTCCATCCACGTACTGTACATTTGCTTTTCCAACTTTCCCAAATTCCCTAAAACCTGATGTTTTTAACTTTATAAATTACAATATACATTCTTTTCTTTGATGTGTATATCTTTTAACCCCTTCTAGCACATATTCACTTTATTTGCACTATTTTTGCACATAAATCACGGTACTGTACATTATGCACTTTACAGGTTATAATCCTTGTGGCTCTGTATTTAGGAGCATTTGCTCGCAGCAAACTATCTGTACGAACAGCACATCTATGGTATTCATACAGTCGGTAATATTTAGACTGGACCATTAGGAACTTATTCCGGTATGACATCTGTTCATTGCACAATAATGTATTCAACAATCGCAGGCCTTACAACATGATTGGCTTGTATGTATTTATATATTTATTTATTTATATATTTATAATATTGTGGGTTTTAATGTACAATTTTTGCAATTGTTGCAACATTTTAACACAAGTCTGTTTCTGCTGTATCAGATGTTGAGACAAAAACCTTGCATTTAAGCATTTTATTATTACCACTTTTTATGATGTGTATCATTAGTTGTACAGACAGATATTATCTAATATATCCACCTATTTAGTGTATTAATCGCAAAAGTAAGCCTCAACTGTAAAGTGTTTTTCCCATGTTTATTGCACCATGTGACTGGGGGAAACAGCATCACTTACACGAAAAAAACACAGCATATAAAAAATGAAAGCGGGCTGCATTTCCGCCAGTGAACAAGGGTACTTGGTGTCCGAAACGCGTCTGACAGTGGTGGTTCATCAATTAAAGACCTGCCTAACCACAGAATCTTTTGGTGTCCGTTTCCTGCTCTTCTTTGCGAGTCTGGCTGGAGCGCAGGAGACAGTGCGGGAGCACAACGAGTTATATATATATATATATATATATATATATATATATATATGGAGTTAGGTATAAAAAATCTATACTTACTTACCTTTCCATATTTTGAATTCAATATTTTGTCGACATTTGCTTCTCTCTGTGTTCTGGATTCAATACTCACTGTGCGCACCCCATGGTACAGTGGCAGCCGGTAACCTTAGGAGGGAGGGGGGCGGTTGGGACACACATACACATATACACATTCACAGCCATGCATTCACACGTGCGCACACACACACACACACACAAACACATCCATTGACAACACTCTTTATCAAACATTCATACATACATGCACGCATGCACCAAATAGTAATTAAAAAGAAAAACACAAACTTACCTGCAGCTCTGCCTCAGAAGACCCAGGAGGCTTGGGACCTAAGGTCAGCCAATGAGGACCTAAGGTCAGCCAGTGAGGGAAGGCAGCAGTCCCAACGTCATCACAGAGTGGGATGGGGACCCCACCCCATTCTGTTTCAATTAAATTGTGCACAATTTTTCACATATATTATATAATTTATATGGTGTGGAGGCTGCCAATGATGAAAAGTGGAACACACTGATGAGAACCTATCAGTAGCTCCCTGGAGGGTGTTTCCCGTGAGGTGCCTCCTCACCTTTCACACACTTTTTTGGTGGTGGAGTGGAGAAATTGTGTGAAGTGAGAAATACACACAGGATATTGTTTGTGGAGGATAGCACACAAAGATTTTTAAGTAAGGATATGAGCACCCAAGCTATATAAAGCTCCCCCAAAAATAAAAACCATTCATTAGACCCTATCTGACTAGGACATCTCAATTCTGAAGCCAAGGACAGGGGCGTAGCTCTGGGGGGAGGGAGGGAGGGAGGGTGTTACACCCCTCCACCTAAAAATATAGTCTGTAGTAAATAGTTGGGTACAGGTGTTTTCAGTCGGGCAATGTGAAGGTCTGTCAGATTTCATCTGGGATCCTCACATGCCCACACTGACAAAAACATACACACACTGTCTCTCTTCTATGTTTTGAAGGCCTTAAAAAAGTTGATTAACTTGGACATTTTAGTGTTTTAAGTACCCCTAACAATCCACACTCCAGTTGCTTTCCACTGCCCCGTAAGCCCCCAGCATGTCCTACTTCTCATATAATATGTTTAAATAAGATGTCCAGCGTGCTTGTTTGAAATCCGAAGCGCACACCCCCCTCAATCGTACTGACCCAGTTACATCCTTGGTCAAGGATAGTATCTGCGGAAGCCCCGCTGCCCTGTCCTATTGAGAAGATTGAAGTTGCAATGCCTTGGAGAGAAGGGTAACAGTCTGTCCTTGGAAGCAAGGGCAAGGCCCTGCACATGACCCTTGTGTGAGATACGATACAAGTGACCGGACCTGCTTTCAATCCATGAGGTCTCTGCCCCCCACCTGGCCGGACCAGAGCCCTGGAAGTATTTGTGAAGACAGGAATCATCTGTTGATAAAGGACGGAGGGTGAATAACTGCATACACTGCCCGAGACCTTCCTGACTTTGCAGGAGCCTTTTCCACTGTGGCACCAACCTACAGATTCTAGGAAGCCCAGTTCAATACTTGGTAAGCAGGAACTGAAATCTTCAGTGGATAATGGAATGTGGGCCCGGACATTGCTACACATTCCGTGAAAGATTCTGTGCAGATGCAAGGTGGATGTTTGATTTGTTCAACATTCTGTCCATCATCTGTTCTTCTTGCATTTGTTGCCCTAAGTGGGATGGGAATGTCCAGAAGAGGGTCCGGTGCTCACTACGCCACCAGATTCAAGCTAGCCTGGCTGATGAGGGGTGATACCCCAAACCAGGTCCCAGGATGCTTGTTTCTGGTCCAGGGAGGACAAGGCTTGGCAGTTTGAGCTGGACTGTTCCCATGAGGAACAGGGTCAAGACTGATTTGCAGATTGGTGGGTGTAAACTGGAATGGCGTGGCGTGCAAAAGAACAATGGATTTAACCCAAAGCTATTACTGGGAATGAATGCTTGCATTGTTTAGCATTCTGGCCATCATCTGGTCTTTTTGCAGATGAAGATCTAAGCATTATTTTGCTTTCTTGGAAGGCACATAAATCAGTGGTACACCTCCCTGTGCATCCACGGAGTGCAAATCCAGCAAGAAGAAAGGTCAAGCTCCCCCCAATATCATTCCATCAAGTGCACGCAGTGTTCTCCTGATACTAAGAGCATCGATTCAGTGCGTGAGCAGTGGGCAGGGTGCAGTTGTCTTGTAGGGACACACTCTCCTTACTTTGATGCAGCACCACACCATGACCCAAAAACAAGACTTGCTGAGAACAAAACTGTCCAGACTCACCACTGGATCCAGTAGCGTTATGTCTGCCAACCACGGTGGCAGGAGTTGGTATTGGTAAGGACTATCCATCAAATGCAAGTCGAGGAAAGCTGGAAACACTGGAGTATTGGAAGAAAGCAACATGAGACAACCTGTTACTATTTCATATGGACCGCACTCAGTTTTCCGAGATGGAATGCCTGATTGACCAGAGTACCAAGGGCAGGGGCGGCTCCTCCGCAATGGCGGAAGAGCGCCGCCCCACTGGCTCAGAGCCATCAGGTGAAAAATAAAATGATATAATATAATCGTTTTATTTTACATTTGTATGGGAGGGGCGTGGCCAGGCATGGGAGGACTGGTTTGTTCACTTATAAGTGCACATGTGTGTTTGTCCGGCCATCTCAGGAGGTTTCTCCAACCAGGATGTATTGAAGAGCCCCGTTGGAGAAACACCTGACTTCTTGTCCTGAGAGGAGTGTCAAACGAGCCCACTCAGGCCGGTCCCCGGGCTGCTCTCATAGCATGAGAGCAGCACGGGGATTGAACAGGGAGTCTCTGCTGCTGTGTGTCTGCTGGGACCAGGAAGCAGCAGAATACAGAGACGCATGGAGCGATGCGGCCGGCAGCTTCAGGTAAGTGTTATTTTCGTTTAATATCCCCCCACACTGTCCCGCACCCCCTCCACCTGGCTCACCACCCCTTCATTGTGTTGACCGCCACTGACCAAGGGTAGTGCACCTGGTCACTCAAGGCGGGTTTCAGCACAAATGTCAGCTATCTTGTTTTTCAACGTGCCAGTATACCTTTCCACTGTTGCCTGATGACTCTGGAATAGGCAAGAGATATCGTTATTCACAAATAGCGAACTCTGCAGAGGCCGCAGGCGAAGATATCGCACTATCAGGAAGGGGGAACATCCTTTTCAACGCGGATGTTACCCAGCAGTGCTTTTACGATGCGTCCTTTACAACGCAAGTCATAACCACGACTTGCGCTGGAGGGCGCTAAAGGATAAAGAATAGTATATTTACTATTCCAACACCTTCCCTACTATCCATGGGGACTGGTGTTAGAATAGTAAATTAAACTATTCACTATCCACGCCCAACAACGCAAGTCGTTGTAATGTTGTTAAAGACACGTTGTAAAGGTACGCGTTGAAACGGTACGCGTTGTACCGTCATACATCCATCAGGAAGTGTATACAAACATTACTTGAGGGCTTGAACAAAGGGGTAATACTGGGAGGAGTCCTTATCTTTCCAATGTAGAAAAGATGGCAATACAAGAGCCACTGAAGCAGGTTTCCAGGAAGAGAAAATTCAATGACAATCATCTGGAAGTATTAGTTGGAGAAAGTGTGGTAGAAAATCAAAGTCTGTTTGGCAAAACATTCGTAGCAGTAGGAGGGATCCCCCGAAAAAACAAATTTGGAGAAAACTCCAAAGCAGAATTTTGATGTTGGATGGGGTGGCTAATACAAGTCTGGAGGAAATCTGAAAAGAGGTGGCATGACCTGAGGCCAAGAACAAAAGAACTCCTAGCCTAGAGGGAGTCAGGAACAGGAAGATGACCCCCACCTATAAGCAACTGCTTCACCTTAGAGGCAACTGATAGAGTCAACTCTACAGCCTGAGGCAGCGGCAGGAGCATCGTCGGCAGATTCCCCTGACCCTACAAAAAAGAACTACAGGCATGTGGCCTAAAGGTATTTAAATAGGAAATTAAATATAATATTATATAAACAATGTAACACTTTTTAGAAAAAAATAGAAAATATTCCATACAATAATTCATGTAGGTTTTCCATTATTCACAAAGCATGATGTGAATCTAGCCCTTTTTACCTTAAAGAAAATGTTGAAAATTATGTCTTAGAAGTCTTATGAAAAACATCAATTAAAGTTCTTATTGTAGATTTCATTATTTCATTATAATAAAAGGAATAATTTGTAAGAAAATAAATAAATGTTCTAACATTCATTAACAAAAGTCCACAACAGCGTTAGACAACAGTGTGTAGTTATACATGGTAGTGCATCTAGGCAAGCAGGCACTGCATTAATAGGGAACACACCTTTTGTTTCACCAACAGCAGCTCAATTTAAGTTTTTGGAGAAAAAGGTCAATGGTTATCTTTAAAAGCAACATAAGATTATTTCTAAACTCAGCAGAACCGTTATAGAGGTTGAGAACTCAATTTCAGAGTCCAAAAAATGTATTAAGATGTGGTTCGTATGATACTAGTAAAGCTTTATACCGGCAGAGTAACAGTCAAACAGGTGCAGAGAGTGCCTACAGGCTAAAGGTTGGTCTGGAGTAAGATTCGCACCTGCTACTACTACAATGTGCAGCCGCACATCTAATATGCATGGAGAAATGGTGCATCAAAGTAGGGCTGTAGCCAGCTCTGGCACTAATCACTTGTACCCTGGGAGCAAATTCAAACAGTTGATGTCTCACAAATGTAATATAGGCCAATCAAAAAAGTAAAGATGGTACTACTGTGAGTAGCTTGTTTGTTACACATGGTCATTGCACTAGTTTATCTACCAGAAGTTAAAGTACTCAGAGAGGTGTATTTGGAACACCATGTACAATAGAAAAGTCGATTAGTACAAGTTCAGAATGAAGATAGTTGATAGTTGATCCCTTGTGTCTGGACAAAGCTATACCTCTCTGAAGAGCTCTAATGAGAGCGAAACAAGTGGCGGGGTTGCTTTTACTCATTTCAGGTTAGCTTGGATGGTATTTACCAATCCAAAGCTGCAATACTTTGCCTGGAGTGGTAAAAGGCTTTGGCCATTTTACAGCTCAGCAAGGATAGCACTGTGCTAATCCTATGCTTAAAAACTTGGCTGTAGAAATGGTAAAAGACTTTGTCCCTTTCTATCTCCGCTTGGATGGCACTGTCCTAATCCTATGCTTAAAGACTGATAGAAAAGCAGACATTTGAGGTGAGCAAATTTAGAGTGTCACTGGTGTTGAGAGTGTTCTATACGGGAGCTGCTTTCCACCTAAACTTGAAAACTACCCAGAGTTCTCTGCTTCTTTTATATATAAAGCCTTTTACTTCTTGTCATTGGAGGGGTCGCTGTGTTATGTTTGAGCACGCTCGCCAGTTGCGTGCTAAAAAGGCCCCGTTCCATCAAGAGGACGGAGCCATTCTGGCACAGCTGTTGCTGAAGTTTACACACCAAGGGATTGGTATGCTCCGGCCCGCCTCGGACTGAGGTAAAGAGAATGGGCTGCTGCCTGGAGCAGCTCGTCACTGCACGAGGAGCCAGGAATCACTGTTTCCCGACTCGCTGCCCGCTCTGAGTCCCCAGGAGAGGCTGGAACGTAAACGGGGACCCGACGAAGTCTGGGAACAGCATTTTTAACATGGCCAAACCATCGGATTAACACTCACCTTCCCTGAAGAATAGAATTTCTAACAACATTTTCCCCATGCGCTGCCTGCTTTCATCCAGGTGAATTGTGGGACTTGTAGTGAAAATACTGAACTACAGCTGGCGTGCATTAAGAGAACAGTGGGGCGGAGCTCTCCAACCAATGGGAGAGCTGCAAGAGAGTTAAAGGTGGGATGGAGTCGGACCATGCTCATTATGGCATCTGAGGAAGGCGAAAATTCGCCGAAATGCATTATGCCTGAATTCCAATAAAGACTTCGACGAGGCATTCCCCGTGTGGCCTTTTACTTTTCGTCATTGGAGGGGGTCGCTGTGTTTTATATATATATGGGTAGGACTCATGGAATATACACCACTCTAAAGAAACACGGAGCACTCACAGGGTATGTTGATTGCTGCTTTAATCCTTAACAGACGCGTTTCTGCAGAAATATCTTTATCAATGTTATTCAATCCAATGCAGCCAACACGCAAAATGCATGTTGTATTAAAATATTAAAAACCACTTCCCTTGGTCACTTAGCAAATTAAACAGTGACAAAGGACTACACATTCTCATTTTGGATGCCCATTTCATATCTGCCATGTTGGCATGGTGTTAATTTCTCACAATTCAATTAGCCGCCTTTGTATCCATGCTTAATGATTTTCAGTTTTCAGTTCAATACCTTTATACACCATCAGCTCTTTCATAGGTATTCAGATACTCCAGGCCTCTCAAATAAGTGGACATCCATGATATTACATTGGCACAGTCCTGTCACTTTCCAATGTTCTGCTCATTTTAGGTTAAAATAAGATGCACCAGGTTTTCCCAACACAGCATAACAACTTTCAGATTTTTAAATCAAGAAAAAATAATTGCACAATAGCAAACAGAATTAGTGGTGCCAGAGAGATGCCCTACCTGTCTCTGATTCTTTCACCATGTGGCTTTGGGGGCTAACCAATGACTCCAGCTAACAGAGGACTGAGAGTGATAACACCCAAACTGAATGCTATACAGAAAAAATAGTTTGCATTGGGGAAAAATAACATATGGCCGAGTTATATCCATGGTCTCTTTGGTAAAAAACTTCCACAACAGCCACATACTCTAGAACCATGACCGACAAGTAGTGGCGAAGGAAAAGATGAAGCAGAGCTAATGGCAGATTTTAAGCCTTGCTTAAGGTATTGAGTTACCATGGGGAATGGTCCACCATGAGCCAGGTTCTTACTTGCTCGAGCTCAGGCCCAATTCCATCAAACAGATATTGGAAGAACAGGAGTAAGGAACAGTCCATCTGGGTCAAAAGTATTATTGAACAAACAGCCATCTTTTCATACCACTACCAGATTCAACCTTAGACATACATCCCAGCTACTCATTTTCACATGAAAACAGGGATACGATGCTCATTCAAATACCTGAGATATGGCAGAGGGCTTGATTATCTGTAGGTCAGACAATTGAACACCAGCAGGGCAGATGAGATCTCTGGCTTTCTTAGGCCAATTACATTAGTAGTACCAAGCGCTGCTTTTTAATTACCAATAGACAATTTACTGTAGGGTGTAAGCTACTTAATTGGTCAAAGGGATTCATATTAGTATACATTTTAATAATCAAAGTAATTTAAAACAAACATTTTCTATTTTTTTTTCTTTTAATGCTCACAATTTAAATCACAATCTTTAAGCAAAAAGAGAAAGGAGCTAGAAAAGTAATGCATCCACACCGCATGTAATTCACATAACTAAACGATATCAAGATGGCTGCCGTTTTAGACCAATTTCTTGACATTCTGCAGTGGACACAATAAGGAAGAAGAGTGTACTCGTGCTTTCAACGTGGCTGCCATTCTCCGCAAAAATCCTGCAGACCCAGAAGTGCATTGTCCACATTGGGAGTCCCTGAATCAGATCCAGCAGCTGGGACTGATGTCTCAGTGTGACAATGACTTCCTGCCTTTTATCAGTCGCCGGAGGATGACCTCAATGCCGCCACGTGTGCTGATGCGCTTGAGCCAGCCATGCGTGGCGATTCTTTTTATGTTTTTAGGCTGGTACTCATTCCCACGTGCCCTGGTGCGGACTTGCTGCATTCGCCATGGTAGAAGCTGTGCAAACCAGCTCTGGTCAAAGATACCCCTTTCTGATGCTCCTGGATATCCAGACACAAGGCTGCTGCTTGGTGGTAAGCGCTGTGCCCTGGAGAAGATGACCACTGTTCGCTCTTGTGATGCAGGCTTTGTGGCACGCAGCATCAAAGGCATCCTGTGAAGAGAAGAAAAACAGCTCAAGCATAAATTCTACACACTGCATAGACCTGTCACACACACACTTCTAGTTACTATTTTAATAAGACCACACAGAGTTGGATGTAATTATACATTTTGGAATGACTGCTAAGGAGACCAGTAGTCTTTGCTGTAAATATATGCACACAACCTTAGTCACAAAATGACTCCTGAAGGTGCTGTGAGGTTTTTCCGATACTCTGCATCTACTATTGAACACATCAAGGAGCCAAACATTGCAATTTCCAGAAGGATAAGAAAAGAAAACACAAATGGATTAGTAAGTCATGATGCAATACAAACTTGAATGGGTCGCTCACTACCAGTTTAGAAAAAAACCTGCAAGGAGAATGGACTGCTAAGAGTATATAATGCTACAGCTTTGGAAACCAAATATAAATCATAACAAATAAAGTTTCATAATGGAATGGTACTTGTTTTTTTATATCGCTCTGGAATCAGAACGGGTTGTAATATATTGTTTCAAATCCTGAGACAGCACAACCTGTGCACATTCGCTGCAAAGTGCATTTGGGGAGATTTGAGTGGAAAGAACAAACTGTTTAGTTGTTGGTAGCTAAAGAACTGCCTCGCAGCTACCCTGCTTAACTACCCAGAACATATAAACAATTAAACATATTTGACTCATAAACGGAGATGTACATTTGCCTCCGGCTCTCTCTGCTGCCAGACTGGAAATCGTGAATTTCATCATACCTGTGCTCTTAATCCTAAGGTTGCACAATAACTAAACTTAGCATGAGTTTAGTTATTTCTCTTTTTCTGTGATGGGACGACAGCTCATATCTCGCTAGAAGTACTCGTGATGCCTAGTCTACAATGAGAATGTGTAAATCAGAAAAACAAAATGCAATATTCAACACTGGCTTCTTGGTACCACATCCATCTGCATATCACCCCAGATGCAACAGACAAGGAACAGCCACTTAGTCGCAGCACCCCAGGTGCAACAGTGAAGGAAGTGGCACTTAGCCATACCACCCCAGATGCAATATTGAAGGAAGTAGCACTTAGCCATACCACCCCAGATGCAATAGATAAAGAGGCGACACTTAGCCATAGGACAGAAGAACACAATCCTACAGACCTTAAAGTTAACTCGCCTAGCACAGATTCCACTTTAACTGCACACTTTAAGCATACAGAATTATTCTTTTAGTACTAACGGCATGCCCTGAATCAATACAATGCGTTTTTCAATCTATGTTCCAGTTAGGGTGAAATGCTATGTTTTTTCTTCCTCTAGTCCCTGTATTCCAGCAACATTCACTGCAGACGCCTCTCTGATCTCATACTGAAAGGGCTCTGCTGTCCTGGTGAAGGGTTTCATCTGGCTCATCTGCAGGGTCCCCCAGCACTCCTGCACCCGAGGGCACAGCAGCCAGTCCTTCTTCTATGTCCAGGCCCCGAAGAGGTCGTCAAGGACAGCCCGTACTGACGCAGCCATAACCCGCCGCTCTCACTCGGTGCACGCCACCACCCACCGGCCGCCTTCCCTCGGCCCTCGGTACCCCGCCCTTCCCCTCGGTACCTTCCACCCGCCGCCCGGCTCCAGGTAGCTCTCAGCGTCCCAAGGAGCGCCATGACTGATGCACCGACACAGGAAGTGCGTGAAACGCCACCGCGCACTGCCATTGGCTACACAGGCTTCCAATGACAGCATGTGATGACGTGCCCGCAGGGGCTGGTGGGAATCGTAGTTCAGTTGATGTGTGAATAGAAAACCTTTCCTCACTTGTCCACCATCAGAGACAGAGTACATGTATAGGAATTGTAAATATCACCACTCTAAATACTAGGGTGGTTTGTAATCCCTCATATGTCACCACGAATACTATAGCACGCTTTCCAGGAAGCACAAATGATTCTTACATTGTACTCTATAAAACCAACTAGCTACATGAGAGCTTGGAGGTGGTTGCTAGCTTGGTAAAATTCCCAATGATTCAATATATATATATGCTTGGTTATAGAAACGGGCTCCTGCAGGTATGAATTTCAAATTGTGGCAAGCGAGGGGGTGTTTATGCACACATTGGAAAGTGACAGGACTGTGCCAATGTAATATCATGGATGTCCACTTATGGCATTAGGAACGAGGTGCACAAGTTAAAGTACCCTGCTCGTAGTATTTTTTATAGCGCCCATTTTGGGGACCTGTGCACCACTCGATTGGCGGGCTAATCTTTGGTTGCATGCCCCTATTTAGGAATGGCAGACACTCAGAAGCAGATAGGGTGTCTCTCTGGCACCGCTACTTTTTTTTGCTGTTATGCAACTGTTTTTCCTTGCTTTAAAAAATCTATCTGAAAGTTGTGTTATACTGTGTTGGGGGAAACATGGGGCTTCCTATTTTTACCTAGAATTTGCAGACCTGTGGCATTAGGAGCAAGGTGCACAAGTTTAAGTGCCCCACTTATAATATTTTTACTAGCGGCTATTTTGAGGATGAGTGCCTAAGGCAAGCCTGTCTGCGCTCAACGGGCTAGGAACCCTGCCCCTTTTGGGCCAGATCTAACAACGTTTTCCTCCGAACAACTTGGAGCACTCCGACCCACGTGTTTGGAAGCCTCATGAACTTCACTTGACCCGCTTAAGAGCCTACAAACCTGCACCACTTGTAATTTCTCATTTAACCCACATGACACCCTTTTGCAATCCACCGGGCAGTGAAACCTCTATAATGACTTCAGGGAGCAGTGAGGCAACCACCCACGTGTTGGGCTAGAGTGTAAGTACCGCTTTTATAGCATTAATGTCTGTTCTTTACGTAGCCATCAACAGTACTTTTATCATTTTTTGGTGGCCCACCCTCTGGAAGCCATGTTTCTTACGGAAACATGGCTTCATGAGGCCTCCGTGCCTGATATTATTTAAGTATTGCTACAAAATTACTCCATGGTGAGGAGGGAT
Organism: Lissotriton helveticus; assembly: GCF_964261635.1. Taxonomy (NCBI): domain Eukaryota; kingdom Metazoa; phylum Chordata; class Amphibia; order Caudata; family Salamandridae; genus Lissotriton; species Lissotriton helveticus. The sequence goes on from NC_136073.1 coordinate 21,129,159, forward strand.
AGGCCTAGTAAAGCAGGAGGGGGTTTGCTATTGTGTTAAAAATAAAAAACCCTATAAATGCAACATACAGGAATTATCTATATTGGCTTGCGATGCTGTGTCCTTTTAGTTGGAATTCACATCTAAATTTAGTGTTTCTGGCGCATTAATATACAACCCACCAGGATTCGCCAACAACTGGTGGATGTTGGTTCCTGCTCTACTCAGCCTAGGATCCATGACTGGTTGAGGGACTCACTGGATATTGTCCTTTCAACTTAACTTCAGACTTAACCCAATCAGGTCCCTCCCTCCTGCCACATGGTTTACCGAGGCACTATGGAAACAGGATGCAAGGGCCTGGAGAGGTCCTGGAAACTCTCTTATGATGAGGACAGTAAGCACAAATACAAAACAGCTCTAAGAAACTTATCATGGTCTTTGCACAGCCACCCGGGCCACTTTTTACTCAGAACAAATTACCTCAGCCCAAAACTTTGTTTGGAGTAGTCCAGGAACTCTCCGACCCAAATAACGTCGCACCAGCATTGTCCCAGCCTAAGTGCAAGGAACTGGTTCTTTTAAAAAAAAAAAAAAGGCATCCAACTCTCACTTTAGGCATGTCTCTCAGTCCAGCATCAGTTTGCAGTCTTCTATCTCCGAGGACCTGAACATCTCAGTCACCATACTGTCCCACAAGAAATTGTTTTTATTGGCCACTGTGGACCTGCCTTTATTTCTGTCGCTGGTGCAGTCTATAAAATCTGGCTCCCCTGAAGATCCTCTCCATTCCAGCTAAGTTCGGCACCTTGGACTCAGATAACTTGCAGCTTATGCTCAATAAATACTGGGGACCCTAATCCATATCTGTTCTCTTCCTCTGGCTACATCTGTCCGACCCTAGATGCATTCGCCCTCCCTTGTTTTTAGCCTTACTCGCCCTTTCTCCTCGTCACTTCCCCCTCCCTGTTTACCACCTTCACTCCTCCTTGCTCCCCCCTTTCCCTTGTCCACCCTCAGCCCGCATCCCCTTCTACCCCCCCCCCCATTTCTGCCCCTACCGCTTCTCTTCCTTACCAACCTAACGGACCACTAACCTTCCTATCCTGACCCTGCAATTTTCCGCTTTTTTTCAATTTGTGCCTTTTGATATTTTTGATTTATCACATCTTACACGTTTTGTTGTGCTTATTTCCCATATTTATCTTTTTGAAATCTGTCAGGCGGAGACTTTTATGTTGTTTATATACATTGATGCTATGTATGTCCCCTGTCTTATTGACCTTTCTTGTCTCTAAAATGTAAAGCGCTCTGATACCCCCGGGTCCAGCTAGCGCTATATAAAACCTCTAAAATAAATAAATAAATAAATAAAAACAACCGCTGTCCATCGTTAACACGTGCAGGGAGGCGAACAACTATAAAATTCCCTCATAACACATTGGCAACCCCGAAGCGATTTTTTCACGCTGGACATTTCACGAATTAGGGCACATTCCAGTTGTAACCTGTGAGGTCCTGATGAGAACCCCACACTATATAGGGGTTCGAAACGCGTAGACCGTTTTCCTACACCATAAGATCTTCAAATTAGCTACATATGTGATATAATCCTTAAAATTGAATAAATTACTGTCTATGGTGATAATTATATGTACCACTGTATAATAAATTGTAAATAAAGTATGTTTGTCGGGTGTGTGTGAGAGTGTATGAATGAAATGTGTAGTGTTGATCAACGAAGTATGAAAGCAAAGGCTGAAGTTTTTATGACATTGTTTTTTGTATTGCTTTTTGTATGTTAATTGTGGAATTTGGTGAAATGTAACCAACGAATGTCGCAAAAATATAAAAAATAAAAAGTGATTCATTCAGACTGATTTTCAAGTCTCGCACTTCCCCTTCCTGTCTAAAATTATGGAGAAACTTGTCACAAAACATTTCTCCAATTTTGTGGAGTCCCAAAAGTCTTTACATCCCTCTCAATCGGGGTTCAGAGCGGAACACAGTACAGAATCAACCCTTCTAGGAGTAGCAGAACACCTCAGATGGCTCCTGGATGAAGGCGAGACTGCAGCACTGATCTTACTTGACCTCAGCACTGCATTCAATACTGTGTGTCATGCCATGCAATTAGAGATGCTGGCTTATCTGGGTCTTCAAGGGACAGCCCTAGCCTGGATGACATCCTTCTTAAAGGATCATACTTTCCAGGTTTCCTCAGCCAGTGCCACTTTGACACAGCATACCCTTAACTCAGTGGTTCCCCAAGGATCAGCCCTAAGCTCTGCGATATTTATTATCTATGTACGCCCATTGGCTGACTTTGTGGAAAGCTGCGGCCTCACTTTATTCTCTCATGTGGATGATACACAACTCACCTCTTTGACACCTGCCCAGGATCACAACCCTGAGGCCCTGAATGCCTGCTTGGGTCGGGTTGCCACATGGATGAATAACAACTCACTCAAAAATAACGGAGGCAAGACTGAGGTACTGTTGCTGGGGAAGTGCCCCTCTCTCTGGCTTCTGCAGTACTAGCTAGAAACGATGGTGCCCTTCCTGTCCTGGTTCATAAGGTTAAGAACCTTGGTTTTCTACTTGACGAAAAGCTGTTCATGCAGCCTCAGGTGGCTGCTACCTGCTTGCTGTCCTGAAATGGCTGTGGAAACCATCTGGATACTCCCATTCCCTTCTCAAATAACAGTTATCCAGGCATTTATTGTGTCGAGACTGGACTATGGCAACGTACTATACATTGGGGCGGACAAAACTTCCATAAGACGGTGGCAAGTGACCCAGAATTCAGCTGCTAGGTTTCTCTACAGACTCCCTAACAGTGCATTGGCTGCATCCCTCCTCCGCAAGCTTCACTGGCTCGCGGGGAGGAACATATTCAATTCAAAGCCCTGTGTTATGTTTTTATTGCAAGTACACGGGTCAGAGTCACATAATGGCGAGATAATATCAGCAGGCTAGTCCTCCACTCTCCAATGACCAATCCCTATGCAGTGTTCCCAGAGTCAAACGGACATGCATGGGAGGATGGTCCTTCGCATACCGGGGCCCTATGTTGGGGAATGCCTTCCTGGAACCCTTGAGAAGCTGTACCTCGCTGATCATTTTTCAGGAACAGCTGAAAATCTGGATGCTTTAAGTCAGCGTGCCCTAGGTAGGCAGAGCCTGCTACTAACGCGCTGGGAAGCCCTGCGTGGATAGCTGAGCGCTATAGAAGCCTAATAATAATACTCTTTGTATCTGGCATCATACACTGCTCCGAGTAGGGTAATCTGCTTAGTGTAGTCCTGAACCCTTGCCTTGGAGAGTGTTCTTCTATTGGATATTTATGTAAAGTGATTGTAGGATCGCGAAGTATAGAGTGCTCTCAGATTCTGCCATTTCCAGACGGTCTCTGGACCCCATTAAGTGCTCTCTCACTATTAGTAATTTTATCCCCCCTTATGGCTGCCCTAGCAAAATGAGCCCAGCCTTTGTACTAAATGGAGTGTTTTTTTTAGGATTAAATTAATTCACATGAGGCAATTAGTAGCCCTTTTTTACAAAGGTAAATGTATACTTCTTTGTAAGTGCGCTCTTTTTAGGTGGTGTGAGAAGTTGGCCTGATGTGCAGTGCTCACTATTCTAGTGATCACTATATATCAGTCCAAACAACCCTTATTGATGATTGGTTGTAAGTCAACCTTATAGACCAGCTATCCTAGTAGCATGGATACGAGCAGTCTAAGGCTAAGACTCTAGAGGGCGCGTTAAGCCAGCTGTTTTACCATCACATTACCCCTTGAACACCCAGTGAAAGGACACCACACAAGTGTTATGAAAATAAACAGTGTATTTATTAGAATCAACAACCCTGTACTCTTTATGAGGACAGGGTGCTAGGCACACAACAAAACTCTTATGAAAATACTTAAGTTAGCACGTTATACACAAATGCCCGAGGGGCACGAAAAACCATATATTCTAAAAGTGGAATGCGAATTTACTAGCAGGTAAGTACAGTACTAATAGGCTTTGGAATCGCTAGGACTTGACTAGGGAATCGTTAGATTACTTCTAGGAGACCTAGGGGACTCGGGTGCAGAGTGTGCACTCTCACGCGGGATGCGGGACAAAGTCTATGGAGGCTAGTAAAGGCAAAGTTAGTGTTCACGGGCGAACCCGACCTGGTAGGAAGAAAACGACAGTGGATCCTGACCCTAGGATAGTGAGGCTATGCTGGGACACCGAAGTGCCGAAGTTACCTAGCCCAGGGGCTGCAGCTGCATAGGTCTGAAAAGACGTCGGGGATCTCGTTGCCGGACCAGGAGCCTGGAAGGAAGAAGTTGCTGGCAGGCGACCAGTGAAGGAAAGTTCGATGGATCCAAGCCTGGATCAAGGAAGAAGAAAACCTGAAAGCAGAGGGGACCAAGTTCTTGAATCACTAGCCAGTGATTAAGTGGGCACCAGGATGGCACCGGGCGAAGTCACCGCAGTCAGGTGAGTGGGCGCTGCTGGGCTCTGCAGTCTCTCGGACCAGGAGGCGTTGTCGGCGACCAGGATGGAGGTGCGAGCTGTCCCACGAAGGTTCTTGCTGTCGACGTCGCTGGACCCAGGATTGGGCAACAAGTCTTGGCAAATGCAAGGCCCACGCGGTGGACCTAAAATGGCGTCTTGGGCGGACCAGGAGGGTCCAGGGTACTTCTCCAATGGAGGGAAGCAAGGGCCAGTCTGGAGCAACCAGACCAGCAACAGAAATGTCGTCGGGCGTCGTCAGGAAGGCCACAAGCCAGCGGGCTAGTAGCCAAACAACGCGGTGAGCAGCAAAAAGCAGAAGGGCCCCACGCAGATCGTGGAGATGCTGGGGGGCTGCTCTTCGGTGCTGGAGCTGCTCAGGGTGGGGGCTTCTCGGACCCCAAAGCACTCACCAGGAATTCACTCGGCGGGCTTGCTGGAAAGAAGTCGTGCAGTCTTGAAGATGGCCGGTCCCTTGAGGTCTCGTCACACCCACGAATCTCAGCGTGACTGATGATGCAGGTAGAGGTCAGAGGTGCCAGGGAAGCCGGTTCTCGTCGAGCTGGGCAGTCGGATTCCGGAGGAAGGACTTGCAGCAGACCGCAGTGTTCTTAGATGGTGCCTGCGGGTGCAGGGTGACTACTCCTTAGTCACAAGGGAGAAATCTTAGGAAGAAGTCTTGAGTTCCTTTCGCAGAAAGTAGTTTCAGGATTCAAAGATGATCTGATTTGGAAGGGGGCCAGTCTCTACCTTTATCCTGTAAAAAGGGGCTGGCACGCGACTAAGTCCTGCCCTATGGGTGGGACTGGGAGGGGGGTGGTTACACCCACTTCCTTGGCGGGCTTTTCCCCAGCACAGGGTCTGGAGTGACCCTGGAACTGGTTCCAGCCAGCCTATGCACAGTGAGCACCGGGGTGCCACGTGCAGTCACCTTCCTCTAAAGCCCTGCCTACCTACAATACACAAAACCCTGTCTGGGACGGTGCTGGCACCGCCCCTGGCAGGAAACCCTTTGTCCTTATCTCCTGCTCTGGGAGGACTCCCAGCAGCAGGAGGGCAGACTTGTGTCTCGGTGGCAGCATCCATTTTGTGGATGCTAAGGCTCTGTCTGACTTTTAACCGGGTTATAGGTTACATGCATGTCGTGTCCCTCTAGAAGGGTGGAATGCTAACCCCGTCGCCAGAATTGGCGAGGGGTTAGTATTCCAATTCGTATGACACCTTACTCGACATGTTTTGATAAAGCGATACCAGAGTTGGCACATAACCGCGAGGATTATAATGCACTTAAGAGTATATGGTATGCGATATCATGGAAACAGCTAAGGGATGGGTCCCGAAAGCCGCAGACAGGCTCAGCTCATGCCAGAGCACCATCTCACACGATTCCAAGCACTCTGCCTTCAGGATTGTTAAGGCCTGCCATAGGAGTGACTGATAGGAGATCTGTGTGTCCATTTTTAGGGTTAGATATAGGTATACTATATCTAAAGCAAAGGGTGAGTACACCACCTTGCCCCAGCTGTCGTGCAGCCAGTTGTGTCAGTTTTAGTTAGTCAATCCAGGGGTGGCATAATACATGCTTCAGCCCCTGGGAGACTTCTGGGTGCACCTCAGCCCTGGGTACAGGGACTTGGAGAGGGCCCAGGGCCAATTCAGTACCTGAGTACAATTTGGATAGAGAGAACAGCTAGGCTGTGGGTCTGATTAGCAGGCCCACAGCCAGGAAAGTCGTAAACCAGTGCAGCAAAAAGCAAAAATCTGGGTGATCATAGGATTGCAGACCCTACTCTCCTACATGACCCCCCCCCAAACTTTGGGACAATAAACTAACCTTGACCAGGTGAGTCTTCTTGCTCTAAGTGGAAATACCTGGAGAGCCCATCAGCATTGCTGTGATCAGTCCCAGGTCTATGCTCCACTGTAAAATCCATCCCCTGTAGGGAAATGGACCACCTAAGCAGTTTGGGGTTTTCACCCTTCATCTGATTTAGCCACAAGAGGGGCTTATGGTCTGTCTGAATGGTGAAGTGAGTGCCAAACAAGTAGGCCCTCAGCTTCTTCAGGGCCCAGACCACAGCAAAGGCCTCCCTTTCAATAGCTGACCAATTTTTCTCTCTGGGTGTCAACCTTCTACTAATGAAAGCAATAGGCTGATCATTACCATCAAAATTCAGTTGAGACAGAACAGCTCCCACACCCAACTCAGAAGCATCTGTTTGGACAATGAATGGCTTGGAGTAATCTGGACTCTTGAGGATAGGTGCTGTGCACATGGCCTGCTTTAGGTCATTGAATGCTTTCTGACAGCTTGCTGTCCACTGAACTTTCTTTGGCATCTTCTTGCTTGTCAGGTCATTAAGGGGGGTCACTATGGACCCATAATTTCTGACAAACTTCCTATAGTACCCAGTCAGGCCCAAGAAAGCTCGAACCTGAGTCTGGGTGATTGGAGGAGTCCAGTCCTTGATGGCCTGTATCTTACTCTCCAGTGGCTGAACCTGGCCTCCACCTACAAGGTGGCCCAGGTATACAACCTGTGACTGCCCTATCTGGCACTTTGTGGCCTTGATAGTGAGGCCTGCCTTTTGCAGGGCCTCTAACACTTTCCTCAGGTGGACCAGGTGATCCTCCCAGGTGGAGCTAAAGACAGCAATATCGTCAAGATAAGCTGCACAGAAGTCATCCAGCCCAGTGAGGACTTGATTCACCAACCTTTGGAAGGTGGCAGGTGCATTTTTCAGTCCAAAGGGCATTACCACATATTGATAATGCCCTCCAGGGGTAGAAAATGCTGTTTTAGGTTTGGCTTCCTCAGCTAACCTGATTTGCCAATACCCAGCTGTCAAATCAAATGTGCTTAAGAAGTTGGCAGAAGCCAATCTATCTATAAGCTCATCTGCTCTTGGTATTGGGTGGGCATCAGTCTTAGTGACTGCATTGAGGCCTCTGTAGTCTACGCAAAACCTCATCTCTCTCTTACCACCCTGGGTGTGAGGCTTTGGCACTAGAACTACTGGGCTAGCCCAAGGGCTATCTGAGGGCTCAATGACTCCCAGTTCCAACATTTTCTGCACTTCAGTTTTGATGCAGTCTCTAACATGATCAGGCTGTCTGTAGATTTTACTCTTGACAGGCAGACTGTCTCCAGTGTCAACATCATGGGTACACCAATCAGTTTGGCTGGGTGTCAGAGAGAACATATGTCGAAAGGATTGCAGAACTTGCCTGCAATCCTGTTGCTGATGTTCAGTGAGGCTGCCACAAAAGACAACACCATCAACTGACCCATCATCAGGATTCTGAGTGAGCAGGTCTGGGAGAGGGTCACTCTCTTCCTCCTGTCCCTCATCTGTGGCCATGAGCAAGCTCATGTCCTTCCTGTCAACATATGCCTTGAGCCTGTTAACATGGAGCACTCTGAGAGGGCTCCTGGGAGTTCCAAGGTCCACCAAGTAGGTAACCTCTCCCTTTTGCTCAATGATGGTGTGGGGCCCAGACCATTTGTCTTTCAGAGCTGCTGGGGCCACTGGCTCCAGCACCCACACCTTCTGTCCTGGCTGGTACACAGTCAGTACAGCCTTTTGGTCATGCCAAGCTTTTTGAAGTTCCTGGCTGGCCTCAAGGTTTTTAGATGCCTTCTCCATATACTCAGCCATCCTGGAGCGGAGACCAAGTACATAGTCCACTATGTTGGTTGCAGGCTTTTTGAGAGGTCTCTCCCATCCTTCCTTCACCAAACACAGGGGTCCTCTTACAGGATGCCCATACAGAAGCTCAAAAGGGCTGTAGCCAACCCCCTTCTGTGGGACCTCTCTGTAAGCAAACAAGAGGCAGGGGATCAGGACATCCCATCTTCTCCTAAGAGGTTCAGGTAGTCCATGAATCATCCCTTTCAGGGTCCTGTTGAATCTCTCAACAAGCCCATTGCATTGTGGATGATAGGGTGTGGTGAACTTGTAGTTCACACCACACTCTTTCCACATGGCAGTCAGATATCCTGACATGAAGTTTGTACCTCTGTCAGAAACGACCTCCTTAGGGAAACCCACTCTGGAGAACACTCCAACTAGGGCTCTTGCCACTACAGGGGCTGTAGTGGTCCTAAGGGGAATAGCCTCAGGATACCTGGTGGCATGGTCCACCACCACCAGTATAAACTTGTGTCCTGATGCTGTCTGGGGTTCCATTGGACCAACAATGTCAATCCCCACTCTTTCAAAGGGAACCCCCACCACAGGTAGTGGTATGAGGGGGGCCTTTGTTGTGCCACCTGACTTACCACTGGCTTGGCAAGTGACACATGAGCGACAAAACTCCTTGGTATTCTCATTCATATGGGGCCAGTGAAAGTGTGAGACAAGCCTGTCCCAAGTCTTTGTCTGACCTAAATGACCTGCAAGGGGAATCTCATGGGCCAAGGTGAGAAGGAAACCTCTCAGAGACAAGGGGATGACCAGCCTCCTGGTTGCACCAGGCTTGGGGTCTCTTGACTCAGAGTACAGGAGTCCATCTTCCCAGTATACCCTGTGGGCACCTGTGGCATTCCCTGCAGCCTCAGCAGCAGCCTGCTGTCTGAGGGGTTCAAGGGAAGGGCAGCTCAACTGTTCCTTCCCCAGGTCTGCTCTGGAGGGTCCCCCTGAGCCCAGAAACTCAACTTGATCAAGTTCAAGCTCTTTAGGCTCAGTTTCCCTCAGCTCTTCTAGATCAGCCTCCTCAGAGACTTGATCCTCAACCTGGGGCAAGGGGGAAGGCAAAGCCTTACCCTTACTGCTCTTCTTCTTGGGAGGTGTCTGGTCCATAATTTCAGGATCCAGCACCTGTTCAGTGGGGCATCTTCTGGCCTGTGACCTAGTCACAGCAAGCACATGTGCTGGCAAGCCTAACATCTCCATGTGAGTCCTCTGCTCCACTTCTGACCATTGTGATGACTCCAAATCATTGCCCAACAAACAATCAACTGGGAGGTCTGAACTGACTACAACTTTCTTTTGTCCCTTCACTCCACCCCAGGAGAAAGCCACAATTGCCACACTATGACTAGTAGTGACATTGCTGGCATTGGTCACCAGGAAATCAGTACCTGGCATGATCTGTCCAGGGTCCACAAAGTTAGGTGTCACCATGGTGACACTGGCACAAGTGTCCCTATAGGCCTGAGCCATCTTGCCATTAATCAAAGGTGTCTGCCTGTATTTGCCCAAAGTATTGGGACTTATTTCAGGGGACATATCCATATCCCCTGTACAGACAAGGACAGCCTGAGTGAGTGTGCCAACTAAGTTGTCAGACCCCTCAGTACCCAAGGTTAACCCAACTAATGCCTTGGGAGTGACACTACCACTACTGACTGTACTAGGGGGTGCAGTTGCTTTAGGAGCTGTAGTGGCAGGAGTTTGTCCTCCTCTTTTGGTGCACTCACTAAACCAGTGAGATTTACTTTTGCAGTACTGGCACCACCTTTTTGACTGGCCTTCTTGAGTCTTCTTCTTCTGGGAAGCCTGACCCCCACCCTCTTTGGTTTGTTGGGGACCTGGTGAAGACTTCTGGTCATTTTGCTCATTCTTAACATTACCCTTCTGGTCTGCTTTCTTCTGACCACCCTGGTTCTGGTTCTGGTTCTGCTTGATCCTTGTCCTGACCCATTTGTCTGCCTTCTTTCCCAATTCTTGGGGAGAGGTCAGATCTGAATCAACAAGGTGCTGGTGCAGCAACTGGTTCTGACAATTGTTCAAAATTTGTTCTCTCATCATTAGATTATACAATCCTGTGTAATCTGTAACCTTGCTACCCAGCAACCAGCCCTCCAAAGCCTTAGTGGCACAATCCACAAAATCAGACCAGTCCTGAGACTGAGTTTTCTGGGTGTCTCTGAACAGCAACCTGTACTGCTCAGTGGTTAAACCAAACCCATCAACCAGTGTATTCTTCAGGACCTGGTAATTGTTAGCATCCTCCACTCTTGTAGTGAGGAGCTTATCTCTACCTTTACCATCAAAGGAGAGCCACAGTATAGCTGCCCACTGACTCTGGGGAATGCCCTGCACAGTGCAGGCCCTCTCCAGAGCAGCCATCCATTTCTGGATATCATCCCCTTGCTTAAAGGGGGGCACTATTTTAGTCAGGTGTTTAGTATCTAAACCCTTCTCTCTATCTCTTGGGAGATTGCTGCCACCAGTGGGAGCTAGCCCACTCATCTGCTGCTCTCTTGCCAGGGCAAGCTTCTCTTTGGCCAGGGCAATTTCTTCCCTTTCAATCCTCAGTTCAGCTTGTCTCATCCTAGCTTCATGCTCCCTTCTCTGAGGGGAAGTAAATCTCCTCTGTGGAGGATTCCTTCTCCCCTGAGAAGAGGCATTAGAGTGCAGAGATCTATTGGAGTCCCTAGAAAGAGATCTATCCCTCCTAACTCCAAGGTTAGGCCCACTTCGGGTCAGTACTGGGGGGCCCCCAGATCCTAGCCCAAGTAAGTCTAAGTTGGTCCTAGTTAGCCTTCTGACTACCTCAAGACCTTTGTCTACCTCATCCCCAGAGAGTACCTCCTGATCCTCCCCCTCAACTGCTGAATCAGTGTTGGGGAGATCTGGATCCCCAGAGGTTCCCTCTAAGGCTGGCATGTTCTCATGTAACTGAGAAAGCTTTCTGGCATCATATGTCTCTAAGAGACCTATCAGAAAGGGAGTGGTGGGGTTAGACCCCTGCTTCAGTTTCCTGGAGACACAGATTTGTCTCATCTCCTGAAAACTGAGAGCTGCATATCTTGAAGTGACCTGTGGAGGGTCAACACTGACCAGGGGAGTCTCAGTAGAGTCCCCCTGAGTCGACATGCTTTTCTAGTGAGGTGTAAGTGGTGCACTTACCTACACTATATGTTTGCCTACTGATCCCTTGCTAGAGTTGTAGTTTAGGGTGTGCTAGGCCCTAGGAGCTACAACAGCTGGTTCAGTAGAACTCAGAGTATTCTAAGCTAAGTTATATGTACCTTTAGTACTTATGTGATCTTTCACAAGATATTCTTAGGGCATGTGTGGTAAAACAACAGCAAGCTCAAATCCCAACCGCTGCCACCAATGTGAGAAGTTGGCCTCATGTGCAGTGCTCACTATTCTAGTGATCACTATATATCAGTCCAAACAACCCTTATTGATGATTGGTTGTAAGTCAACCTTATAGACCAGCTATCCTAGTAGCATGGATACGAGCAGTCTAAGGCTAAGACTCTAGAGGGCGCGTTAAGCCAGCTGTTTTACCATCACATTACCCCTTGAACACCCAGTGAAAGGACACCACACAAGTGTTATGAAAATAAACAGTGTATTTATTAGAATCAACAACCCTGTACTCTTTATGAGGACAGGGTGCTAGGCACACAACAAAACTCTTATGAAAATACTTAAGTTAGCACGTTATACACAAATGCCCGAGGGGCACGAAAAACCATATATTCTAAAAGTGGAATGCGAATTTACTAGCAGGTAAGTACAGTACTAATAGGCTTTGGAATCGCTAGGACTTGACTAGGGAATCGTTAGATTACTTCTAGGAGACCTAGGGGACTCGGGTGCAGAGTGTGCACTCTCACGCGGGATGCGGGACAAAGTCTATGGAGGCTAGTAAAGGCAAAGTTAGTGTTCACGGGCGAACCCGACCTGGTAGGAAGAAAACGACAGTGGATCCTGACCCTAGGATAGTGAGGCTATGCTGGGACACCGAAGTGCCAAAGTTACCTAGCCCAGGGGCTGCAGCTGCATAGGTCTGAAAAGACGTCGGGGATCTCGTTGCCGGACCAGGAGCCTGGAAGGAAGAAGTTGCTGGCAGGCGACCAGTGAAGGAAAGTTCGATGGATCCAAGCCTGGATCAAGGAAGAAGAAAACCTGAAAGCAGAGGGGACCAAGTTCTTGAATCACTAGCCAGTGATTAAGTGGGCACCAGGATGGCACCGGGCGAAGTCACCGCAGTCAGGTGAGTGGGCGCTGCTGGGCTCTGCAGTCTCTCGGACCAGGAGGCGTTGTCGGCGACCAGGATGGAGGTGCGAGCTGTCCCACGAAGGTTCTTGCTGTCGACGTCGCTGGACCCAGGATTGGGCAACAAGTCTTGGCAAATGCAAGGCCCACGCGGTGGACCTAAAATGGCGTCTTGGGCGGACCAGGAGGGTCCAGGGTACTTCTCCAATGGAGGGAAGCAAGGGCCAGTCTGGAGCAACCAGACCAGCAACAGAAATGTCGTCGGGCGTCATCAGGAAGGCCACAAGCCAGCGGGCTAGTAGCCAAACAACGCGGTGAGCAGCAAAAAGCAGAAGGGCCCCACGCAGATCGTGGAGATGCTGGGGGGCTGCTCTTCGGTGCTGGAGCTGCTCAGGGTGGGGGCTTCTCGGACCCCAAAGCACTCACCAGGAATTCACTCGGCGGGCTTGCTGGAAAGAAGTCGTGCAGTCTTGAAGATGGCCGGTCCCTTGAGGTCTCGTCACACCCACGAATCTCAGCGTGACTGATGATGCAGGTAGAGGTCAGAGGTGCCAGGGAAGCCGGTTCTCGTCGAGCTGGGCAGTCGGATTCCGGAGGAAGGACTTGCAGCAGACCGCAGTGTTCTTAGATGGTGCCTGCGGGTGCAGGGTGACTACTCCTTAGTCACAAGGGAGAAATCTTAGGAAGAAGTCTTGAGTTCCTTTCGCAGAAAGTAGTTTCAGGATTCAAAGATGATCTGATTTGGAAGGGGGCCAGTCTCTACCTTTATCCTGTAAAAAGGGGCTGGCACGCGACTAAGTCCTGCCCTATGGGTGGGACTGGGAGGGGGGTGGTTACACCCACTTCCTTGGCGGGCTTTTCCCCAGCACAGGGTCTGGAGTGACCCTGGAACTGGTTCCAGCCAGCCTATGCACAGTGAGCACCGGGGTGCCACGTGCAGTCACCTTCCTCTAAAGCCCTGCCTACCTACAATACACAAAACCCTGTCTGGGACGGTGCTGGCACCGCCCCTGGCAGGAAACCCTTTGTCCTTATCTCCTGCTCTGGGAGGACTCCCAGCAGCAGGAGGGCAGACTTGTGTCTCGGTGGCAGCATCCATTTTGTGGATGCTAAGGCTCTGTCTGACTTTTAACCGGGTTATAGGTTACATGCATGTCGTGTCCCTCTAGAAGGGTGGAATGCTAACCCCGTCGCCAGAATTGGCGAGGGGTTAGTATTCCAATTCGTATGACACCTTACTCGACATGTTTTGATAAAGCGATACCAGAGTTGGCACATAACCGCGAGGATTATAATGCACTTAAGAGTATATGGTATGCGATATCATGGAAACAGCTAAGGGATGGGTCCCGAAAGCCGCAGACAGGCTCAGCTCATGCCAGAGCACCATCTCACACGATTCCAAGCACTCTGCCTTCAGGATTGTTAAGGCCTGCCATAGGAGTGACTGATAGGAGATCTGTGTGTCCATTTTTAGGGTTAGATATAGGTATACTATATCTAAAGCAAAGGGTGAGTACACCACCTTGCCCCAGCTGTCGTGCAGCCAGTTGTGTCAGTTTTAGTTAGTCAATCCAGGGGTGGCATAATACATGCTTCAGCCCCTGGGAGACTTCTGGGTGCACCTCAGCCCTGGGTACAGGGACTTGGAGAGGGCCCAGGGCCAATTCAGTACCTGAGTACAATTTGGATAGAGAGAACAGCTAGGCTGTGGGTCTGATTAGCAGGCCCACAGCCAGGGAAAGTCGTAAACCAGTGCAGCAAAAAGCAAAAATCTGGGTGATCATAGGATTGCAGACCCTACTCTCCTACAGGTGGTCACAAACAATTTCATAGTGACTTTATGACTGTGGAGATTCCAGTCAGGACAGAGAACTCTGCACATAACAAGGTAGGCCTGTCTTTTTATGTTTAAAGTTCTCTGCCTCAACTGTGTTTTGTTTGGGAGTTTGGAGCTGTGGTTGGAACAGACTGGCAAGTGTGTTACAATAGGCAGTAGCAAAACCAAGAGGCCTGGATATAGTGTGATATTGCATGTGAACACTGGCACTCACAAATGCTGTTTACATGCATGCACAAATGTGCAATGCATGCACAAATGTTCTTTGTAACATCAAAGTCTGCTCTAGTTGCTTTGCCAGTGCAGAGTTGGTGCGAGAACTAGCAAAAAAAAATGCTTTCTGTATAAATTATTTATAGGAAGATAAAGAATTGAATGGCTCAAACAGTGTGATGATTGACTGTACTTAACTCATGAAAAAGTCCCTCATGTATTCCAGTGGAAACAGTCCTGGAAGGTTGAATGTCACAGCCAATAGCACGAGGTGAGCAGGTAATATTCCTCTGGGTGGAGCCAATGCCCACTCTATGTAAATTTACTTATCATAACAGTTGGTACCATTATGGCTTTCAAGCTGCTGCGCTGTTAATCTGGGTCTAACAATGTAGAGAGGCTTGTTTTTAGCAAAATAAGCTTTTAATCATCCTGGAAAACAAAATAACATGCAGAAAAATGGACAGAGAGTTGCCATCATGAGAAGTGATGTTAGCGCCCTGCGCTTTAGTTTTCGTTTGAGGACAGGAAGTGCAAACGTTTTGAAAGTCTTTACACTTTCTGCAATGTTAGGATACTAATGCACTAAAAACTTTGGGAGGCAAAGACTGTCATAATACAATAAATGGAAGCAGTGTTTAGGTGTGGGGCCTGGTGAAATCCTCTATGACATCCTGCTGACCCCAGGGAACACATGCAGTCACTTGTAAGTTTAAAGATTTATTAAGTCAAATCAAAAATCCTTGGGAGTCCACATCACCTGCGGGGCAGCGCCTGGCTCGCAGTCTGCTATCACACCAAACTCCCTAGGCAGGTATGGAGCCCAAAAGCTCTCCATCCACCCTGTAGACCTACACTTTATTGATGAAATCTCAGCAATATTGGCATTCAATCACCTCCAAACTTGCCTGGCAGGATGTATGTTATCACAACGCATGCTTTTACTATGCATGCCTTTACAACGCAGGTTTTACAACGCAAGTCGTTACAACGACTTGCGTTGGGGGGCGCTGGATAGTGAAATAGCTTAATTTACTATTCCAACTCCAGTCCCCGTGGATAGTAGGGAAGGTTTTGGATAGTAAATTAAACTATTCCCTATCCTACAGCGCCCTCCAGCGCAAGTCGTTATAATGACTTGCGTTGTAAATCCTGTGTTGTAATGGTAGTGCGTCGTAAAAGTTGCGTTGTGATGGATGTTTCCCGCCTGGCATGCCCATGTTTGTAACCAGTGCACCTGCACTGCACGATGAAGCCAAAACAGCAGCTTTACAATCAGGCCTGAAATAAATCAAGGTATGCATTGTTTCTCGACAAAGTCGAGTATAGATCTGGATTATGAGGCTATCCTTAATTCATGGAGTGTACCTCAATTTGTGGTCGCAAACTATTGATTGAACACTGACAGCTGGAAGGTGGTGTTACCCATTTGCAAAGTGGAAGCTGTCCATGAGAGAGATCCCTCTTTTTTAATGTGATCGCTCTGCATTCTGGGAGCTGGTGGTGGTTCTTCGGGGGACATCCAGCCCCTCTGCCAGTCACAGAATGTCTGGTCGTGCTGGAGTAAAACAAAAACAAAATGTATTCTTCAGAAATGTTGGACTAGTTGATGTTCCCTGGTGCACACCTCCATCCCTTATTCACAAACAGGATTCTGTCTCAATAAAATTGATTCTGCCAATCCTACCGCAATGTGCGTTAAGTTGTGGTGGAGTTTTTGTTCTGAGACAGAGCAGTGCATCAGTTGCTGCTTAAAATGAAGGTTTTCTTCATAATACAGTCTTGCAAAAACACGGATTACATTGCGAGCTGGATTTTGTACACCAAGCCCTGAAGTACTTGTCGCAGAAGCCCCTCATGTGGATTATGGCCTAACACCTCATTGGCTATTAGGACTGCAGTGCGCACTACTTTTATGAAGAAATTCAAAACAATTCTGAGGTATTTATGAACATTGGACCAATGTTAGACCATGTTATGAACATTTATTATTTTTATGTCATCTCAAATCATAAACATAAACATATTCAAAGTTTGAATTTTAAACATATACATCAATATTTACAATGTCATCAGAACCACCACCCAATGCATTTCGGGACATCTTGGTCCCTTCGTCAGGGGTTCCAGTAGTCAACTGTAAAAGTAACAAGGAAACAATATGAAAACGATGCCCATTCACAAACAATAATACCAATCATCATCATACTTCAACATTAAGTATATACTGCGGCGTTCACATGAATGTTATTAATGTCCACACTACTTATGTTTCTACTAGTATAATCTAAACCATGACCTGTATATTCAAACAACGTGAAAGGATTCATGCTGAAAAATACCCAGCCACCAATCAAGTGCCAACGTGAGAGCAAACATACCTCGTAAATATTTGGAGAGTTATTTCTGAAATAAAAAATATATCCAACACGTCACTTCACCGAACCCAACAAAAAAAGAATAAATAAAACGATCACCAAATGTTGTATTGACAGACTGCTCACCTTTTTAACCAGTATTAACACTTAATCGAAACAGCCAATCTCGTGGTCAGATGCGGACTCTAAAAAAATGCAGTAACTGAAATTAGTGCCATGAACCTTAGCCCAACAATTCCTAAAGCCTGTAGTCACCGCCGGTGGCTTACCTCTATTGTAGCAATAAATCCCAACAGAAGTCCGTGTATTTCAACCTCGAAGCCTACAACAAACATGAAGGTAACATGAATACCTTTATGATATGCCCCGCTTGTCACCTTTAACGACGAAAACCCTCCTCACGTACCTCTACATGCGCCGAGTGCCTTTCCAAATCATCCGCCTCGCTGTCTGATGCACTTCCGTGTCATCATTCACAGCTTATACCAATCTCTTCCGGTCGGCTAGCTAAACATCGACGACAGACTATGCTGAACTACAAACCAGAGTCATGGAACTACAAAAAGTCCGTTTATGCCCGCAAAAATAATAGTGTGACTATCTATGCCTTAATTTTCATCAAATATTCAAAAAAAGCGTGTAGGACGGACGGTCATCACTAATAACAAACAATGAAGTACTCACTGACCATTGATGTATCTCTCCTCAACAACAACTTTATCGAAGAAAAAATGAAAAAAAATTTTCAGACCCAAAGTCTAGATAAACCCAACAGAAAACGTGGCACAACAGAAAATAATGACATGAAGGGTAGAATAGTGTGATATCGTCAAATGAAGTAATATGATGAAAACAAATAAACTAAATGCTTCCCTGCCTGCTATTAACACCTAAACAAAAATCAACAAAAACATATACATAAACATAATAACCTGCCTGCTATTTACAACTTTTGCTTCCACAAACAATATACATCGATTTCAAAATCTTTAAGTTTAGATTACTATATGTAATGTGATCATGTGATTAAGGATTCCTTAAGGCAAACTGAGGCTGTCCTCCTGCCCTAATTATTAAAGGAAACAGCTAAATTCAAATTTGTCGTTAAGCCCCCCTGGGGTCAGAGTTTGGAGTTTTTTAATCCAGAAAGCCTCTCTCTGGAGGAGTGCCTGATCATTGTCTCTGCCTGCATACCGGACAACTGCTTCAATTATTTGACATTTCATCTGCGCGATGGTGTGTCGCTGTTCAATCCAATGTACTGCCAGTGGAGACGTGCGATTTTGATTACGTATCCTACTCTTATGCTCTGATATTCGTATTTTGAATTTCCTTGTGGTTTTGCCAACATATAATAGCCCACATGGGCATTTGATGGAGTAAACTACGAAATCAGTGTTACAATCCGACGTGTGGTGTAATGGAATTTTTTCACCAGTTCTGGGATGTAGTAGTGTGGTCCCCAATATCATATTATTGCAGTTGTTGCAATTCCAACATTTCACGGTGCCCCGAAATGAGCCACTTTTTGGTTTGACTTTTGCTGGTTTTGTTAAAAATTCTTTTAGATTTTGGGCTCTTGAGTATGCGCATAATGGTTTTTCGCTGAACAGATTTCCAAAATCTGGTTCAACTTCCAGCAGTTCCCATCTGTGCAGTAAAATCTTTTTAATGTCCCTCGAGGCCGATGAATACTTTGAAACGAAAATCATCCGGTTCGTGCTGGTTTTTTCTTTTTTAGTCAATAGTGAGCTTCTTGTCATGTTGTTTACTTTAATCAATTGACTGTCAAGTATAGGTTCTGGATATCCTCTTTGCATATACCTTGCCTTTTGTTGAATGAGGGATGCAGCACAATCAGTTTCGTTCGAAGAGATCCGTTTAATCCTCATGAATTGAGATGTGGGTAAATTGTCAATTAGATTTTTTGGGTGGAAGCTAGTGTATAACAATGCATTGTTTCTATCAGTTGGTTTCTTGAACAACTTGGTTTCTAAGGTTTGCTCCTTCAATTTTACCACAACATCCAAAAATGCTATTTCATCATGATGAATCGTAGAAGTGAATTGTATCCTCGGATCTATTTGGTTAAGACGAGTGATGTTACTCCTGAGTGAATCTTCAGATAGACGCCAAATTAAAAAAATGTCGTCAATATAACGTCGAAAAAACACAAGACCTTCTTGCCAGTGTGAATCCAACATTATATGGTCATGTTCATATTTCGCCATGAAGGTATTAGCGTACATGGGTGCCCCTGGAAAACCCATAGATGTCCCGTTCATCTGATTGTAAAAGACATCTTGCCATTCAAAATAACTGTTCATAAGGCAGAACTCAAGTAGCTGTAACACAAAACATTTCTGGCCATCTGATCCTTCTTCCTGAAGGAGTGCCCATTCAACAGCTTCCAAGCCTGACTGATGTGGAATAGATGTATATAATGCCACGACATCTATCGTGCATAATATCCAATGTTCCTGAGTTTTAGGAATCGCTGTTAAACTCCTCAAAAAGTCAGAGGTGTCCTCAATGTAGGTGGACCATTTCTGCACAAAGGACTGCAGAAAATGATCAATGTATCTCCCTGGATTTTCAAAAATTGACCCACAGCCAGATACAATGGGTCGGAATGGCGGATCCTGAAGATTTTTGTGAATCTTGGGTAGGAAATAAATCCTAGGGCGTCTTGGGTGAATTTGCTGTAGATATTTCCTGGTTTTCTCATCAATCCAATCAAGTTGTACTGCTTGCTCAAGAATCTTATCAAGAATTTGAATGATTTCACTAGTGGGGTCTTGACCCAACTGAAGGTACGTATTTTCGTCCATGACGTGTTCAGTCCCTTTCTTCATGTAAAAGTCACTATCCATCATGACAAGTCCCCCTCCTTTATCAGCCTTCTGGAAAGTAATGGTTTTATCCTGTGATAGTTTTTGTAGTGTGCCATATTCTGCTCGAGTCATGTTTCTCAACTGTCTTTTGTATTTCAGAAGCCCCTCATGGCATACTAGTGAGCGGCAAGAATTGAAGTGTGTGCCCCTCCATCGTGGCAAACCGGGGCTAAACATTGAAAGCCGCTTTAGAATGTCCTTTTTAAAATATAGTTAGTATTTGTACTTGTAAAGCAAACAACCTGCTTATTGGTGAATTCAAGCCCTATCAGAAGGCCAGGAATGGCTTTCCAAATGGTTCTGTGTTTCTCATCCAATCACAGAGTCGGATTTGTCTTGATCAGTGGCGCGAGAAGGCTTGTTCCATCTTCGGGGCATGTGTACTGAGTCACTGGGGCAGGTTTTGGTTGATTTTGTCATCCCAGTGCTTGGAATCATGTTATGGGTGAAGTGCTCATGTTGGTAGTAAGTGTTGGGTGGTGGAGTAACCCCCATGGTGGGATCCTTTGGTTTATGTTCAGTGCATGTTTGGCGTTCTCTGGTAATGAGTTCTTGGATGTTGTCTTCTTCTGAGGAGTGCTATTCTGATCACTGTGACACCAGACTGTGTGACATCTCTATGATCTGTGCATTGTAAACATACAAATCCACTTAATAAAATAATGAAAAGCCTGGTGTATGCTTAGCTGCTGTGGCCCCTGACTGTAGGCTCTCTCAAAATAATAGAGGGAGTGGCCCAACCAACCAAGGGACTGGGTACCGACACGATCAGTGAAAAGAAAATTCCCTTGTCACTAATAATCACCCTAGATCAATCAGCATTTCATCCACACCAGTGTCAAAATCAGGGATCCCCACAGTTATAAACACAAAAACATTTCAATTACAAAACCTAAGTTTATAAGAAATTAGTCAAATGTATTAATCAATCAATGGAAACTATTAAAAACACAATTATTTAAAAAATGTTATACATTCATAGTATTCAAAGCAAACAATCATAATATGTTAAAATACAAAAAGAGACAAGATTAAGTGATTCATTTAAAAAACATCATGGGTCATTAATCCGTTGGAATCTATACACAACGGCAGGCTAGTATCAGGAGATGACAACAAAATAGTTCCTCGGATTTAATTAAAAACAATGGCGTCGACGCGTTTTTAACATTGAAGAAAAGACAACCAACTACTTTGTCTTGAGAAAGGTGGTGCATATCAGGCAGCACACCGAAACGCGTCGACGCCATTGTTTTTAATTAAATCCGAGGAACTATTTTGTTGTCATCTGCTGATACTAGCCAGACGTTGTCTATAGATTCGAACGGATTAATGACCCATGATGTTTTTTAAATGAATCACTTAATCGTGTCTCTTTTTTGTATTTTAAAATATTATGATTGTTTGCTTTGAATACTATAAATGTATAAAACATTTTTAATAATTGTGTTTTTAATAGTTTCCATTGATTGATTAATACATTTGACTATTTTTCGTATAAACTTAGGTTTTGTAATTGAAATGTTTTTGTGTTTATAACTGTGGGGATCCCTGATTTTGACACTGGTGTGGATGTAATGCTGATTGAGCTAGGGTGATTATTAGTGACACTAGTCCAAGGAAATGTTCTTTTCAGTGTCCCTGACTGTAGGGTCAGGATATTTAAACTTTACTGACAACAAATGCAGAAACGAGGCCAGCTGTTCATTGCAGGCTCTGAAAACACCACCACAGCTAGCTGTGAACATGCAAAACAAAATCTGATAAAAAACAAGAAACTAATGGTTGCTGGGTGTTGTGGACACTGAAACACGGAGGTGAGTCACTTCTTCACCTCAGGGATGTGTCACAAGATTCCTGGAATGTTCTGGAACAGTGTGTTCTTGGAGGTGGTTTGCACAAGTGCCTCCTGTCTTTCCTTCGCCCAGAGGGAGTGGGTAAAGAACAGGGAGATGCTCCTCCCAGGCCAGGGTACACCCTGCAGGGCTCCCACAGACCCGCCTGGCTGAGCCCCCCCAGGGGAGAAACTATGACGTGTAGTTGCACCGGGCCCAGGGGGACAACTCCTCCATTGTTTCAGGCATAGCTGCAAAATTACACAAGTTCAGTACTTTAAATGGAAATAGAGAAGTGCAGGTACTCATTATTTTGAGTACCTGTTTGTTCCTGAGAAGGGCCGGTACTCTCCCTTTCAAATTATATATAAAACTTTATAAATAAAATAAATAATAGAGGAGCAGGTACTCAGTACCAGAGAGTACCTGTTCAGTTAAATTACTGCCCAAGTATGACTGTCTTTTACAACCAACTTTTGTAGGCACCTGTGCACGTGCTGCACTCCCTTCTATCCACTGAAAATGTAGGGGTGAACTTAGGAATAATTACTTGTTTTTATATACCACTCTGTGTCACCCTTGCAGCTTCACAGCGCTATTCGTGTAAGCTTGCGACAAAATGGTACGTTCAAGGTCACTACATCAAACTCCGCGGATGAAGGGGTTAGAATAAGTGACCTGCAGCTAGAACTAATCTGCAGAAGGCGCTTGAACCAACTGAGTTATTTCACAGGTGAAGCCTGCAGTTATTGTATACACTAAGTTGTTCCTTATAAGTAAGTACTCTGTTCAAATGTCTTCAGTGCTCACAAATGTGGACTTGACAATCACCTCGTATTGTCATTGGCATCTTAAGGATTTTGGGGGTCCTGGACAAGAAATATTTTGCAGGTCTGTTTCGAACAACTTTGTATTTTATTACTCATTTCTTTTTGTTAATTCAAGCCCTATGTCGCCTAACAATATTGGATTATAAAATAAAGATTAAGATACAAAAATACACAGATGTGAGCTAGAGACACAGCTTGCTTTCCCAGGGGACCCCTTGGAAGGAGGGGGTCCTGGGCAATTGCCCACTTTACACATGCCTTAAAACGTCTCTGTGTATTATGTCAGAAAATTTGAGGATGCTATTAGGCAACGGCGTGGTGTAGTGGTATTAGGCACTTATCTGTGATGCTTACAGGAAAATAACGTAAAATAATGCAGGCCCCTGCAGAATGTGAAGAGGGACCGCTACGTGTCCCATTTCTCACAGATATTTCTCACTGAGATTTTCCAAGTTCGAGACAAAATAAGCTCCCATTGCTGTCCCTTATAAATGCAGGAAAATGGGTCCTTGAGCGGACAGAAACGCTTGCTGAGTTTTTATGCCCAACGACTTGCATCCGATTACATCTTCAACAGATGTTCTCCAATATTTTTTTCTTACGCGTCTCATTCTCATTGTGTATTTCCTTATTAAAAGAAAGTTACCAACATCTATCGTACTAACATTTCCACATTATCAAGTGACCTCCGTCACATCAGAACCGATCAACCTTTTTCCAGTTCCACCACGTGATCGGAACTATCAACCAACTATCAACCAACCTGAACATCGCTAGACCGCACCACGTGATCGGAACTTTGTTTCATCACGTTTTTCGTCAACACTGTAATTATGTTCTATGGCTTCGTTTTCACAATATTGCTCAATACGTGACCTTTAATTCCCGAACATGCCACTAATATCGTTCGCACTAAAAATTTTCACTTTTTCAACATTGAACACATGACCTCGTCACATTCTAATAAGAATCCACCAGATAGGTTGATAAATCATTTCCTTGGCTTCCGCGTTCGGACCGCCGGCACTACACCTCACGCTTGTTACTAACAGTAAGTCTCTTGTCCTGTACGCTATTTCTCGCACAGTGATGTCTTCACGTAGCACTTAGACTCTAGGTCCTTTCAGCTGATCTACAATCTATCTTTATACTATTTTGGAACATATCGCGTATTTTCTCTTGTTTTAATATAAATTTAGAGTGATCATTTTTGCTGCATGATTTAATAACGGAAGGGTATTGAAACAGTGTTTCAGTTGAGTAAAACACAGTATATTTCCTGTTGTAACTTATGAATAATCTTCCTTTTGAATGCTAAGGTCTTGTATGTTTCCTTTTCCAATAGGCCCCCGACGAAGGGTTTCCTGTATAACCCGAAATGCATTGGGCATGATGTAATACTTTGGAGTTTTCATGAATTTAATAAATAAACCAATGCAACTGATTTCCACTAAAAATGAATTTTCTCATGAATAAAAACAATTATCAAGAACCTAATACTTTGAAAAAGCCTTTTTTATGAAAACAAGATTGAAAAATTGTTTAATGTAAGGAGAAACCATACAGGTTTCATGTTAAAGGAGCGCACCCTTTGTGATCGCGTGACCACATTTTCTACTCTTATTAAAAGAAAGCTCAGGACTGGAACGTGGCTCCTCCTGTGACAGGGAGCTGCAAAGTTCCAACTTTATAAACAACCATGTCAAGAGGCCTGTAACATGCCAATTAAGTGCAATTGTGGGGTACCTGTAATGCACCAGCACAGCACACTAGTGTCCTAGAAGGGGTTTGGACCAGGGACTTTGGAAGCCGCAAAGGGAGCTAAGAGATGGCAGTATAGGATACACACCCGCACACTCGCAGAGGGAACTCAGTTCACAGACGATACTGGGCCGCAATGGATGGCACATGTACAAACACACACAAGGAACACGGGCCACATTCGCAAGCTCGAAGAGGGCTTGTACATGGCAGTGGGTGGTACTGGCACATCCCCATGCGAGGAGCATGGGCCAAGGCCAGAGGCGCGAGGAGAGTGTCGAGTCGACCATGGGTGGTTCTGCTTCAGCGCCTTGAGACCCTCACAGGTGACTTGCTGCACTTTATAAATCCTTGAATGTTTGCTTGATCATGGACTAAGCCGGAGGCCATAGGTATGAGGAAAGCTGAAAGACTATGTATTGGGGTCATTGCGGTATATGCAGAGCCACCGGAAATATGCGGCCCCACCAATTTTTGCCTAATTAAAGATTTGCCACATAATCCATTATCTGCCGCATAATCTGCAGATTTCAACCCAAAAAAGATGTTGCCTCCAGATCAAACGGTTCAAAAGTTACCATAAATGCAGTGGCATGTGTTGCCGCGCAGAGGAGGGCCCTTTGCAAGGCTGGACTGATCACCTTTCTGTTGCTTATTGCTATATGTGGGTGTTAAACCAGTGCTAATCTTGTGCAGCTAATGCCCTGTAAATATTACCAAGTATGAAAATAATGAATTAACACTATTATGAAATGTGCTGAATTATGCTGCATACTTTTCCTTTTCTTGCCACATAATTTTACTTAATCCTGTCACATAATTTGGCCCTCTCCTGCCGCATAATTCCAGTGGCCCTGGCTATATGCTGCAGATTAAGTACATCACCAGGGCTGGACTCAGAATCCGAACCAGCCCTGTCTCTCTCTTTCCTTTCCTTCCTTCCCTCTCTCTCTCTTTCCCCTCTCCTCTCCTTTCCTTCTCTCTCTCTCTTTCCCCTATCCTCTCCTTTCCCTCTCTCTCTCTCTTTCTCTTTCCCCTATCCTCTCCTTTCCTTCTCTCTCTCTCTCTTTCCCCTATCCTCTCCTTTCCTTCTCTCTCTCTCTCTTTCCCCTATCCTCTCCTTTCCTTCTCTCTCTCTCTCTTTCCCCTATCCTCTCCTCTCCTTTCCTTCTCTCTCTCTCTCTTTCCCCTCTCCTCTCCTTTCCTTCTCTCTCTCTCTCTTTCCCTTCTCCTCTCCTTTCCTTCTCTCTCTCTCTCTTTCCCCTCTCCTCTCCTTTCCTTCTCTCTCTTTCTCTTTCCCCTATCCTCTCCTTTCCTTCTCTCTCTCTCTCTTTCCCCTATCCTCTCCTTTCCTTCTCTCTCTCTCTCTTTCCCCTATCCTCTCCTCTCCTTTCCTTCTCTCTCTCTCTCTTTCCCTTCTCCTCTCCTTTCCTTCTCTCTCTCTCTCTTTCCCTTCTCCTCTCCTTTCCTTCTCTCTCTCTCTCTTTCCCCTCTCCTCTCCTCTCCTTCTTTCTCTTTCTATCCATCCTCCGTCTCTCTTCTTCTCCCTTCTCCTTCTCTGGACTTTCTCTCGTCTCGCTCACGCTCTTTCTCCTGAAGCCCCCACCGTCCTTCTGCAATTAACCTCCAGCAGCGGGATATAGTGCCAGAGGCGCAAGCAGCGGCCTTCAAGGCGCCCTCGAGTGGCTCCGGCTCCCCAGGCATTGCCCAGCTCAGCACATTTCACGTCTCTGGAATGGGGAACTCCCTCTGGCACGGACCAGGTGCAATTGGCTTTGAGGGGTGGGAGGGGGGGGGGTAGCCTGTGTAGGTTTCGCCCCCCGCCTTCTCTGTCCCTTTTATAAGCATGTTTCTGTATTGCTTCTGGGACCAATGGAAGGGTCCTGCCTTCTCTCCCCAGTAACAGCCAATCGATGCCGATCGCCGCGCCCTTTGACCCCACTGCAGACTCCAGGACGTTCCCTCGGGGCCCCGCTCAGTTCATTCGCAGTCAATAGAGCCCGGGGCCGGTGCCAGGAACGCGCTCGCCTCGGTGACTGATCGCTGCACGTGGACAGTGTCTGCCTCCGAGCGTAGGGTGGATGCTGGCAGGCTGCACATGTCTGCAGGGGGGGGGGGGGGGAGAGGAGGCATGTTGGCTCAGTGGACTAATGCACCCACTGCAGGGGTCTGTGATCGACCTCATGGTGCTAGGTTCAAATCCCGGCGGGTCCACTCAGCCTTTCATCCATCTGAGGTCGATAAAATGAGCACCATTGAGTTAGGTAACAATAAACATCTGTTATTCAGTGCCAAGAAACCTCTGGGTGAACGTGCGCTTTACAAGTACACATGTTATGTTATGTGGGGGGGGGGGGCAATACCCCTCTGAGCCAGGGGCAGGAAGTGTCAGTAACCCACTCATTGCATCTCTCTTGCCCCAGTCAGGGGCTATGTTGCTGTACCTGAAAATGGGGAAAGGGAGTGATGACCGTGAAGGAAGAGAGGCCAGGGGGAGAGGTGGGCATGAGAGGGCAGGGGAGGGAGAGGTGGGCACGAGAGGCATGGCATGAAGAGGAGAAGGGGGACAATAGAGAGGATAGGACGAGAAAGAAAGGGAAGTGGGGTGCAGGATACAAGATGGGAGAGGATTTGAGGTAGAGAAGGGAACACTGAGAAGTGGACAAAAGGGAGAGATGGAGAGAAGGGAGAGATGGAGAGAAGGGAGAGAGGGAGAGAAGGGAGAGATGGAGAGAAGGGAGACATGGAGAGAAGGGAGACTTGGACAGAAAGGAGACATGGAGAGAAGGGAGACATGGACAGAAGGGAGACATGGAGAGAAGGGAGAGAGGGACAGAAGGGAGACATGGAGAGAAGGGAGAGAGGGAGAGAAGGGAGAGATGGAGAGAAGGGAGACATGGAGAGAAGGGAGACTTGGACAGAAAGGAGACATGGAGAGAAGGGAGACATGGACAGAAGGGAGACATGGAGAGAAGGGAGAGAGGGACAGAAGGGAGACATGGAGAGAAGGGAGAGAGGGACAGAAGGGAGACATGGAGAGAAGGGAGACATGGACAGAAGGGAGACATGGAGAGAAGGGAGAGAGGGACAGAAGGGAGACATGGAGAGAAGGGAGACATGGACAGAAGGGAGACATGGAGAGAAGGGAGACATGGACAGAAAGGAGACATGGAGAGAAGGGAGAGAGGGACAGAAGGGAGAGAAGGGAGACATGGAGAGAAGGGAGACATGGACAGAAGGGAGACATGGACAGAAAGGAGACATGGAGAGAAGGGAGAGATGGAGAGAAGGGAGACATGGAGAGAAGGGAGACATGGACAGAAGGGAGACTTCGAGAGAAGGGAGACATGGAGAGAAGGGAGAGAGGGACAGAAGGGAGACTTCGAGAGAAGGGAGAGATGGAGAGAAGGGAGAGATGGACAGAAGGGAGACATGGAGAGAAGGGAGACATGGACAGAAGGGAGACATGGACAGAAGGGAGACATGGACAGAAGGGAGACATGGAGAGAAGGGAGAGATGGAGAGAAGGGAGAGAGGGACAGAAGGGAGACATGGACAGAAAGGAGACATGGAGAGAAGGGAGACATGGAGAGAAGGGAGACATGGACAGAAGGGAGACATGGAGAGAAGGGAGACATGGACAGAAGGGAGACATGGAGAGAAGGGAGACATGGACAGAAAGGAGACATGGAGAGAAGGGAGACATGGACAGAAGGGAGACATGGAGAGAAGGGAGACATGGACAGAAGGGAGACATGGAGAGAAGGGAGAGAGGGACAGAAGGGAGACATGGACAGAAAGGAGACATGGAGAGAAGGGAGACATGGACAGAAGGGAGACATGGAGAGAAGGGAGACATGGACAGAAAGGAGACATGGAGAGAAGGGAGACATGGACAGAAGGGAGACATGGAGAGAAGGGAGACATGGACAGAAAGGAGACATGGAGAGAAGGGAGAGAGGGACAGAAGGGAGAGAAGGGAGACATGGAGAGAAGGGAGACATGGACAGAAGGGAGACATGGACAGAAAGGAGACATGGAGAGAAGGGAGAGAGGGACAGAAGGGAGACATGGAGAGAAGGGAGACATGGAGAGAAGGGAGACATGGACAGAAGGGAGACATGGACAGAAAGGAGACATGGAGAGAAGGGAGACATGGAGAGAAGGGAGACATGGAGAGAAGGGAGACATGGACAGAAGGGAGACATGGACAGAAAGGAGACATGGAGAGAAGGGAGACATGGAGAGAAGGGAGACATGGAGAGAAGGGAGACATGGAGAGAAGGGAGACATGGACAGAAAGGAGACATGGAGAGAAGGGAGAGATGGACAGAAGGGAGACATGGAGAGAAGGGAGACATGGAGAGAAGGGAGACATGGACAGAAAGGAGACATGGAGAGAAGGGAGAGAGGGACAGAAGGGAGACATGGACAGAAAGGAGACATGGAGAGAAGGGAGAGAGGGACAGAAGGGAGACATGGAGAGAAGGGAGACATGGACAGAAGGGAGACATGGACAGAAAGGAGACATGGACAGAAAGGAGACATGGAGAGAAGGGAGACATGGACAGAAGGGAGACATGGAGAGAAGGGAGACATGGACAGAAGGGAGACATGGAGAGAAGGGAGAGAGGGACAGAAGGGAGACATGGAGAGAAGGGAGACATGGACAGAAGGGAGACATGGAGAGAAGGGAGACATGGACAGAAAGGAGACATGGAGAGAAGGGAGAGAGGGACAGAAGGGAGAGAAGGGAGACATGGAGAGAAGGGAGACATGGACAGAAGGGAGACATGGACAGAAAGGAGACATGGAGAGAAGGGAGAGAGGGACAGAAGGGAGACATGGAGAGAAGGGAGACATGGAGAGAAGGGAGACATGGACAGAAGGGAGACATGGACAGAAAGGAGACATGGAGAGAAGGGAGACATGGAGAGAAGGGAGACATGGAGAGAAGGGAGACATGGACAGAAGGGAGACATGGACAGAAAGGAGACATGGAGAGAAGGGAGACATGGAGAGAAGGGAGACATGGAGAGAAGGGAGACATGGAGAGAAGGGAGACATGGACAGAAAGGAGACATGGAGAGAAGGGAGAGATGGACAGAAGGGAGACATGGAGAGAAGGGAGACATGGAGAGAAGGGAGACATGGACAGAAAGGAGACATGGAGAGAAGGGAGAGAGGGACAGAAGGGAGACATGGACAGAAAGGAGACATGGAGAGAAGGGAGAGAGGGACAGAAGGGAGACATGGAGAGAAGGGAGACATGGACAGAAGGGAGACATGGAGAGAAGGGAGACATGGACAGAAAGGAGACATGGAGAGAAGGGAGACATGGACAGAAGGGAGACATGGAGAGAAGGGAGACATGGACAGAAAGGAGACATGGAGAGAAGGGAGAGAGGGACGGAAGGGAGAGAAGGGAGAC
Source organism: Lissotriton helveticus (assembly GCF_964261635.1). Classification (NCBI taxonomy): domain Eukaryota; kingdom Metazoa; phylum Chordata; class Amphibia; order Caudata; family Salamandridae; genus Lissotriton; species Lissotriton helveticus. The sequence continues at coordinate 21,158,793 of NC_136073.1, forward strand.
ATGGAGAGAAGGGAGACATGGACAGAAGGGAGACATGGAGAGAAGGGAGAGATGGACAGAAGGGAGACATGGAGAGAAGGGAGACATGGACAGAAAGGAGACATGGACAGAAAGGAGACATGGACAGAAGGGAGAACTGGAGAGAAGGGAGACATGGACAGAAGGGAGAGATGGAGAGAAGGGAGAGATGGAGAGAAGGGAGAACTGGAGAGAAGGGAGACATGGACAGAAGGGAGCGATGGACAGAAGGGAGACATGGAGGGAACGATTGTAAAGGAGTGGGAGTGGGAGCATAAGAGACGAAAGGCAAGGGAAGGGATTGAGGCTGTGCAGTCGGAGCCGAGGCCGCTTCTAGGACAATATGGATATTGTGGGACTAGTCGGATACTCCTGAAGGGCTGGGGCAGAGTCAGTCCCTCACTGCAGTGTACCCCAACTCGATGGCCTCTCTCTAGTGCGGCTGGGTACCTCAAGATTCCCTCTCTGTATGGGCAGTGTTGCTGCAAGCTCTCCCCATGGGCCTGCTCTGTAGACCCACAGCCCCGGGCCTTTAGCAGAGGCCTGCCTTGTTTACTTTCTTCCTGACGGCCAGTTGGTCCCCAGAGGACAGGAGAAAGCTTCTATCCGCGCTGGTTGTATACTCCTGGCCCCCTCCCTGTCGGCTCGCCCTGTCGATGCTTTGTTAGGCGTAGCATCATTGCATACAGGCCAACATTTTAGGACAGGGACGTGGGAGATATAAAATGAAAAAATCGTGAGAATGAAACTTTCCCATTAACTTCTTTTATAGAAAATGCAATTTCAGGCGGGAGACAGCTCAAATAAAGCCATTTTTGGCTTGAAAAATCGGTAGTCTCCCGCCTGAATCGGGTCTATTGGCATGTATGCCAATGGCGTAGCAGGTGCAGTGGCACCAAGGCCTAGAGTTCTGAGGGGCTTACTGAGCCCTAACTATTGCTGTATTTTATAATTCAAACAGCGGTCAGTAGCTCTGCGCTAGGGCCTGTGACACTCTGGTGCTTTGCAGCAGTTTAAAGATCTTCTTAGATTTTCTTGTTGGTCAAATGGGTGGTTTCTTGGCGCTGTAAATAAGAAATGTCAGCAGACAGGGCCTTAAGCCTACTCAGGTGCTGAGACCTGTTGCTCACTTCAAAGCAGGCACCCAAGTCTGCGCGACTTGCAGAAGTTACCTGGTATTTTCCACACATGGTTCATCTGTGAGGGTGCTCTTCAAAGTGGTGCAAATGTCTTCCCAGGGTTATCGGAGGGCATCGCACCTAACGCCGGGAGAGTAAACCTTCCTTGGTGTGGACCAGAGCTGCTGCACTCATGTTCTACCGACCTTAGCTAAACAGCGGTGCTTCTATTCTCTGGTCTTAGTTGTAGCTGTGACTTGTGCTGCAAGTGCTGTGGCGGATGTATGACGTTACAATGCATACTTTTACCACGCATATCTTTACAACGCAGTTTTTACCACGCATACCATTACAACACATAGCGTTTAGAGGTGGTGGATAGTGGTAAGTATAATTTTCTATTCCAACTCCAGTCCCCGTGGACACTAGGGAAGGTGTTGGATATAAAATTAAACTTCTTCCCTATCCTACAGTGCCCCCCAGCGCAATGCGTTGTAATGGTATGCGTGGTAATACCTGCGTTGTAATGGTAGTGCGTTGTAAAAATTTCGTTGTAAACGTTGCATACCGCTGTGGCACTGAGGCGCAAAGGAGTGAGGGTTTCCCTCCACTTTTACTACTCAGCCAGGTGGTAGGCGGCTTTTCCCCTGCTTGTAGTAGGGCTCTTTGCCCAATTGATATGCTGTTGTTCTAGTCCCCTTTCAATATCAACTTTTGCAACTGGCCTCCTCATGTCATGTTTCATCTGGATTTTCTTCTCATCACATTGCTTATTTGTTGATCCTTCCATCATGAAATGATGCACAATGTGCCAATTTCTCTGCTGGGCTAGCCTGGCACCTTATACAGTGCATATAGCGGCACTACTGCAAATTATGAAGGACCCAACCTGCAAAGCTTAGAGCCAGCAAGGCTGACGTAAGGGTCAGAACAATGGTTAAGTATTAGTTATTCCCAACCCGAGCCATCAGAAAATCACTTGAGGTTCAGAACATTGGTTAAGTGTTAGTTATTCCCAACCTGAGCCAGCAGAGAATCACTTCAGGTTCAGACCACTGGTTAGGAGTTAGTTATTACCAACCGGAGCCAGCACAACATCACTTGAGATTCAGAGTATTGGTTAAGTGTTAGTTATTCCCAACCTGAGCCAGCAGAGAATCACTTGAGATTCAGAACATTGGTTAAGTGTTAGTTATTCCCAACCTGAGCCAGCAGAGAATCGCTTCAGGTTCAGACCACTGGTTAAGAATTAGTTATTCCCAACCTGAGCCAGCACAACATCACTTGAGATTCAGAGTATTGGGTAAGTGTTAGTTATACCCAACCTGAGCCAGCAGAGAATCACTTGAGGTTCAGAACATTGGTTAAGTGTTAGTTATTCCCAACCTGAGCCAGCAGAGAATCACTTCAGGTTCAGACCACTGGTTAAGAGTTAGTTATTCCCAACCGGAGCCAGCACAACATCACTTGAGATTCAGAGTATTGGTTAAGTGTTAGTTATTCCCAACCTGAGCCAGCAGAGAATCACTTGAGGTTCAGAACATTGGTTAAGTGTTAGTTATTCCCAACCTGAGCCAGCAGAGACTCACTTGAGGTTCAGAACAATGGTTAAGTGTTAGTTATTCCCAACCTGAGCCAGCAGAGAATCACTTGAGGTTCAGAACATTGGTTAAGAGTTAGTTATTCCCAACCTGAGCCAGCAGAGAACCACTTGAGGTTCAGAACATTGATTAAGTGTTAGTTATTCCCAACCTGAGCCAGCAGAGAATCACTTGAGGTTCAGAACATTGGTTAAGTGTTAGGTATTCCCAACCTGAGCCAGCAGAGAATCACTTGACGTTCAGAACATTGGTTAAGTATTAGTTATTACCAACCTGAGCCAGCAGAGAATCACTTGAGGTTCACAACATTGGTTAAGAGTTAGTTATTCCCAACCTTAGCCAGCAGAGAATCACTTGAGGTTCAGAACATTGGTTAAGTGTTAGTTATTCCCAACCTGTGCCAGCAGAGAATCACTTGAGGTTCAGAACATTGGTTAAGTGTTAGTTATTCCCAACCTGAGCCAGCAGATAATCACTTGAGGTTCAGAACATTGGTTAAGTGTTAGTTATTTCCAACCTGTGCCAGCAGAGAATCACTTGAGGTTCAGAACATTGGTTAAGTGTTAGTTATTCCCAACCTGAGCCAACAGATAATCACTTGAGGTTCAGAACATTGGTTAAGTGTTAGTTATTTCCAACCTGTTCCAGCAGAGAATCACTTGAGGTTCAGAACATTGGTTAAGAGTTAGTTATTCCCAACCTGAGCCAGCAGATAATCACTTGAGGTTCAGAACATTGGTTAAGAGTTAGTTATTCCCAACCTTAGTGAGCAGAGAGTCCGTATGATCTTCCTTCGAAAGACGAGGCCAGAGTGAGCTCTGACTCACTGTCTATAATAAGCAGCCCCTGCACTACCCTCCAATGATTAAAGGTGAACCTGACCTAAACGAGAGACTGTTCTCCCTCCCCGAATGACTCTGTTGTTACATTTATCCTCTGCATGCCTTACTCTCTCCCAGTGTACCCTCTCTGGGTTGCATGCCCGTCTGCCGACTCACTGTTATTTTATTTCTGCATATTTAGCACCTCGCCTTATAGGCCACAACGTCTCCTTTGAAGCCACAACCTTACAATAGCTATTTTCATCTCGTCGATCCATTCATCCTACTGGTCATTGCATGAACTCATATAATCCCCACTAAAGATCTCACCTAACTCCTGTTAATTTAATCTGCCACAAAGAAACTGGAATAAATGCGTGGAATTTTCCTTAATAGCGCATGGCTAATCCAATGACAACAATATCCAATAGCCGCTAAATTAACCACTAATCTTGGGTTCTGGAGCAGAGTGATACCCGGCAACACCTCTTTAACACCTTGTCGGGGTTGTAAGTGCTATATAAATGGAATTCCAATACATGGGGCTTGAGATCAATTGATGCAGCCAATATGGCTTTCCCCAAATCCAGCCTGTTCCTGATATACAGCCACTTGGCTGCTGACATCTGACATGTCTCTTAGACTAAGACTGTCCAGAAGTTGCATCTCCACCTTAATGTCAGTTAAGAGCCCACCTGGGAAGAGGTTGCAGGGGCTCGGTGCACAGTTCTCCTGAGGCAGTACTGGGAAAGAGATTCAGTATGTTAGGGACTCTTCCCATCAAGCCGTCCTCCAGTGGCGTAATGAAACTTGAAGGTCCCCCCTGCAAACATGCAGGGGGCCACCCAGACTCCAGACCCAAGTCAAGCTCTCAGGCCAGGTGATTGCCAGGGCCAGAGGCTGCCCCCGGAGGTCAGCCCTTCCCCCACAACGCAGGGGCTGCGGGGCCTTTGTTACTCCACTGCTGTCCTCCACCCATGCTGTACTTTAACACACTCTAAAGTATACAAAGAAGTGATGGGTGGAATGCTTGAACGAATCTCAGCCACTGGTAATTACTTGTCCGCATCCCAGTCCATCGTTATTTTGCAAACCATGCTACCTCAGTTTCGACCCAGCCATATGCAAACCAGTCTTGACCCTGCACCAGTTTAAACAGTCCAACCCAAATTGTCAAACCAGATCCTCTCTGAATTGAAACACCAGCAACCCAGGGCCGGTTTCGCCCTAGTTAAGGGCTCATGAGTGTACAGGACCCACGTCTAGGGATACCTGTCACACTCAGGGCAACACACTAAAGTATATTTACAAAAATTGGCATATACCTGGGTCCCAGCTAAGGTGACATGGTGTGCAAAATAGCAATGGATTGGAATGCGGCCAGAGTAATTACCAGTGGCTGAGATTAATTCAATCATCCCACCCATCACGTTTTTGTACACTTGAGTGTACTTTAACACATGCCAGGATTTGCCAGCAGTCACTAATTCACTGAGTACGTCATGAAACTAACCCTTTCCAGGGGCATTTAAGGTGGTGTCTTTTATGGCAAATTTCAACACATGTTCTCAAAAAGCCTTGCGACGGTGACTCAATATTTCAACGTTTGCATTTGTGCCCAGGGGTGGTGCAAAGAGAGCCTGAGAGTCTGTGCTCAACAGGACACTGCGTGCCTGGTGGTAAAAACACAAACAGATGAGCCAGAAGAAGACATTGTGCCCCATGGCAGGAAACCTCGTCATAAACACTGTGGTAGGACAAGTGAGGCCAATGTCAATACTATCTCCCAAGATATGATGCTACTCACCATTCCTCTATCAGCGCTTCCATCAGAAACACTGCTGGGTCAGAAGATACATTCTGTCAGAATTCACAATATTTTCCTGTGCCTCTTGCTCTCTGTCTCCTCGCTGTAAACTCGAAAATCCATGTTAATTGTAGTTTTTTTGTTGTTGTTGCAGTTTTATATAGCGCAAACTCGAACCGAAGGTATCAGAGCGCTTTACATGAGCACCAGTTGCATTAGAGACAAACGTGTGTGTGTGTGTGTGTGTATCTATCTATATATATATATATATATATAATGAGGCGGAACCCAACAGGGTAATATCTCAACAGGCCAAACAAGCCATAAAAGTATCTACTCCCACCAGATTGCGATATAAGGGCCATCATTAGAGGCTTGTGTTTCTGCTTCCACCCATTACAAGCCCGTGATCAAGGAGAAGGGATCTCCGAAACACGTAGGGCTGGTGAAATTACCCTGCTGCTTATGCCTGTTTGCCAAATAAAAGGACCGTGCTTCAGCGGAATTTTAACCTGCACTGAGTGCGTCTTCGTTTGTGGGCAACCTTGTTTTTGAATATATATATATATATATATACACACACACACACACACACACTGGAAGATTAAGTGACTTGCCCGGAATCACAGGATGTTTGAGCCCCCTGCCAAGACTCGTACCTGGTTGCCCAGCTTCAAAGTCGTACGCCCTGGCCGTTAACCACATCCTCTCCCCAGCAGTTCCTTCTTGAGATGCTTCCTTTCCCCCTCTGCCCATTCTCAGAATTTAGCACTTACTGCTCTTTCTTTCTGATTTGTTTGCTTTTAACCGTCCCAGCTCTCCATTCTTCTCTACTGTCTTAGGCAGTTGTGCGCTTGTGATCAGGCAAAATGGCATCGCTCAGTGCAGGAGAGCCAATGGCAGAAGTGGGCTGACCCACTGCCCCATGTTATTTTCTGGGGTGGGTGGAAGCAAAATTTGAATGACGGCTGAACAGACCAATTGGTGAAGATGGCTGACCAAAAATCTCTCTGTGTATGTACATAAATATGTATATGTATTTTTTAAGGAATAATGGCACATTTCCACAGTGGCTCTGAGAGGTTGTCTCTAGATACTCCGGGCACAGTCCTGTACGATAGCACATTTTGTTGTTTAAAACTTCATACCATGGATTGAGGCGTTATTTTACCCAATATAACATTACTCAATTAGTGTCTTGCGTTGACCTTACCCAATTGAAATAATATTGGGCCAGATGCAGGTAGGCTTTTACCGGTCGGTAACGGCCGAATTCGGCCGTTACCGACCGGTAAAAGCCTTTTGAGATGTAGGAGGCATTTTACCGATTCGGTAATTACCCAATCTGTATTTACCGATTCGGTAATTACCGAATCATCATTTACCGATTCGGTATTTACCGAATCGGTAAATGATATGTAGGAAGCACTGTAAACAGTGCTTCAGGGATTTAAGGATTCGTTATTTACCACCAATTATTAGTTGGTGGTAAATAACGAATTCCTATGTAAATGCATAAATGTGCATTTACACCTGTGCCATGTGACAGACATACATGCCCTTATGGCATGTATGTATGCCACATGTGCACACCTGCACTAATCAGGGGTGCAGCAGGGTGTCAAAGTGACACCCTGCCATCCTTGACTATTTTACAATTTTACCGCATCTGTATTTACCGATTCGGTAATTGACATTCATTCCTATGGGCCTCAAGGCCCATAGGAATGAATGGCAAATACCGAATCGGTAATTACCGATTTGGTAAATACCGAATCTTACCGATTCGGTAAATACCGATTCTTACCGATTCGGTATTTTTTACCGAATTTTTTCCTACATACCATTTACCGATTCTGAAATACCGTATCGGTAAAATTCGGTATTTAAGAATCGGTAAATGGAACTTACCTACATCTGGCCCATTGTGCCCATATGTGATAGGTAGGACACACCCTTACATGCAAAAGTGGATGAATCTTTATTAATCAAGTATCCATCCATGGACACGTCACATTCTTGTACCCCAGTCCGTCTTACCAAAAATTTCGACAGAGGTGTCAATAAGTACTCTAGCTGGTCCTTTAATTCATTTCGGTCGGGTTCCGAAGTTGACTGTAGGTATCAGGGTTGGTAAAGCTTCCAGGTGCTTTTCATGGGATCTTTTGGTGCCTCCGCAACCCCTCTCAAGCAGTCCCACTGCAGGCATCCTTCCTTGGAGGGGGCATCTTTTAACAGTTGTTATTGGATATGTGCATCTCAGGTTATGAAACCATAAGCCCAGGAAAGGACTATGTGGTACGTTCATGTCCCCTCCGCACCACTAACATTCTTCCTAACATTGTGTCTTCAACGCAGCTGACATGCTCATTTTTAGGTCTTGCTTGCTGATAGTACAAGCACCCCCAGGGGTATTATTAAAAGGCTTGGAGCCTGCCCATTGCTTACCATTCGTTGGCATCATTGTCACTCCTCTTCCCTGCTTCCTAATTGGCCAGTGTTTTCCGGCGGTCACTTCCTTTCTTTCTGTGGAGCATGGACCAAGCACAGATTGATGCATTCTAATTAATGTCCGTCCGCTGTTCACACTGAGAATGAGGTACTATTTCTGTTTTCTCCTTCACTCCACCATGTACTTGAAGGACTTCATCGAATTTCTGCAGGAATCATGTCTCCTTTGTCCTCCCTTCACTGACAAGGTCTCCTCCCTCCTGAATCCCAATACCCTTTCACATTGCTCTGATTCACTTATACGTACAACGCATATACTACGCTGGCCACATACTCAAGCACAAACAACATAGACTTGGATGGAATTAGGCGACGAAACAGGATATAAATCCGACTGCACAATAGTGAGATACTCCCAGCCAATGTCAAGAACTCATTTGTAGTGAGTTGAGTGAAAAAAACTTTAATTTACAGAAGATCTTTAAATGAGACATTTTCTTTTTCAGCACCAACTCCCCTTGTGCTGCGTACAGACCCCGTACCATGGTTGGGATACTCCGGACTCTGTTTAAAAGAGCTGTCCTAAACTTGGCACACAACAGCCTAGGGCTCTCAATGTTTAAATGACGTGTATACTCAGAATCACATGTTTAAGCTGTCTACCCTGGATATGAAGAACTCTATTTTGTAGTTTCTCTTTACAGCTTTCATCCTCCGATTGCTTGCTATGCTTCTAAGACCCTGCATAAAAAACTGACATTGACTTACTTTGACTTAATTTCTCTCCTTTCCTTCAGAGTGACCCTATCCTTACCTTCCATCCTCTGCACGCCTTCTATATCGGTCAATCTCATGCCTGCCGGGCTCAATCCTTCTTATTGTAATTCTGCAGTTGGTCTGGGGTAGTTCCTCCGCTACGGCAGAGGAGCGTCGCCTCACTGCTTTTAAGCAGTGTGAAGAAGAACCATAAAGTGATAATAACTTTGCGTTATTATCATTTTAGGCTGCTTCCTGCTGCATTGCAGCGTTGTGATTGGCCAGGGAAGTCTAGGTGCTTATCAATCACGCTACATTGCAGCGTTGTGATTTGTCAGTGGGGGACTGCTTCTTGTTCCTCATTGTGCATGAGGAGAGCAGGAGCAGGGACGCGGGACCCAGGCGGCAGCAGGGTAAGTTTATTTTAAAAACGTTAAAAAAAATAATGGCACCATGTGCGACCCCCCTCGTGCGATCTACCTGCACCTGCCCTGCCGCCCGCAAGCCATGCCAGCCGCCACTAAAATTGGTTGATACTCATTTCATAGATCACAACCTCTCATCCTTAAAACCGTATCCCTGTAATCTAACACTATCTAATGTCCGCCAGGCTATCTATTTTATGAACCATTCACCTGAAACCACGTCACGCTCACTAATGACCACACCTACCTGGTATTAATATATAATCTATCACAAAGTAACAGGGTTAAATGCAGGCAATTTTTTCTTGAGAGCGTATGACTAATCGCAATAGCCAAGAATATCCATGAGATTTAACCACTAACTCTGGGCTCCGGAGTAGCGTGCGACTCGCTGTAAAGCACTTCGATCCCTTGTCAGGGGTAGTAAGTGCTACATAAATCCAATTACTGACTGCCCCACCTCCCCTCTCCTCCTTTCTCTCTCTGGCTCTCTCTCCACCTTCATCACTCCCCTCTCTCTCTCCGTCTCTTTCTGTCTCTCTCACACAGTCCTGCACTACCCATAACAGATCTAAAACTCCTTCTACCCCCTCCCTAACCCCATCTACTTTCAGCTGGTATTGCACCTCTGATTTTCTTTTCCTTCGTCCCTACTCCCCACAATGTACTCTTTTGAAACTTTCGATATCTGCGAATCAATCGTCTCTCTTCTCCTTCCACCCTTCCTCTTTAAGTTTCTCTCTTTTATACATTCATGTGTTCATTCGGTGCTGTTTACTCAGACACGCTGTTATGGGGACTGCTGGTGATTCTTTTATTTCTTACCTTCTGCAGGGTGCTTGTCCAGTCTTTTCTTCCTAGTTGTACAGACTTCAGTGCCTTGGTTCTAGCTCTCCTCAAGGCTGCTGTCTTTTACCTTTCAAGTCTCCAGCCTGTCCCTCTGGCTAAGAGACTGCAACCTCATGGGAGACAAGCCCCTAAAAGGCATTGTGCCCCTCTGGGATGGTTCACTTTGTGAAGCCACCCTGGTGCCAGCACCACTTTTCACAAGCAAACAGCAAGTCTTATACCACATGGAGGGCCGCAAAGATTGCCCATGCCCCTTCTTGTGGTTCATTCAGTTGGCACGCTCAGTAACTTACGTGCCAGAGACGTAGCGTTCATTGGTGCAGCAGGTGCAGTGGCACCAGGGCCTACTGAACCCTGATTATTGCTTTATTTCACAGTTCAGACAGTGGTCACGTGCGGCACATTTCCTTATTTGCACTAGGACCCATGACACACAGGCTACGTCACTGATACATGCATGATTGCTGGGGGTCTCCTCTCTGAACCTACAGAAACACTGGGCCACTCTCAGCATTCCACAGAGGGCTAGATGGAGCTATTAGTAGGCCACAGAATGGCACCCCTATTATTGACTTGTAGTTTATACATCTATCTGGGCAGTATGCAGTGAAACCCTCTAAGCGGTCTTAAACATCTTGCGTGCCTGACTAGCCCACAGCTCAGCAGCACTAGCCACACCTCTGAAAGTGGAGGCCATCAGCAGAGGAGCCTGCATTAGCTGTCCATAAATAGCCACACAGGAGAAACCTCACTCTTCTGTTGTGCGTCGGTGAATAGAAAATACCCTCTAATCTATTCCAAATGAATAATAAATGCTGTATGCATTTGTTCTCTGGCCGCATCATCTCGCCGGAGACCAGATTCAGCCAGAGACAACCCTTCGGGTTATTTTTTATCGAAAGGAAGAAGAGTTGATTCAGTCAGTGTGAGCCAATGGAAACATCCTATCTTTACTGGTATTGAGGAATTGAACCCCTCAGTGTATTAAATAAAGGCAAATAAATCAAGGGGTAGAAGGGGAGGTCTGCATGGGGATTCTCTGGTCACCTTACTCATATTTATTTATTTATAAAGTTTTATATAGCTTAAACAAGATCCTGAAGGATATCAGAGCGCTTTACAAAAAGGATGGAAGGAGGGTAATACATACAATAGACAGCCGGGCCCTAGAGATATAGCTTCCCCTGGCCAAAATGCCAAAGCATGCCCCAAAAAATTCCACGTATGCACATACTCACACAAACATGCAGCACGAACAGCAAATTAGCCAAGTTATTTATTAAAAATAAAATATATTTTATATAATTATCTAGATCCATTAGCAAACATACATTTGTAAGGCACATGCAGGCTTCATAGCTGTTTAGAAGTGAACATACATGAGAGGCAATGTTGACAAAATGAATGAATCAAGGTATGTTTTGGGCTTCAGATTAGAAGTGGAATTGTTCAGGTGCCATTGGCAGACACTGCAATGCCAGACACTCTGTGTTGTGGCACAGAAGTTCAATTTAAAGTTGACTTTGAATTGAAATTTTGCAAATTGCTAATCATGACGTTAATGTTTTAGCACCGAAGTGTAGCAAAAATGTGCCACGCCCACTCAGCATGGCTGTGGCACGGGTGTGGTTTACAGCTGGTGGTGCATCTTGATGCACTGATGAGCTAGTGCACTGTCATTTACAGACAGTACATTTCGGATGTATGACGTAACAACGCACACTTTTACAACGCATACCTTTACAACGCATTTTTTACAACGCAACATCCATTACAACACATTCCATTACAACGAAAATTTAAAAACGACATTTACAACGCATTCCATTACAACGCATAATACCTTTACAACGCATACCATTACAACGCATAACATTAAAATTGCATGTTTGGTAAGTATTGGATAGTGTAGGGGTAAAAATTACTATTCTAACTCCAGGGGGTGCAACAGTAGGGTAAGTGTTGGATAGTGTAGGGGTAAAAATTACTATTCTAACTCCAGGGGGTGCAACAGTAGGGTAAGTGTTGGATAGTGTAGGGGTAAAAATTACTATTCTAACTCCAGGGGGTGCAACAGTAGGGTAAGTATTGGATAGTGTAGGGGTAAAAATTACTATTCTAACTCCAGGGGGTGCAACAGTAGGGTAAGTGTTGGATAGTGTAGGGGTAAAAATTACTATTCTAACTCCAGGGGGTGCAACAGTAGGGTAAGTGTTGGATAGTGTAGGGGTAAAAATTACTATTCTAATTTAATTTAATTTAATTGTGGGTTTATATAGCGCTAGAATCAACTCCCGGAGGAGTATCTCCGCGCTTCGACCGCTGGGGAACCCGTCCTGGCTCACCCTGAGAGATGGTCCCTAATGGGTATCTCTAAGGTGCGACCAAGCATCCCCGGCGGTCTGGGGGGCCGTTGTGAAGATGAGGCAAGCTAATGCCCAGAGTTGCCGAGTGTGGTCCCTGACTGGAGTAGGCACCGAGGGGAGAATTATCGAGCCCGCTGACCCTGGTCCACGACCCTGCCACGTCGGGAATCGAACCCTGGTCCCGGGCCGTCCTCTGCTTACGGGTCTGCCGCCTCTAACCAGTGAGCCACACCACTTAACTCCAGGGGGTGCAACAGTAGGGTAAGTATTGGATAGTGTAGGGATAAAAATTACTATTCTAACTCCAGGGGGTGCAACAGTAGGGAAATTGTTGGATAGTGTAGGGGTAAAAATTACTATTCTAACTCCAGGGGGTGGAACAGTAGGGTAAGTGTTGGATGGTGATGTTATGCGTTGTAATGGTATGCGTTGTAATGACTGCGTTGTAATGACATGCGTTGTAGTGGTATGCGTTGTAGTGTCATGCGTTGCAATGGTTGCGTTGTAATGGCATGCGTTGTAATTGATGTTGCGTTGTAAAAGTTTCGTTGTAATGGTAGTGCGTTGTAAAAGTTGCGTTGTAAAGGTTGTTTACCGTACATTTCCAGTCGAAATGACCTCTAAATTTGCATGGACATGTAGTTTTACTGCTAAAGCTATTTAGCGGAAAAACAATAATGTGTGGAAAACGTATTTCAGAAAATATTATCCTTGGTGCATCACCAAGTAAAGTATCTAGATTAGTTTTGATCTTACTAAAATCTTTGTTTCCATCACACTTCGGAATAACACAAAAGTGCTTCATTTCTGCTTTCCAAATTGTTGAAAAAATGTGAAATAGGTGTATATTTCATTTTCAGATATTTAAATGTGTGTTAGAGAACACTGGCACCCTGTGGTATTTACATTGCTTTCTTGGATCCCAGCAGGATTGCCACCTGGATCACTTTTACAAAACCCTATCAGAGAAATAAAAAAATGTAAAACAGTTTCTAAATGAGCAGGAATTTGTCAGAAGACAGACAGAGCCTGACATTTGACCCTGGCCTTTGAACATGCATCAAGTGTGACAAGATAAACACAAAATGTAAAGGCATCTTTATTGCTTGTTCGCCATCTGAAGCATGATTATTTCTGGGGTTGCTGCAGCATCCCTACTTCAGCGCCTATGGTTACTCGACTTTATTAAGATTAGCTTCACATTGGTGCCACCTTGTGGTGTACTGCTATACTGCACTTTCCAATTCTCAATTCGCTTTTGACCCCTGTTGCTTTCCAAATGTCTTGATTCGACTCTGAAGCAATACAACTCCTGCCCAAGATTTTTTCTTTGAATTCTGGAATAGGGTGACCAACCGTCCGTAAATTTCACGGACAGTCCGTAATTTCGGCCGTCTGTCCGTTGTCCGTGAAGGATTCTTTAACGGACGCCATTTGTCCGTAATTTTGACCGGGCACCGCTCCCACCTCCATAGAGCCGGCACAGCTTCCACTCACCTCCCTTCTTGATTTGACACGACGCATTCAGGGCTGTTTGCATCTGAATAGATGCCCCTGCTCTTGAAGCTGCAGCCCCCACCCCTCACACCTCCAGCCCTTGATGAGCTGTTAAGAGGTGCTTGAAGGTGACTGAGAGGAGAGGCTGCAGCTTCAGGAGCAGGGGCGTCTATTCAGATGCAAACAGCCCTGAATGCACCATGTCTCTGCAATTTAGAGGGGGCTCACACATCCCCTTTCTGCCCAGGGCCCCAAACATCCTAGAACTGGCCCCGATTAAGGCAGCACGTGGTTCAAACAAACCTCGGTTCTGCAAACATGCAGTCTAAAATATAATAAAATAAAAAATGGCCCAATCATACCCACACTGATTAACAAAGTATGGATGACAATCTGTTAAATCAGTTCTCTCGGAGTATCTCCTTTAAGTACTGTACATCACAGTGGGGGATGGCAAACTAATATTTTGGAAAGAGCCTGTCTTCTTGTCTTGTCCTGGAGGGGGTGAGGAGCCCTACCGGGAAACAACCAGCTCAGCGCATGCATTACAGCGCATGCGTTTACATCGCGTACACCTACAACGCACACGACGGTACGTCGCGTGCATTGTCTATACACGCCATTACGTCGCATGCGCATTTAGAACGCATGCATTCACAACGGAACACAGACGAGAGGGAGACAACGCGGGAAGAACGGCGAAACAGGTAAGGAGGTGCTGTTTTGGGGTTAGGGCGACTAGGGCTGCTTAGGAAATGGGTGCTGTTTTGGAGGTGGCGTTAGGGCTACTAGGGCTATTTAGAAAATGGGTGTTGTTTTGGGGTGGCGTTAGGGCTACTAGGGCTACTTAGGAAATGGGTGCTGTTTTGGGGTGGCGTTAGGGCTACTAGGGCTACTTAGAGAATGGGTGCTGTTTTTGGGGTTGCATTAGGGCTTAGGGCTACTTTCAGTATAGGGGCTGTTTTAGGCTTTAGGGTTGAGGTCGGAGGGTGGGCTTATATTACTGTTTAGGGCTTAGGGGTTAGGGAAAGGTTAGCATGCCGTATTGTAGGGTACAAGGCTTAAGGATTAGGGTTTAGGGTCGGGTACGTCGCGTGCATTAGGGCTTAGGGCTACTTTCAGTATAGGGGCTGTTTTAGGCTTTAGGGCTGAGGTCGGGGCGTAAATTGCTATGTAATACCATGCGGGGTGTCTGTATGCGATGTTACGGTAATTCACATGCATGCCTAAACCAATGCGACGTAAAGGCATGCGATGTGATTAGTCACGATGTAAGGACACATGCGGTGTGATAATTCCGATGTAAGGGCATGCGATGCAAGTGTTTCCAATGGATCGTCATACACCCGCCCTACCCCGCCCTGGAAGAGACCAAGATGATACTAGAATACTGCATGCCCACCCCTGTGCCCACCCCGGTGGATCCTGTTCCCCCTCCTGTGATAGCTACTGCCCACCCACCCCCCGGTGATGGCTCCTGTCCCCCCCCCCGCCTGTGATGGCTCCTGTCCCCCCTGTGGTGGATCGTGTCTCCGCCCTGGGTGGCTTCTGTCCCAGTCCTGCAATGGCTCCTGCAGCGAGGGTGAAGTTCTTGATGAGCCTCTTCTCAAAAAGGCTCAGCTCAAGATTAATATGAAAAGGTGGGCGAGTGAGTAAGTGAAGGCTGGATGAATTAGTAAAAGGGTGACTGGATGAATGAAAGATTGAATAGATGGATAATGGGAGAGGATGGATGGATTGATGAGTGAGTGGAAGGATGGAAGAGAGAAAAGGTAAATAGCTGGATGTATGGGTGGAAGGGTAGCTGGATGGGTAAAAGGGTGGATGGATGAGTGAAAGGATGGATGAGTAAAAAGGTGGATGATGAGTGAGTGGGTGGATGAATGAGTGAAATGATGGATGGATGGATTGATGAATTGATAAGTGCAAGGGTGAATGGATGAACGGATGAGTGAAAGGGTGGATGTAAAGATGGATGAGGGAGTGAAAGGGAGGGTAGATAGACAAAGGGATGAATAGATGAGTGAAGGAGTGAAAGGATAAATGGATGAGAGAAAGGATGGATGAGTGATAGGGTCAATGGATGGATTCCTGAGTGGATGAGTAGATGGATGGATGGGTGGATGGATGGATGGATGGATGGAAGGAAGGATTGCTAAGTGAAAGGGTCGATGGAGAGAGAAAGGGAGGATGGATGGGTGACTGAAAGGATGGATGGATGACTGAAAGGGTGGAAGGTTGAGTGACTGGGTGGATGGATGAGTAAGTGAAAGGATGGCTGGATGGGTGAAAGGGTAAATGGATGAGTGAATGGATGGACGGGTAGAAGAGTGGATGGATGACAGTACAAATGGATAGGGTGAAAGGGTGGATGGATGGATAATGGATGGATGAGTGAAAGGATGAATGAAGGGATGGATGAGTGAAATTATAGATGGAAGGCTACATGATGGATAGGTTTGCGACTGGTTGAATATGTTTGGATATGGCTGGGCTTACTTATATATTATTGCGCGACCTCTGATGTGTCTGTAAAACGTATCCATTGTCCTGAATTTGTGTCCTGAATTTTGACCCTTTGTCCTGAATTTGTGTCCTGAATTTTGACCCTTTGTCCTGAATTTGCGCCAAGGCCAGTTGGTCACACTATTCTGGGACTTGTAGTCATGTTTTAAAATAGAATAAACAATGCCTCAGAGGGGCTGCATGAGTAGTTGTCCATAATTAACCACACAAAGACAAAGATCACTCTCCCTTCTTTTCATTAATGAATAGGAAATCATCTGTAATCTAATCTGAATACATAATATAAACTCTATGCATTTGTTTTCTGTCCACAACATCTGTCCAGAGACATGCTCAGCCAGAGGCTTCCCTTCAATTTCTTTGAGCGAAGAAAAGATGCGTGAATCAAAGACTTGGTGACCCAAATTAGCATTTAGAAATTATGTCCTATGTATGTTTTCAGATGTGACTTTATCTTGTGTGAATATCCAGAGAATCTGGCATGGCTCTGTCCCTCTAGGATCTTTCATGGCTCTGTCCCTCTAGGATCTTTCATGGCTCTGTCCCTCTAGGATCTTTCATGGCTCTGTCCCTCTAGGATCTTTCATGGCTCTGTCCCTCTAGGATCTTTCATGGCTCTGTCCCTTGTGGACCGGTCACGGTCCCATGTTTCGTGGATCTGACATGTCTCCTTCCCTCATGGATCTGGCATGGCTCCTTCCCTCATGGATCTGGCATGGCTCCTTCCCTCATGGATCTGGCATGTCTCCTTCCCTCGTGGATCTGGCATGGCTCCTTCCCTCATGAGTCTGGCATGGATCCTTTCCTTGTGGCTGTGACATAGGTCTGTCTTTTGTGGATCTGGCATGTCTCCTTCCCTCGTGGATCTGTCATGTCTCTTTCCCTCGTGGATCTGGCATGGCTCCTTCCCTCATGGATCTGGCATGGCTCCTTCCCTCATGGATCTGGCACGGCTCCTTCCCTCATGAGTCTGGCACGGCTCCTTCCCTCATGGATCTGGCATGGCTCCTTCCCTTGTGGATCTGCCATGGCTCCTTCCCTCATGGATCTGGCATGTCTCCTTCCCTCATGGATCTGGCATGTCTCCTTCCCTCATGGATCTGGCATGGCTCCTTCCCTCATGGATCTGGCACGGCTCCTTCCCTCGTGGATCTGGCATGGCTCCTTCCCGTGTGGATCTGGCATTGCTCCTTCCCTCGTGTATCTGGCATGGATCCTTTCCTTGTGGCTGTGACATAGGTCTGTCTTTTGTGGATCTGGCATGTCTTCTTTCCTCGTGGATCTGACATGTCTCCTTCCCTCATGGATCTGGCATGTCTCCTTCCCTCATGGATCTGGCATGTCTCCTTCCCTCATGGATCTGGCATGTCTCCTTCCCTCATGGATCTGGCATGGCTCCTTCCCTCATGGATCTGGCATGGCTCCTTCCCTCATGGATCTGGCATGGCTCCTTCCCTCATGGTTCTGGACTGGATCCTTTCCTTGTGGCTGTGACATAGGTCTGTCTTTTGTGGATCTGGCATGGCTCCTTCCCTTGTGGATCTGCCATGGCTCCTTCCCTCATGGATCTGGCATGTCTCCTTCCCTCATGGATCTGGCATGTCTCCTTCCCCCATGGATCTGGCATGTCTCCTTCCCTCATGGATCTGGCATGGCTCCTTCCCTCATGGATCTGGCATGGCTCCTTCCCTCATGGATCTGGCATGGCTCCTTCCCTCATGGTTCTGGGCTGGATCCTTTCCTTGTGGCTGTGACATAGGTCTGTATTTTGTGGATCTGGCATGGCTCCTTCCCTCATGGATCTGGCACGGCTCCTTCCCTCGTGGATCTGGCAAGGCTCCTTCCCGTGTGGATCTGGCATTGCTCCTTCCCTCGTGTATCTGGCATGGATCCTTTCCTTGTGGCTGTGACATAGGTCTGTCTTTTGTGGATCTGGCATGTCTTCTTCCCTCGTGGATCTGACATGTCTCCTTCCCTCATGGATCTGGCATGGCTCCTAACCTCATGGATCTGGCATGGCTCCTTGCCTCATGGATCTGGCATGGCTCCTTCCCTCATGGATCTGGCATGGCTCCTTCCCTCATGAATCTGGCAGGGCTCCTTCCCTCATGGATCTGGCATGGCTCCTTCCCTCGTGGATCTGGCATGGCTCCTTCCCTCATGGATCTGGCATGTCTCCTTCCCTCATGGATCTGGCATGTCTCCTTCTCTCATGGATCTGGCATGTCTCCTTCCCTCATGGATCTGGCATGGCTCCTTCCCTCATGGATCTGGCATGGCTCCTTCCCTCATGGTTCTGGGCTGGATCCTTTCCTTGTGACCGTGACATAGGTCTGTCTTTTGTGGATCTGGCATAGCTCCTTCCCTCATGGATCTGGCACGGCTCCTTCCCTCGTGCATCTGGCATGGCTCCTTCTGTGTGGATCTGGCATTGCTCCTTCCCTCGTGTATCTGGCATGGATCCTTTCCTTGTGGCTGTGACATAGGTCTGTCTTTTGCGGATCTGGCATGTCTTCTTCCCTCGTGGATCTGACATGTCTCCTTCCCTCATGGATCTGGCATGTCTCCTTCCCTCATGGATCTGGCATGGCTCCTTGCCTCATGGATCTGGCATGGCTCCTTACCTCATGGATCTGGCATGGCTCCTTGCCTCATGGATCTGGCATGGCTCCTTCCCTCATGGATCTAGCACGGCTCCTTCCCTCATGAATCTGGCAGGGCTCCTTCCCTCATGGATCTGGCATGGCTCCTTCCCTCGTGGATCTGGCATGGCTCCTTCCCTCATGGATCTGGCATGTCTCCTTCCCTCATGGATCTGGCATGTCTCCTTCTCTCATGGATCTGGCATGTCTCCTTCCCTCGTGGATCTGGCATGGCTCCTTCCCTCATGGATCTGGCATGGCTCCTTCCCTCATGGTTCTGGGGTGGATCCTTTCCTTGTGGCTGTGACATAGGTCTGTCTTTTGTGGATCTGGCATGGCTCCTTCCCTCATAGATCTGGCATGGCTCCTTCCCTCATAGATCTGGCATGGCTCCTTCCCTTGTGGATATGAGATAGCTCTGGGTCTCATGAATCTGGCATGGGTCTGTTGTTTATGGATCTGTGATGGCTCTGGCTCTAGTGGATCTTGCACGGCTTCAGCCCTTGTGCTCAGTTATGGCTCCATCCATCATGAATCAGTTATGGTTCCTTCCATCACGAATGTGTCATGGCCCCGTCCATCATGAATCTGTCATGGCTCTGGTTCTCATGGATCTGACATGGGTCTGGCTCTCATGCATTGGGCATGGCTATGGCACTTGTGGATTTGGCAAGGCCCAGGCCCTCGTAGATCATGCATGTCCCAATTGTTTGCATATCTGTCATGCCTCCGGCTCTTATTACATGTCCCATGGGATCTGGCATGACTCCATCCCACATGGATCTGGCATGGCTCTGGCTCTCATATTTCTGGCATGGCTCTTGTGGATCAGTCATGGATCAGGATCTGGAGGATCAGGCACGGCTCAGATTCTGGATGATCTGGCATGGCTATGGCTGTCATGGCTCTGGCATGGCTCTGGCATTCATGGATCTGCATGGCTCTGGCTCTCATGGATCTGTATGGCTCTGGCTCTCATGGATCTGGCATGGCTCTGGCTCTCATGGATCTGCATGGCTCTGGCTCTCATGGATCTGACATGGCTTTGGCTCTCATGGATCTGCATGGCTCTGGCTCTCATGGATCTGACATGGCTTTGGCTCTCATGGATCTGGCATGGCTCTGGCTCTCATGGATCTGCATGGCTCTGGCTCTCATGGATCTGCATGGCTCTGGCTCTCATGGATCTGCATGGCTCTGGCTCTCATGGATCTGCATGGCTCTGGCTCTCATGGATCTGACATGGCTTTGGCTCTCACGGATCTGGCATGGCTTTGGCTCTCATGGGTCTGCATGGCTCTGGCTCTCATGGATCTGACATGGCTTTGGCTCTCATGGATCTGCATGGCTCTGGCTCTCATGGATCTGCATGGCTCTGGCTCTCATGGATCTGGCGTGGCGCTGGCTCTCATTGATCTGCATGGCTCTGGCTCCCATGGATCTGCATGGCTCTGGCTCTCATGGATCTGCATGGCTCTGGCTCTCATGGATCTGCATGACTCTGGCTCTCATTGATCTGGCATGGCTCTGGCTCTCATGGATCTGCATGGCTCTGGCTCTCATGGATCTGGCATGGCTCTGGCTCTCATGGATCAGCATGGCTCTGGCTCTCATGGATCTGCATGGCTCTGGCTCTCATGGATCTGCATGGCTCTGGCTCTCGTGGATCTGCATGACTCTGGCTCTCATTGATCTGGCATGGCTCTGGCTCTCATGGATCTGGCATGGCTCTGGCTCTCATGGATCTGGCATGGCTCTGGCTCTCATGGATCTGCATGGCTCTGGCTCTCATGGATCTGACATGGCTTTGGCTCTCATGGATCTGGCATGGCTCTGGCTCTCATGGATCTGCATGGCTCTGGCTCTCATGGATCTGACATGGCTTTGGCTCTCACGGATCTGGCATGGCTTTGGCTCTCATGGATCTGCATGGCTCTGGCTCTCATGGATCTGACATGGCTTTGGCTCTCATGGATCTTGCATGGCTCTGGCTCTCATGGATCTGCATGGCTCTGGCTCTCATGGATCTGACATGGCTTTGGCTCTCATGGATCTGGCTCTTATGGGTCTGCATGGCTCTGGCTCTCATGGCTCTGGCTCTCATGGATCTGCATGGCTCTGGCTCTCATGGATCTGCATGACTCTGGCTCTCATTGATCTGGCATGGCTCTGGCTCTCATGGATCTGCATGGCTCTGGCTCTCATGGATCTGCATGGCTCTGGCTCTCATGGATCTGCATGGCTCTTGCTCTCATGGATCTGACATGGCTTTGGCTTTCATGGATCTGGCATGGCTCTGGCTCTCATGGATCTGCATGGCTCTGGCTCTCATGGATCTGACATGGCTTTGGCTCTCATGGATCTGGCATGGCTTTGGCTCTCATGGATCTGCATGGCTCTGTCTCTCATGGATCTGACATGGCTTTGGCTCTCATGGATCTGGCATGGCTCTGGCTCTCATGGATCTGCATGGCTCTGGCTCTCGTGGATCTGACATGGCGCTGGCTCTCATGGATCTGACATGGCTTTGGCTCTCATGGATCTGGCTCTCATGGATCTGCATAGCTCTGGCTCTCGTGGCTCTGATGGATCTGGCATGGCTCTGGCTCTCATGGATCTGCACGACTCTGGCTCTCATGGATCTGACATGGCTATGGCTCTCATGGATCTGGCATGACTCTGGCTCTCATGGATCTGCATGACTCTGGCTCTCATGGATCTGCATGACTCTGGCTCTCATTGATCTGGCATGGCTCTGGCTCTCATGGATCTGCATGGCTCTGGCTCTCATGGATCTGGCATGGCTCTGGCTCTCATGGATCAGCATGGCTCTGGCTCTCATGGATCTGCATGGCTCTGGCTCTCATGGATCTGCATGGCTCTGGCTCTCGTGGATCTGCATGACTCTGGCTCTCATTGATCTGGCATGGCTCTGGCTCTCATGGATCTGGCATGGCTCTGGCTCTCATGGATCTGGCATGGCTCTGGCTCTCATGGATCTGCATGGCTCTGGCTCTCATGGATCTGACATGGCTTTGGCTCTCATGGATCTGGCATGGCTCTGGCTCTCATGGATCTGCATGGCTCTGGCTCTCATGGATCTGACATGGCTTTGGCTCTCACGGATCTGGCATGGCTTTGGCTCTCATGGATCTGCATGGCTCTGGCTCTCATGGATCTGACATGGCTTTGGCTCTCATGGATCTTGCATGGCTCTGGCTCTCATGGATCTGCATGGCTCTGGCTCTCATGGATCTGACATGGCTTTGGCTCTCATGGATCTGGCTCTTATGGGTCTGCATGGCTCTGGCTCTCATGGCTCTGGCTCTCATGGATCTGCATGGCTCTGGCTCTCATGGATCTGCATGACTCTGGCTCTCATTGATCTGGCATGGCTCTGGCTCTCATGGATCTGCATGGCTCTGGCTCTCATGGATCTGCGTGGCTCTGGCTCTCATGGATCTGCATGGCTCTTGCTCTCATGGATCTGACATGGCTTTGGCTTTCATGGATCTGGCATGGCTCTGGCTCTCATGGATCTGCATGGCTCTGGCTCTCATGGATCTGACATGGCTTTGGCTCTCATGGATCTGGCATGGCGTTGGCTCTCATGGATCTGCATGGCTCTGTCTCTCATGGATCTGCATGGCTCTGTCTCTCATGGATCTGACATGGCTTTGGCTCTCATGGATCTGGCATGGCTCTGGCTCTCATGGATCTGGCATGGCTCTGGCATGGCTCTGGCTCTCATGGATCTGCATGGCTCTGGCTCTCGTGGATCTGAGATGGTGCTGGCTCTCATGGATCTGACATGGCTTTGGCTCTCATGGATCTGGCTCTCATGGATCTGCATAGCTCTGGCTCTCGTGGCTCTGGCTCTCATGGATCTGGCATGGCTCTGGCTCTCATGGATCTGCACGACTCTGGCTCTCATGGATCTGACATGGCTATGGCTCTCATGGATCTGGCATGACTCTGGCTCTCATGGATCTGCATGACTCTGGCTCTCACGGATATGACATGGCTTTGGCTCTCATGGATCTGCATGGCTCTGGCTCTCATGGATATGACATGGCTTTGGCTCTCATGGATCTGCATGGCTCTGGCTCTCATGGATCTGCATGGCTCTGGCTCTCATGGATCTGCATGGCTCTGGTTCTCATGGATCTGCATGGCTCTGGCTCTCATGGGTCTGCATGGCTCTGGCTCTCATGGATCTGCATGGCTTTGGCTCTCATGGATCTACATGGCTCTGGCTCTCATGGATCTGCATGGCTCTGGCTCTCATGGATCTGGCATGGCTCTGGCTCTCATGGATCTGCATGGCTCTGGCTCTCATGGATCTGCATGGCTCTGGCTCTCATGGATCTGACATGGCTTTGGCTCTCATGGATCTGGCATGGCTTTGGCTCTCATGGATCTGCATGGCTCTGGCTCTCATGGATCTGACATGGCTTTGGCTCTCATGGATCTGGCTCTCATGGATCTGCATAGCTCTGGCTCTCGTGGCTCTGGCTCTCATGGATCTGGCATGGCTCTGGCTCTCATGGATCTGCACAACTCTGGCTCTCATGGATCTGGCATGGCTCTGGCTCTCATGGATCTGCACGACTCTGGCTCTCATGGATCTGGCATGGCTCTGGCTCTCATGGATCTGCATGGCTCTGGCTCTCATGGATCTGGCATGGCTCTGGCTCTCATGGATCTGCACGACTCTGGCTCTCATGGATCTGGCATGGCTCTGGCTCTCATGGATCTGCATGGCTCTGGCTCTCATGGATCTGACATGGCTTTGGCTCTCATGGATCTGACATGGCTTTGGCTCTCATGGATCTGGCATGGCTCTGGCATTCATGGATCTGCATGGCTCTGGCTCTCATGGATCTGTATGGCTCTGGCTCTCATGGATCTGGCATGGCTCTGGCTCTCATGGATCTGCATGGCTCTGGCTCTCATGGATCTGACATGGCTTTGGCTCTCATGGATCTGCATGGCTCTGGCTCTCATGGATCTGACATGGCTTTGGCTCTCATGGATCTGGCATGGCTCTGGCTCTCATGGATCTGCATGGCTCTGGCTCTCATGGATCTGCATGGCTCTGGCTCTCATGGATCTGCATGGCTCTGGCTCTCATGGATCTGCATGGCTCTGGCTCTCATGGATCTGGCATGGCTCTGGCTCTCATGGATCTGCACGACTCTGGCTCTCATGGATCTGCATGGCTTTGGCTCTCATGGATCTGCATGGCTCTGGCTCTCATGGGTCTGCATGGCTCTGGCTCTCATGGATTGAACACGGAATTGGCTCTAATGGATCTTGCATGGCTTTTGCTCGCATGGATCTGACATGGCTTTGGCTCTCATGGGTCTGACATGGCTTTGGCTCTCGTGGATCTAGCATAGCTTTGGCTCTCATGGATCTGGCATGGCTTTAGCTCGCATGGATCTGGCATCTCTCCCGCCATTATGAATCTGCCATATCCCTATCCTTGGTGGATCTGTCATGCCTCTGGCCGGCATGGATCTGGAATGTCTCTTGCATGTGGCTCTGGCATGATTCCATCCCACATTGATCTGGCATGGCACCGGTTCCCGTGGATCTGGCGTGGCTCTGGCATTGCTTGAGCTCTGGTGGATCAGGTGTGGCCCGGGCTCTGATGGATCGTGCATGGCTCTGGTTCTATCTCACTACTAGGATTGAGCCTGTTTCTTAGCACTCCCAATGTTTGTAGTTAAGGAAATAAAAGCAGAGGTTGTGAATCCTTTTCATTGGTGCCCGGGAAGCAGGTGGTTACTGATGATTATGATTGGCGTCGCCTGGTATTTCATTTCAACTGCATAGCCAAGTTACTCATTTTGTACGCCTGAGTCTCCAAAGTTAGCTCTATCGGGCAATCAAATCTAACTCCTAATGGTGATGAAGGAATTGCCACTCAGATAAATTATAGGACAGTAATCGCACTTGATAAATTCAATGTATGGCCATATTTGTATATTATAAAGAGACGTATGACAATTTTAGAGTAAGGAGTTATGGAACAAAACAAGAAAAAGTTGGTCACTACCCTTATAGCCCCAAAATAAACATCATATCTTATGAGCCCCTTGGCTCCAGGAAATGGAAGGTGTATTTAGGATCCTAGTACAATTCCAGTCTAGTCTTCCCCTCAAGTATCTAACAACAACAACACATATTCCACAATCGAGCAGAAAGAGGATAATTAAAAACAAAATATTGGTGTATTGTATTTTCCCCATTGACTTGCATTCAAGTGGGCGCAATTTCAGGCATGAGAAAGCTAAATTAAAAACAATTTTGCCTTTAAAAAATCCTGAATCTTTTTCCTGAATCGGCTCTGTTGGCATGTATGCTTTTGGGACTCAGTGTTTCTCTTGTTTCTCTTCTGCCTGTTTTGGCGCAGCCTTTCCAACCTTCAAACTGATTGTTGGGGTCTTTCTTTATCCTAATCATGGCAAGTATCTCCTTGTTTTTCGCCTCCTCCACCTGTTATGTCGGTACCACACCAAAGTATGTGAGATGCATTCCAAGGAGTGTCATCATTATGCTAATTAATTTCATTAAAACTGGGCATACTACTCACCTTTTTGCACAGAATGATATTGAGCATGTCACAGATCCTAGATTGAGTGTGTTCCATGTGTACCCTTTTTTGGGTTATGGTGACTCTGTAGATGGCTGCATAACTTAGTATTACAATTCTGTCAAATGCACATAAAGGGAACTTTATCTCTCCCATTGGAATATTTCCCCATTTCTCACCTTATACTATTGTTATGGTTTCTCACCTTATACTGTGGTTGACATATCAGCAGGGCCATTAGAAATATGCGGCAAGGGAGGACCACATTATGCACCACTGTTTACTAAATTATGAGGCATAAAAGGAAATTATGCAGCATAATGTGGCACATTTTGTGATGGAGTGTGAGATCACTATTTTGTCATTTTTAGGTCGAGCCTGAGCCAGCCCGCATGCGCTGCTCTGCGAGGCATTTTGTAATCCTTCTGGGCAGTTTGAAGACACCCACCAGACGCCCACTGCTTTTAATTGACTCCTCGGTCTGCCTTTATAAATGCCATACTTTTCGTTGGGGAATAGAGTATTGTTCTCCTGCCTTGGGGCTGTTTTGTTCCCACCCTAGCGACTGCCCCTGCCACATGGATCCTTTCGAAATGGGCCATACGTTGTAATAAGCGCACTACTTTTTGTTTTGCGTCGGCTTGTTTCCGAATTTCATGTTGTTTTACTTTGCTCCTGCCCCCCTTCTCGTCGTGATCACCATGCTCCTGCCCCCCTCCTGTTGTCTGCATTCCCTTTGCCTCCGCCCCCCCCATTGTCTGCCTTCCATTTGCCCCCCCCACTGATGTACTTTCGGTTGCACTTTTCTGCGTTGATGATCATAGGTGGTCGCAAGCGGGTGGTCCCCAGGTGCCTTGACCTGCTCGGAGGTGCAGGTCGCGGCACCGGCCGAGTCTGCTGCTCTCACACTTTCCCTTGCAGCGGCCCGTGAGCCACCTCCCCCTCTGCCCCCTCCACGCAACTGTTCATATTTAACTATGGCTGGCCGTGCTCTGCCCTCCCCCTGCTATCCCACAGCATGCCCATGTTTATTGTTTACGACGGCCAGTAGTGCTTTTAATGGGACAGTCCCAGCAGTTTTATGGCACTGGTGCAAAAGGCTTGCACGGTGCTTTGATAGTGTGCGAGAGGCACTTCATTCAGGGTGGGCCTAGTATAAAGTTCACAGGAGGGGTGGGGGCTCGTGTATAGTGTCCCCTTTGCGGGGAGTTCTGAAGAACTGCTCGGCTTCCGGCCCCCGTGACCCCCCCCCCCCCCCACACACTTGATTGCCAAGGGAGCATTGCATGTTTTCCACCGCCTCCTGCGCAGAGCCTGGTAGGTCACCGTGTGACCGGACTGCAGTGCATACCCATTAGTCAGCTGGGAACATCATGTGATGTCCCACAAACGTGCTGTGTGGGGGAGACAGGCTGAGGCCACTTATCATGCAACTGTTTATGTTTATGGCGGCCAGTAGTGCTTTTCATGGGACAGTACCAGCACTTTTCATCATTATATTTAGCGGAGACACACAGAGCTCTCTCAGCAGTTGGCAGTGTGGATGGCGATGGAGGGGAAATAAAACGCAGGTTGATCCCAAGTTGCAGGGCAGACAGTGCTGTGTTTGTTTTCACAGGATACACGGATCTTCACTTGTCAGAGTGCCACTTTGGGAAGGAGTAATTAGGGTTGTATGGGGAAAGCGGTGGTCTCCCATGAGACTGCCGCATCTGTGCTGCCTAGTATTAAAACTTCTGGGCCGTTTTGGGGTATGAGGCACCCTTGGCGAGGGACCAAACTTCCTATTTGAAACTGGTATCCAACACTGCCTTTTTGCTCTGTTGTGAGTAAACGTTTGGGCACGCTGGGTGTTGTGATGCCGGCATAAGCATGAAGTGATGACTAATGCACTTCGACGACGATCGGAATTCTTGTGCAACCGTGACTAGAGATCTGGGCGATAGATAATGGGGAGTCTTGCTTTGGCTCCACAGCATCTCGCCTGTCTGTACCTGTTTGCTGGTCTCTGGCCCATCGAAGTATATGCAATATGACTTGTGATACTGCTCTCATGTGTACATTGTACTCTGTTTTGAAGTTATTGTCTTAGATAGGTAGAGCTTTCTCATTCTGTCTATAAAGATAACCATGATGGAGTGCTCGTTCTATCCATGATGCTCTGAAGCTGCCTTGAGCTTCTGTGCGGTCCAGTGAGTAAAACTAATGTGTGCAACGTAGAGTTTTCTATATCCTTTATTTTCCCAGGAGCTGGAGATATGGTGTATTTGGCAGAGTTGGCCTTTAAAGAGTCATCAGACCTCTCTTATAATCTCTGCTTCAGACCTGGGTTAGGTTTGTGGTCTTGGACATATTTATTTATCTTTGCTTTCTCAAAATTACAGGATCCTAGAAACAAGTACTCATTTTTATAGCATTCTATTAGAAGGTGGGTAGTTTTCAGACTCAAAGTAATAACCATGTGGCTTCAAACCCACGATATAAAACAATCACTTTTTTCCTGTTCTCTCAGTTATTGTTTGTCTTCCGTGTGTTCTGGCATTCTCCTGTCTTTTGAGTTTGATCAGTTTTTCTTACTACTATAGTTGTCCTAAAATAAATAAATACGTTTTCTTTTTCTTGCTCCCCCCCTCTGCCTCTACCCTACATAGTGCGCCACCCTGGCATTTTGCCTCTTCTGTCCATACATTACACCTACAACAAGCCAGGACTATTGGCTTTGTCATTAGTTGTAAGTTGCATAGCAGAAATAAGCCAACAACTATGGCTTAATTGTATATAAAATTGAAAATTCTTTCTTCCTGTGAGCCAGATTGTAGGGTAAGGCTAAAGCTGCCGACTTTCGAGCTGCGAGAACAGGTTCGATCCTGATGGCGCAACAGCCTGTGAGTAAAAAAAGAATATATCATTGCGTATTGTAACTGCACCAATATCTTAGGCAGAGTTTCGGCTATATAAAACTGAAAAAAAGTGTCTCTTCGAAGTTGCATAAAAAGCAGTGAAGAGTGGTACTACTACAGGTAAGTTATTTATTATTTTCATCCTGAGGGTGAGGACAAAAATGGAGAGCCCAATAGGCACCCGCCTCAGCACCTACTTTTAAAAACTGCTGTTTACTGAGCTCCGGCAGGACAAGGCCCACTTAAAGCCCTGCCCAGGAGTATCAGGAACGCTGGGTTTGATCAATTAATCAGGCATGTTGTCAAACTGGTTCTTCTGCTCCTGTTGGAGGAAACTGCGAAATAGAACAAAATATTTTATTATTAATGTCAAATAAACATGCTCACTCAATCCTTCGTAGTTTAACCCCTTCCATGCTCATGACGGAACGGTTCCGTCATGAGCGTCGGTTGAGCTGTGCTCATGACGGAACCGTTCCGTCATGGTTCCATAAGCCCAATGGAACGTTCAGCACAGCGCAGGAATCTGCGCCGCGCTGAAGCGGTTAAAAGAACTTCTTCCATGTTTTTTCCCTTAAAACTCGCCCTGTGGCAGGTCTTCTGCCGACTCCTATGCGTGGCCTTGTTTGGCTTCGCCATTTGTGTCTCACTAATGAACTGGCTTTTTAGGTTGAGCCTAGAGTCAGCCTAGCTCTTGGTAAACACTTATAAGGTCTCAAAGGCGACACCTATTGGCTACGCCAATGCTTGTTATACATGTTTATTTATTTTATTTTATTTAATGCGATTTTATATAGCGTGAACATTATCCGAAGGTGTCAGAGGGCTTTACAAAAAAAACAGTTGTGTTACATACGGACTTTGGATTACATGAGCTACATAAGAGATATAAACAGAAAAAAAACTGCAAATGTACAAGTGGAGTGAACGTAAGAAAAAATTGCAAATGTACAAATTATAGAGTCAGTCAAGGAAGAGATACAAACAGATAAACTCCAAAATCACATAGGAATGGTAGTAAGTGCAAAGGCCTACTACATATACTAGCGATTAAAGATAAATATATATAAAAATTGCAGATTCCCTCAGGATTGCATTTTAACAGCGATTAGGCTTGGACAATTATATATTACATATTTACAGAGCAGGAAATTCTTGCCATTGTTCAGCCAGGTGTTCAGGTGGTGTTGCACTCAAGGGTGGTGGTCTTGGGTGACAAAGTCTTTAGTCTAAAAACTCCTACGATTCAATTAAAACATAAATTTGCCCCACAGTCTAACGTCTGGTGGTCTCACAACTTCCCAAATCATGTAGAGAGGGCGCCATGGCAGAGGCAGCTTGCTGAAAACTGGACCGCGGGTAGAGGCTACCCTGTAACGCTCAGATGGCGCTTGACCGCCGCCATGTTAAGGGCAGGCGCCAGTCTAATGGGGGCTTCCAATGACCATGGCAAGCTAAGCTTAGGGAGCCCCCCGCCTCTCTGCAACCGGTGCTCCACTCACCACTGGGGCCGTCATGCCCCTGAAGGTCCTCTCCAGCTGGTGGGGATCCCGGCTCAGAGCGTAACCCTCCGGTGTCGGCCGTCATCGCGAGTCGCGCTCCAGCAACGGAGCTGCAAGGGTGGCCGGTGGAGGGGGCCACAACGCAGTGCCTCGGCGTCCGCTGTCTGCTGCCTCTGTGGTTATCGCGGGGCTCCCCTAGTGACTCGGGGCTACCGCACTCGGAGCGGGAAGAAGAGTCGGTGTCAGCCGCCATTTTAGGCGTCGCTGCAGGCTCCATTCTCCGGGACGCTCCCCTTGCAGATCTCGGCCCCCGGGGGTTGCAGGTCGCCTCCGGGGAACCCCCTCGCCGCCAGTCGCCCTCACACTTCAGGTGATGCGGTTTTGGAAGCCAAGGGTGCCATATAATGAGTGGTTAGTGTAGGTCTTGAGAGGAGGCGATCAGAGACACGTCCGATTGCCTCCTCGCCGGTCTGGTTGTTAACTGTCAGGGCAAGGTTTCCACCGTATTAGTATAACATTCAAATACTACAGCAATATGCAACTGAAAGGTGAACAGTCAACCTTTGAGAAGTGCCTTCTGCTGTAAAGGAACACCTGTTGCCACATTTTAAATAACTTTTGATTTGTTTGCACTATATACATTTTTTTGTTAAATCTGCAAATTATGAAGCAGTTTATGGATTAAATGTAACATTCAGCGAATCCATAATTTGCAAAAAAAATGCTGCGGCTGTAGAATTCAAGGAGCCCTGCATATTAGAATTAGTCCACCTTTGCCGAACTGCGTGCATTGCATTAGGGGCTATTTCACCTCTCAAATGTACACTGAATCATCACAAAAAGATAGATGCAAAAATAAAAATAAAAAAATAAATATATAGAAAGCTATAATTGTTTTTTTTTTTATCATCGAACAATCTTTTAAAAAAAAAAAATATGGCGTGGCTTGGATGGCAAGGAGGCTAGAGACCTAAGTCCGGAGCTCCCGACCCCCAAGTCCAACGAGCGGCGCGCATCACAGTCCAACGCAAAGAGAAACGGGTCCAAAAGCTAGAAAGGTGTGTAAGAACTAATCAGGCACCTTATGCGAGGCTCGGCGGAACGAAAAGTGCGGGAACGAGGCGACGACGGAGGGGAAGACGAGCTGCCAGGGGGAAAGAGGAGCGACCCCAAGATGGCGGCGTGACCAAGCAGACCAGGGGAAGAGAACAAGCCGGGCCGGAGACGCGACACACAACACACAGCCCGGAACCGACCGCCCCAGCAGAGGAGAGAGGCAGTCAAGGTGAGCGATCAGTGCAGCAGAAACAACAGCCGGGAGAGACAGCCAGGCAAGCAAACAAAGCCCCGGCATAGCGAGACAGCGCGAGCAGAACAGCGAGCGCAGCAACGCAACAAGCACGCGAGTCGCCCCCTCACTGCCCACAGCCCGCAACCCAGAACTGGGGCTGGAATCTCTTAAACAGGAGAACAGTCATTCAAGTACGGCCCAGCAGCGTCTGTCCAGCGGGGGAAGCCAACAACTAGGCGGCCATTTTGGTGAGGAGAGAAGAAGCACAGGGCGGCCATCTTGCCAAAGTACCCCTACAGGGGTAGGCCCCGCAGTATAGGTCTTCAGCCCGTTTGAACAGCGCAAACACAAGGTGAAGAACAGCAAGCGTGCAAAAAGAGACCAGCGCAGGAAGACACGCGAAGGCACTGCCATAGAGAACGCACTGGCCGCCCCTCTCTCCAATTGCGAGCCAAATCTCCCAAGGGCGATCCAAGGCAAACAGCGCACAGCGCAAGCAAACAAGCAAATAGACCAGCGAGCGCCCCGGTCGCATCTCCCACAACCCGAGACCAAGGCCAGCAGCGGCGGGTCAACAGAGGTGCCAATAACAAGGCGGCCATCTTTGTGAGGGGGAGAGGCACAGGGCGGCCATCTTGCTGAAGCGCCGCTCCACCAAGCAGGTAAACAAACCCCCGAAAACAGCGGAACGGCACAGAATATCAGCGCCAACAAGCGCGCCGGTAGCCTCAGCAGCCTTGTCACCTCCTACAAGCCGCAGCTCGAAATCAGGCCCAAGCAGCGCCAGGCAGCCATCCTTGGTGAGGAGAAAGAAAGGAGGCACGAGGCGGCCACCTTGCCAAGCGCAGCGGCACACCCTCAACGACAGCCCAACGAGCAGCGCGAGCAAGTCAAGGAAGCAACGAGCAATACGGAACAGCGCAAACAGAATTAAGGCTGGGAAAGGCCAATCACGCAAAGTACAGCCCAAGCAGCGCCAATAACAAGGCGGCCATCTTTGTGAGGAGAAGAGGCACAGGGCGGCCATCTTGCCGAAGCGTCACTCGACCAAGCAAGTAAACAAAGCCCCAGGCATAGCGGAACGGCACAGCAGATCAGCGCGAACAAGCGCGCTGGTAGCCTCAGCAGCCTGGTCACTTCCTACTAGCCGGAGCTCAGAGTCAAGCCCAAGCAGCGCCAGGAGGACATCTTGGTGAGGGTGAGGGGGAAAGAAGGCACAGGGCGGCCACCTTGCCAAAGTAGAGAGGCTCACCCCAGTGCTCTACAGCAAACAGCAAATCCAGCGCAGCAAACGAGACCCCTCACCCCACGACTCAGACCACAGAGCGGCCATCTGGCGGTAGCGTCGCCCCACCAAACGAGCAAACAGTCCCGGCGCGGCGGGTCGGCACAGCAGATCAGCGCGAACAAGCGCGCCAGCAGCCTTGGTGCCCCGGTCACTTCCCACAGCGGAGCTAAGGCAGTAGTGAAGCAAACAACAAGGCAGCCATCCCGGTGAGGGGGGGGGGGAGCACAAAGGCGGCACCCCGGCCAAAGCATTCGAACAGTGCATGACAAACTCAACAAAACAGCGTAAACAGATGAGCGCTACTCGGAACTGAACTGAGGCGGTCTTTCAAAGGAGGCCAATCACCCAAGCGCAACTCTGACAACGACGTGACCACACAAGCCACATCATACGACCGCCAGAACAAAGGCAAAAGGACCAGAGAACACGGTGCAGAAGGGTGCAGAAGGCTGGCGGAATATAGAACAAAAACCAGAGTGGTCAAGTGGCCACCCAGGTTTAGAGACAACACCACACCGCAGATAAACACCCTGAGGCTCAAAGAGGGTAAGGGAGGAAACAGGGCTGCAATAGGACGACCACCAACAGAAGGGAAGCCCAATATCAACCAAGTAAAAAGAGGGACCGAGGCCATGGCGGGCAGAGATGGGAAACAAGGCACAAATGACCCGAAGAAGAGCAAGAATGAAATCCCACCGTCCCCGGGGAAGGAGCGAAACAACCAAGGGGAAGGCACAATCACGCTGGACATGCTCCTAAAGAAAATAACCGAAGGTAACGAACTAGCAAAAGCCACGAAAAAGACAGTAGACAGCATCCAAATGGAACTAATAGCAATCAGAGCGGAGCAAAGCAGAGCCAATGGCAGAATAGACGAAGTAGAGAAGAGAGTAAGCACGCTGGAGGACAACGCAAGCATAACGCACAAGGACATGGGCCTTGTCATAAAGAGAACAACGGCGCTGCAAAAGGCCATGGCGGAGCAGGAAGACAGGAGCCGCAAGGGGAACATAAGACTCCTGGGAGTTCCTGAGGAGGAAGAAGACACACCGGGGGCGTGTGCCTTGATGCTGGAGGCCTTACTACCAAAAATAACGGGACTCAACTTCGACAAACCGCTGGAAATCACCAAGGCCTACCGCATACCAGCCAGGAAGCAGATGAACAGCAACGCCCCTAGGCCCATCATATGCAAACCCCTAAGAGAAAACCAGACAGAGGCGATTTTTGCGGTAGCGAGGAAAGGCCGCCCGATTATGATAAACGGGAGCAAAGTAACCATCACCCAGGACTTCTCCAAACTAACAGTCGAGGTGAGGAAAGGCTTCCTAGCCCAAAGGGAACATTTGCGGAAAAAGAACATTGCTTTCACATTCGCAGGCCCGTCCAGGATGAGAGTGACAGACAGACACGGAAGTAGAGTCTTCGATGACCCCAACGACCTGTACCGATACCTACGAGACCCGGAACCAGAGGAGATGGAGCTGCCGAGCCCAGGGGCAAAGAGAAGGGCATCCTCTGACGAAACACACGAAGGAGGTGAATAAGAAGGAGCGCTCCTGAAGGAACACGCATAGCACAGACAACCAGGCGCAGGAGCAATAGCACCCTCCGTGACTCTTGACTGATACGAACAATAGCCTGGTAAATCAAGCATGCGCAACCACGCAAGGAGACTCTGACACCAACAACAACCTACCTCAAAAAGGGGAACCTACCTCATACGACAACAACATACTACCTCAGAGGGCCACAGAACGAGCGCCGACCACAACCACCGGATACAGAACATGCCGTGAGCCACCAAAACAGCAAAACAACCATATCTACCTCAGCAAGACCACGGTGGCCACGGGAGGAACGGGCGAGCAACCGCTGATCATATCCTTTTCTTCTGAAACTGACCATGTGGGGCGGGGGGGTTTTTCGTTCTTTTCGTTTTGGTTCTCGCTTTTGGCTAACACGCTAAGGACTAAAAGACTCAGGAAGTACTTGGGGGGGGGGGAGTGTGAGGACCCTTGCTGTCGCACACCTGGTTTACTACTGACGGGGGGGAGGGGGGAGGGAGGGAGGGGGTCGGGCCAGGGGAGGGAGCGAAGTCGGCGGGAACGTTAGTACATGGCAGAGCCGCCGGCGGCATCATGAACAAAAGACCTAGAATCTTGCCTTTCTCCACAGGCACCCTATACTTTTCCTATTCTTTTTCTCCCATCCAGCACCCCGGGGGGGGCCGCAGAACGCAAAGCACAAGCGATGAAGCGAAACCACCGTGACAAACACAACTAGAGCAGGCCTGTCCACTGATTTGAAAGTAGTGTCCATGAATGTTAAAGGACTGAACCACCCAGTCAAACGTAGGAAAATCCTGGACTACCTGTCCAAACTGAAGGGAGATGTGTACATGCTCCAAGAAACAAAGCTCTCCGAAGAGGAGGCGAAACTACTTAAAGCCAGATGGATAGGGGAGGTACTCTGCTCACCGGCAAAAGGGAAAAAAAGAGGTGTAATAACAATCCTGAGCAAGAAGGCCAACATGGCAACACTAGCAGTGGACACGGATGAAGATGGCCGCTTGCTCATAGCAAGCGTCCAGAGAGGAGGCGACACAATCCACATGGTCAATATCTATGGTCCGAACTCGGAAGACAAGCAATTCTGGACGAGAGTAGACAGCAAGCTATCAGATCTCCCCCAAGAGGACCTCCTGATCACAGCCGGGGACATGAACAAGACGATGGACCAGGCAACAGACAGACACCCAAACAGGCCAAGTCACAACTCCAACAACAACAACAACACCCTGAAAGACTTATGCACCAAACACCAACTGGCAGACCCGTGGCGGCTCCAACACCCGACAGCGCGAGAATACACCTTCTACTCACACCCACATAACTCCTACAGCAGGATCGACTACATACTAATGTCCAACACACACACGCACCTCATAGAAGACACGGAAATAGCCACAATCACCGTCTCAGACCATGCTCACATAACACTCACCCTAAGTGGGAAACACAATGAGAACCCAACGAGGAGGTGGAGACTGAATGATGACATTCTCCAGAACAGAGAGAACGTCAAGGAAATTGAGGCCACAATAAAAGAGTACCTCGAACACAACGACAATGGCGAGGTAGGGAAGGACACTGTATGGGATGCCCTCAAGGCAACAATAAGGGGGAATCTGATAAACATCAAGGCCAGGATGAACAGAGGGCGGAACAAAAAGCTCCATGAGCTCGAGGAGGAAATAACAGCACTGGAGAGAGGTCACTGTGCCAACATAACGGACAAAAACACACTCACTCTGCTCACAAAAAAGAAATACGAGCTAAACAAGATTTTAAGCGAGAGAGCGGGCTCCTGGTTGACGAAGTTCAAGTCAATCAACCTATGTGCAGCAAACAAGGCCGGGAAGCAGCTGGCGTCCTACTTAAAGGCAAAACAAAGGCAACACACGATAGCAGCGATCACGGACCGCACGAACAAATCCCAAACAACGAACAAAGGAATACTAGAGGTCTTCAGGCAATTCTACCAAGAGCTGTACACTGAGGATCACAACTTGAACAAAGATGCAGGACGTGACCTACTCAGTAGAACCAACCTGCCAAAGCTGGACGCGGCGGAAAGGGAGTCGCTCGAAGCTGACATCTCGGAGGAAGAGATTGGAATTGCCATAAGCCAACTGAAACGAAACAAGGCGCCAGGACCAGACGGTTACTCAGCAACATTCTATAAAACATTCAAGGAACACATCAAGACACTAATGGCACAAACATACTCCACATGCATCAAAAAAGGGAGGATGACGGAGTCCATGTGCGAGGCCAACATCACCATAATTCCGAAGGAGGGGAAAGACCCACAGTACCCCCAGAACTACAGACCAATATCGCTGATAAACGTTGACTGCAAGGTCTACGCAAAAGTCTTAGCAAACAGACTAAACAAGATCCTGCCGAACATCATCCATCCCTCACAAGTGGGATACATAAAGAACAGACTGTCGCAGGACAACACAAGGCTACTGTGCCACCTGATCAACCACACAGCAAACAGCAACGAGCAGGCAGTCATGATAGCGCTGGATGCGGAGAAGGCGTTTGACAGAGTCTCGTGGCCTTTCCTGGGTAACTGTTTGGGAGCTTTTGGCATAGGCAGGAAGTACACGGCGATGGTCATGGCCCTCTACAACAAACCTAAGGCGAAGATAGTCGTGAACGGGAGCGCATCCGAAACGCTCACGCTGGGCAGAGGAACCAGACAAGGATGCCCCCTCTCACCCGGACTATTCCTGCTCGCGCTAGAGCCCCTGCTAGCCAGAATCAGGGACAACACCGAGATAACAGGCGTAAAGCTCAAGAGGAAAACAGTCAAACTAGCAGCATACGCCGATGACATCCTAATTACAACAGCCAACCCCTCCACGTCGATAAAAGCTCTGATGGCCACAATAGGTGAATATGCAGAAGCCTCAGGCTACAAACTCAATAAGGAGAAATCTGAATGTAAGCCAATGAATGTCCATACCACAAGAGAGGTCCTAGGCGATTCCGGCCTAGCATGGCAAACGAAACCTCTGAAATACCTAGGACTCCACTTTGGGAAAGACCTCACGTCAACCCTGCAACACAACGAGGACCTCACACTGAAGAAGATAAAGGAGAGACTGGAGTTATGGTCGCCAAAGTTCATCAGCTGGTGGGGACGCATTGAAACGATCAAAATGATGATAACACCGGTAATAAACTACACGCTATCAATGCTACCACTTCCAATGACAGAGACATTTCACAAAAAATTGGACCAGCTCATAAACATCTTCCTGTGGAAAAACAAGAAGCCAAGGATAAGCCTACAAAAACTGAGACTGTCTAGAGACCTCGGAGGCCTTAACATCGCGAACTTCAAGACATACCAGACGGCTTGTCTGGCGAGGCAGGGTATCGCCTGGGTAGATGCCACGCAAACGTACAGGCCAGTATGGCTGGAGGTCGAACAAGACATCCTAGGAGGACTCAGGCCAATAGCACTCCTAACAGCGAACCGGCACCCACTGAAATCGAGCGCCATACTAAAACACACGAGAGAGGCCCTGCTGAAAGTGGACAGGCACATGGCGCAGAAACTGAAGGGCACTGCTTGGGAGTCCATCTGGTTTAACACGAAAGTGACCTACCAAGGGGCGACACTGCATAATGACACGTGGATCAGAGAAGGCATCAGCATGCCCAGTCAATTAGAAACAAAGGGAAAACCGCTGACCTTCCAGAACATACAACAGCTGCATGATCTCCCGAACCCAGAGTTCTATAACTTCCTTAAAATCAAGACTGCAATAACAAAGGCCAACCTATGCGGAGAAGAGCCGGGGATCATCAAGTATCTGCAACTCATCGACCTAGCAGGACATCAAACGGCAAAAATCTATAAACTACTCAGCCCATCCAAGATGGCGCAGAACAAAAAAGCAACCAACACATGGGAAACGCGCCTGGGCAGGCAACTAAATGAAAAGGAGCGAGCAATAATGTGGAGTTCAGCGACAACAAACAAAATCACCCCACAACTAGCGCAAACAAAATACTGGCTGCTCCACAACGCATACTGGACGCCATCCAAACTCCACAAGGTCGGCATAGCAGACTCAGACAAATGCTGGAACTGTCAGAAAGAAGAAGGGACCCTCGAACACCTTATTTTCACCTGCGTGAAGGTCAGGAAGTTCTGGGCTCAAATCAACACTTTCCTGAATGACATGCTCAAAACTAATCTGAAGATCAGCTTCGTCAGCCTGGCAACTGAGCACCTAACAGCGAACCTAAACAGTAAGGAAGAAAGAGAACTCCTAGACCTACTTCTCACAGCGGCCCTCAAAATGATCCTAACGAACTGGAAAAACACAGCCAAAGCAAGCTTTAAAACATGGATCAACTGGATTACCTTCCTGAGGGGAGCAGACAACATTACAGGCACCTTCTCGAAAGAACACACAGCCAAGCTGCACATGTGGGACCCGCTCGATGAGCTCCTGAGGACGACCCGATAAAGGACAACCCCCCCCCCCTCTTTCTTTTTTTCTCTTCTTTCCTTTCTTCTCCAGTGGAGGGAGAACAACAGACATACATGACCGCCAACTGTGTACCTATATCCGTATGTATATATATATTTTTGTACGACCTTCTTTTGTATACCAATAAAAAATTTCTAATAAAAAAAAAAAAAAAAAAAAAAAAAAAAAAAAAAAAAAAATATTTTAATCAGGGCTAAAAAATGCAAGCTAGATCTAATGGTTTTGGCAAGGCTCGCTTTTGTTTTCATTCCATGGTTAACCTTAGCGCTCTGAAAGATCAATCACATTTGTTTCCCATCCCAAGATGGCTGTGTCTCTTTGGCGTACGCTTTCTGAGCCGCCCGTACGCGTCTACTGCTCTGTGACGTCAGGAAACCGGACGCGCGATTTCCAGCTGCGCTGCAGTCCATTCGTCCGTGCTTTAGCCAATCACAAGTCACCAAAATAGGTGTGCCTTTTCACGCATCAACCGAGCTCTCGTTCCCTCGAAGGACTACCTTAGCAACCAATGCGACTGCGAGAAGGGTGTGGCACAAACCAATGAGCGCGTGTGTTGCTCTTCAGGCCCCGATGAGGCGGGCCGAGCTAGAGGTAATGACCAACGGGAGCGCCGTCTGTGTTGGTAGCGGGTTAGGGTGATCCTGCGGGGCTTGAAGTGGCTCTTCTGCTGCGGCTGGAGGGCCATGATGGTGAGTGCGAGGGTGGGGCCCCCGGAGGGGACACTGGGGGGCCTGTGGATCACCGGGGCTGGGATAGAAGCGGGTCAGGAAGGGGTGACAAGTCGACCCGGGCCCTGGATCGGTCTCCCTAGCCTGGGCCGCGCCCTGCTCTCCAGGCCAGGGGCCCCCAGCTTTGGGAGGGGGTGCCCCCGCCTCTGGAAGGGGAGTGGCAGCCAGGGGTGTCAGATTGGAAGGAGGGCCGAGGGAGAGGTGGTTTCATATTGGGAAGGGTGCGGGGATACAGCCACTGAGTGGTGTAAGGTGGGAGGAGGCAGGATCTTGAAGCTTGGAAGTGGGGTGAGAGGACTAGAGCCCCCCTGGCAAAGGGTGGGAGAGCTGGAGTTAGTAGGGATAACTCTAATCACTAGTATATGCAGTAGACCGTTGTACTCTCTACCATTCCTATGTGACTCTTGGAGTATATCCATTTGTATCTCCTCCTTGTGTGACTTTACTTATTGTACATTTGCAATTTTTTTCTGTTTGTATCCTTTATGTAACGCATGTAATCCTAAGTCCTTATGTTTCTCAACTGGTTCTTATGTAAAGCGCTCTGACACCTTCGGGTAAAGTTTGCGCTATTTAAAATCGCATAAATCAATAAAGTAAGGGGGGGTAGAGGTGACAGCTAGGCCTGTGAAGCATATGTTAGGCAATGGTGCATCTGTTAATGCAGCACAACCTGTATCCAGCATGCTGCTTCCTTCACCAAAAATCCTGAGAAAATCTATTGGTGTGTGTATATATATATATATTCATATAGAGATAATTCTAAACACTGGTATATGTGGTAGACCCTTGTACTCACTACCATTCCTATGTGATTCTTAAGAGTTTATCCATTTGTATCCCTTCCTTGTGTGACTTTACAACTTGTACATTTGCAATTTTTTTCTGTTTGTATCTTTTATGTAACTCATGTAATCCTAAGTCCTTATGTATTGCAACTGGTTCTTTTGTAAAGCACTCTGACACCTTCGCATTAAATAAATTAAAAAAATAAAGGAAGGGGCTGGGGGCAATAGTTTGTAAAAGGTGGCTGAGGGGATACACGCCTGCAAGTGGTCGGAAGGCGTTTATGGGGTCTGTCCAGGAATGTAGGTTTAATGGGATGCCAGAGTTGATGGGGAGAGTGTGCCCAAATCCCTTGGGAAGCCTTTATGATAAGGGTGGGATATAGATAATTGTG
The DNA here is from genome assembly GCF_964261635.1 of Lissotriton helveticus. Classification (NCBI taxonomy): domain Eukaryota; kingdom Metazoa; phylum Chordata; class Amphibia; order Caudata; family Salamandridae; genus Lissotriton; species Lissotriton helveticus. The sequence continues at coordinate 21,199,242 of NC_136073.1, forward strand.
GGAACTTTTAGGTTCGTGGCTTTGAGTGGAAAGGAGATCTTGCAGTAAGTATGTCTTGTTAAATAATCACTGATTTTAATATGCATACCCGCCAACCCCTGAAAACGTTTAGCTGTAAGAAGAGTGACCAATCTTTGTGTTGAGCACAGCCCGGAGCTCTTCTGCCAACCCGTACATCCTCTCCTCCCAGCAAACCATAAGCTTCTTAAGATGCAGCTGATGTCCTCAGTACGTTTCACAGCCCAGAATGACCATTGACTGCCAAGATTCTCTGCACTGGTATTGTTAGTAGCAGTATATTTTGCACTCCTATTCTCAACATATCTAGTTCCCATAGAGCACAACAGAGGCAGGACACGAGGCAGAGGTCAACAGCAGTAAACACTTTATTAACATAATAAATATATATATATATAATATAATATATATATATATATATATATAGGTCTCATGCTATTGATTTATTTTGACACTGGTATCTACAACGTTATGCCTTTTAAAGTGATGGGTCACAAGAGATGGAGCACTGGTAGGTAGAACATGAAGGTTGTCTCATGTTAACAGATGCTGGTTATTTCTACCCCTGAGTGGAGGTGAGAAATGTGTTGTGTTGATTTAAAAATTCCACTGTACGGAGGTATTAGGAACTGCTCTTCAGACATGTTATAGTATACATTTCAAATATAATTTATTTCTAAGATCTTGTCTAAATTTGTTACAAATCCTAAAAAGTCGCATTTGGGACAGTTTACTACTATCTAATTAATTTACCACATATAACGAATAGAATAAGCATTACGTGTTACTCTCTTAAAATTTACCACTTTACCTTTTCATTAAAATACCTGTCCTGGACAACAGCTGCTATATAAAAGTGCATAGTTAGTGTGCAATGAAGTGACTACTTGTGTATCTAACTAATCGATGTTGAAAGCGACCATGCCCAGCGTTCTCTAGGATCACTTCTACTAAACACACCTTAATATATAAACATCCTCAAACACTCCTACCAAGTCCAGTCAAGGACCATGACTAAACAAACACCTGTAGACAAGATTAACATTAATCGAGGAGAATTTCTTATTAGACAACTTTAAAATAGGACCGTATTATTTCGGCAGAAAGAAGTGCACACCTTATTTTAAAGACCTGATCACAATATTGTGTAAACAGAACAGATCTTGTAAGGGTTTGTTAGTGTACGAGCTCCACCCTTATAATGCCAGCCTGTAAGACGTATTTGATCCAAGACCTGATCACAATATTGTGTAAACAGAACAGATCTTGTAAGGGTTTGTTAGTGTACGAGCTCCACCCTTATAATGCCAGCCTGTAAGACGTATTTGATCCAGTTGGTAACTCTTGAACCAAGCATATATGTGATTATTGATCGAGTAGGATACCTGTTCATCTGTGTTTAATGTCTGTGTAATAGTGGTGGAATAAAAGACATGGCAAGATTTTTGCAGTAGAAAATGAGGGTGCTGTGCCTTGTCCAAGGGAGTTTATTAGTAGCTTGTTATTGATAGAACAGTATTCTTCTTTTCGTTTAACAGGCATACTGGTCCTCAAACTACTATATCCATATTGTAAATAGAGTATGTCCTGCCTGTCCGACCAAAACACTGTAAAGTGATGGCAAATGTTTACAGTTTTGCGGTCCCAGTGGAAATGCCTTCCTAGCGTGTACAAAATACCATAGATTCCTCTTGTAAAGTCTGGAGTAACTTTAGACCAACTCGTACATCACGAGAATAAAGAATTAACAACTTAAAGATTTCCCTTTGTTTGTACTCTTAAAATTGTCCTTGGAGTTGAAAAATCAGCAGTATGTGCTTTTCTTTGCATGCCTTTAAGCGTCAGCCAGTGTCTTTATCATTTCATTGTGATACTAATGAATGGTCAATTGTAAAATCGTGAGGTCATTTTGAAATGGTCACTTCGATGTTGGACAGTCGACTTACAGTGGAAAGAAGTGCTTACTGATTCAAGGGACTTAGTCCTTTAGTGAGAGACTACTGTGTACTTTTGTTGTGGACCTGTTCTGTTTGCAGTGCCATGATCTTCTCTTATTGTCCCAATAGTGGCAAACAAATATAACCCTAGACAACGTAATTTTCAGAGATCCAAAGAGAAGCGGTGTAAATTACCATTGATGAATGAGGACCAGCAGGAAGCCATGTTGAGTATCAAAACCTTCTCAAAACTTCCTAATTTTGATACTTTAAAGAGGTAGTAAAACTTACTTTGGACATGAGCTCTCCAGAATGGCTGTTTGTGTCTGATCTAATTTTAGATTAATGTCGACAAACCAAATCAACAAGAATCCCTCAATGAATCATCATACATCTTATATTGTTAAATTATGGCTCAGGCTGTGATGAGTGAGGGGTCCATGAATGGCTGGCATCTTGCTTTCACTTACCAAGGGTTGGGGGTGTTTTGAATGTTACCTGACTTAGGATGTGAAAGTCGTTGGCACTTGCCTGTGACTGGCAAAACGTAAGGGTTTCCAGACCGACTAATTGATTAGTGGGGAGACAATTTCATTAAGGATTGATGACTTCATTGAAAATCTATTCGTGCATTTAACCTTTTGGCGACAAAAAATATTATAAAAGATACCAACAGGCTAGGTTATATGAGGCGATTAAAGTCTTGGATGGGCTGTGAATGCTTCCAACATTGGTGAACTTTGTTGATCGTAATCAAAAGCGGTTCATTGCCAAATAATGATCCATCAAGATAGTGATTGGCGTACCACCAGTGGCGGCATGACAGTGGCTTTTGGTATGCCATCTAAGAGAACTGATAGCTGTAGAACGAAGCAGGATAGATCAGAATAAGGGACACATTCATATGGTGGTTTTCTGGGTGAAAAAGTCCTGCAGATCACTGTTTGCCTCTTGGGTCTATTCTGTAGTTGAATGTGGGATAGCGGTGGGGCAACATTGCAGACAGCGGGTTGCCTATTATGGCCACTTTTTATATTTCTTTGCACCAGTTAGATGGGATTGAGATTGAATAATATTTTTTTTCCCTAGTCGTAGCTAAAACTTATTAGACATTTAATTGTGGTTTTGTTGAAAAGGGCAATAAAGACAACAATCTGTTAATGCAAACAAATTTTGTTTTTAACACTTGTGTTGGTCACCTCAAATCTCAGTACTATATTATTTTCAGGTTGTATGTAAATCCTTTTAAGAGTTTCTGGAGGCTAGCAAGACCATAAGCACAACCACATACTCCATTTTATCTCGAATAATTGAACATACATTTATAGTTGCTATCTACAAATTGTGCCTGGACCTTTATGTTGGGACATCCCTGATACAAATGATTTGGTGTTATCGATCTCCCTGGGACCCCTACTAACTCCTGACTCGGAATTTATGTCCTTTTCCTTTCCTGCAACTACAACTAAAAAATAATCTCCAAAGCCTCTTGTGAACTAAATCAGCTCTTGCGGCATCCTGGATTCAACCTTCCTCTGTCTTTTCTCTGATGGAGCAAGCCTTCCTTCTACTTACTTTGAGTAACATTGACATTTTGCTCCTCCTACGTTACGTTCAGAGCATTTATTAGTGTAGAGAGCGAAAATCTAACTCAGTGGTCCTCTTTTGTTTGAGTTATGTTCTATTATGTAGATTTGTACGGCGCAGCTTATTACTCCTGTGGTTATACAGGCGCTAGGGCATGAGCCAATTGAGGAGGTGCTCCTATTTGAATATCCAGATCTTCAGCTTCTTGCAGAATTCGAGGAGTGGAGTGGCGGTCCTGATCTGTAGAGGGAGTACTTTCCAGCTTTTGGCTGTGACGAAGGAGAAGGCGCAACCGCCATTCCTGCTTCTGCGAATGCGTCCAAGGGAGATAGAAGTAAGGGTGTAGATGTCTGGCGGGTTGGTGGAGTTGGTCGTTGAGATAGGCTGGTCCTGCGTTATGGTGGGATTTGTAGGCATGGATGAGACACTTGAATTTTCAGCAATTTTGGATGTGAAGCCAGTACAGTTATGTGAGGCATGGCGTGATGTGTCCAATTTTGAGAATATGGAAAGTGAGTCTGGTGGCGGTGTTCTGGATGATTTAGAGTTATACTTTCTGTAAGGATCAGTGTGTGTTTTATGCCCTTGGCACCAAAAAAATTGAGCATACGATGGGGGTACAAGTTAATTCTTTTATTTTTTAAATAACCGTCGTCCGATATTCTAGTGTGAGAGAATAACCAACATTACCATTTCACTCTGTTTTGTGTATTCTCTGAAGAGCTGCCATTTATATAAGGCAATGCCCTCCTATTTATTTCAAAAAGGTGTGTTATGTGCTAGAATATGTAAACCGTGATTACTGTAGTGCAGGTGTGAATATAATTGAAGCCGCTCCAGCTTTTACAATGGCTCCATTTAAGACATTTGGATAAAGTGACTTGTATGGAGAAAAGTTTCTTAGTTGGTTATCCTAAAAGGACTGCACACTTGCGTAACCTACAGATGTGTGAACAGCATGGCAAACAGGGCTGTTAAGAATTCTTCCACCTCTGTTCTTCCATCTTGCAGAAAGTAATTTTCAGGACCCTCTTCAGCCCCAGAAGCAGTTTAGCATGAGCCCTTTTCATTACTGTAAATGAAAGCCATTTAATTTACCAATGAAGCTAGTTTTTTTTCGCTATGTGTGTATGTATGTATTATATATATATATATAGATTTTTTAATCTTCTCTTTTTTCTTATTAGGCAGATTTTTTGAAAGGATTACCTGTATATGACAAGAGCAACTTCAGCAGATTTCACGCGGATTCAGTATGCAAAGCTTCTGTGAGTATTGTTCTCTTTGTTTTTTGGGGAGATGGGAGAAAGTAATGGTATATGCACAGGAGGGCTGTAAACTACTGAAAAAATGATCTGTGGTCTCTGGCCAGTTTGCTAGAGATGATCGCATTTGTTTGTGTGTGAATGAAGATAGCACATGGAATGTCATAATGTTATTGGAATTTAAAAATAAACCTGTAGTTAACGGTATTTTATAGTAAAAAAGCAGAAACCAGCAAGGAGATATATATTTTCCCCCCAGCAATTATTGTTTCCAGATGCTTGCTTTAAACTGTTTGTTAGTTAGATACAGTTTAATTTTGTATAACCTCATTGGTTGTGAAAAGTCTAAATTAAATACTGATTTATGTAGTTAGCTAATCAGGTTTTTCATTTGAGACCTGCATATTTAGAAAGTATGGCTTGAACAGCAGCTTCTTAGCCGTGTTAGGAGGGTTTATCTGTTTCCAAGGTTACTGATGAGTACGTTGTCGGCCCAACATTATGGTGCTGTTTTCTGCTTCTCCTACCTTTCGACGCCGGAAGCCCTTCCTTTGTTGCGTCTGCTGCTATGCCTACCAGTAACTCGTGTTAACAGTGCACTGCTGTCCAGTCCTAGGCTGCACTTCAATTATTTCTTCGTTTTGGAAGGGTTAGGCTTGGTTTACTTCGTTAATGACCCATTTAATCGACAATTTGGTTTGCATCAGAAAGATCAGGTAAGTAGAAGTGTCTTCTGCTGACATGGAGTGACCAGCCAACCCTTTTAGGAATATGCCAATAGGAAGGATATTGTATTGCAATTGCATTTATATATCGCTTACTACCCCTGACGAGGCGTCAAAGCGCTTTTTCGGCGAGTAGCACGCTACTCCGAGACCCATAGAGGATTAGTGTTGAATTAGTATAGTGAAACATGCAAGTACATTTTAAGTGGTGGATAGGTTAGTCAGGTATTTGGATTTGGAATGATAGCAGAAGGATAGAGGAGGAAAAAAGGTTTGTATTTATTTAGCGCTTGTTACCCCTGATGGGGTGTTGGAAGCACGCTATTTAGGAAGCCCATAAAGGATTAGTGGTGAATTTATATGGTGAAATATGAAAGTAATTTCAGTGGTGGGTATTAGTCAGTTATTTAGAGGGAGAAGGATAGCGGAGGGATAAAAGTGGAAGAAAGGTTTGCATTCATATAGCACTTGTTACCCCTGATGGACGCCACTCCAGAACCAATGAAGGATTAGTGTTGAAAATTAGTATAGTAAAATATGAAGTAATTTGAGTAGTGGATAGGTTATTCAGTAATTTGGGTAGAGAAGGGTTGGAGGCGGGATAGAAGAGGGAAAGAGATTTGTATTTATAAAGTGCTTGCTACCCCTGATGGGGTTTTGAAACGCAAGTAGCACGCTACTCTGGAACCCATAAGGATTAGTGTTGAATTTGTATGGTGAAACATGAGACTAATTTTAGTGGTGGATATGTTAATCAGTTATTTGGTTTGAGAAGGGTTGGAGAGGGGTAGAAAAGGGAAAAGGTTTGCATTATATAGCGCTTGTAACCCTGATGGGGTGTTGAGACGTTTTATTGGCGAGTAGCTCGCCACTCTGTAACCCATAAAGGATTAGTGGTGAATTAGTATATTTGAATATGGAATTTGAGAAGTGAACATGTTAGTCTGTTAATTTTGATTGAAAAGGATAGTTGAGGAACAAAAGAGTGAAGGATTATTTTTTATTGTTTTAGGTCTTAGCAGTAGGAGGAGGCGTTTGGATGAGTAAAAAGGAATTTTGGAGGGGAGGAGTCAGAGGGAAGAGTTTAGAAAGGTTTGTTTTAGAAGATCGGTATAGTAAAAAAAGGTGTCGGATGATGCAGGGGCGGGTACAGTAGGAGAGAGTCTAGAAAGGTTTTTTGGGGGTTCATAGTAGTGGTATGGGGTTTGGGATGAATGAGAGAGTGGATGTAGAGGATATATTGATGTATAGGATGAGAGATAGGGTAGTGCATTGGAAAGAGTAGTAGAAAGAAGTTTGAGATGAGTCAGAAGGTTGGGCTAAAAGATATATTGAGAGAAGTATAGGCTGAGAAATAGGGCAGTGCATTGGAAATGCTAAATTTGAAGAAAGTGATAAATATATAGATCCATAAGTACATTGAAAGTTTATAGATACATAAAGGAGGAACGTATATGTAGATTAAAGATACTGATAAAGGCACAGGATGAGAAATAGGTTAGTGCATTGGATATGCTTTTTTCAGGAGAAAAGTAACATACACACAGATCCAAGTACATGGAAGGTACATAGATGCACAATAGAAGTATTTACATGTAGACCAAAGATGATGTTTATTTATATTTTTATCCTCAACAACATAATTATTTGACCTGTTTATACAAAGCAATACACAAACATAGGTACATATCTGTAGGGAAAACAAATGCTTGTATACAGAGGGATATGCTGTGAATTTCTGTTTGCGTATGGTGCCCTTTGCAGCCTGTGATAGCCTTACTTGATCTGTATAAGTGGATGTTTTTCTTTGGACCTTGATTAAACAACCTTCAAATACCTCTTGGGAGTGTTGGCATTCCTTATGCAAAGCATAAGTATCTATGGTAAATTAATTTATTTCCCATGATATGTTGATTGAGATTCATCATAGTCTGGAGATGAAATGGATACATTGATGGGGCATTTCACCTCTCTTGATCATTTGGAAGCGGATATTGCTACAATATTCAACCGTAACTTGGGTAATGTAAATAAATGTGGCTAGAATTCCTCATCTGTTTATTTTCTCTCTGTAGACGCACTGAAGTATTCAGGAAAATTGATGTCTTGAAGGAAAGTGCATTGTTTTGAATTCCTTCACCCCAATGTTTTGGTTGTATCACTCCCCAAGGGCCTGGCTGTTCATTTATAAAGTTTCACTGTATATTGTGTTATTTTTCTGGCAATGCAGAAAACGTTTGTGATAAAGCCACAATTATTTTCAATCCTCCGTCAATTGGTGATGCTGGTTTTCCAGCCCTACCTCTAATTACTTTATTTTGTTTTACAGAACAGAAGGCCTTCGGTATACTTGCCCACAAGGGACTACCCATCTGAACAAAGTAAGTTTCGTTGATCGCTTAACTTTTATAGAACATTAGTCCATCTGATTTTCAGTCTTAGTGTATGCAGACACTTTCTACATTCTGCAAGTTACAATTTTCTTGAAAGATCTGATTTTGTGCGATTGGATCATTTCGTTCTAAATCCGTTCCAGCTTTTCTTAGTGAATCCTAAGCCCCCATATAAGCCACTTTATTGTGTGTATGTTGGAAGAGGTGTGGCGCCGCGGCCAGGGCGACTGACGCTGGAATTTGGGGACCACGGTTCGATCCCCGGCTCCGGCGGCAGGTTAGCCCAGCACCATGTGACTCTGGGCAATAGCTCGCTTAATCTTCCCGACGGCCCCCCAGCGCCTAGAGACCCTTACGGGTGATTGTGCGCTTTACAAATGTGGACTTTACTTTACTTTATTGGATCATTTCGTTCTAAATCCGTTCCAGCTTTTCTTAGTGAATCCTAAGCCCCCATATAAGCCACTTTATTGTGTGTATGTGTGTGTGTGTGTATATGTATGTATATATATATATATATATATATATATATATATATATATATATATAATATAAACACCACAGTCCTGAAAATGATCCTTTTCCCGATCCAAAAGCAGGTACTGACCAGAATGTGGAGAATTTTTATTTTTGCAGATGAAAACGTGCAAGTACATATTCAATTCAAAGCAAGTGTCCAGCCCGACACGTTTCGAATGCCGAACAGCAGTCTTGATCACATGACGCGCTGGATCTATCAGTGTGTCGCTTGGTCACACTTCTCAATTCCCCTCCCCCTTTTTATGTCTCGCCTACGCAGCGCGCATGCTCTACATAGGAGGTCCTTTAGCCGTTGCTTTTCACTTATTCAAGCACTGCATCTGTGCTTGTGATGGTATCCACATTGCGGGAGCGCGCAGGGGCGCGCCACTAGCATGAGTGCATTGCTTGAAAAGTAAAGAGACTCCCCAGGGCGTGCGCACCAACTCGCAGGACCACCTCTCACAACTAACTTTCGCTGCTGCGCTTGTGTGTCCGCGCTTGTTTAAGGGGCCTAGGTTGGTTGATGTTAAATCTCTAACAAACTTAAAGCCAGTGTTGCAGGTGAGTCACCTCCGTTTTATGACCCACTTTTCCATGTTTTTTTCAAGTAATGAACCTTTGGCTTGTGTGTTTTTGATTTTTGGGTCTCGTATACCAGACCGCGTAAACGGTCTGGTTACAAAAGATTTATTGTGAGCTTACAATTGGATTTCCAAGCGCGCCCATTGGCTGGCTTGATTGTCACTCTCAATTGCTAGCTTACTTATTTTCTGGCTTACCTTCCCCTTCTTGTGTTTGTCCCTCATTTGGAGCATAACCCCGTTATGATCCTTTTGATTTTCTAACTTGTATCCTTCTAATAACCACATTTCGAGAACCACTTTTTTCTTTTCTGTTTAGCACTCCATGAGAGTGCATGGTTTTTTAGCTCTGCTTCTAGTGTCTAGTGCTTCTCCCATGCCCCACACCTGGTTTGTCTGTAAAAGCACAACATAGGGGATATTTCTGCTGGGGTGTTGCTAAAGAGTCAATTTTAAGGTTAGTTGTTTCTCCTGCATTCCGCATATTGCATGTAAGCACTCGCTCTGGCACACACAGGCTTTTTTTGGTGCTCCCAGAAGGCTACTGTCCTCACATGGCTTGTCTGAGGCAGGAGCTGTTCTTAGCATGGCACTTCTCGTGGAGGCTTATGAATCTGCTCTTTGGGGTACTGCAAGCGGCCAAATAGCTGAATCCAGTGGTAAGTAAAATAGTTCTCGTGAGTTTCCCTTTACTTTCTGACAATTCCTTTAGCTTTCTAATTCTTTTTTGCATTTCCTGCAGAAAATGTACTTGAAAAAAATAAACCATTCTATTTATAAACACTGAAAACTCTGTACAGTTTTGCGATACCATAACATATGTTTTCTTTTCCTCCAATATTTTGATTTTGTTTTTTCTTTTGCTTTTATTAAACTATACTTTACATACAAGCCACCAACGCAGCTTTTCCGGCATTTTTTTTTTACTAAACCAGCATAGGGTGCTGCCCTGGAGTTGGATAGACTTTTTTTTTTGGGAAGCATTCCGTATGTTGAAAGACATGAAGACGTTTGACCCTTTTAACCATGAAAAAGTGTGTGCATGTAAAAGTGGCGTGCTGGCTTTATAGTCCCCTGTAACTTTTTTTCCTCTTCCTTTCGACAGTCATCGTAACAGAAAAAACCAACATCCTCCTACGCTACCTTCACCAGCAATGGGACAAAAAGGTACATTGATGGCCTTCAGCGGTTGAAATGTTTATTGCGGTATCCCTTCTCGGCTAGAGTTCTCTTCCTATTCATCTGCATCCTGTCCACTCTAGATTATTTTAGATGCTCTGCATTTTATGGAGATTTCGTCCACCCACCCCACATAGGTGTCCAACGTTTCTCTAGGCGTTTTATAGGCATCCTCTCTACGCGCCAGAATTTTTTATAGCTGACTGGAGAATTATAGAGAATTAATCTTCACTGTAAAATTACTCCTTGTATATTTTCCACCTTTTTAGACATCAGTCCCAGGAACATGCCTGTTATCCTCTAAACCAGAAATCCGAATTTAAGGCACCGGTGTAAGACTGCAACACTTTCAATATGTTCAACTGAAGCAGTCTCAACCTGTGTGAGATGACCTATATAGTGCATACATTAAGACACCGGAGTTCATTTTCTCTCCTTGCGCGTAGTTACGTATTTGAGGCCTTACTTGTGGTGCTTGAATTGTACCAGTTTGTTTACAGTGATTGTTTCAACAAAGACTGAATTATTTCAGTAGACAGTTCACTTCCTGTTGGGAAATGGCTTATAGTTTGCCACCATGTGCTTGAGTATTCAAACAAAATAGTTTAGACAGTATTATTATTCCTTTTAGAGTGCAGCGGTGCAAATCAGTTTCCTGGTGCCCAGGAGGAAAAAAGTCTGATTGGCAAAGCACTAAGCGGTGTGTAGTAAATGCAGCATTCATATTAGAGGCCATTCTTTTATTGTTGGTACTGAGGAAGACAAAATGGCTGGGTTGAAAATAATTGTGGAACAATTTAAGTGCTGATGTAATTGTATAAAACCTACAAAAGAGAAAAGTAAGGCAGCCTTCATGTTTCGAAGCCCCAATCCACCAGTACTTTAGAGACGGTCTCATTGATTTTACGCATGGTACTGATTTTGCTTTTTTCCCCTCCCACCCTCCTGTTCACCGCAGAATGCAGCAAAGAAGCGAGACCAGGAACAAGTGGAAATAGAAGGAGAAGCTTCTGCGCCGCCGTGCAAGATCGCCAGGACGGATAGCAGGGAAATGAACGAGGACACTTAAAGACACTGCTTTATCACACGCCCCTTCTGCGGTGCCCCCCCTTCTAGCCTCATTGAAACGTCTCAACTTTGCTCCTCTTTACCCTGCCTCTTATGCCATGCCACCCTGTTCTGCCGTCCAAGCCCACTTCAGGAGACATAGGAGCTGTTTATATTTATTTCCTGGAGATTTTATTTATGGTGTACAAAGTTTATGGAAGCGAAGGGAAAAGCAGGTTGGCCAAAAGAAATTGTAGTTCACTTCAATAAACATTTTTTTTTATAAAAAAAATCCATATTTAAATCTAGGCATCTTCAACTCCCTTTTCTCGATTTTGTTGCATTTTTTTACTCTTGCAAAAGTGGGCGTGAAATCTTGTGTGGCAGACCCCATCCCTGCGTGGGATGGGTTTACAGAAACAGGGTGATTAGTTTTGTTGATTTAACTCTGCTCGTTCGAGCTAGTGCTTCCCCTAGGGCACAGGCCCGCTGGCATTGTCTACCTGTTGTTGCCTTTGTGCATGCATATGAGGGGCTCACGTTGAGCAACCGAGGTGGGTGGAGCAGGTACAATATCTGCTGCTTCGAGTGGTCTGATTTTTTTTTTTTCCGAGCTTTGAATTTGACGGCGCCTGGATCTTGCATCTCCAGGTGACCTGCTGCTGTATTCTGAGCTGCTGCGTCAGTCACTCCGCTCTACTAATCTGTGGGTGACTGGTCAGATGGACAGTTCGGGAGTGTTGCTGTCCTGTCACCTGTAACCATTTTTTCTTCTTTTTTTTTTTTTGCTACCAGATAATTTGTTTAAATTTACCAGTCGACCGTCATGTTTTGATCCTTAAATGCTTAGTTCCCTTTCATTCCTAGAACGTGCCCCAGGGCCACAGATTTCCACATGGTTGCCAGATCATAACTGATCTCGAAGGTGGATGGTTTCCCTGTAGATCGTGCTCAATCCATGCGCCTCCGCTTTGAGTCTTTTAATAACAAAATTGGGATCTGGGTGCAGTGGAGGCACGGCGGTAGATTCGTGTTAATGAAAAAAGATGCAGGATTCTACAAGGGCAAAATCGGAACATGATGCAAGGGAGAACGAGGAACCTGGAAAGTAAGGGCAGAAGGGGGTTAGTTGGCAAGCTGAAAGTTTAACCGGCGGAGAGTGTGCATGGTCAAGGGTGCCACAAGTAGAGGGTGTAGGAATGTTGAATGAGCCATGGTGGAAGCTGTATTGTTGGCAGCTCTACAGTGCCAGCCTGGAAAAATGCATGCTAGGCCTGTTGTTGGCCATCAAGCTAGACCACCAGGACACTAGCTGTGTTAAGGCAGTGAGAACATTGTGGCTTAGAACAAGTTGAGTCTTGAAGGTGCAGAAGGACATCTTCAATGCTGGGGGAAGCCCAAATCCAAGCATTCACGCTTGCAAGAACTGACAGATGGCTATCTATGGTGTTCGAGTCTTTTATGGTAAAAGTACCAAGCATTGTATTTATTGACACAGAAGCAAGGATTGTCCTGCTCAGTAGCCAACAACCTTCACTGAAAAGCTTGTCTCAGTCCTTGATAGTTGTGGGTCACTTATTTTGGATGATTATCCACTGCGGCCCCAGGAGGCCACCTTGGTTGGGATGGATTTTTCTTCCAGTTTGTAAACTGGGTTCTTGAGACATGTGAACCAGAGACAAACAGGGTCTTGATTGTCTCCAGTGCAACTAAAGACCAGATGCTCAGTATACATTAAAAATAAACTGTTAAAATATCTTTGTGCGTGCAGAGTTCTTATCATTCATGTCTTCATTCCATGCTAAGGTTGTGTATATTTTATTTTTGAAACCTCCAAGTTATGTTATTTTTTTACTATGCATTTTTTGGTAAGCCTGGAATCATTTGTCTGCTGGTTATAGTTTAAGCAGAAACTAGTAAGCAAATAGTTATCTTCATTATCACTACATCTGTATGTGGGGAAGTTTCTTGTATTTGTGTGGTCGCTTTGACCTTAGAAATACCAATTTTCTGAATTTCCCCATGTTGTTGCTTTTGAGAGCGTGCACTAAGAAGCGTATTATCTTTTTCTTATGATCCATCGGGGTGTCTGCGATCACCATTCAGGAGTGTCCGCTTAGCATATTAAAAAAAGCTGGGATATGATCACTATGGCCAACTGGTGTTTCATATGGTGAGCTAGATTGTGTGCTGAAAAAATAAATGTAGAGGATTTCAGCTTGAATCAGTCACTCTGATGGAACATGGCTTCAGGAAATATCTGTGGTATAGCAATGTCATAACTGCCTTGTTAAAGAAGGGTTTCTTGTGAAGTAAGCCATTGTGAATACCGCTAATGCATCCTTGGAAACAGGTGCAATGTACAAGTGTTGGTACTTTGGGGCTAAACAAGGGGCAGAGTTTTTATAAGATGTTCTCCCCTGTTAACACAAGTACTTTAAAATTACTTTCAGCGGTCACCAGATAATTAAAAGATTTTTTTTTTTGGTACATACTGTTTACTTGTGTTTGCCTCTTCTGGAGACCAGACAAGTTTTTGAGGCTCGCTTTTCATAACCTATCCAAGTGCTCAGAAACTCAGTGATGTAAAAAGTTGGAGACTATCTTGAGTCAAGTAGCTTTGCTGGGAAGTGGCAGACTGTCCCCAAATTTAGCACAGAAGAGTAGTCTTTCTATGAGACTCTTCTAGCACACAAATCAAGGAATTTTTTAGACAGCGCAGGACTAATCTTCAGAACCAAATTTGCTGTTGATCCATCTGGATTCGACCCTTAGATAGTGGTCCCCTTGAAGGCTATGTATGCTAAGAATGTTGAACGTGTGCTCTAATTAAACGTCTATTGAATTTTACACTACCTCCACCTTACTCTTCCGTAGATGCAAGGAGCTGATGATCAGTTTTCTTTACATCTAATGTTATTTGAGAGGCACCTCGATTAATAGTTAAACACGCATATTGGTGGTTTTTTTGGTCTCCATGTGCACTGGTCCTATAGAATCAGCACCTGGGTGCAGTGATGTGTTCCTTGTTCGATTTACTCGGTCAGTCTTGTGTAAGGATTCAGTATTAAAGTTTGTATATTTAATGGAAAATAGTGTATGCTAATTGATACTGCAAGATAAAAAAGGTCTTTTGGTTATCTCCAATACCCTCCACTCATAAAAATCAATATTAACTGGTTTCTACCAATGTTTGTATCCCAAAAGAAAAACACTTTTTGAGATATTCGAATCAAGCTTGCTCAGTGGTATAAGTTTTACACTTTATTTTACTGCTGTAATCTAATCCCTTAAATCCAAACATCCTATCTGATGCAGTTTCAAATACGTTGAGCCTCCAGGCAGAAGGGGAGAGGAAATGCATTGGATGCAAAATATATTCTTTGTTTAAAGATTTCACTCGATTTTGGGGGTTGCGGGGAGCTCAAGCCTGAAGGAAACCACCCCAGCTCGCTCTCTTGGAGTGTGATTGTTATTTTTTTCATTAAAGAGTTGAGAACCGGAACAGTCAGTGCTGTCCGTTCATTTTCTATTGGGCTACTAAGAAATTTAAGTAACTCCTATTATATGTAATTTTTCTAGATTTTCCGGGGTCCTGTAAAAATTAATAATAAAAAAATTGCAGAAAGAAGGATGTGGAATATAGTTTTCCACTAAGTGCAGAAACGGTGCGTTGTCGCACCAAAATACTGCTGCATACCAACTTGCTTCGTTTTTTCCCCCAGTGCTTTCATTTTCCGAACTAACTTGGTATTTTTAATTCAAATATGGTATTTTAAGTATATCTAATGGTCAAAGTTTTATTTTTATTTTGCTATTATACCTAGTTTGGTTTAGCCATCATTCAGAATCTTGTGTTTGGCGACCGTTTGTAAAGTGCTTCAGTACTCGAGAGGTTTCTAAAGAATATTTATTTGAAGGGGCTGGAGGGGAAGGTAGTGGATGCCAGGCAGAGCATTCAAATACAAAATGTTCTTTACAGCTGTCTAGCAGTGGACTTCAAGGTGATGTGCACCCAGAGGAGTAGCTCAACCTCCTTTAACTGCCTCCCTTGAACGTACGCTGGATTGGGCTGCATGAGTCCGCGCCTTCCGGGTGTGGAAGGCATGGAATGGTGGAAGATCCTTTGGTTTTATGGCAGCTAAGGCCTGGAATGAGCTCCCTGTAGATCTTAGGATAACTGAGTCGGAGTCTTTGTTTCGCAAGAAATTGAAAACGTGGCTTTTCCGTCTCCCCGTGGTGGGCTAAAGTGGTAAGGTGCCATCTTTTATGGATGCCTGCGTTTTTCTTGGTGGCCAGCTTGGGAGGGTTTGGGGTTCAGCTACTTCCTAGCGCGGGGACACTCCGGTTGGTGTAACCATTGCGCTTTATAAGCTTCTTAATAATAATAGCATGAAGGGATGTATCCAACGTTGACCTTTTTGATTATATGCCCCTCTGCTCCTGCTCTCCCAAAAAACTCAGAGGATTCCAGGGACTTGCTGCTGCTGGATGTTTTGAACAGAGCTGCGATTGAGAGGGGATTTACCCCCTAAAATATAGGTCCTGTGCCGTACTCCAGGCAGGTGGATCTCATCATACGTGCTGGATATTAGGACTTTGTACAAACATCAGTCATTCACAATTCATGTAATAATGACCACATTACATGACAAGGTCTCTTTCAGGTTATTAATATAAACCTGATGAGCTTCTGGACAGTGCTGTGGTTCTTTTACCCTTAAATGGGCTTTTTTTTTAACCCCTTCCACGCTCATGACGAGCTGGGCTCGTCATGAGGTAGCCTCCTCGCACGCTCATGACGAGCCCAGCTCGTCACGTAACATGCGCTTTACAAAATCTCAGCGTGCGAGCGGAATTCCGCACGCATGCGGTTAAGGAATATTTGTTCTTCCTGAATTAAAGTATATTAATAGTTTGTTTTTCATGTTTCTACTTGCCAAACGTTTACTGTCTTCAACCTTTTCTAATGAGTGATCTTCCACTAGAATGTTGTCCTTTTGCCATCTGATTCAAGTTGTTTGCAGTGGCTTTACAAGCGTCAGCATGACCATAGAGCTGGCTAACCAAAGTTTTCAATTAAAAAAAAAAAGAAAGGAAAATACATTTGTATGAAACAGATGGAATTGGTTCTAAAAACTAGTGATATGTGTAGTGAGGAGATGGGCAAATGCATCTTGTACAGTGAAAGTTTTGCACAATATACTACAAAGATAGCTTTTAAGGAGAACGCGAGGCCACCTTCTCCCATACTAACTTGTACATCTCAACCCTGTTGGGTCAGTTGAGGATTTTCCTCTGGTTTAATCCATGCATTGGCCAACTTGACCAACTGTTAACATTTCACTATACTTCCTATGGGGTATATGGAGTTTGTTGACCTATTTTAAAATTAAATCTCCTTTTTTAAGGCGATAGAACAATTAGTTTCTGATTGAAAGGTGCACATCATGAATGGTTTGGAAGATTTTTTAGAACTGTAATCCTATTGGCAACATGTTTTTGCAAGCACTCTTTCAGCATGGTTGATTACGTTGCATGCTGGGTGGTGAATTGTTGGAACATTGGATAGCTGCAGGTTTCAGGATAATTCATCAGTCGGCTGTGCCGGGTGCCGTTAATTGTTCGTGCTACTTCCGTTCCCTTTTTGTCATCTTTGATATAGAAGAAACTCTTTGCCCATGCCAACCCACCTGACTTGGAAGTCACCAGAAAAGATGTCTGCTTTGAGATGCTGCTCTTGTCAGAGGGTGTAAGATTGAATCAAGCTGGGTTTCAGTGTCAGGCACCCTCAAGCCATGCTCAACAAACCGTTTTCTACTTGTATGTAGAACAAAATACCACAACAAACGCAAAGTTTTCTTCAGCTTTACACAGCGGTCAGAAAAGTTCCCCTCTTAGTATTTCTTATATGTAAATTCAGTTTTTGGTCTGAGGATTTCCACAATTGGCTTTCACTTTAAACAATATTAGGATTCATTGAAGGCCTGACTTGATCACTTTGACTTTCAATTTTTGCGTATTATTATTGTGGCTTCCATGCAACCTCGGGAGTAGGGTTGAGGAGCAGAATTACATATGTAGCAGATGTTCGCAGATGTTGGAGGGGGTGATGCAATTAAATTATCTGAAGTATTTTTAGAGCATGTTGTGGAGATGGTCGCTTGCCACTGGGTGACCTGTCTTCTCTTGTTGTGCACAAAAAAACATTGTGCTTGGTTTTCCTTGGAAAGCGCACAGTGTAGGCTGAGCGTTTCCGCACTCCCTTGCGAGAAGTTCACCAGCTCTAAGGAGTGAAATGCATGAAACTGATTTCTTTGTTTTAACCATATCAACTATGCAAGAGAAGCTTTTTGCCACTAAGCATGTCATCTCTGCAAAAAACAAACCTTTATTCACTTGCATTTTCTTGTTCACATTGAGCTGTGTGCTTCTTTGGGAGCTTGGTTTAGGCATCATCGCTGTTTCCTAATTTACAAGATGTTGATGTTTGAGTAGACGGTTTCAGAAGTCTATAAACCCGGTTTGATCGCAGTAATGTTCATGGGGCTGGATGGAGAAGTTACTACTGAACACTCCTGGGAGTGAATCTTCTGGACGGCTAACTATACTCACAACCCGGAGGACCATGGTTACCAAGGGTTTCCGTGCTGATGTTTAAAATGTAAAATAGACTTCCTGAGGTTAACAACCAAGTTAAGCAACACGTTTATTATGAACACTACTGCATCATTTTCATTATGAAGCAATGCTTAGGTTATGTTTTGACAATTTGGGTTGGGTGGTTTATGAAAAAGCACCAGTGGGAAGAAAAATACAAATTATGAATGTTGCAGCTCTCGAATTTGTTATATATTTTTTTTTTTGTAAAACTATTTCTTGTTTAATACAATGTATAATAAACTTGCACACGAAGTGCGTTTCTTTCACTTTGCCGGTTTCTTTCATTTTGCCTTTATAGCTGCCCCTTCATTGATCAATAGTGGAATTCGCTCAGGTCCTAGGTCTCTGGGGTAGAGGCTTCCAAGTCTGCTTGTGAGCTGTGTTTACCATCAGACGGTCAAACTGGATAACCTAGTACTCCTCTCCAGCACTCAAGGAGGTGGGGTGGGGTTAGACATTCAGAATACAGTGCACACTGTACTACCAGCTGATAAACTCAATGTCCAGTCAGTGCTTTACTTTTTATAAAAGAAAAGTACTATAATACACACAAGATAATTATATTAAACATAAAACTAGGATAAACAATGAAAACCAGATGTCTCTACAACCCTCTGGGCCAGAGTTCTGACCCCAAACCGTATTATAGTGCCTAGACGCCAAGCACTATAAAAGCACAGTTCACATGAAAACACACAATTAGTATTGCATATTACAGACCATGGTTCACAGGGCTGCTCTCGGTCGCTAGAGCCTTGAAACCAATCTTTGCATTGAAAGGATATAATTTTGGCATATGATGTGAAGTCAAAGGTTCTTGATCAGCCCCATACCCTCACCCCCCAAGCAACAGAAGTGCCCTGCCGTCCTGAGTGAGGACACTACTCTAGTGGTGTCAGGGATCTGATCACAGGTGCCTGATGTCTTGGCACGGTTTACTTGAGTCCCACTAGTCACTGGCTAACTGTAGGAGGGTAGTGGCTGGACAGAGTGCTAGTTCACCCTGATACCCCCAGAGATTACAAAAAGAAAGGTGGGGCCATGTTTCACTGGCCTCTATTCCCAGCTACTGTTTGTGCAGGCTCCCACAGCGCAGGGGACTAGAATCAAGCTTCCCACCTCTCTGGCTCCCTTGATGTGCTGCAAGCTTCCTTTCCACACTAGCTTTCTTGATGTGCTGCAAGCTTCCTTTCCACACCAGCTTCCTTGACGTGCTGCAAGCTTCCTTTCCACACCAGCTTCCTTGTTGTGCCACAAGCTTCCGTTCCACACCTTGGGCAGCTGTCTGCAATTTCCTTGTTCAAAAGCGCACGCTCCACATGTCTCACAGAAACAGCTGGCTTTCTCCCATGCTGCTGATGCCCTGGATTCTCATTGAACTCTTGGGAGCAGACGCCATCCGTCATAGAGAAAACGTTCTTAAGTTCCAGATGCAGTGAGCAAGTGTCTTATCTCCTGCATTCACACTGCGGGTCGCGCCTGGCTACCTTCAGACGGACCTGGTGTGGCCGACTCTTCAGTCATAAAACCAGTCTTGAACGGCAGCTGACCACTCAGGCCAGACTTTTATCACCTCTGATTGATAGGATCATCCAATCAGA
Organism: Lissotriton helveticus; assembly: GCF_964261635.1. Lineage (NCBI taxonomy): Eukaryota > Metazoa > Chordata > Amphibia > Caudata > Salamandridae > Lissotriton > Lissotriton helveticus. Next base: position 21,218,760 of record NC_136073.1, read on the forward strand.
GGGTCTGCTACTTTTGCATCCTCCATACACCTTCAATCACAAACCATTCATAGCATGTTCAATGCATGGCTAAAGCATGCAGAGATGACCTACAGTCGATCCTGGTACCAGCCTGTGCAATTCCCTAAAGAGTAATTTTAATTAACTCCAGCCAAGGAGGCACTTATCAGTGGGGGAGGGTCCTCTTAGAAGAGTTAGTGCAGCTAAACCCAGATAAGAGTTAAGTGTCGGGGGCGTGGCTACGCTGCATACTGCGAAGGCCGATTGATAGGGTAGCTCCGTCTTACCTCTCCCATCCCCGTTCATCTATCACACAGATCCGGTCCCTATGATCACCGAACGACAGTTGAGTGTCTGCTGACTCTGCCGAGACATAAATCGCAGCCCAAGACGGCCGGGAACCGGAGTTCTCGCCACTGAAGATCTGCGGCCTTGAAGGAGTGCAGCCGGGCGGTGAAGTGCCCCTGGCAGCCGCCGACGTAACGACACACACCCGGAATCATTAGGCGTGCAGCCGGGATCTGAACTGGAGCCTTCGCTTGCTGCGGAGAACGAAAACCGAGAGGAGCGACAGAAAGACCCAGTGCGGTGTGCCTGTCACGCAGGTGGGAGAGGACCGGCAGGAGGAGCCACACGCGTCTAATACCCTGACTCCGGGCACGGAGCTGCGGCCACTGGGAATTACCAGACGGGCCCATACACACTTAATATAGACCCTCCCGGTTCCAGATGAGGGAGCGGTGCGTGGAGAAACCCCCCACCCCCCCGGAGCAACACCAATATAAACTCCGCTACCGAGTTGAGGAGACAGATCACTGGAGGGGTGTGGGCTCCGCTGGGCCTACATCGACCTACTTCGGGGAGGGCCTGATCCCCTTGTGAGCCCTCCAGAAGGTCGTCCTTTCGGTGGTTGTTCTCTTTTTCCTCCGCCATCCACCTAACCGGGGCACTGTTCTGCCCGCGCGATCTTTAGGGCTTCATGCAGTGATCCGGACTCAGCCTGCCTGGCACATACAGACTGCACCTGGGGGATATAAACTCTTTGCCACAAGTCCTGAGAAGAGATCTGCTTTGGCGTCCCTGACGCCTTGTGCTTGGGGGGGGGGGGGTGGACCCTGCAGGTGTGCACCAACTAGATTCCTGGTGTTGGGGCTGTCAGCAAAAAGGGTCGGGCTGCTCTGTGGCTTCATTAGGGTGGAGAGTGAGTTCTTGCGACCTGCAGAAGTCAGCACATCCTGGTGACGGACGACACGAGTGCCGGCCGCAATGTCTGGGACAAAAGGGTCAAAGGTGAGCCAACAAAGTAAACTAGACCGCTTTGTGATTCCCAAAACGACGCCCCCGGATCCGTCGGTGAGAGACAAGGCGGCGGGCGAAACGGTAAAAAATATGGAGGTCAAAGCAGTGAGCCTCATGGAGGGCACTTCACAACATCAGAATGAAGTCCGAGAGCTTCAGAATTTCAGAAATTTGGCAGAAAGTAAGCTGGATGACTATGAAGGCCACACACACCGCAACAACTTAAGAATCCTGGGGGTGCCGGGATGGGCAGAGGGACAAGCGCCGGACCTTTTCGTAGAAGACCTAATCCTTAAACACATGCAGCTTAAGAGTCTGTCCAAATTCTTTGTGATAGAGAGGGCACATTGAGTCCCTGGGCGGTGGCCGAAGCCCGTGGCTCCCCCACGACCACTGCTCGCTCGAGTACTGAACGTCCGCGATAGATATGTGATTCTGCAAAATGCCAGCGTGAACCCGCCACACTGGCTTGAGAACGCTGAAATCTCCTTCCCTGATTTTACACAGACAGTTCAGAAGCAGCACAGATCCTTCCTAGCCATTAACAAGTTGCTACGCGATAAAGGAGTGAAGTACGCCATGCTCTTTCCAGCACATCTCCGGGTGGAGAATGAGGGGAGGACCTGGTTTTTCAACACCACGGAGGCTTGCGAGGAACTGGAGACCCTAACCCCCGCTTAGTCACCTGAAAGACCCTGTCGGTGAGGACGCGGTGGGACCCTCCTGCCGGGAGATCGTTTGATGGACTCAGAGTCTTTTGCAGCTACCGGAACTCAAACTCCGCTGCTTACTAACTGGGCTTCCAAATGACTGTTTAAGGCACAACTCTTTGAACATGGTACTTATGTAAGGGGCTATAAATGATCGACTGCATGGGGGGAGTTGAGGGTGGGACACCTATCTTCACCCCGCAGTTCTACTTTTAGTTCAAGTTGGGACAACAGGCAGCCTGCATGGTTGTGTTTATGGGCCGTTCACTGTGCAGGGGAGCAGGGAGGGGGGGTTGTTGGGACAAGGTTTTTAAGGTTAGTTCTGTTCTTGTCAAATCAGCACACACACACACGGAGGTAGCAGCATTAAATTATTGAGCTGGAATGTTAACGGGTTGGGGGACAAGGTTAAACGTTGGGTGGTTTTGCAATATATCAGGCATCACGCTCTGGATGTGGTCCTCCTCCAGGAAACACACTTGATTGGGAATACTTTCAGACCACTGAATAGGTGGGGGTACAAATTGATTGCACATGCGGGATTCACTACTGGCTTACAGGGAGTGGGGATCATGATGCGAAACTCCTTTCCCTTTGCGGTCCATTCTACATGGTCAGATGACCTAGGGAGATACATCGGCGTCATGGGACAGTGTGAGGGCCACAAGCTCACTTTCATGTCAGTTTATGTGCCACCGGGTTTACAGAGCCGCACGTTTTGGGACCTGGGGGGTGTGCTGCCATCTCTTTCGGAGGGATTATAATGATGGGAGGAGACTTTAATGCTGTGGTTTCTGGTTTATAAGACCGGCATTCCCCCGCGAGACATTGGGACATCGACCAGATGGCTGCCTGATCTCCTGGAGGCTCTGGGCCTCGCAGATACATTGAGGGCATACCACCGGACACTATCCAGCATATGTTTTATTCTGGGGCGCACAATAGCCTTTCTTGAATTGACTACCTAATTGTCCCAGCCTCCCAGATCACACACATCCAGGCGGTTAGGCATTTGGCGAGAGGCATCTCTGATCTTTCCTCGCTCTGGGCTCATTTGGCAATAGGACGGGCAGAGTGGCCCCATTAATCCATGGCATCTTTGCGACCTGAAAATATGTAATGCCCTGCTTCAAGCTATAAACCACTACTTTCAGGACAACGAGGGCACAGTGGACTCGTCCCAGACATTGTGGGAAGCATTCAAAGTTGTCATACGGGGACAGGTACTATCCCTGATAGCTGGCGCCCGAAAGGAGAAAATTAAAGACCTGGTTGAGATTGAAGAGGCAGTCCTCAAATTGGAAGAGGAAGTCACGCAAGAAAAACTCCACCCTTTACAACTCAAAAGGGACGAATACAAGGCCATAGCAACAGACTGGGCTAAATCCAGGGGGAGAGAAATGGCGGATAGAGTGTATGACCCAGGAGCTAAGGCAGGGAAACTTATAGCATGGCGGAACAGGAAGGCGTTAGCGTCCCGACTGGTGCCAGTGGAGAAGCGTGGCTCAGTGGTTAGAGGCGGCAGACCCGGAAGCTGAGATCGACCGTGGACCAGGGTTCGATTCCCCGCCTCGGCGGGTCTCGGGCTAAAAAATTCCACGGACTCGACAATTCTCGCTCTGGTGCCTACTCAACTCACGGGGTCACACTCTGCGACTCTGGGCAATAGCTTGCTTAATCTCCACTATGGCCCCTCGCGGCGGGATGCCTGGCTTTCACCTTGTGGACACCCTGCCGGGGTTTCCCACAGGGGAATACCAGGACGGGTTCCCTAAGCAAGCGCCGGGACGCTTACGGGCAGCTGTGCGCTTTACAAGTCCAACACATTTACATTTGCCAGAGCTGATAGATGGAGATGGGCAATCCATAACAGATCCTCAAGCTATTGTGGATACATTTGCACACTTCCTATACTGAGGCAGACACGCAGTCCCTACTAAACGACATCGCTCGCCCGTTCCTGTCGGATCCAGACAGAGACTTCCTAGAGAGTGACTTTACAAATGATGAAATCGTGTTGGCAGTTAGATGCCTCAGGTCTGGTAAGGCGCTCGGCCCCAACGGCCTGCCAATCAAGCTTTATAAATTAGCCCTGGATAAACTAGTCCCATACCTGCGAACCATATACGCAGACAGTAAAAAACAGGGAAGGCTTCCTGTAGACCAGAGGATAGCCACACTCTTCATCACCATTCATAAGGAGGGTAACCCCATGACAAATTGCTCCTCGTATAGGCCTATCCCCCTCCTTAATGAGGAACCCAAAATTCTCACTAAGCTTTTGGCTAACGGCCTGGTCAAAGTGATCAGTGGCATTGTGAACCCTGACAAATCGGGCTTCATGCCTCAGCGTAATACAGCACTGACTCTCCGGAGAGTACATGGGGTAATGGGGAGATTGGCGATGATACAAGAACCAGCGGTCATAGTCTCCCTAGATGCACCAGTAGCATTTGATACTATTGAATGGGCATACCTTTTTGCGGTGCTGGTAAAGCTGGGTTTGGACACAAGTTCATTGGCTGGGTTAGGCTTTTATACTCCGGGCCCCTGACAAATCAAAGGTCTGTGAACTAGGTCGGGGAACCCACCAGGGTTGCCCGCTGTCCCCCCTCCTGTTCGCTCTTGCATTGGAGCCACTTGTGGCTTGGATTCGGAGGGACCCAGTCATATGCGGTCTACGCTTGGATTATATCCTCCTATTCCTTGCCTCCCCCCGAAAATCATTGATAGTTGTATTTGACATATTCCAAGTTTTGGCAGATTCTCGGGGTATTCCATAAACTGGAGTAAGTCCCTTCTGTATATTCTCTGTCGTGAACCCCCCCCCCCCCAAATAGTGCCTAAGGGATGCCCTATACAAATTACCACAACAGGCTTTAGGTACTTGGGGGTACTCGTGACATCGAACCTACACCTCTGTTACGCCCATAGCCTACGACCGCCCCTGCAAACACTGAAACGAGACATCTTGGCCTGGAATTATCTTCCCCTCTCCCTGCTGGGTAGAGCAGCGTTATTTAAAACGATGTCCTTCTCCTGCTTCCTCTACGCATTGCAGAACTACCCTGATCCAGTACCTTCCAGTTACTTTAGAGAAATAGAGGGACTGCATGAGTTGTAGTGGGAAGGAAAGCCTTGAATTGCGCTGAACAAACTCACCCTTACCTGGTATGATGGAGGTATCGGTCTCCCGGACCTCAAAAAAATATTACTGGCCTTCCCACCTGGCAGCCATTGACCACCGCACCTACCGCCCCTACCGCCCCATGGATGATCCAGGCTATGCCATGGATCGCTGGCTCCTCCCAGGAGGAAACTATAATAGAGCCCTTTACTCTAGGCTGCGATGTTTCCCGCTTACCGGACCCACTAAACATTCCATGCAGGCTGGCATGCAGTAACAAAAAGTCTGGGATGGGAGTGCAAACTGACGCTGGCAACACCACTCTGGGACTCGGAGACACATTAGGGGATCTTTGGAAAACTAAGGGATTCGACAAGTGGGATCTTATTGTGATCTCGACTGTCAGAGACCTATTGGCAAAGGGAGATGTAATACCATTTGCCACCCTGCAACAGAAACACGAGATCGCACAGACTGAGTATTTTCATTATCTCCATTTCCGACATGCCTTACTGTTGTTTTCCCAAACGGTCCACCCCCCCAACATACACCCCTTGAGGATAGACTACTCAATGGATACCTGCCAGAGCAAACGGTCTCACTCACATACAAGAAACTGATAAACAACACCGGGACCTCCCCTCAAAAAGTAAGAGAGAAGTGGGAGGGAGATGGCCTTGAACTGGATGATGAGGAATGGCAGGAGGCACTCGCCTCTCTGTGAGAGGTAGCGATTTCGGCCAGATTGAGGCTTGTTCAGCTGAAAATATTGCATAGGATATAGGTCACTGGGCCATGCCTGGTTCGCAGGGGAGGGTACAGGGAGGAGAATGCAGACGACAATGTGGTGGGGGAAGGCACGTTTAAGCAAATCATATGGGAGTGTGAGTCCATTCAGACATATTGGTGAAGGGTACATGCTGTTATCAGTGAGGGGCTTGAATAAGATATCCGACTCGAGGCGAAGAGGTGCCTTCTGAATGTGTGGGAGCCCACAGGTCGGAGTAGGATGGACAAGATTTGGGTCACTTTAGGGCTTATGGTGGCGAAATGGAACATAGCTCAACTGTGGGGGGCCACAACCCCGCCAACAGTAACGTACTTGAAAAAGCACATGGACTGGTGCATGTTCCTTGAAAAGACAGTATACCTCGCTAGGGGATGCAGGAAGAAATTGTCATTGATATGGGGGGCTTGGAATACCTACCGGGGGGGAGATCTGTAACCCACCGCGAGACTCTTCTATTGAAGACCTGCCATCGCCTTAATTGAAACGTCCCAGGTACTGTTGCAGCTCGGCTCAACCCAGATCGTGATCAATATTGTGAATGACTGTCATTTCCTCATATGTGTATAATGTCAATTTGACACATGCTATGTTGCTGATATGTGTTGATTAATAAAAAGAATTATAAAAATAAAGTTGTGTCTACCCCAGCCCACCAGGCCTCTCTAAGGAAATGGGGAGGGGCACGGGGAGCTGGGATGTCCAGCAGGACAGCTCGCATTCCTCACCCTGGCTCAACTCACCATTCTTCCACAGTACACCCACTGGTTATCAAACACACGTCCGGTAGATAAAAGCAACAGGACCACAGGCATGGCAGACTGCACAGACTTGGTCAGGAGGGTGGCTAGTGACTCACCCCTCCTGACTATAGATTTATTGCTGCCACCACTGTGAGTGTACCACAGTCTGGGTAGAGAGGGCAGTAGCCAATCTCTGAAAAATAGGGGTGCACTAGGCATGCCCCCTCGACCGCAGAGCCAAGCTCTAGGGTCTCAATCCAGGTAAACAGGGAGACCCTCAGCGGACATGTATGATTTTCATGCTCACCGAGGTAGGGATCTAGAAACCATACAGTAGCTTTTGAGTGACTTGCCTGGAGATTAGCATAAGGCAGGGGAAGCACTCTCTCTAGAGACATGCAGTAGACTTCCCGTCCCAACAGGCTCAAAGTTGAGCTCGGCGGTACTCCGCATTTCAAGGGAAAGATGTCGGAGTACCACGTTTGGTCTAATACTTGGAAGATTCTGCTCTCAAGAAGAGACGTCAATCATTTTAGCACACCACCATTTATGCCCATGTCTGCAGTTATCGGAATGAGTATTGCATGGTCAACCGTGTCAAATGCAGCACTGAGGTCCAAAAGGATGATTGCTGCAGAGCCTCCTCGATTGAAGATCTGTCTGAGTTCTTCTATCTCGGGGTAAAAGTGCAGTTTTGGTGCTATCCTGCGGTCTGAATCCAGGTTGGGTGTGGTGGAGGATTTTGTTGGCGCAAATGCTTCTCCAAAAGTTTGGTCGCTCTTGGTAGCAGGGAGATGGGCCTATTGTTACCCAGAAAGTGGGTCCAGGCTGTTTTTTTTTTTAAGCAAATGCTTTACTACTACGTTTGCATTAAGGGCGAACTAGCCCAGATGTTAAAGACGCATTCAATAGTTCCTGCAGGACTTTGAAGATGTTCTCTGACTCTTGTCCCAGAATGGGATGGGCAGACGGGTCAAGGGGTGAATCTGACTTGACGAGGCTAAATGTTATTGAGAGATGTTCAGCCATAATGCCAGGGAAACCAGACAGAGCTTGCTCAAGGCAATCTAGGAATTTCCTAATCGTATAGAGGTCTAACTCCTTCATCCTATTGGAAAAGGAAGAATAGATGTCAGAAATGTTCTTTAAAAAAATAAAAGTGGCCAGGTCATTGCAAAGTGCTACCGTCGGTTCTGGTAAGGAGCCATCCATTCGAAAGTCGGTAAGCGATTTCAAAATCTCAATAATGTCTCTTGGCAAGTTGGAGGCCTTTTTTATTTTGGCAATGTAGTATAAGGCTGGGGAGGCTCTAATCCCAGAATTATAGTTTCTAATTGCTTTAGGGTACTCTGGTTTGCTCGATTAGTAATAAGACTTCCTCCATTTTCTCTCTCGTCTTTTGCAGTACTTCTTTGGTGACAGCAGGTGGGGGGTCAACCATGGAGACTGCTTGCCTTGTCGCCCGCATATATGTGATTTCACCGGGATGATCTTCAGAGAATTTTTTGTATCCAGTCGAAGAATTTAGATGTAGCCAGGGGAACATGGTCACCTAATTAGACTAACTAAGGATACCTTTCACGCCCCATGGTTTAATTTGGACCAGCAACAGTCCTCCCGCATGGTCAGTGGTGGAATACTTATGGAGGTGAGGGGAGCACAAAATAACAGGTTATCAGGTAATGGTCAGACCAACTTTCTGGCATAGATTGTGATACCTGCAGATTTGGGATATTGCTCAAAGACAAGGTGAATATTGTGCCCTTTCTCATGAGTCTGGCCTTTAACCTTTTGTCTAAGCTGTAAGGAGGCCAGATCCTGAAGTCAATTCTTAGAGGCACAGCTTGCGGATTCATAAAGATGAATGTCAAAATCTCCCAACAAGGTGAAGTCAAAGCCACACTTACGTCAGGGAGTGCCTTAAGGATTTGGGCAGATGGACTGGGAGGCCTGTGAAGTAAAGCTCTAGAGAAAGTGAAAGTCGGAGTAAGCGAGATTGCATAAAAGGAGACTTTCACAATCCAGAAAAGTGGAAGTATACATGCATGTTAACTTTTTACATTTTTCTTTAAATTTAAATGATGGCAGTGCCTCCACCGCCCTTATCTTCACAGTCTCTCTGACAGATAAGGTAGCCCAAGGGTATGGCTTAGACTAGATCAGGCGAGGCGTCCTGGCGTAAACATGTCTCGTTAAGAAACAGTATATCCAGTTGGTTGCCCCTGAATGAATGAAAATAAATCAATGTTATGCTCTACCAGAGATCTGCAATTAATCAGAAACATAGGCCAGACTGCCTGGTCTTAAACCAAGCTAGTCTGGGTGGAGGCGAGTGTGGAAGGAACATGCTTCACATGACAACTCTGATGTATTAAGATCAATTACATGACAACCTTTTTTTTAGGGATTGACCTCTAGTGCCCGCAGTTGTTTAAATGTATGGGTTACCCCCTTTTTGGTACAAAAGTGGGTGGTAATGGACGGAGCATCTGAACCAATCAAACACTCATACCCAGTCAAAAGATCTGGGTTTAATCCATCACCGTTCTTTAGCCCACTCTGCCACCCCAGTTCAGACATGGCTATATGCAAATCAGTCTGACCCTGTGCCTCATGGGAACAGTCCAGCCCAAACTGCCAAGCCATGCCTTCCCTGGACCGGAAACAAGCTTCCGAGGACCGGTTTCTGGCATTACAGCCGTCTTCAGCCCGGCTTGCTTGAATCCAGTGTCAAAGTGAGCAAGGGACTCACGTCTGAGCATACCCTGCCACACTTATGGCGGCCAAAAGAGGTACAAAAGTGGGTGGTAATGGACGGAGCTTCTGAACCAATCAAACACTCACACCCAGTCAAAAGATCTGGGTTTAATCCATCACCATACCCCTTTTTTGGGCCAGGATTCTGGTGTTCCCGCGCCACGGTCCTCAAATTTAGAGGGTCGTGAGAAAGAAAAAGAACAACTGGAGTGCCCACCAAAATGGCGTCTCTAGTTGTGTGATTGCGACTAAAGTGCATTGCAAACCAGTTTCAAATTAAACTTCCAAATTCACATTTTTGCCCCCCTGGTCTCCTCAGTCTTGCTATCTCCCCTTAAATAAAGTCCCCAACATTAGTGGCATTTACTGCAAAGACCTCAACATTAATGGCAAAGTACCAGCAGGTTCGCGGTGCAAGGATCGTGCGGATTAGAATTCCCTAGCGGTTATTTAGAAGATGTTAAAACGGAGTTGGAGGAAAATCACAACCTCTAGGGTTTCAAAATGAAGTGATAAACAAATATATCCAAACAAGGGGAGCCTGCTGGATCTGGAGGGCTGAGAGGGCCCTTTGAATGCGAAGAGAGTGGAGGGATACGTTCTCCCAAGATATATAAATTCACCCAAAACGTATCCCACCAAGGGTCATGGGGGTTGTTATATATGATGCACGGGATACAGTGTAGAGGAGTAGGTCACCACACGTGGGTATGCTAGCTCCGCATGACTTGTGCGAGAAGGAAATAATTCCTTTTTTTTTTTTATATATAAGCCTCACACACTCCAGTAGTGTTGTTTTTCTTCATCGGGTTCACCCTGACTCCTAAAGGTCAGGGTGGGCTCAACCTATTCCAGGTGCACTTAATAGAAGGGTGAATGGGGGGTTAACTAGAGATTAAAATCCCTCACCTTCTCCTAGGTATCCCTTTATTCATGGAGATGGTGGGGAGACTAAAACAATAGCTCGTGGGTAATGTGGACTGTTCTAGTCCTACGACCCTAGATTTTAGACAAACATGTTTCAGCCCTACTTTAAGGTCTAACAAAGTCTGGGGCTTTCATCAGGGTATCCGATCAGTACCTCCCTGGTTATTAGGTCAAATTAATAGCTGGCAGAATAATGCCACGCACGTGTGCAGGGGCAGTGTTAATGCTTTCCCGTCAGTCGTCTTTATGACAAATCACCCATACTTATCGGGAAAAGCCGGGAGACATGGAGGGCAATTTAGGCTAATAGCTGGGGCTACACCCTTGACGAATATGTGACTATAGGGAGCCCCGCCCCTGAGGTGCTTGACACCCAAAAAGTATGGGTGATTCGCCACAAAGACCACTAACGGCAAGTATTAACATTGCCCCTGCACAAGGGCGTGGCATTATTCTGCCAGCTGTGAATTTGACCTATTAACCAGGGAGGTACTGATCTGATACCCTGATGAAAGCCCCGGACCTTGTTAGGCTTTAGAATAGGGCTGAAACATATTTGTCTAAAATCTAGGGTCAAAGGACTATAAACAGTGCACATTACCTAGGAGCTATTGTGTTAGTCTCCCCACCATCTCCACAAATAATGGGATGCCAAGGAGAAGGTAAGGGATTTTAATCTCTAGTTAAGCCCCCGGTCAGCCATCTATTAAGTGCTCCCTGAAATACGGTTGAGCCCACCCTGACCTTTAGGAGTCAGAGTGAACCCGATGAAGAAGCATGACACTACTAGAGTGTGTGAGGGTTATATATATATATATATATAAAAAGTTAATTATTTCATTCCCACACAATTCATGCGGAGCTAGCATAACCACGTGGGGTAACCTACCCCTCTACACCATGTCCCGTGCATTATATATAACAACCCCATGACCCCTGGTGGGATACTTTTTACTTGAATTTCAAAATGTAGTAACATACTCTGCTACTTCACCTCTCTTATGCTAGTGCATTAAACAATTTAACACATTACCAGGTCATGCATTAGAGAGGTTGAAATCAAGGTTATTAGTATATTTAGCATTAACAAATCGAATCCATTAACGGGGTGCTACAAAAAGTGCATAGTGAAATGGTACAGTGCACGGGCGAATACAAATGTGCAGGGCAACTGGGCAAATATAGAGCACAATATAAAGCAGCTTTTTTTTTTAACAAGTTCCTATTCTGTATATTGTTATAGTAAGTTCAGTATCTCTCGGGTCAGCCTAGAAACGACACTCCAAGCTATGAAAATTGTTGACATTTTGACACCAAATACAAGAAACCGAAGAGCGCGATCATCAAGGTTTGGTATGGAACAGTGTCGAAGTAGCTACCCTTTTGAGGCCGATAAATTCGATAGACCATGAATTTCTAGCTCTATTCCAATCTTAGAGGACCTGGAGGAACCGAGAGCAGTGCTGAAAGCAGTAGCCTAGCGTGTTACGGGGGGGAAACAAAACCACGTTACAGAGTTCGGACATGGCTCGTTGCTGATCCTAGGGTGTAAAGAGGCAACCCATTTGCAAATTTCCTGGAATTGGATGTTCAGGGCATGACTCAAGAGACAACCTCTGTGTTCCTTCCAGAGGAGCACTACTTTTGTGGACCCTCAATGCAGAGCCCCACTTTAGGAGGAGGATTACACAGAAAAAATTACAATTTTGTCTTGGAAACTGGCGCCCAATTATCCCCAAAAATTTATTTAAAGGGCTAATGTCAAGAAAAAGCGGTTTATTGCTCCTTGTTCAGAGGGACCGGCTCTCCCCTCCCAATTTTGTGATAGCTACCAACTACTCCAAACTTAGCAATCACCCAAGGCAACAGTCCTCCTTTTATTGACCTTGGATGGAAAGACAAGAAAGCACAAGCGCATCATAAACATAAATTTCGATTTACATCTAAAACATGCATCAATTTCTGCCCATTCCTCCCGTGCGCCATTTTGTAGAAACACAGAATACAAGGCTTCTTGAAATATACTTTTATTGCAGATTTTACAAAAATATGAGAAAATAAATTAACAAGAAATAAATTATTCCCCCTCCCTGTTTTTTTTTTCTTTTCTTTTTTTCTCCTTAATCAAAAACACAGCCCCATAAATTGTCCTTTGTACAGGAATTGTTACCTGCAATTAGACAGACATTACAGAACCACATTTATACAGTTAGTGGGTAGAGACGAACGATAAACATTGGCCCTTTAGTGCTGTATGGATGAGTAAACAAGTGACTGAACGGGCCCTATTGGATGAAAGTGGGTGGGCACTGCTCATCCACTTCATGAAACAACAGACGTACTCTGCCCTTTTTAGTTGGAACAGAAGATGATAGCTGAAAACATCTCAACACGACAAATCAGGCTCTGAAGTGCTATAAGGCCGATGGGTTAAACTGATGAAAACCAAAGGTAGCAGGCAAGGTTCTTGGGCTCTGCAAAGGGTTGCCCCAGCCACCTCTTTTGAAACAATGAATCATATTTAGTTACTAGAAATGGCAGAGCAACCTTTCCTAAACATTTCCAGAAACTGCCACAATTTTGCATGTGAGGACCACCTTGGTTTGCAAATCACAAATTGGAACTGGCTAAGCTATTTTCTTTTCTCTGGTAAGATTTAGCAGAAGACAGATTTTTCACCTAATGAGATAAATACATCATCGCTAGATGAACACTAAATCTAAAGATCATCAATTGATTTAATTGGGGACTAGATCTTAAAAACAAAATGAAAGGAGTTATCAACAATGGTGGAAGTTTTACTTCTTCACACATTTAATGAAAAGCCATTTGGTTCTCAGTGATCTTTTTGATCACAAACTCCAGCCCAACAAACGTTTGTGGTTCAGTTTCTTCACAACAGCATGTCATGGGGCCCACAATGAATCTATAGGACGCCCGATGCAAGTTGGTCTTTTTTAATAGGCTATGGACACCTCTGTGTTAAGAATGAATGTTGGAACTTCTGAATTGGAACATTTAACAAGCAGATTTGTTTTGATAACTTTGAGTTAATCTCTTGGTCTTGCTTGATGGACAAAGAATTATGAAATCATATTTTAGAATAACTAATGACTTCTTGAGATTAAAAAAACAATAGGAGCATTGAGTTTCAAGACAAGCAGTAAATACGCTAAAATCTCAACCAACGGGGAAGGTATGCCATGCAGCGTTTAGTTACTGATATGCAAAAGCTGGTTACTTCCTTCCAGAAACATAATTACCATAATTGATTTCTCAAGTGGCGTAAGGAAACTTTGGAAATGAATGATGCTTCCAGCAAACAGGCAACCACAGGGATGCAAAGCCAACCATGTTAACTCTACGCAAGCTGGCCATGGGCAGTGTGATCGGCCTATCTGACCCTGGAGCCACAACCCATGATCTTGATTTTACGGTGGCGGGCTTGCAGCCCTGTCGAAGCAGTGCAAGGCTGAGGACTACAGGCCACTGACCATGGTCATCGCGTCGCAACACACCCAATGACCTTCAATAACCTCCTGTCTGATGCTGCATGGCTTGAGGAAGGGGAACAGCAGACCTGGCAGAAACAACCATGTTTACATTTTATTCCAGCACTGCTTTCATGCCACCCTAGAGCAGGGGTAGCAAGGGTAGGGCTAGGGGTTGAGGTGACCCCAAGATGACCTCCGTGCAATTGACGTTGAAGGATCTAATTTGGCATGTTCTGCAACAGACCATCTCTAAAGCTGAAACTGAATAAAACTCAATGGCAGAGGGCGAAAAAACGCATTCTTCGTATTATTTAAAAGATGGATCACTTTAAGGATTTATATGTAAACATAAAATGAAAATGTTACCCTAAGCACGGGCAAGGCGCGGTAGACAAAGACAGGACACGGGCACTTATTTTGACTTCCTTTCCCCCGTCCCAATGGGGGTTGGACACAGAAACAATATGGCAGCCTCACAAACATTGCCCAGACCCTGATACTGCCTTTGAACTCCTTTGCAATTTTAAAATTAAACATTTTCCCCCAGATTTAAGTGATACCTCGGGCCATACCACTATCTATAAATGTTGTGTGCTGGTGGTTGTGTTATTCATATGAAGAAAACATCTGTTGAAGGCGGCAGTTAAAAACAATTATAAAACGCTTGCATATGTAGAACACGTGGTGTTCGGTCATTTCCAAGGAAGTGGGCTATGCTCTTGAAGCTACATGTCCAGTTGACTTAAAATAAAATAAAATAAAAATATCCCATTGGTTTCATTTTACGATGCTGTGTTTTCCTGCACTTACAAACGTGTCACTTTTGGTCTACCCCGTTGGTAGAAACCGAACATTGGGAGACCTCATTTGTCAATGGAGAGGCCCATATCTTGCAACGTTCACCTGCCAGTTCATACTTGTAAAAAAATTGCTTTTTAAAATAACGCAATGTAAACATATTAAGCAGAATGCTATAAAGTATATCAACCTTTACTTCCAAGGTGCCTTTTGAAAAGAGGGGCCCTCGTTGGCAGAACATCACCCGCTGAAGCCATGGGTTCCAAAGATATCTGCCCAAATTGAGGACTGTTCCCATCCTAATGGATACACCAACCTATTACATGTAATCTATATCCAAAGTAGGACTTCTCAGCGGCTTGCTATTTTTATGTTTTTTTATAATATTAGCTGTACTTTGGTGCAGCAATTTTTCCACCCATTTTCATTCCTCTGCAAGGACATGTTATTCATCACTTTAAAATAAGTTATATTGCTACTATAAATTACCCTTGAGGACTCTGCAGAGATGCTTTTGAGATGACGTCTCCATCATGAAAAGGCATCCCAATGGACGCACACCTGAAAGAAAGACTCATTACCCAGTATTAAAACATTCCAGTCTACCCATCAAAACCTTCTGGGTGTTTTGGTAGCAAAAACAGACATATGATGTGGTTTCAGGTCTACCAAAATCTACATGCGCACGAAGTTGGCGGTGCTTTGTCTTATTGCCATCACCAAATCATTTGGTAGATTTTTCCAACTCATCCTTCCCACTTGCAAAGAGAAACAAAAAGCAAACAGTAAACCAAATTTATGGTTCCATAGCGCCTGAACCAGAAGCCAATCATTGCATACACTTTAACCCATCCTGCGCGGAGGCACCAGGACCCGCTCTCTGCCTCAAGCCATCTGCAGAAGAATGGAATTCAAGTTGATTAGTGCAAAAAAGTGTCACCCATGCATGGAAATATGTAGTCCCGAACGTGTCCGGATCTGTTCACCAAGCAGAAGTTCTAACGGAGGCAGCGAGGGGGAATAGGAGCACGATCGCTGTGTTTAAGTGCAGGGATCTACCCACGACATGTGGTGTCTGGAAAGTGATCAGCGTAAGAACTGAAATGTGAAGGGATTTCTCTGTTACTGAAGCAGAAAACCCAATACTGTTGGATAAACGGCTTCCTCCATGACCCACTAAAACTGATTTGTGTTTGTCGACTCAAATGACAGGACCATCTGCTGTATTGGAGTTTCAGGAAGGTCTCGAAGGAAGGGATGACCGACCTGGAAATCTCAAGACGACAGATCTACTAGCTTCAAAGACATTGCCTTTGGCCAATGACCAGCATTCTCCACAGGCTTGTCGTGTACACGCTTCGGATTGTAATTACCTGGGAGCTTATGACCGTGCACTGAGCTGATGTTACTAACACCAACCATGATTTCTTCGATCATGGCCAAAGGCTGGTGTTGTGCACCCTCCCCTAAATATGTTAATTTAGTCTTGGTTAAGCACTGAAATGTTTTTTGGGGGTAAGTTTACTCTTGACAGGCATTGCATGCTAAGAATGAGTAGTGGCCTTTGCAGAGTAACTCGATGCATAGCCCGGCTCTTCCCACATACTCTCACTGCCAGCCTGAGCCTCTGCCATTCTAGGTCAGAACCATAGATCTTGTTGAGGGAAATCTACAGAATTTCTGCATCAAACAGCAAATTTGCAGTAGCAAGTGTAAAAGGTCAGGCTGGGACTCTGGAAGGTGTCCAGGTCACTGGTGGAGAAATCCACCTCCACAATGGTGGCGTGCAGAGGACGGGGACCAGAGATGGGATCTGTATCTCCCAAGTGCCATTGATCGGGGTGGTTAAATCCCTGGTGGTTCTTGTATAGCAGGAAGGTTAAAGCTCTGTGTGAGCAGTACTTATTGTATTGCTTGTTGCTGTTAGTGGAGCCACTCCAACATACCACACATGGCGGAAACAAAGGTGGTGCCTAGACATGGCAGCCCAAGTGGAGCTATAAATGGATGAGAGAAGAGTGATTATTGATTCATCCCAGGCACTGGAAGTAGCTTATGGATAAGCCGCAGGATTTGATTTGACAGGAGGCGTGTGATATTTGTGTGTCCAATAGAGTCTGCTAAGCTTGGCCAGAGATCGTAACGGCAGAGGGATAGAAGGGGAGACGTTCAGTCATGGTTGGGACATTGGCTGCTCAGTCCATGATGCACAATGGTGCAAATAACACAGCAAAAGCGTTCAGTTCCGCCTAATTGGTGATGTGAAATCTACCTATGCTAATGTGTCTTCTCACCTGCCAAAGTGGCAGCATGTCGACTGTGCGGTTATTGCACCGTCTTAAATTTCACGGTTTCTCCTCTGTGCCTCATCAGCGCTTTGATACCACATGGTAGCACTGCTCGTCATGGGATTGCTTTTTTATGTTGGAGTAGGTCAATTCACCACTGAACCCTGCTGCTAGTTAGCCCCAGCTGTTTCCTTGTTCCACCAAAGATTTTGCCCCAGACCCATGTACGTCAGGGTCCATGGACCTGTAGCGACACTAGTGGTGCAAGGATAGTGAGTCCAATAAATATTTCCTCCAAAGCACTAGTAAAAGGCTGAGCTCATTAACGTTTGTTCATTTGACTGACTTCTTCCACTCTTTTCTCAGCCCTGAAATCCACCTTACATTAAAGGGACAGAACTCTTTACTAGTTCTGCAGAATTTCTAATGCAAGCTAACCAACGCACCTCAAACACCATTTGCAATATCATCTTAACAATCCAGGATGGAGCTGCAACCAGGAGTGCACCTTCAAATACTCTGTTCCAGAGGCCAAACACAGACCTGTCAATAAACAGCCATCACTGGCTTTATCCATATTATCCTCCACTTAGCTCACCACAACACTGACCTCCTGTTGTCACTGTGCCACCACTTATAACCGTGCAGCCCCAAAGCTGAATACCTAAACCTGCTACACCAGGGACATCCAGTTTTGAAGCCAAGATTAACTCCTTCTCAGATTAAACTGAGTCAAAGCGCATCCATTTTTCTTGATGGATACGCTCGTTTCAGTCAGTATGCATCATTTGGATCTGTGGAAGCCGGAAACAGAGAACTTCAATAGACGTGCCACCATCACGCTACAGAACTTCAATTGACGTGCCACCATCAGTCTACAGAACGTCAATAGACGTGCCACCATCAGTCTACAGAACTTCAAGAGACGTGCCACCATCAGTCTACAGAACTTCAACAGACGTGCCACCATCAGTCTACAGAACTTCAATTGACGTGCCACCATCAGTCTACAGAACTTCAATTGACGTGCCACCATCAGTCTACAGAACTTCAATTGACGTGCCACCATCAGTCTACAGAACGTCAAAAGACGTGCCACCATCAGTCTACAGAACTTCAAGAGACGTGCCACCATCAGTCTACAGAACTTCAACAGACGTGCCACCATCAGTCTACAGAACTTCAATTGACGTGCCACCTAGTCTACAGAACTTCAATAGACGTGCCACCATCAGTCTACAGAACTTCAACAGACGTGCCACCATCAGTCTACAGAACTTCAATTGACGTGCCACCATCAGTCTACAGAACTTCAGCCCCATCTCTCACTCACACAAACACACACACACACACACTTAATTTACAAAGCACCAGCTCCATCACATTCACCAGCTTCAAACTGGAGATATCTGGTTCCATAACACGCAGGCCACCTTTGACCTGCAGAACTTCGACTCCATCGTACACACCCCACTTTAGACTTGCATATCTTTGGCTACATCACAGACACCCATGCCAATTTTGACCAGTAGAACTTCCATTCCATCACAAGTGTCTCCTTAGACCTGAAGATGTTTAGTTTCTTTGCACAACTCAACTGATACGCATCCTTCACTGCTGGCAGCACAGTGGACCAGACCATGATAAATTCTCTATAGAGGCAGTGCCACCAGTTTGAGTACTGTCACTGTGATACATTCCTTTCAAAAACCTTAATCTGCAGGCTCCAATGAAAGGAAAACACTTATGCCCCCCCTCCAATAGCTTGGCTAATGCCCCCATGGCTATTTCAGCCCTGAAACCACAAAGTAACGGCTCTGTCAATGCACCTCCTGTCTGACATACAGATCACCTTCCACGTTGTAGTAGCAGGCGCCCCACACTGCACCTCATACAGACCAGAATCACTTTTACTTTTCCAAAAACCATTCATCATCCTTCCCCTCAGTAACAGGATGCTCCCTTGCCCTCTGCAGTCCTGGGAGCAGCCACTTTAGGAAGAAATAGCCCAGCACTGAAGGCAGGCAGGGGCCTCGTCACATGATCCAGTCCTGACACGGACGCTGTCTTCGCCTGCACCACCCACACCTGAAATTCCAGTGGTGGTAACTGTGATTGGTTGATTGTGAGGGACACAAAACTGTGTGGCATATGAAACGTGTTATTCTGCTTGAAGAACAGATAGAACAGTTCCATCGAAACCCCCGTTTTCCCCCCCACTTTTCCTTCTCTCTAAAGTTTATGGCCTACGTTTTCCACTTCACATTTGATATCTGTGTCCTCGGAGTAGTTCTCCTCCGAAACCCCGTTGAGGTGTGATTTGCCCGGCACTCTATCAGCACTGTCTGTAGAAGAGCTGGGTCGTGGCTGGGTAGAGATAGCCGTCCCAGCTCCATTGCTATTGGCTTCCGATTTGCCCCCAAAATTGAAAAGTTTCCCTGGATTGAATGGCTTGGTGGGCGACTGGACCTTTTCCGTCGCTTCCTTTTTAGTTTCTGGTGATTTTAAAAACTTGAAACTCAAGAACCCCGGCAGCTTTGTCTCATTGCTGGTTGGAGACTGTGGTGACTTGACAGTTGTCACGCCACCCGCCGTGGAGGTGCCGCTGCCTGACAAGAACTTGCTCTGCAACGGTATGATCTGCTTCAGCTTCATTACATTGTTGCCAGCAAGTAGGGATGTGGGCCGCTTGGGTTTGTCCGAGCCATGGGACCCACCACCACTTCCTTTGGACTTAGAGTGGCTCTTTTCATGGGCCTGGCCAGGTCCTGGGCCGTCGGCCTTCCCCTCGTCCCTGCTGGACTCTCGCTCTTTCCTCGCATGGTACTCCGCGTGTCGCTGCCGCTCTTCCTCTTCCCGCTTTCGCCTCTGTTGCTGCTGGTAATGATGCTGCGCCTGCCGCTCATGTTTCTAGAGGGAGATAAGATTAAAATGGTGGTTAGACATAAATAACCAAAGATAAACCTCTCAAGCCAAACATCCAACATACTTGATGAGCTCCATTTGTACCTTCTTTTCTAGATGTCTCAGTGATTAGTAGACATTCGGACAACATCAAAGACTCAAAGCTACCAATAAGGCACTATCCATCCTCTATGACTAAAATCACCTAAACACCTGTCTTTCGAGATCACAGACCTTGTTGATAAAACACTAGTGATTGACAACCGTGCCTAAAGAAGCTCCGAACAAGCAATAGTGACCGGTTGCCAAGAGAAACTGTTGGCTGATCCACCTAATGACATGATTATCTCAAATCTCCCCCGAACCACCTGTTAGGTTAGTTCTTCGGCAGCTATGGGAGTACGTGGAAGAAAACAAGCCACTCTACGACCCCCAGAGAGGATTCATACCGAGCAAGAAGACAGAAATCATGACAATGGAGAGGAACAACAGAGAGGACCTCGTTCTCGTTTTACATGAAGACCAAGGAGAAGCATTGAGGCCACGCGGGTATACCTGAGCCACGATAGGGGAGACTAGAGCAATGTACATACAAAAGTAGCCAGATTCACAAAACACTGTACAGCTAAGGTACACGTTGACGTGTAACAGGTGTTACCTTCTAGTGGAACTGGCTGATTTCAAATCAAACTCAGATTTTTCAGACAATTCGTCTCAAAGATGAATCTCACCACTTGGAGGATGTTTTGGAAGTGTTGTGGACTTTATTCAGTCTGAAATGTAGGGTCAGGAACCTGGGTGTTCTAGGGGTCAGGCCAATAGAAGTGTGGGGACACCCAGAAAGTCTAACTCTATGGGCAGTCACACTCATTACCAATGGTTTTCGCACCCAGTTTCACATTTAAGTTTAATTGATCATAATAGTGTAGGAATTTAATAAAATCTGTATGAGATAGCCAACAAACTCATAAACCCTTTCTTTCTAACCAAGCCTATTCAAGCTATTGTCTATTTGTTTTTCATTGTATTTTCTACAGTTCATTCTCTCTCTTTTCTCTGTAGTTATTTATAAAATGTTGGCTTTGTGCTATTGTTGTATACTTTATGTTTGCTATTTCTGATTTGTACATTCCAGTTGTTTGCACAGCTGACCATTGCTCTTAAGTTCAGGATCCAGGCTTCATCCTGCCTTTTCTTTAAAATTACAAATATATTCTAGGACTGTAGGAAAAGGTCTTTCTAAGTGTAGAGGGAAAAAGTTATATTTAGAAATGCACATATCCTCTACAGGCAATCTGCTGGAGTACATATAGGGGAATAGAAATACACTTGGAATCTACAACTTGAGTAGAGTTCCTCTTCTACTCCAGGGGATTTCTGTGACTCCCTAAAATGGGCAAATGTTGGCAGATCTTTTGCATATATTTATGATGCGCACAAGTCTGCATTTTCCTATGAATCTGGCTCTAAAATAGTGTACAAGATCCGAGAAACACGGAGTAGATCCATCCGTTCCATTCCAGTAGTCGTAATATCTTGTACCGCCCTTTATTGGAGATCTTATGCAGGAATCCCCAGGTCTTATCCAGAAGTTATCAAAATTATTATTATATTTTGGCAACTAGGTATAGAAAATTAATATAATTATATTCATATTTCTATTATATACACAATCAAATGTGCATGGACGATAATCAGACTGCTGCAATATTGGGCAATCAACACTTAAATCAATGTAACATCGCAGACTACCTGAAGCGCGTACATCATGAGATGAGGGGAATCATTTTGTGCCTTGGAACACCCGCAACTGCATCCCAATTTTGGAGAAAACTAGGAGTCCTTTTAAAGACAGATGTTTCAATAATCTCTCAAATAAGTACCATTGTCAATGCTTCACAGGATAAAGCAACAATAAAGATCATCAAAGGAAAGAAACCAGGCCTACCCAGCAAGCTTAAATGCAGCCCGGACATGGTCCGTACTATATACGCTAAGCAATACATGCCAATGAGGCACTGATCCATTTATCCACCGACTAAAATTCAAAATGTTAATGCTAGGAGTGGGCATAACTCGCGTAATCCTTGGTAGTTTAATCAGGCAGAATTACTTAAGATTTTTGCACAGTTTGCATAATTACACAAACGAATTCTTATCACAAAATTCCCCCTTTTGTCTAAAATGGGCACATGGATGCATTTTGTATAAATAAATAGCGCTAAATTCAATAGAATACGAAAATCGATAGTGAGCAGCCGCTGGTGAATGCTAAATGCGCTCTTGCGATAAGATTTCCCCCCAAGTTACACCTGGCATTTAGTGCTATATTCTTAGCTCACGTTGTGCCCTTGTGTTCAAAATAGGCACAAGAATGCATTTTGCACTAAGAAATGGCCCTAAATATGCTCTTGGGCTAGGATTTTCTCTCAATTTACCACAGGCATTTAATGCTTTTTCTTAGCACAAAATGAGCCCTCGTGTCCAAAATGGACGTTAGGATACATTTTGAAGAAAGAAATGGCGCTAAATGCAGCAGAACATGAATAGCGAGCAACCACTTGTGCTCGCTAAATGTGCTCTCGCTGTAGGATTTGTTTCCCCAAAACTACTCTTAATTACACAATCAGGAGGAATCAAGTTATTAATGGTAATTCCATGTCAAAGAGTAATACAGAATAACCAAAATTACTCCGACATAATTGAAATTCTGCGCGGGCCTAGTTTATACGCGAGAGCGGATCTCTCAGTGCACAGTTTCCAAAGCGGTGAGCCACTTTCCACTGTCAACCAGGGTGCAGCGGGAAGCTGCCTTTTGTTACTCGGTCAACAACAGAAGCCACTTCGCACATCAGTTAATCCACTGCTTTGGCATAACCGAGTCAAACTGTCTTCAGAGTGTTGGCAGCTGTTGAGTAGCCTCCGCACTTCCAGATACCCAACCTGAAGTACAATGTTAAGTATATTGTATTGCAGAGTCCACAACTCAAACCTACCTGCCACATTTTTTCTTTCGGTTTGCACTGTGCTTTGAAGTTCATTTGAGTTGACATGTTGGCACTATAGAAACCACAGATCTATGAATACATTTCATATTGTAGAGAGCTGCTTGCTAAAAAGCCAGGATTGCAGAAGGGTCCCTAACAACATGGCGCTAACTGGCATCCACGTATGTATAGAGAAGTCCGATGTCATGCTTCTGAGACTGCTTCAACGCTGCCTGGTACCTATATATGCCCCATTGTTGTTTCCCCCCATACGATTTCAAGAGTGGAACTTACCTTAAACGCCTCTCTGCGTTTGTACTCTAGCTTCGCCATTTCCTCCGCTACCCACGCAGGGATATCTGGAATGGCCACATGGATGATGTACTTCAGAAGCATCGCGAAGTGCTGCAGCAACAAGAAAAACATAGAACTTGTGAGGTTGGTCGATTAGCAGTTTCACGCCATGCCCCGACACAGAGATGCCTGTAAGTGTAGAACCACCCGCGTGAGACTCAGACACCTGATGTGACATTTTACAAGTCCCACTTACAACTTAAAGAGCCCAAACATGATTCCTTGAATCCTACTTTCATGGAGTCTATAAACCGAGGTATATGTTTAAATAACTTCTTAAAAGATGTCCAAAACATACGGATACATTTGTGCCTGATATTTAGTCTCTTTACAAATCTATCTAGTCCTGGGCTTAGACTTTAGAAGTCCAAACGACCCACCGCTACCAGCACAGTTGCAACCTAATGTTTCATGGGAAGTTTAAGGTGTGTTTGGATTTTCGTTTATTTCTTATGCGGACAAAACAATTTCTCAGACCCCTGCAAGAACGCCTCTCAGCTAAGTTTTTGTCTACGTGGGGTGGCTAATTGGATGGGTAAAAATTGTTTGAAGTTTAATGGGAAGACAACAAAGGTCGTGGTATTGAGAAACCATGCCAACATTTGATCCATCTCGTGATAACCAAACTCCGGGTGCCTTTTCCCTAATTCAAATCCCAAAGTAAAAAACTTAGGCATATGGCTGGACCAGAACCTCACTTGTGATGATTAAATCAGAATGCTGTCAGCTAAGTTTTTCGGGATGTTAAGATTTTCGAAGAAAGTGTTATGGTTTCTGCTTTCTTCACAGAAAACTGTGGCTCAGGTTTTGGTAGCCTCTCAATTGGACTACAGTCATGTATTCTATTCGGGCCTCTCTTTGAAATGGCTAAGAGTCCTACAAATGATTAAAAATTCAGCAGCCTGGCTGTTATTAAACATCCCTAGATGCTAGTCCATCAGGTCAGGCTTAAGGCAACTAAATTGGCTGCCAATTGATAAACGGATCCAAGTCAAACACTTGCGCTAGGCATACAGGTCTCCCTTTAGTACTGGTCCATTTTATCTCCAAAGACTAATAAAACCCAACACCCCTTCCGGATCCTTGCGGTCTAAAGATTCTCATCCGCCAGCACTACCAAGGATTTAAAAGGCAAGATTAGAGGACTGCTCTTTTAGAGATCTTGCCCTAAAGATTTGGAACAGCTGCCACATAGTTTATGGAAAAGTTCTTCTGAAAGGGTCTACAGAAGACAGCTGAAAACCTACATCAGCAACCGATCCATCTTTTCACCTGCCTTTGTTAACTAAGGGAGCCCTCGGATGACAGAATCCTAGCTCTGGGACATTTTGTTAGAAGCAGCCATGCGCTCTACAAATTAGCATCATCTTAAACTAATACATACTTGGTTATATTATATGATGCTGAAATGGTAAAGACTTCCCTGGAATAGCACCTTTGTTTTGTTAAGTAATAACATAATCAGGTCTTGTTGATCTGTCTGAGGGAGTCCATTGGTTTCTTTTCAGAAGATTTATTTAGTTTTGAGCTCTAGGTTCAGAAAGATTCTAGTCTCAAGAATCTTATCAAAAAATTAGGATCAGAATAAAAGTTGTCCAGGGCAACACGTGTACCCTACAAGGCACATGCTGTAGAATGTCTGTAAAAACTCAACACCATCATGAGAGCATGGTGTTCGGGAGACCATAAAAAAACAATGTTTAAGGTATCAAATAATAAATCCACTAAGCTGAAGTTTATATAAAATGCAGATAGGGATATCAGTGGCATAGTGACTATTAGGTTTCCACTGAAAAGGAGTTTTTTCTGGTTTGCTTATAACTTTGGAAACATATGATAAATCTGCATTAAACATGGCACACTCTTCTTAAGTTTCATGCAGATCAAAGTTATAGGGTGGTGTTTGGGGGGCAAAAGTGGCATTAGTCACCCAAATGAATGTCTGCTCACTGCAGCTGCAAAACCTGCTGAACAAAATTGAACCTAACTTGGAATAAAACTAGAACTTTACTCAGAATAGGGCATTTTTATTGGTTGGGTGCAACTCTTTTCAGTAGTGTTTTTTAGGTAATTACGTTACAAAAGGTTTTACATGCTTCAAAAGTGTTCAACAGAGAGGTACGTTTGTGTTGTTGTCTGCTAATTTGTTACCATCTGCTTAGTGAAAGATGGCTACACCTGGTGCTAGGAATAGTGGAATATAAAAACATGGGTGTTGGATGAAGAACAGTGTTTAAAAACATCACAGAAAAAAACATCACAGCTAAGTTTTATATGCTCATACGACATTAATGTATGTTTAACAAAATCTCAGAAATTCCCCCAAAACACGGTTTACGTGAAGTTATAAGCAAGAAGCTAATATAAAAGCTCATGAAACTGGCTAGACATAGTTAGCAGTGGAAGTCAGAACTAACAGGCAAACATGTACTGCTCATGACCATACACATGTCATCATAGATGACAACACTGTCACGTCACATATGACTGACTAATTACATCACCCATTACATCTCTGTTGTGAACACTGATGATGTCATGCAATGGTTGCACAATACCATCAATGCATGCTTTTGAAAGACTTTTTGTAAGGCCCAGTTTGAGAGCATTTGTTCTCTCATACCACCCACTAGTACTAAAATGTGTGCAATCTGTTGTTGTTGATATAAACACAACAAAACACAACATTGACTGCATTGATGGCCTAGATTTTTTTAGCTTCTACTCACATCAGTACTTCTGATAGAGCAAGATTTCGCATCGCGACTTGCTCAATTCATGAACCTCGAATCTGTCATAACCTCATAACAAACGTACGTTTTACTAATCTCTTTATTTTGGATATACATGTATGGTAGCGAAGCTTGCCTATGTGTTTTACTAAAATAAATAACCGTTGTCCCTAAAAATGGCCGCTGCTTGCATTTCTGTTTCTGCGCATGCGTGGGGCATAGTCACGTGATATGACGCAGTCAGAGTTTGAGAGGGAAAGGCTGCGCATGCGTAATAGCAATAAGATGGCTGTGCTTTTGATAACGTGGTGATGCTTTGTGCTGCTGCTCCTGTGACCTTGTTCGTTGCACTTACCATTAATGCATAGTATATTTTTATAATGATGAAACTAAAGTACGAAATCATGACATGTAACACATTCATTTATTTCTATGTGCTAATTTGTTTTCGCTTACTTTTCATGTATTCTCGGTTCGGAGGGGTGATGGGGGCTTGGCAGCCCATCTTGGAGGGCAGTACTGCGCAGGACCAGAAGTAGCAAGGTCCCGTTGACAAAGCGCCAAGAGCAAGTTGCTGCCAAGATGTGCATGGGAAGATGCACCTTCACCCAGCGAGAAAGCCTAGATTGTACCATATTTAATACATTGTATTTCTTTCCATTGTACTCAGCGCGACTTTCTCATGGGAACCCCAATCTTGCTAGGCGGCACCTTAGAATGCAAAATAGGCCTTAGAATAGTCTGTTCTGATTGGTGTGTTAACCAAATCCTACCTTAGGACCAATCCAAATTGGGGATTCTAACACTTTGCAACATTTGGGGGTGGAACACTGTCCCAAAACAGTATATCTACCCTGGGTTCACCTAGGGAAATTGTCCGACTTGTCTGAATAGCTGACCTGTCACTGACCCAACACACTCAATAGGTGACTGAAGATACAGAGCGCTGCGGAGCACTCTGTCCGAATTTTACCATAGACTAAGGTTTTACTAAATTACAAAAAAGGAACCAAGGGTGGACAATATTTAACGGGGTCCAAAGTATGCGTCCGATCAACTTATAAACAAATTAATACTTAGTTCCCCAAACTAGAAAAAGATGAGAAGAAACGGGGTGTATGGAGCTAAGGGAGCGTGTCAGTCAGTCAGGGAACAAGGTGTTCCCTTGTTGGAACTAGGGGACCTCACACACCCAGACGGGAGCCTAGGTGTCATGCTTCATCATCGGTCTCCTGCTCCTCGTCAGACTGGCGCTGCAATGTCTGACGGGCGCCGTAGGCGCTCTTTGATGGAGATCTTTTGTTCCAGCCAGTTTTTGCGTGAGTGTGAGGGGTCTGGTGTAAGTGTAGTCGTGAGTGAAAAGGTGAGGTTAAAAGAAGGTAAGTCAGTCCACAATGAACTTTATTTGGGGTGGCTGACTCCCTAGTTTAAAAGGGTGGGAGGGGAGAAAGGGACTGTTTAGGCTACAGTGAACTTGCTCAACCCTCTAAGAAGGTCGACATGTTTCATGCCAATGTGGCAATTCTTCAGGACCTCAAGTGTTGGGTACTACACAGTGAAAAAATTAAAATAAATAAAGTTTCTAAATACAACCTCAATGGGTCAATCAGGGAGCAAGCCAGCAGGTCTTGCTCTGGAGGGGAACCTAGAAAAGACAAGTGGAAGGGTTGTAATCTCAGCGAGTAGTATGATTAACCCTTCATTAACCAGGTTCCAAACACATTCTCCATACACCATCTAGCATTGGTATACAGTGTGGCACATCAATCACACAAGAAATGGGGCACATCGGTCAATGGTGCGACCATACAATGGTTAATCAAAAAGTGTGATCGCATGCTGACACTGCCAAGACCATGCATTCAGTCAGAAGTAGGAAGGTTAAAAAGGTAAAAAAGACGGAGGCTAAACTTGTACCACATCACATGTATATTGATGACTAGAAAGGTGCTTACCCTAGGAACAACCCTAAAGGGCCCCGCAGTCTGTTCACGTGGGGCAGTTCAAGTGGTAAAGTACCTGTAAGAGAAAAGCACATACAGGGACCCCACCGGGTATGTTCAAAAAACGCATGGTAGCGAGTTTAAGGTCACGGTGGTAGAAGGACCGCCTGGCCAAACCAGGGACGGAGAAATGCGGATATAACACCCACAAAGACCTGATTCAGTCCCCCTCTGGGGCCCTTGAGTCAGCCCTTGACGCATGCGTGCTCTGCACCGGTAGCGCTAGCAAGGCTGGATGGAGCACCGGCCCCACATGGGAGTATGAGGAGGATTAATGACCGTACATATGGTAATCACAAAGTTCCAGGAGCTCGGGTAATCCCCCAGACCGTTGCACGGCAAACCCGAACAGAGGCACCCAGCGTGCCAGAGACCGCGTGTCAGAGCCGCGCCGGGGGAGTTGGCCAGTATCTCCCTTTAGTAAATAAACCCGCAAATCACCGAACCCACTAGTCGGGTGGGCATAGTAACGTTCCAAAGCTTACCTGAAACGAAGAGCTGCCAGGGCGGAAACCTACCCACACCACGAAGCGCTCCTGCCGGTAGCGCGGAACAGCTGGTGTCATCTCGGAGGAGACGCCGTGGTTTTAAAGCTGTGATCCGCGGCTCCGCAGAGAAACGCCTCGCTGGTGGGCGTGTCCCACGTGAACCCCGTCACCTCAGTGCGTCAGAGCGCAGGGGCGTGGCGCCTGAGGGTGGTGGAGAAATGCCTCTAATGTGGCGGCCATCTTAGAATGGTGTGGGACTAAAGGACAGTTACTAGAAAGTTTGTACTGTCTATCATAAAGTGGCATAGAAGGCCACAGGGGACTACTGATACAAGTGTAAGTGCTATATTGAATCTAAAAGTGGAGAGGTTAGATTCACTTTCATACAGTGCCCTGTTAAGTCCTTCGTAATAGATACATACAGAGACTACACCCATGTATATGTCACTACTTACACCGCCACAGCTATCCGCCACCTGTTTGGGTCTAGTCTCTCCACTTGCATGTCTGCCCTGAGAGACTATGATCACACGAGCCATACCACCATCACTGAATCACTGCCCTGCAATATCACCCGTTGTGATATATACCCCTACATTTTGAGGACAGGACTACACCACCTCCGCTATGTCTATGAGACTACTAACCGATGCGGCCTCCAGATCCCCGCATCCACGTCAGTAACTAGGTATTCATTTTTTATCCTGAACCACTAGTTACCGCTATCACCTTTATTGAATCTAACCTCTCCACTTTTAGATTCAATATAGCACCTACACTTGTATTAGTAGTCCCCTGTGGCCTTCTATGCCACTTTATGATAGACAGTACAAACTTTCTAGTAACTGTCCTTTAGTCCCACACCATTCTAAGATGGCCGCCACATTAGAGGCATTTCTCCACCACCCTCAGGCGCCACGCTCCTGCGCTCTGACGCACTGAGGTGACGGGGTTCACGTGGGACACGCCCACCAGCGAGGCGTTTCTCTGCGGAGCCGCGGATCACAGCTTTAAAACCACGGCGTCTCCTCCGAGATGACACCAGCTGTTCCGCGCTACCGGCAGGAGCGCTTCGTGGTGTGGGTAGGTTTCCGCCCTGGCAGCTCTTCGTTTCAGGTAAGCTTTGGAACGTTACTATGCCCACCCGACTAGTGGGTTCGGTGATTTGCGGGTTTATTTACTAAAGGGAGATACTGGCCAACTCCCCCGGCGCGGCTCTGACACGCGGTCTCTGGCACGCTGGGTGCCTCTGTTCGGGTTTGCCGTGCAACGGTCTGGGGGATTACCCGAGCTCCTGGAACTTTGTGATTACCATATGTACGGTCATTAATCCTCCTCATACTCCCATGTGGGGCCGGTGCTCCATCCAGCCTTGCTAGTGCTACCGGTGCAGAGCACGCATGCGTCAAGGGCTGACTCAAGGGCCCCAGAGGGGGACTGAATCAGGTCTTTGTGGGTGTTATATCCGCATTTCTCCGTCCCTGGTTTGGCCAGGCGGTCCTTCTACCACCGTGACCTTCAACTCGCTACCATGCGTTTTTTGAACATACCCGGTGGGGTCCCTGTATGTGCTTTTCTCTTACAGGTACTTTACCACTTGAACTGCCCCACGTGAACAGACTGCGGGGCCCTTTAGGGTTGTTCCTAGGGTAAGCACCTTTCTAGTCATCAATATAAATGTGATGTGGTACAAGTTTAGCCTCCGTCTTTTTTACCTTTTTAACCTTCCTACTTCTGACTGAATGCATGGTCTTGGCAGTGTCAGCATGCGATCACACTTTTTGATTAACCATTGTATGGTCGCACCATTGACCGATGTGCCCCATTTCTTGTGTGATTGATGTGCCACACTGTATACCAATGCTAGATGGTGTATGGAGAATGTGTTTGGAACCTGGTTAATGAAGGGTTAATCATACTACTCGCTGAGATTACAACCCTTCCACTTGTCTTTTCTAGGTTCCCCTCCAGAGCAAGACCTGCTGGCTTGCTCCCTGATTGACCCATTGAGGTTGTATTTAGAAACTTTATTTATTTTCATTTTTTCACTGTGTAGTACCCAACACTTGAGGTCCTGAAGAATTGCCACATTGGCATGAAACATGTCGACCTTCTTAGAGGGTTGAGCAAGTTCACTGTAGCCTATACAGTCCCTTTCTCCCCTCCCACCCTTTTAAACTAGGGAGTCAGCCACCCCAAATAAAGTTCATTGTGGACTGACTTACCTTCTTTTAACCTCACCTTTTCACTCACGACTACACTTACACCAGACCCCTCACACTCACGCAAAAACTGGCTGGAACAAAAGATCTCCATCAAAGAGCGCCTACGGCGCCCGTCAGACATTGCAGCGCCAGTCTGACGAGGAGCAGGAGACCGATGATGAAGCATGACACCTAGGCTCCCGTCTGGGTGTGTGAGGTCCCCTAGTTCCAACAAGGGAACACCTTGTTCCCTGACTGACTGACACGCTCCCTTAGCTCCATACACCCCGTTTCTTCTCATCTTTTTCTAGTTTGGGGAACTAAGTATTAATTTGTTTATAAGGTTTTACTAAACCTTAAGTGCTGGCGGAGCACTTTTGCTGGGAGTTCGCTGACCCAATCGGGGTCCTGACTGATAGCTGCAGAGAGGGTGGAGCGCAGGCGTTGCTTCCGAACTGCGGGTGCTGGTCGTGTCCTGGTGGTCCTGTCCTGATCCTAATCTGGGTTTCCTTGGCCTGTCCTGGGGTGTCCAATCTGCACCTGCTGTCCCGTTGATGTCTATCCTTCCTGGGGGTATTTCCTGTCCGTAACTGACCCGTGGCCAGGGTTGGTTTTCACACCAGTCTAGGTAAATATCTTGCTGAAAACTCTGAAACTGCACCTTCCTATTTTCTGTCTTTGCTTCAATAAAGACATACCCTTTGCATATGTAAATTTTCCATGGTTTTCTCCGCAATCATTGCATAGCATAAAGTCGTTTTGCATTAAATTTCATAGTATGTTCCTATGTTACCCTACCTTTCAAAATCATTTTCTCCATTTGCAGTTTGCAATTTCCTGTTATGGTCTCTAAATTTTCTCTCATAAAATTTTACTGAAGTAACTTTGAAATTCAGTCCAATAGCTCTCTTAGTTTGTTTCCCTGTTGCATTAACATTTCAAACATAAATGATTGCCCTTATAGTTCTTCTATACAGCTATGTGCTCTTTGAAAATTTGATTTTAGACTGTCTCCTCGTAGTGGAGTGTATGTTCTAAAGAGTTTAAATCTTTTAAAACTTTCAGTTGTCCGTGGTCATTTCATGAAAAGTAAAGGTCATAAGTTGAATAGTATTTTTCGCTGCCTTTCCTTTTACAGCTAGCTCCCTGATCCATTGTGGTCATAGGTACCCGTCACAGTGGATGGTAAGTCGGGTACACTGGAAATAATCGAAAGGGACTCAATGATTATTGGTAGTAGATTGTAAGGTCATCTGATCAATGTATATATAGTGAATTGGAATATATGGGCCCGAAGCCAGAGTGGCGAAATTATTGGTCGGGTGACCTGCGATCTCTATCAGTAATTTTCTGGTAGCATCGAGGATGGTTAGGGAATAGTTAAAGGTTAGGTAGATCTAGTTAGTCTAGCTAAGTCGGATGCTGCTATAAGAGTAGGCGCTTCAAGGGAATTGATCACTCACTTGAAAATCGTTTGCTTTGAAAAATTATGAAATGTTTTAAAATCATTGTTCTTGTTATTATATTGTTATATGTATTAATCCATTCGTACGTAAAACGTTTTTTATGTTGTTAGGAATCCCCGGGGAATTGAATAGCGAGTGGTGAATAGAATCCATTCGTTTGAGGTCACTGGCTTTTAGGAATGTTGGTGCAGGTTAGGCAGAACTGGAAGCACTAACTAGGGATTATTTTTGAATGCATGTTTGAATAAATGTTAGCGACGAGATTCATTGGCAAAATTCCTATTGTGGCGTAACCTAGTAAGGGTCACATCGGAAGAGTAGCAGGTTCACCGGAGCTTGGCTGAAGGCAAAGGGGTTCGCTGGTGAAACTATAGACTCGGATATATCCCGGAAAAGTGGATGAGTCTAGGGAAGTAGCAGGTTTTCCAATGCTTGAGTGAAGGGTAGGCAGAAGAGATCTACCCATATTGTGTGAAAAGTAAATGGAAGTAGTTTACTTGCAGTGAAAATTTCTTTCCTGTCTAGACACTTGAGCACAGTGGCGAATGTGTATTCGTTGTGAAATAACCAAGCCGTAAGCACTTTAGAAAGTAAGAAAGTTTCCGTTACCTTGTAAAGGAGGGAGTCAGTCGCGAAGCTTCTCTGACGTCACTCTGTGCCGCGCTGGGATTGGTAGAAGCAGCGGGCGGGTAGCGGGGCTGGAATTGTAAAGGAGGGGTGAGCGCCGAAGCGTGAGAACTGTCTCGCGAAAGGGCCGCGCACCCATTGGTTGAAAATATTTGAACTCGTGCATTCTATTGGCCGCACGAAAAATAAAAGACGCATTTGGATTGGGAGTGACTTGTAAACAAAGCCGCTTGCAAGAAATCGTATGTGGCACTCGTACAGACCGCATACTAGACCCGATCCAAGAGATTTGGGATTTGAGAGAGATCAGTTTAAAGGAATAAAACACGACATTATGTACGGAAAAAGAGAAAATTGTCCCTTGTAAATAAAGTCAAGAATTTTTTCAAAAAGGACAAGTCGATTAAAACTAGAGAAGGTGTTGTAATTCCACCACCAAATACTCCCGCATCTTTCATGATGTTCGATAAAGGGTACAACACATGTGTATGGTTGGAAAATTGGGCGGAATACACAAAAGATGACGGAGTATTGGCTTTTCCGTTAGACGGAACATTTAACAGCAGGATTCTATTTAATCTGAGAACCCGAATGAATGATTTACATCCCAGACCTAGATTAACGCAGTATGAAGCACTAGAGGAATGGGAAATCGAGGCTTTCGAAAAGGGATAAGCCACGGATGGATAAAGGGTTAACTAAATTTTATCCAAAGTTGAAGCAGGAAGCCCGAGCCAAAAAGATGAAACAGTGGAGACAGAATATGATTGTAGAAGGGCTGTTTCCAATGATGCCAGCATGTGGCCCTCCTACAGGGGAGAAAAAGACAGAAAAATGTAAACATTGGGTGCCCATTGGAGAGTCGGATGATGAATTGTTAGATGACATATTTACAAGAAGCCCACCTCCTTATAATGAAGAACGTAGACCTTCTAGTGAGGGGGACATTTTCCGAAGACCTCCTCCCCCGGAGGAGGCCAGATCTGCCAGTGCAGGAGGGGGTTGCTTCATACCTCCCTACCCCGAAAGTCTAGGTCCTGTAGAGAAGAGGGATATTTATCCTAAGATACCCGTTATTGGGGAGGCGAGATACTCCTGTGAAAAAGACTTTTGCTCTCGACCTCCCTACGGAGGTGAAGCAAGACCCTCAGGTTCAGGAATGCCGTTCCTACACCCTCAGTATGAGGAGGAACCAAGATCCCTAGGCACAGGAAGTTTGTTCCCAAGACCTAATTATGGCGAAGGACCAAGTGAAACACATCCCACTGCCCCGAGTTATGCTCCCACTCTGACCCCGCAGGTGTTACATGACAAAACCTTAGAGAGAATATTGGAAGAAAAGGAGCGGGAGGTTATAGCAAAACAGAGAGCTGAGATCATTCAGAAAATCTCCCAGTTAAATACCAGTCCTGAAGCCTTGACAATCCCAGTAACTATCGGACCGGTGGTTCCGTTGTATGGGGACCGTCAAGGGAGTCCGAAAACTCCAGTCATTACTCCCGTCATAGCACAGCCCAGACCAGAGCCCTTAATTGTAGATGAACAGACAAGTGAGGGCGAATCTGAAGTCTCACTATTGGATCTGCCCATTAGAAATACAGGGAGAAGGATGCAGAAAAGACATAATCCTTTCAACACGAGGGAGATTCAAATGGAATCAACTTCGGGTACTAAAAGTGTCACGTTGGTGACTTCTGAGGAAATCGAAAGATGGAGTCAAGAATTAGAGAAACAAACTACACAGACGAAACCTTTAGATCTCTACAAATTGAGAGTAGAAATAGAAGAATTAATGGCAGGAAATGTAGGATTAGACAGATTAAATACCTACTCTGAAGAAGAGCTGCTGTTCATTTACAAAAGTCTTACCCGAAATGCCCGAGTACTCCATGAAAAATTGACAGACACGGCTGCTAGCATGGGAATAGATATTTCAAAATCGAAACCCTTACAGAAACCCTACAGAGCAGACTTTTCAGACAAAGATTTAGAAAACCTGAATGTGTCAGGAAAGAAAGTACAGGTCAAAGAACTATTGACAGTATTGCAGAAATGGGGAGATGTAGAAAGATGGAAAGCCAGATGGGCTAGGAAAAAAGATGAGGCCAGGTCTAAGCAGGCAACTCCCGAATTCGTTCTAAAGGAAGCTGACAAACCAGAACAGTTATGCCCTATGCGCGAAGTGCCAGGTGGAAAATATGTACACGTTCCATGGTCCAGACAGGATATTGTGTCCTTTACTAATGACTTCCCAAAATTACGCGAGAAGCCCGTGGATTGGTACCGACAGGTAGAAAGGTTTGTAAAAGTACAGAAATGCCTGTGGAAGGACCTGGATGGGTTCTTTGACATAGTGGTCCCTGTAGATCTGTGGACCAAGTGTAAAATCGCCATAGCTTGGCCCAGTGAGGAATACCCGAGAGATTCTAAAACAGGAGAACCATCTAAAGAAGTGATGAGAAAATATGAACAGGTAATTCAGCATCTGAAGCTAAAGGTGCCCGCAAAGGAAACTGATTGGACCAAGATAGATAGAACAACGCAGGAAAGAGACGAAACTGTGCACTCCTTTTATGAAAGGCTGTTGCAGGTGTTCAAAACATACAGTGGCATAGATAACATCGAGATGAAGGACATGACACACTTCATTTACAGGTTTGTAAACGGTTTAAGGCCCGAAATTTGTCAGTGGATAAAAGATAACAAAATCTGTTGGCATACTAAAAAGATGGATGAGGTCCTACGGTACGCAAAGTACTGTGAGGACGAGATGGCAGAAAAGAAAAAGGCTCTCAAGGAGAAGGTGATGTGGGCTCAAGTAAAACTCGCAGAACAGCAGGAAAAGCAGTTGAGCAAGATGAACAAAACTACCCCGAACCAAGGCCCTGGGGGAGGGGGTGGAGGAAAACCCCGAGCTAAAATGAGCAGAGAGGAAGCCAAAAAGAAATTTCCTTGCCATCAGTGCGGGGAAATTGGACATTGGAGAGACGAGTGTCCCTATTTACAGTCTGATAATGCCCAAACACCTGATTTAATTCCACAGACGCAGAATGAAAAACAAAGAAAGACCCAGCAGCAGGTAAAAACGATTCAAGTGCCCCGAGCGCCAAAACCTATTTTTAAAGGGAAGTCACCGCAGGGTGATGATGTAGAAATCTGGGGAGGCAATGAGAATAGAAATACAGCAACTTCGCAGTATTTGTTGAACAACACCTTTTTCTGTGATGACCAGTACTGACGGGGCCTGAGAGGGGAGGACGAGGAGTGCGTACTGGGCGCCTCCTTGCCGGTAGACCAGTCAGGGCCATACATTGAAGGAAAGGTTGATGGAAATGATGTCACCTTTCTATTGGACACTGGTCCTACCCGTTCTACTGTGAGAACAGTGGACGTTCCAAACCTACCCCTCTCGGGAGAAGCAATCCAGGTAGTAGGTGTATCTAATCAATTGATTAGTACCCCCGTTACAGAACCCATGGAGATTTCAATAGGGAACTTCAAAGAAATGCACAGATTTGTCGTCTGTGATACTAGTCCAGTGAACTTACTGGGACATGATTTGCTGTGCAAAATGAACTGTACCATCTTTTGCACACCAAAAGGCGTCGAAATCCAAACCCCAGACGAGGATGGTATTTACAAGCTAATGTTAATCAGACCTGACTCAGAAATCAAACGAATGACTATACAGGACTTACCTGAAGAACTCCAAGAGACAGTGAAACCAGAAGTATGGGACTTTACAGGAAAGGATGTAGGACTAATGAAAAACGTAGACCCCATACAAATAGCGATGAAAGAAAATGCAGTGTACCCCAATACCAAGCCCTACAGAATGAGTGCAGAAGTAAGAGCAGGAGTTGCAGTCGAAATACAGAAATTACTAGAAGCAAACATTATACAGGAAGTAATGAGCAGCCCCTGTAACTCACCCATTATGGGCATCAAAAAGCCTAATGGCAAGTACAGAGTAGTGCAGGACCTGAGAAAGGTAAACAAGATAGTGGTTCCTTGTTGCCCTATTGTCCCGAACCCAGCAGTGATTCTGTATCAGATTCCCTGGGATGCTGAATGGTTCACAGTGATAGACCTATGTCATGCTTTCTTTTCAATTCCATTGCATCCAGACAGCAAATTTCTTTTCTCATTTGCTTTCAACAGTAACGTGTATGTCTGGAACAGGGTCCCCCAGGGGTACACAGAAAGCCCCTCTATCTTTAATCAGATCTTGAAAAAATGCCTTGAATCTTTAGTCTTACCTGGAAAGTCTGTTTTGGTACAGTACATTGACGACCTATTGGTGGCGTCTAAAAGTCATAGGGATTGCGTGGTTGACACCATTGCCCTACTGAATCACCTGAGTGAAAAGGGACATAAAGTGGCCCCTGAGAAATTACAGTTCTGTTCGAAATCAGTGAAATATCTGGGACACCAGATAGAAAAAGGCATCAGAAAAGTTACATCAGAGAGAGTCAGAATAATTCAAAATATGCAGTTACCCCGTACTCAGAAAGAAATCAGAATGTTCCTCGGAGTTGTAGGTTACTGCAGGCAGTGGATTGTGGGATTCGCAGTCCTTGCAAAGCCTTTGGTACAAATGACAAAGAAAGGAGCAAAGGACCCAGTTGAATGGAATGACGAGAGCTTAACAGCTTTCACACAGTTGCGAAATTGCCTGTGTACAGCCCCTGCTCTGGGGATGCCTGACTACTCCAAGGAGTTTGGCCTATTCTGTGACACTCGTGACAATTGTGCATTGTCAGTCCTGACCCAGGAGCATGGTTTGACCAGAAGGCCTGTGGCATATTTTTCTGCCACGTTGGATCCAGTGGCTGCTGGATTACCTGGGTGTCTAAAAGCAGTAGCTGCAACTTGCACCAGTTTGGAACAAAGTGAGTCCATTATCATGGGACATCCTGTAACTGTGTATGTTCCACATGCAGTTGTGATCCTATTGACTCGTACAAAAACTCAGTATCTCACCCCTAGTCGGCTGACTAAATATGAGAGGATTCTCATGGGTGCTGCAAATATAGTCATCACCCGATGTAATATTTTAAACCCTGCCACTCTACTCCCTGACTCAATGGTGATGGAAGATAAGGGAGATAATGAGCATGACTGCATTGACCTGACAGAGTTCAGTACTAAACCTCGCCCAGATATTAAAGAAACTCCCTTGCCTGTACATGATGAGGAATGGTTCGTGGATGGTTCATGCCTGAGGCATGAACTCGGAGGCCTAAGTGCTGCCTATGCTGTGGTCACGTTAAACAAAATTGAAGAAGCATCTTATTTATTTGGAGTAAAGTCTGCACAAGTAGCCGAATTGATCGCCCTGATAAGAGCTTGCAAATTGGGAAAAGACAAAAGAGTAACAGTGTATACTGATAGTCAGTACTGTTACGGGGTTGTGCATGACTTTGGCCAATTATGGCTACAAAGAGAATTCCTGACTTCCTCAGGTACCCCCATTCGGAATGGAAAAGTTGTTCAAGACCTTTTAGAGGCAATCCAATTACCAAAAGAATTGGCAGTGGTCAAATGTATTGCTCATAAGAAGGGCATTGACCCTGTATCATTGGGAAATGATTTTGCTGATCGAGTGGCAAAACAATGCGCTATGGATCAGATGAGAATAAATCCCAGGCGGGGTGGGGCTGGAAACAGCTGCCAACTTAGAATGTTTGAAGAAGTGCCTACATGGGATGAAGTGAGAGAATGGCAGCATGTGACGCCCTGGGAAGAGAAAGAGAAGTGGAAAGAACAAGGTTGTAAACCGAGACGTGAGGATGGTGTCATTGTGGGCCCAAATGGTATGCCTGTGTTACCCCGACACCTGCTTGCCCCAATGGCCAGATTGATACATGAGGGATCTCACATTGGTAGAGATGCCATGGTTCTGGTGTTTCAACAGACTTGGTACAACAAGAAGTTCAGGAAGGTAGCAGAATCCCTCTGCCAGAGGTGCTTGACATGTCAGCAGTTCAACGCTGGCAAGAGAACAGTAGTTGAACTGGGGAAAATTGGGAGATCAGGAGGTCCCTTTGTGAGAATACAGATTGACTTCATCACCATGCCTCGTTGTGAGGGAAAAATATATGTCCTTGTCATTGTCTGCCTATTTTCAAAGTGGGTGGAAGCTTACCCTGCCACACAGAATGATGCCATAACAGTAGCTAAACTCCTACTAAAGGAATTGATCCCTAGATTCGGGGTTCCAGTCTTTATTGAATCAGATAGAGGCGGACATTTTCAGAATGAAATATTGGCCCAGCTTTGCAAAGCATTCAGGATCACACAAAAGCTGCACTGTGCATATCATCCAGAGGCTTCTGGAGTGGTGGAACAAATAAATGGCACCATAAAGAATAGATTGGCAAAAATGTGTGATTCTACTGGCATGAACTGGATAAATGCCTTGCCTCTTATTCTGATGGGACTCAGAAGCATTCCAGATCGGAGAACAGGCCTGAGCCCCCATGAAATATTGATGGGAAGAGTGATGAGACAAGCATGGGTACCAGGATACAAACTGTTAAGCATTTCTGATGATTTGGTACTTGAATACTGCAAGCAACTGGGTGACCAAGTGCGTTCTATCTCTCGCCAGATTGGGGCAGACGCCGTCGCCAACCCGACAACCCCAGTTCACAAATTGGTTCCTGGTGACTGGGTTAAGATAAAGAAGCATACTCGTTCGAGTTGCCTTGAACCAAGGTGGGAAAAAAAGCGCCAAGTAATCCTGGTAACCACGACCGCTGTGAAGTGCGCAGGCGTTCCCAAGTGGATCCATGCCAGCCATACCCAGAAGGTGATACCAGACGAGGAACCTGGAGCCGAAGGTTGTCCAGCTGAGGGGTCTACAGACGTTGGTCCTGAAGTAGCTGATACCAGACGGCTGAGCACCAGTCCAGCTGAGGGTCCTGCAGACGTTGGTCCAGAAGTAGCTGATGACGTATGGCCAAGCACCAGTACTGCTGAGGATCCCACTGATGTTGGCCCGGAAGTAGCTGATGACGAGCTGCCGAGAATCTGGCCAGATGATTGGATACCCATAATCGACCTCCCTGGAGACCCACTCAGAACAAGAGAGCGAATAAGAGAAGACAGAGAGTGGAATAGAGAGGTCGAGCAAGGCACAGGCGAAGACCCTCAGATTATTGAGATTCACATCAAATCTGAGGACGAAGAGGAAGGTCAGACAGGGACAGAACCAGTGATTGACACACCTCCACTAACTCCTGAAATCGGAAAGGGACAGACTAGTACTAGTGTAAAAGTTCGAGCGGAAGAAAATCAAGGGTTCGAAGTGCTCGAACAGGATCAGATAGAACTAGGAGAACGTGTTCAGGACACAGAAACAGAGACATTTGAAAGCCAAACGCAAAATATACCTGAACAAGGCCAGCTTAGTAACCAGGCAGAAGAAATAGATACAAGACCTGGGACTAGTCAGACAGAGAGGGAAAAGACACAAACTGGAGTGCCACAAACAAGTGAAAATAAAAGGACATTAGAAGAAAGCCAAATCTCAGTGCCAGCTAAAAGACTCAAGAAAAAAAAGCACATTGAGCCAAGGTATATTAAGAGACTAAAATTAAGAATAAAAACAGTCCAAGAGAAACTTGCAGATATAAGAAGTCCCCGAATTGCAGAGTTACCTGAAGATAGCTCCAAGAGAAGGAGTGAGCGAATAAAAAGACAAAACGAAAAATACCAGGATCCGGAGTGGACTTACTTAATACTGGAGAATTTTGAGGATCTTGATATCACTGACGAAAGCGACGGAGAACCGGTTGCTGAGTACTCTACAGAAGAAGAAGACGAGCTCACCTGAAGTTGCACAGAGTAAGCAACCTGTGTAAACTTACAAAGAGGGGTTGAAAAAATTTCTTCCGAGCCAAAATGTCTGATTCAAGAACGAATGGAAGGCCTAGTCGCAGTTGTTGCAAAACATGCTGCAAAGTATGTATATGTAGTGTAGTTATAGTTATATTAGTTTGGATAGGACTAACGGTTTTCATTCCCTTCATGGTTAGTAAAAATACTAATATTGACCCTACACAGATTACTGACACTGAAGAACTTACAACACGAAGTGTAGAAAGACGTGAGAAAGCACTCCGACAAACAAAACGAGACTTAGAAGCATCAGATGAGGAAGGACTACATTACCACGGAGTTAAGAACCAGACACATTTAAATGTTTTCGCAAACTTGTTGGTACACTATGTAGAGACTATGGAGATAGAGGATTGCTATGTCTGCATGAAGCTACCTACTTCTGTAGCTGAAGGCATGACTTATCATCACTTGCCCCTGACATATGGAATTTCCTGTAGTATTTTAGCAAGCTTGTTTTACAAAAGAGGACCGTTACAGTACTATTACTCTAACACTGACGTGATCTTTTCTGAACTTCCTATACGTGGAAACCTGAACCCTGTACATACTAAAAGTGACGTTACATGTTATATGGGAGAATACTTTCTGACTATAGGTACCATAGACCTAAATGACGCACACAGAGACAACTTGACCTGTTCATTACATGAACAAGAGAAAATATTTTTAAACATGGCAGAGTAAAGAAGGGAGAGTTTCCAAAGAAAGGCAAATGACAAAAGGCAGAAAACACCTAGATGGGCTGAGAACATGGAAAGCACCTCAACAGGCGGGGCGGGGCCTGCTCTGTTGCTGGATTTCGAAAAGAAAGGGAAACTCTGTCTTCACCGTGAGAAGACTGATTATTATAATAACATTTTCATTGGTTCCAGTCAATGTGAGCACAATTACAAGGTAATTGGAGGTTGGGGTTTCAAAAATGGGTCAGAGCCTGTGTTTCCTGGAATTTATTATATATGTGGAAACAAGGCTTATTTCAAATTGCCGGATCACTGGTATGGAGGCTGCTACTTTGGCATTGTCTTCCCGAAAATATACCATGTGAATGAAATTGCTGGAAGCAATGAAAACACTAATGGCTTAGTGCGTAGTAAAAGAGAAAGCGTAGGTGAAATAATGGGTAGTATTTTTAGTGCACTGATACCTGGAGTGGGAGTGGTTCTGAACACTCACAGAATTTGCAAATTGTCCACAGCACACCTCGCCTGCTAGTGCAGGCGAGGCATTATTTATCGCGCTGCTGCTGCGCTTGGTTTGTTGGAAACACCTAAATCAAATGGTGATTGAAACTTAATTGTT
This sequence comes from Lissotriton helveticus, assembly GCF_964261635.1. Taxonomy (NCBI): domain Eukaryota; kingdom Metazoa; phylum Chordata; class Amphibia; order Caudata; family Salamandridae; genus Lissotriton; species Lissotriton helveticus. The sequence continues at coordinate 21,260,662 of NC_136073.1, forward strand.
TTAGCTGCTTATGCTCGGCGCTTAAAAACGCGAGTCTGTGCATTTTAACTTGTGTAATTTTTATAGTAACTTCTCACTATTTGGAATTGCGGTGTGCAGCGGGCTTCTTAGGACATACCTGCATTTAAAAAGCTGATATTCCCACCGCTGTTTGGCGGCTCGTTAGCTGGTCTGGGGGTAGGCGCCATCTTGGGAGGGGAAGTGCCAAAAAGGGACGCCATCTTTGTTGCCGCTCTAGTTGTCGCGGCAGACATAGCACGATTGGGTGCTACTTAAGCCGGCTAGAGCAGGTGCCCGTTCTGTTCAGGCAAGCGCTAGTGCAGGCGAGGCATTATTTATCGCGCTGCTGCTGCGCTTGGTTTGTTGGAAACACCTAAATCAAATGGTGATTGAAACTTAATTGTTTTAGCTGCTTATGCTCGGCGCTTAAAAACGCGAGTCTGTGCATTTTAACTTGTGTAATTTTTATAGTAACTTCTCACTATTTGGAATTGAGGTGTGCAGCGGGCTTCTTAGGACATACCTGCATTTAAAAAGCTGATATTCCCACCGCTGTTTGGCGGCTCGTTAGCTGGTCTGGGGGTAGGCGCCATCTTGGGAGGGGAAGTGCCAAAAAGGGACGCCATCTTTGTTGCCGCTCTAGTTGTCGCGGCAGACATAGCACGATTGGGTGCTACTTCAACGCCCCCATGACAACGCGCAGCGGTGACGCGCAGCGGGCGCGCCTGAGACGCACCGGAAGGCTCGCCAGAGGCGAGCCCATCTTTGCCCATCAGTGACCATCCGGGACCCGGGGCCAGAACCCCTGGTCCGTTTCTGCGCTATTCTAGAGGCGAATTATTGGAGCTTAACTTGGGTAAGTCTCAACTTGATCAGGAGTGCTTACATTTGTTGGCCCGGGAGCACCTGCTGACTTTACCTAAGAGCATTAGAGCGAGGCAGGGCGGCCCCAATGTTCGCACTTTAAACTTTGGTCTGCTAAATACACGCTCTCTGCAGTGCCATAAGCTGGAGGTCTTTTCATTACTGGAAGACGGAGAGCTAGATGCTCTCGCACTTACCGAAACATGGCTGGAGGACTGTTCGGCGCCTGATTTAGTGGCGGCATTGCCAGATAACTTTTTGGCACTCCATGTCAATAGGGAGGGAGCCAAGAAAGGAGGGGGAGTAGCCCTCCTCTACCAGGCCCGTCTCAGCGCCGAAAGGTTTCTATCCGAAACCATGGGGGGTGCAGAGATTATGGGGGTAAAACTCAGGCAGGGGGCGGCCTGTCTGGTGTTCCTGGTGGTATATCGTCCGCCTTGGGCTTCGCCTGATTTCCCGGTTCTTTTTACAAGACTAGTTCAGGACCTGCGCTCACGATACGATAAAATGATTGTTGTCGGAGACTTCAATTATCATTGGGAAAAATCCCCTAAAGAGGGGCAAGCACTTCAAATTGAGGAAGCAATTCTTTCCTTGGACTTCACTCAACAGGTGAAGGGTCCGACACACGAGAAGGGACATGTGCGCGATCTAGTCTGGACTACGATGCCAGTCCAGGGCGCGGTAGAGATCTTGCCATGCGCTTGGTCAGACCATTTTCTAATAAAGGGCAAAATACTTTCGAATAGCCACCTGCCTAAGTTGGGGGAAGGTTGGAAAATGGCGCGGAAGTGGAGAAACCTTGATGGGGATAAAATGGTGTCTCTTCTAGAACAGTCTCCCCCAGTAAAGGAGAAGAACGACAGTATTGATGCCCTTTGTGGTCATTTATACCTCAAATTGGGGAGAGCCATTGATTTGGTGGCACCCCTTCGTAGGGTGAAGAAGGTGGAGAGAGGAGCAGGGGCTCCTTGGTACAATGACTCCCTACGTGACATGAAACGTGAGGTGAGGAGGAAAGAACGGGCATGGCGGAAAGAATATGACGCCACTGCTAAGGAAGAGTATAGGTCATCATTAGCGTCTTATAAATTAGCCATCCAAACTAGGAAGGCTGCTTTCTTCGAGGAAAGAATAGTTGCAGCCAGGAATCCACAGAAGGAAATCTTTCGGGTTCTGGCGGAGCTCAGGATTAACAAAGAGCAAAGCACTGAGTTCGTGCAGGAGGATTGCCAGAGGTTCCAGGACTTTTTCGTGAATAAGATCTCCGATATTCTGGGTGAAATTGCTGCAACTACACCCCTCGAATGTTCCTGCCCACCCGACCATACTGCCCCACTGGACATCATCCCGCTAGTTGGATTTCGAAACAGGAATTATCCACAATCACTGGCCGAGTTAAATCCGGCTCCCTGATGGATCCATGCCCCCCTGAAGTGTTTAAGCTGGCATTACCAGGTATCGAGGATGAAGTTCTGCAATTGCTAAACACTTCCCTCTATACAGGACAGGTCCCTCTAGTTTTTAAAGAGGCTCGCCTGATTCCGTTATTAAAAAAACCTGGGTCGGACACAAAATGTTTAAAGAACTTCCGTCCCATCTCACAGCTGCCTTTCTTGGCTAAGGTGGCTGAGCAGCATGTGTTGGCTGTGCTCTCTAAACATCTAGAGTGCAACAACCTGCTGGAGGCTAATCAGGCAGGGTTCCGTGCTAATCATAGCACGGAACTAGTTATGCTATCAATCCTGGACGAACTGAGGAGTCGGGCTGATAAAAAAACACCGAGTGCCCTGGTACTATTAGATCTCTCCGCGGCCTTTGATACCGTGTGTCATGAACAACTTCTGTCGCGGCTGAGATCTTTTGGTATCGGGGGCTCCGCTCTTGCATGGCTTACATCGTTCCTGCAGGGCAGGACACAAAGAGTACAGTTGGGGGACCTGCTTTCCACCTCCGCACCCATCACCTGCGGGGTCCCACAGGGCTCTGCCCTGTCGCCCTTACTCTTTAATGCCTACTTACAGCCACTAATTGCACTCCTGAACAGGATGGATTGCTTAGTATATAACTACGCCGATGACACCCAGATAATCATTCGGCTGGATGATGGTCCAGGAGCGTCTACCAGGCTGCAGGACATACTTAAAGCCACGGTTAATTGGATGTCTAAAAACTCCTTAAAAATTAACCCGGACAAGACGGAAGTGTTGCCCATTTCCATCACGGGCAACCCCTGGAATGAGAAATTCTGGCCTGTGGAGCTGGGTGTACCACCGAAACCGGCGGCCGCAGTGAAAAGTTTGGGCTTGTACGTGGATGAGAAGCTCTCCATGGGAAAACAAGTCTCGACGGTTGTGGGTACCTGCATTGGCCTGATGCGACAATTGAGAAAAATTTCAGCTTTACTCTCATTTTCCACCTTGAGACGCGTGGTCTCAGCCATAATTTTGGCTAGGCTGGACTACGGAAACTCCTTGTATATAGGGCTACCCCAGCGGCTGCTGGATAAGTTACAGGGGGTAATGAATGACGCTGCCAGGCTGATCTACAAAAAACCCAGGACAGCACATTCGTCCCCACTGATGCAGGAGCTACACTGGCTCCCGATTCGGCAGAGGGTTGCATTCAAAGGATTGTGCATTGTACATAAGGCGCTATATGGCAATGCACCTAAATATGTGAAATCTCGCCTATCTCCCTACACGCCGAGCAGGACTTTGCGCTCGTCGGATGCTACCTTCCTTTCTCAATCTCGTTTTAAGTTGGCCACGATGGGGGGGCGTGCCTTTTCTAATACACTCCCTGCTTTGTGGAATAAATTGGCCCCGGAACTAAGGAAGGAATGCAATCTGTTAGCCTTCAGGAAAAAATTAAAAACGGTTCTGTTCAAACAAGCATGGAGCAGCTCTTAGATGCATTGTTAAGATCATGTACCTGCCAAACCGTACTATGCAATCTGGACAATCAGCGCTTAGAGACCCCTGTGGTTATAACGCGCTATACAAATTAAATAAATAAATAAATAAATAAATAAATGTATTGTCTACTGACACAGCTCATGGATTTCTTCTGGTCAATACCGAAATGGTTGCGATCAGATCGATGGTTTTGCAGAACAGACTTGCTCTTGACACTTTATTAGCAAAAGAGGGCGGAGTCTGCCGGATGTTGAAGGCGCAACATTGTTGCACTTACATTCCGGACAAAAGTGTACAGCTCAAAAGATATGTGAAAAATATTACTAATTTGGAAAAGGAACTCAAACCACTCGAGGTTGACAGTGCCTGGAAGAGACTAGTTGATGGTCTCTCAAATGTAGGTCATTGGTTTGCTAACTTAGGTAGAAGCTTATTGTTCAAGAACTATACAAGCACTATGTTCCTCACGGGTAGTCAGACCCTCCCCTGGGATTAAACGCACACTTGTTGGTTATTTTGCATCTCACAGATGTACACAGAGCGGTGTTTAATCATTATCAGTGCTTGCTTTACCTGTACACACTCAGTTTCACAGATTACATGTGTTTGTACCGTGATGTCATTGATGAGGTCATAAGTGATCTCACCATTAATTCCATCAGCGATTTCATTTGGAATGTCACCTGTGTTTTCATTTACACACTTTGAGATATCAGTGATATCATGTGTGAGGTCACGAGTAGCGCAACGCAGGCATATGTGTGTTATGGTTTACGCGGCTAGCTATACTGACAACGGGTGTCCTTTGGAGGCTGTTGCGCAGCATTGATAGCAAAATCTCTAATAGAAGAATTTGTAGGGGAGATTGTGTACACAAAGACAACATTTTTGTTGTAGTGCTAGCGGGGGATACACGGGGTCTTCTGGGACCTATTTACAAACTCAAAACACCAATGTTAGTGCTGCGTTGTTGCATTGTTTACAGGTTAAGACACAGACATCAAATTGTGAACAGTTTGCAAACAATTAGCGACTCCATTTGTGATCCAATCGACATCATTCCTGAGCGGAATACATGGATCCAGCCATTTGACCCTCGCCCCCGCCCCCCCTCCCCATGCACTCCTGGCTTCACGTACCTCCAGCACCACAATGAGAATGACCACGGTCTCCGGGCTCAGCCATGGAAACAGCCGCTGCAGCTGGCCGCACTGACCAATCAGGTAGCAGTTCACAATGATGGCGATCACCCCCATGGCCTCCATTACATTCTGCAAGAGAAAGGCGGGAAAGGAAGGTGAGGATCCAAAACCCTACTGCAGCAGTCAGAGATTTGAGTAGCCACCCCTCCTACTAGAGAGCAGCGGGTCAACCATACAAGCCGTGGCACCCCTGACTCGGCCTTTCATCTTTCTGAGACCTATCACATGAGCCTCCATCTGTGCGACATGAATATTAGAGTACTGAGGTTCTGTTTAACCTTATTTTTAATTTACGCACTCAAGCTTCAAAGCACTTTGTTCGAACCTACTTTAATTTAAAACCACCAATACAGAAAGGAGCGCTTATTCATAATGACAGTAAAAACACTTCAAAAGTGGAAAGTGGAAAAGCCAGCAAGAAGCACAGGTGTGCCGCATGCACAAATCGAGAGATGAAAGCCCTCCTCCAACCAATTTAACTATGAACCTTGTATGAGGTAGCAAATGCTTCGACCACATCACCCGCTTCAGTCGTCTATGCCAATCTAGGGCGAGATAATGCTAAGTGCAGGGCTATTTACTGAATGGGAACCTCCACAGTGTGTGAATGAGCTCTGATAATCATCACCTCAACAACAAGAACTCCCAGTAGGAAAGTTCAAAATTCAGAGACTGTGAACATCTATCTCACGTGCTAAAATGGGCATATTTATGGGATTAAGCTAGGGCTCCACAAATTCAAAATACTTTGAGAAAGTTAATTTTATGGACATAAGTATGTTTAACAACAGATATTTAATTTGAATCCATACTTTCTGGATAGCCAGTGAAATACAATGGAAACTATGCATTTGTCCTTAAAGACTGTATTTACTTAAGGCAGCCATTTTTGAGCTTCACCTTGTTGAATTGTGCTGCGGTTTGCCATGGCCAGACTATATCCAGGGAGCGGCGAGGGTGGAAACAGGACAGCTCCTCCATCCCTTTACTCCCTAGTTTCTTTTGGTGCTGTTGCGAGGTTTGTTTCCTCCGTTGGCAGTGCTTTCATTCTGTTTTTTAAATTTGAATGTTCTTTATATTGGAGAGGAAAATGTGGTGGTCCTTCTATTATGGGAATACTTTATCTCAATTACTATGCAGCACTGGTGCGGAAGTTCAGACAGTGATTGCCATTCTTGAATTCTGCAAGAAACTGAAGACCTGGCTCTTCACCTAGCCCCGTTCCTGGCTCGGCCCTTACACCTCCTGCGCCTGGATACCCTCCGGGTTGAATCGTGCGCTATGCAAATACACATAGCATAGTCCCTGCTAATGCCTGCGTGTGGTTATAGGCCCTTATGGATGGTTCTTAACCCCTCCTATGCTCATGACGAGCTCAGCTCGTCATGAGACACGGTTCTCGTGTGCTCGTGAAGAGCTCAGGTGCGGGGCTAATTCCCCTCCTGTGCTGAGAGTTCTAAAGAACGGGTGTGGTCATGACGACCTCAGCTCGTCATGAGCACACGACAAAACAAGGCTCATGACGAGCTCATCTTGTCATGAGCACCGGGGCGCTGTGCGCCCCCTCTCCCTCCAGCACAGCGGGGGAATCGGCCCCACAGCCAAGGGGTTAAACCTTTACAAATCCCCAAGGGTTTAATTCTAGAAGTTAGTTTAAACACTTTCTCTGAAGAAGTGTGAGATCATGTTACCACTCATGCTAGCAGAACCTCCCCCATCGCCATAAGGCACAGAAACATACACACTTCCATGCAAGTCTTACCTGCCACTGCCCGATGCTCTCCACACGCTGGCCGAAGGGTCTCTGCAGGCCCGTGCACAGCTTGAAGGCATCGCTGCGGATCTCGATGATGTTGTTGGCGAGGGCGCAGACGGCTGCCAGGGGGAACGCGGATGAAAAGAGAACCACGTAACCAAACTGAATAAACATCTCCTGGTAATCCTGAAACGTGTCCTGAGAGTCAAAGCAGACACGGGTACAATGTGTGTATAACAGGCAGGGATCAGTGACGGACGCGAGGCGCGTTCTACCCCAGCAGGCAGGGATCGGTAATGGATGAACGGTACGCACGACAGCAGCAGACAGGGATCTGTGATGGACGTATGGAACGCGCTCAAGCAGCAGGCAGGGATCTGCAATGGATGAACGGTACGCACGACAGCAGCAAACAGGGATCTGTGATGGACGTATGGTACGCGCTCAAGCAGCAGGCACTGATCTGTGATAGTTGTGAGGTTCGCTCTACTACAGTAGGCCAGGACTTCTGGTGGGCGCAAGTCGTGCCCTACAGCAGTAGGCAAGGATTTGTGATGGACGTGCGGCGGGGACCCAAGCTGTGCTACATGATAGAACATAAATGTCTGTGACGGCTGCTACATGTGCTGTACTACAGCAAGAATTGGTCGTTGATAGACACACGCTGGACTATGTATCAGCGGACAGGGTCTGTGATGGCTGCTGCTCGCCTTCTACACCGGCAAGGAGGAACCGTCATGACCCTAGTCACACACTACAACAGCAAGCATAGATCCATGACGTATCACCCATGCAGCATGCTCTTGTTCAACAAGCATGGATCTATGACATACGACAGCCAGTGAAGCATGTCTGCTACTACAAGAACAGATCTGTGACATACGATAGCCTGCAGGCTTGCTCTGCTACAGCAAGCATGGATCGAAAACATACTGCCATCGTTGAGGCATGCTCTCAGACAACCAGCATCGATATATACTTTCACACATGTGCTGTGCTCTTCTACAGGAAGCCGACATCCACGAAATAGTATCGCTCATGAAGCAAACTGCTATAACAATCATGGAGCCATGTCACCACAGCCCCGGGGACGTGCTATGCCTCAGCAAGCACGGGTCCATGACATACTATCACCCGTTGGTGTGCTCTGGTACAGCTTTCATGATCTGACGTACTATCACCCACTGAGCACGCTGTTGTACAGTAACGATGGGTCCATGATATACTATCGACCTTGAAGCGTGCTCGGCTACAGCAAACATCAGTCATTGGTCCTCACCAAATAGGCATGCTTCTGTACATCAAGCATAGGTAGGTCCATGACATAGTGCCATCCATAAGGCGTGCTCAACTACAGCTAGCATGGATCGTGACAGACCATCAACCATGAGGTGGGCTTTGCTACAGCACGCATGGATCGTGACATACTGACACCCATGAGGCGTGCTAAACTACAGCAAGCGTGGATCATGACATACTGACACCCATGAGCCGTGCTTTGCTACAGCAAGCATGGATCATGACATACTGTCACCAAACAGGCTTGCTGTCATACAGAAAGCATGGATCTGTGTTGATCAAAGGGCCATGAAGAGCTCTCAGATGTAGCCTACTTTACAACTCTTTGACCTTTCACCAAAAGTTTACTGTACAGAGTAGAACCGGATATATACATTCCGTCACCATGGTTATCTTGCAGTTTTCATACAGCACTCGGGAGCAGCGCATGATTCTACACATTCGATCACTATGGTTACCACTAGGATTTTCATGCAGCGCTAGCGAGACTAGCCTGAATCTATGCAGTCGATGACTGCAGTTTCCTTGTAGGCTTTCATGCAGTGCCACTAAGCAGAAAACAAGGCCATACATTCCATCGCAATGTCTACCTCTTAGAGTCCCTGCAGCACTAGTTAGCCCAAATCAAATGCAAACATTACATCGCTATGGTTACCTCATAGGTTTTCATGCAGCTCTCCACCTCGGCTTGGGTCAGGTTGGTTGAGTAGGTCTCCTCTGGTGGGTCAATCCAGGATGCGCGGTTCTGTTTCCTCCGCTCTCGTCTCTCCTCTTCCTCGTTCTCTGCCTTCCTCCGTCGCCTCCGCAGAGCGACTGCGAGCTCCTGGCTGCTTATGGCGCACTTCTGGGGGCTCCCTGAAGCAGCACCATTCTCTTCCTCGTCATCCTCGCACAGCTCGAACACGGACGCCGGGTCCATTCCTTTTTCCACCATAGTGGGGCTGCCTTCTTCCAGGAAGCTGTCTTCCTCCAGGGAGCTGGCCGCGCCTTTCCGCTCCGTCCGCTCGTTGAAACTCACCCTCTTCAACTTCAGTCCACAGTCTAGGAGGCTTCCTTCGTCCTCCTCTCGTTCCTCCCCAAGCCGCTCCTCTTCTTCCTCTTCAGGAACCCCGCAGCCCCCGTTCAGGCACTTCTCCTCCTTACCACTTTCCTCGTCCTGCGCGTCTTGCTGCTCCGGCTCCGGAGCGAGGTCCTCCTGTGGTGGGGCTTCTGGAGGAGTCTCGGCAGTCGGAGGTGTTGGGTATTTCTGGGTGAGGAGCTTATACATGTGACGAGAGACCTGCCAGATGGTCTGCTTGTTGATGTTTCCCCTCTTGAACTTCTCATACAGGTGCGGCTGGAACACTTCCTTCACGTTCTGCAGGAACTGTCGTATGATCAGGAGAGTGGCGAGCATCTAGGAAGCAAAGGCGACATGACACAATCAGTATTCTCTTGCCAAAGTCCAAGGTTACTCACAAGTAAGCCATCGCCAAGCAAACACTGGGGTTAGAGCCGCTCTTAGGTGATATCGGAGGACATGTCGACAGCCATGTACAATGTCCTCACATGGAAACAAAACAATGCCTAATGCTAATCATGGAACCTGTAGCAGTCGTCGTCCTCGAGGCCTCGCCAACGTGCGTACTGTGCCTCAGAGCTGAGCATTGGACTTGACACTTGAGATGTGGCACTTTTTGCAGTGTGTGTAGAACAGCGAGGGTCATAGCTCAATGGTTAGATACAATCAAAGGATGCCTGCTTCAAGTTTCACTGTTTCTCATGAATTCATTCTAACAGGTGCCTCTTAGCATTAAAACGAATAGCCAAGATAATCAATTTATAACCTTGTTCTCAATATGCGTGCATTGCTCTGCCTAGTGGAGCTTATCTCCGTGGCAGCTGCCGGGGGAGACCCCTACCTGAATTTTCAGTGACCACAGCTTTTTTAATAAATACACTTTGTAAACCAATTCCACCCACAGACTATTGAAGTTTGCTTCAACTTTCCATGGAAGCAATGCAGAACTCCCAAACCACTGTCCACTAGGACCATCTTCGTCAATGCGGGTTTCCATTTCCATGGGTTGGAATGGAACAAAAAATTCTCAAGTCACTGATGACCCGTAAACTCCCAGCGTGTTGACTATCAGCGCAGAAGGCACAGACCCACTAGATTTCCATGCTTGGGGGACACTCTTCTCTTGTATGACAGACTTTCACCTCCTGAAACTGGTTCCACACACTGACACCACAAAAACGCAGAGGTCGGTCTGTCCAAGGTGGTTGGATCACGTCAGATGCACTTTTAAACCAAGGTGGAGAGAAAGCTGAGAGCTCATCAGCCCAGGTTCTATCACAGATTGCCTTGCACAAGACTTGCAGCTCTCTCGAAGGACATTCACAAACTGTTTTTATTTTCAGAACTTGAATCAAGTGGCACTTTTTAGCGCGGGGGCTCAGTCTTTGTATTCTGCTTGAGATGGGGTTATATGTTTGTCTAAATGTTGTATCGATCACACCCACTTCCTGCAGATTGCCCCCCCTCACCATCCCCTATAGTTTTCAGGTCTTCCAGTTTCCACATTATGTGTCTGTTGGCATACTCAAGTTGTTTTAATGCGGGCATTCGTGGTTGCGGGCTCCTTTTTACACACACGCACACCTGGGTGTACACACACCCACACGGATATTCACCAACACTATGACGTTTGCATAAGAACTCAGAAAGAAGTAGCTGCATGCTCATCTATACACACTAACAGGCCTTCCTGTACATATATCCCACTACACAAATAAATACACATGCCGCAGTGTGTGCACACATGCATGTACAGGATATGAATGAACACAGAGGCATGCAGAATGCAATCTACAGACAGGCATAAGTGTGGTTCATAAGCTCTCAGACATGCCTTCACAGCACTTTATATGTACAGACATGCCTGCATTCAGTTGTGTACAGAGACAGGTGTGCATGTGTTTTAATTTTCAACGCAGGTGCAAACTAAAAGCTGAATGGAATAAGCTGGGTGCCCGGACCTGTAGGCAAGCCATTATTGTGGCTTTAAACCCTGAAAATACAGCCCTAAATATAAGACTAGCTAATTTCATTCAGCAAGCATACCGTAATTTTAAGCAAAAGAGGTCCCATTAAGCTTCCCCCCCTATTCTTTTTAACCATTTAACTCACCTTATAACATACTCCAACTTCTAAGGAGGACAAAACGAAAAGAGCACGTGCAGTATCCCTAAAAATATTGGGTTGTTTCTATATGCATGATGCTACTGACTGCGAGAGTTTTGTTTTTTTCCTGGAAACAAAGGTCCTAAGCCTAGAACAATTTTTTCAAAGCAATGTAATATAGACCACAATCGGACACTATATGCACTTATTCTTATACCCAGCCGGGCAAAGAATTTATTAAGAAAGATAGGACAAATATCCAAAATATAATTTACAATTTGACAACAAACATTTGACGTTTGAAGTAAGGCACAAGCCTGTGCCGTACTTAGAGATAGAGGAAAGTTGTGAAAGAGGGTGCAGAGGAGGGGACAGTTTACGTCAGGCAAAGAGAAAGTTTGAGCGAAGCTGGATACTGCATTGAGATTGAAATTGGCAGTATTCCCCATTTGAATCTCAATGCAGTATCCAGCTTCGCTCAAACTTTCTCTTTGCCTGACGTATAAGAATAAGTGCATATAGTGTCCGATTGTGGTCTATATTACATTGCTTTGAAAAAATTGTTCTAGGCTTAGGACCTTTGTTTCCAGAAAATAATTGATACCCATGGTCCCGAGCCATTTAGTGGGTCCCCCTTGTTTTTTTACAAAACTGACTGCGAGAGTAACACAAAAGGTGTGAAGAGTTTTGTATACTATGTGTCAACCAACCTTCCCTTGGGTTCACTACATATTTGTGTTTTTAAATCCTACTTTTAAATGTTATGGAACAAGGAGGCTCAAGATGTGTACGATCTCTATTTTTATTACGACTGTCAATAACTGATCGCCTTTCTGTATTTATTTTAACATTTGGTACATAATGTGAACACTGTATTCTTCTTTTAAAGATATCCATGTTATATCTAAATAAAGATATTTGATTGATTGATTGAGGTGTGCATGTGTACTGCAATGGGGTCTGTGTACACGGCTGTACACACACAAATGAAATGTTCTGTTTAATCGCATTTTTTTTTATCTACTTTGCTCATCACAGATTCCATGGCACGCATGCACGCTTAAATATTGTGCACACTCAGACCTTAGCCATCTCACATGGCCAAAAAGCAGCAGTACTCCTGCCCTCAAGAATCAGCGCCACACTCTACCCTCTATTTTAGGGGATACTTCCCTCGCATTGCCCATATATGGCTGGCAAACGTTTTGCAAAATTTTGCTCCTCAATGGGAAATAAATCACTTCATAGCAAGAATTTCTATATGCTCATAGTAAACTCAACCAAGTGGGAAAATTTACCCTGAACTGTTCTCTGCAAGCTTACCATCTGCAGAGGTTCTCTATGCACAATGGCATTACACAGGCGAAGAGCACTGGCTGTTTTCTGCAAAGTGTATCTTACGCAGAACCAATTTGTTAGTGTTAAGTAATATAAACTGGAATCAGGCTTGGACCCGGTGAGAGCTGCAAAGTGGAAAAAGCATCAAAATGCCGTAATGACGCGCCTTCCCACAACTCCTTGCTGTCCGTCCTCCACATCGCCCACATGGTGCCCTCTCACATCACGCAAGACAAGACTGGCATGCATGAAGCCAAAATAAAAAAAACAAGCACAATCACAATAACTCCCTCCCCTCCGTACTTTGGACCGGCTCATCCACCAGGCAAAGCCCATAAGGCCCTTGAGGAAGATGATGGATAGATGGATGTGAAGGGTGATGAAAGGGCACAGGGCATCTCTGATCTGACGGGCAAAGCTTTGGGAGAGGGAGAAGACCACCAGCAACTGTGGAGCGAGACGGAGACAGAGGAGGAAGAATTGAGACTGAAAGGAAAGTGAAGAGCAAACAAGCATATGGTTCAAAGTAATAATAATGAAAAGTAAAAAAAAACAAAGTACATCAGATCAAAATGTAGGCTGGAGGTGGCACAGGACCAGTTAGTCAGGGGCTGAGCTAGTAATGCAGGGCAAAGGGCTGGGTAGGCAGGAGCGGAGCTACTAATTTAGTAGTGGGGCTAATTGGACAAGGTATTGCTAGATAGGCAGGGGTGGAGCTACTTACGCGGGGGTGGGGCTAATTAGGCAGGGCTAAGTGGGCAGGGCGGTGCTAGATAGTCAGGGGTGGAGCTACTTATGCAGGGGTGGGGCTACTTAGGCAGGGGTGGGGCTAAGTGGGCAGGGTGGGGCTAGATAGTCTGGGTGGAGCTACTTATGCAGGGGTGGGGCTACTTATGCAGGGGTGGGGCTAAGTGGGCAGGGTGGGGCTAGATAGGCTGAGGTGGAGCTACTTATGCAGGATCTGGGCTAGTTATTCAGGGTAGGTATTTGGTTAATCGGGTGTAGTGTCCGGCTACTAAGGGGCAAGATTTGCAAACTCAGGTCCTGTGCACTCAGGAGCAGGGTTAGTAATTCAAGGGCAGGTGTGGTTATTCTGGGGAAGGTGTGGTCATTTGTGGAATGGTTAGTTAATCATCTATAGGGTTTGTCAATGAAGTATGCACTTGAGACTCACTCTCACTTCTATTTACCCATGTGATGGGCATTTTCAGAAACAACCTTCTCACGGGATACAGTGCCAGCCACCCAGTTGAACCCAATGCCGGTCTGCTCAATGATGGGGCTCCAGCATCACCCTCGAGACTCCCCGCCTCCATTTCTGAGAAGCAGACATTAGTCACGCCTCTTTGTGAGAAAGACCTTCAATTTCAGGTGCAGTCCTATATTGCAGGATGACCGGATCAACATCGGAGTCCACGACGCTCAGCCAGCATTATCGATGCTACCCCCCTACCTCTACAGCTGCCTCTGAGAGCAGACATTCGAGAGGCGAGCGCTGTGTGTTTAGAGTGATGGAAGGACACTAAGAATTGTGGTCCTGTGGTCAGGCGTTGAATGTTGAAGGCGGGCACGATAGATGGCACCTTGGTGATGAGTTGTAGCGGTACACACAAGGCATGTTGGATGTTATGGTACAGGTGATGGCTGGAGGGTGCCTCTGTGAGGTGGAGCGGACCCTCAGATTAGGGCTGGGCTGTCCTTGTTATCGGGCAGTGCCCGTAAGATGCTGCTGGCAGGTACCCCTGTGATGAGAGCTCCGCAGATGAGGACTAGAAGTATCCCAATTGAGTGACGAGCCTCTGTGATGATGAGGCCTTCTCCCAGAGATGAGGGCTGGTGGGTGCCCTGTCAAGGTATGCCACTCTAGAGTCTTACAGATGAGGGCTGGATACAGGACTTGCCCTTGTCAATAAGTGTTGTTCTCCAAGCGGGGCCTGGGTGGAGGGTAACCCAATGATGAAGAGTTTTACAGAGGAAAACTGGATAGAGTGTGCCTTACGAAGGACTGGTGTACAGGTGACAGGTCTGTGCTTTTTCTTTTCAAGCCATTCGGTTTGGACTGGTGTTTTCAAACCATTGGTGTGACTTATTTTCTGCAAGAAGGGAAGTGTCAACAGGCCTTGGTACATTCAGGTTCTCTGGAGGCTTACATCTTTAAGGCAACCCAACCATAAAACATCCCGGGCTATGCAGTTTGGACGGAATGGATAGAGGGTGAACAAGCACTTAAAACAAATGAGGGGAGAGGAGCTGGCCTAACGACTAGGGCGCTCGCCCTCGGACCTGGAGATCTGGGTTCGAGTCTCGGTAACGACGCCAAAACCTCCTGTGATTCTGGGCAAATCACTTAATCTTCCCGTGCCTAAAATGAATGTGTCCGTCCGTCCTCATGTAACGTAACTGGTGCTATGTAAAGCGCTCTGATACCCGATTCACTTCGGGTCTAGTTCGCGCTATTAAAACTCTGTAAAAAAAAAAAAAAAATATATATATATATATATATATATATATATATATATGGGGGAGGGTTGAGATGCCTTGGAGAGGTCAGAGGACACTGAGAGAGGGGAGAGATGGGAGAGAGCTTGTGGCTAGCAGAGAGGGGACAAGGAGAGACATGATAGGACAAGGGCAATGAGGTGAGAGGGCTGACAGGAGAGAGTGAATCATAGAAATGAGAGGGCTGACAGGAGGGGAGTGAATCAGAGGGAGGAGAGGGCTGACAGGAGGGGAGTGAGTCAGAGGGAGGAGAGGGCTGACAGGAGGGGAGTGAATCAGAGGGAGGAGAGGGCTGACAGATGTTCAGGTGGTGAAGCAGTGAGCAGCGGATGAATAATGTAGCCGTTCAGCGGCCTCCAGAGAGTGTCCCGTGCAGGGCGAGTCCTTACCTCCTTGAGCCGCTCCATGTCCCTCAGGTAGAAGCCGATGTAGAACAGACTCAGGTACGAGTTCACAAACTGAAACTGCGGAAAGGAGAGAAGGAAACGTGAGTGTCAGTAAGAGAAACTCGCCCACCTGCGCGGTCTCCCCGCCCATTCATGAGAAATGTGCCCACCGAGCAGAGCCTATTGTACCCCCATCCTTCCAAAAGCAGCCACAAGTCAGTCCTGCACAGATAAGATAGTCACCCAGAGGGCTGTTATATAGTATGCGAAAGCGAGGTCTTCAACTGAAAGCACACACCAACTTCTAGGCGCTCTGAACATTTGTGGTCATAAAGTTAGGGCTCGTGATGGACGCTGCTATGACAGTGGCAGAGACTAAAGCTTGTGCTTAGATTTAAACTAACAAACTACAGGCCTTAAGCAGCGAGGCCCCTACCTAGCCATCCTGCTGCAGGGCCAACTTATTCATCCTGCCAGCAGGGTAAATAAAACATCTCAGCTGGGCAAGAGGGTAAATGTAAATGTAAATGTAAATGTGTTTGTATTTATATAACGCACTTTTACCCGGAGGCGTCGTAGCGCTGTATTCATACCGCTGTGGAGCCCATCCTGCCTTTCCTGTGAAATGTCCACTCCTGGGCACCCCCAGGGTGAAGCCAGGCATCCAAGTGCTGCTGGGGCCGTTGTGGAGATTAAGCAAGCTATTGCCCACAGTCACAGAGTGGGACCCATGATTAGAATAGGCACCGAGGCGAGAATTATCAGGTCCGGGGAAATTGAGTCCAAGAGCCGCCGAGGCGGGAATTGAACCCTGGTCCCGGGCCAGACCTCTGCATCAGGGTCTGCCGCTCTAAACATTGAGCCACGCTTCTCCACTACAGAGTAGGCATGTCGAGAACCAGAGAGAAGTGTCTTGCCCATCTGCAACTGAGCACAAAGAAAGATGTAATGCTGGGGCCGCTCTCTAGGAAGTACTGAGTTAAAAAAGGGAAATAGGCCTGTAGGGGAGGAATATAGCTGTGAGGCAGGTAAGATATTTAAAGAGATAGACAAGGAGGTGGAAAAGGAGAAAGAGGTGCAACAGAAATGAAAAGAGAAGTAAAAGCAGACAGGAGAGAGAGGGGTAGAGGGAGGAACAGGAAACAGACAGTATGTTAGAGAAAGACAGATGATAGATAAGTCAATCATATAGTCAGAAAAGATCATAGAAAAGACAGAACAAATTCCAAAGTGACAGACAGGTAACTGATAAAGACTGACACAAGACATCAAGAAGATAAAAGGAAGAGGAGAAAGAATCTAAAAGAACAGAAGATTGAAGACAAAGAGAAGAAACACTCTGACGATAAAGATTGTGAAAAGAGAGAAAGACGTTATATATCTACAGACAAAGGAATGAAATATAATCTGAGAAACACAAAATAAAATGCTCAAAATAGATCTAGGGACGGGACAGAGACTAGTGTATAAACTGCATCAAGAAAAGGAATGAAGAAAACAGAAAAATCCAGAAGAGAGGTCTAGACAATAAAAGCATATTGATGACACCGGGATCAAGAGAACAGATGTGTCTAGAAAGGAAAGGGCTCTAAGAGAAAGAGAAGGACCTCTTTGAAGAAAGACGCCAAGAAAAGCGAATCTAGAAGAGAGATATTTAAAGGCGAGATGCCCCCAGAAAAGAAAATGCTCTAGAAAGGAGGAGGATCTAGGAAAATGATCTAGAAGAGAAACAAGAGGATAACGGGAATAATGGAGATGAGTATTTTAGGTGAAGGAGAGACTTTATAAGGAAGAGAGTATGTAGATAAGACAGACATATAGATGAGAGGGTATTTGGAACAGGAGTGATTTAGGTAAGAATGCTATCTAGAAAAGAGACATCTAGAAGAGAGGGAAGGAGGAGGGTTGGTACTGCGAAGGATGATCGCTATAAGCTGGACTGGTCTGAGTAGAGGTTTAACTTCTAGGACCTCAAGGCACCATGTCGAGGATGAGATACGTGGGCGTCAGAAGTGTTAAGAGAGGAAGAAAATAACCAGGACATAAGGAGCTAGAAACTGGATATGTCACCAAGGGAGACAAAGTTGGATGTTCTTTCCTGGTGGAAACTGTGCAACCATAGCCTTCGGCTTCCACAAATGTGTTTGTTACGGTTTGCGCTCACTGCTAACATTCAGCGGTGTTAGCAGTGGTCTACCTTTGTGCCCAAAACTGTGTAGGGATTGCAGACGGTGCTAGTGTTGTGTTAAGGTCACTGCAGGCAGCGCTCTTATGTTGTGCTACAAAGAGACACTAGATCTTAACAAGTGGTCATCAAAACTCCTTGTTGCTAGGGCAAATGGAGTGTCTGATTATCTAAAAAGTCTTATTGACTTGGGTTAAAAAATCCTTGAACCACAAATAGCTCCCTGGGACAGCTGTGGTTTTTGTTAAAAACGCTTTACCTTTAAATTAGGCCAGTTCTACCTCAAAAAAACTCCAGAGCATCCATTCTTGCAACCAACAAAAGAATTTGAATTGTATTCTAATGAATATTTGTAGCCACAATTATTGGGGGTTTTCAAACAGGCGAAATTCATCTATATTTCAGCCTGTAGAAAAAGTAGGGATGGTTGGCAGGTGAAAAAACTCAAGCCCAAAGCCAAACACAATTGCTTTTATGAGCTCTATCAGGGGCCAGTTAATGGAATTACTTAAATGGTAATTGCATTAAGATAATTCCATTGCCTGGCCTCTGTCAGAGCAATTGAAAGTAACTTCCGAAGCAGGAAACCTATGCGCTGTGTCTGCCCGCGGGATCTTCCTGGCCCTGTGGTGCTCAGGACAGGCTCGCTTTCCTGGGAACTTGATTCAAGCAGAGCCAGGGGCTGGGCTGTCTGGCTAACTTCATCCGACTACCACTAAGGTAAGGGCATTGCTCGGACCTGGGAAGCGCTAGAGTGCATAAGTGAACCTCGTTTCTCGCATTCCGCTCTATGAGGAACGAGGAATACTGGTTTCATTGTAACCTTAGACTGTGGCCTTGAAACCAGACACAAACCATGGAATTGCAGGAGGTTTGGCATCCGCTTAAAGCGGTTACAACATAAATAAATCTATCACCGTACTAATAAATTCACTGACATTGTTTCACCATAGCCATGCCACTGGGTACCACTTTGTTACTATCCACAACAAAGAGGTGGTTTACAAAAGCATTAAGTTACATGAATTACGAGCTATAAGCAAGCATTAGCACAGACTATCACTCGCTTTGTGTATACTGTTGGATGCTGCTATTGGCTATACTACCAAGATGGCTGCCAAGATGTTTAGCAGCATAATGATGAAACATAACGACATAAGGCGTTGCCATCTTTAAAGTATGAAAACGTATTCTATACTTTCAAGGTTGCTGTCGGATTAAGTTGACCAGCAATGAAAGAATGTGAGCATGCTCTCAATCACGCTGAGAAATGAGCAGAAAATGCATGGAGCGCTTAAAAAGAAAGGAATGTCGGAAAGAAAAAAAAGAAAAAGTAGTGTAGTGACATCAGCAGTATCAAATGAAAAGTGAGCGCAAACAAGCAATGCCCTAGGGGCGGGACATAAACAAAATTAGGAGGCAAGTCATCCAATAAGAGTAGTGAATTGAGATTGACTAGTAAGCCATCAAATTATTAGCAAGCAGCTGATCTAAGCCTACTCTTTGTAGAGATGTGGCACAGCGGCTAGGGCAGCTGACTCAGGAGAACGGGGCTCACGGTTTGAGGAAGAGGTGTGGCGCCGCGGCCAGGGCGACTGACGCTGGAATCTGGGGATCACGGTTCGATCCCCGGCTCCGGCGGCATGTGAATCTGGGCAATAGCTCGCTTAATCTTCCCGACGGCCCCCAGCGCCTAGAGACCCTAACGGGTGATTGTGCGCTTTACAAATGTGGATTATTATTATTATTATTATCCCCGGCGGCAGCTCAGCACCATGAGTCTCTGGGCAATAGCTCACTTAATCTCCCTGATGGCCCTCAGAGCCTTTGAAACCTTAAGGGGTGATATGTTCACGCTTTACAAATTTGGCTTATTATATTATGAAATATGGATTATGGTACCTGCGGCCGGCAGCTTAAGCTCTCTGTAGTAAGCCCGTAAGACAGCATAGATAAAAAAAAAAACATGCTCACCAGAACCATCTTGATGATCAGGTGTTTCTCGTAGGCACTCTGCAGTCTGTAATTTTCTGTAAGACAAAGAGGAAGGAAAGGTGATGATTCTCTCTGAAGATAAAGTAAGCAGTGCAATATAAGAGGCGTATTTGTAGAGTACACATTCACCCCAAAGAGGCCTCCTGGAGCTGTTTACATAAAGGATACATATTGTTACTGAACTTGATTGTGCACATTTTTTCAACCCTGGAAAGATGAAAGATTGTGCAAAGTGGAGTAGTAAACGTAGTGTGTCTTTTCAGAAGGTATAAGTTCCCGAAAAAGTCACAAAAAGGTTTGTGTTACAAAATAACTTCTTTACGGGGTAAACACCCATTACAACGCGGTAATGACACCGCAGTGCCATTACAACTCATGTTTTACAACGCAAGTCATTACCACGACTTGCGCTGGAGGGCGCTCAAGACTAAGGAATAGTAGATTTACTATTCCGACACCTTCCCTACTGTACGTAGGCTGGTGTTGGAATAGTACATTTTACTATTCCTACGTCCAGCACCCTACAGCGCAAGTCGTGGTAACGACTTGCGTTGTAAAACCTGCGTTGTGATGGTACTGCAGTGTTTTCTGCCGCGTTGTACCATCATACATCCTCTTTACGGACTCTCAAATTTCTATTAACTATAAATGTATGCGAACAGGGCCCGGCCATGCCAATCAGTAATTGAAACTGGCTGCCCCAGGAGGATTTGAAGCCATTGATTTTTACAAAGTCAGAAGTATGTGGCAAGGTGGCACAAACCTATCATTGGATGTTGTCTTGAAAACAGATGTAAATGCCACTGGAATGACTCCCACTTCCTTCAGTCCCATCCATTCATCTAGACATGCAGTGCTTCGGGCACTAGAAAAGCTGCCCCAAACTCCATCCGCTGGGAAGGACCATATTCTCGCGCACAAAGCTGGTCCTTGGTCGAATAACACCCGGGCACAAATAAATGTGGCATCCGCACTGAGGCTGATGAAAAATGAGGCAGAAGGGGGACTCCTTTTGTGAGGGGGCACTGCTGAGTCATACCCTTAGAGCAGCAGCTCATGTGTCTCTGTAGATTGGCACCCTGGGCCAGGGCTCAGCTCGCCCACGTCAAAATCCAGTCCTGCTCTTGTCACAATCATATCTCTACACAATCATATATACTTATTTTCAAGTATCTGTGTATGTCATTGATTCATGCATTCGTTTTCTAAATGGCTAACATATATTTTTAGGTCGAGCTAGACGTAAGCAATGCGAAGCATTGCTTAGTCTGCGAAGACATCTATTGTCACCCGTTTCTGGGAATGAGGACAAGAGGGTGCACGAGCGCAGATTGCACCTCGTGGGCGCGCACGGCGCTGTGCCCCTCTCCTGCCTCGGAAGCACCAACACGCATGCGCATACCCAGAGAGACACACACACACACACACGAGCACCCATGCACGCACCCATACATACAGAGAACCCACCCCCGCCGTCGCATACACACACATGCGCGCACACACACTGCATACACACACTGCATACACACACGCTCCCCCCTTACCTCACCAGAGACACACACACGAGCGCACATACACACACGCACGCATACAGAGAACCCACCCCCGCCGTCGCATACACACACACTGCATACACACACGCCCCCCCCCCTTACCTCACCTCACCAGGCTCTTTTCTTGTCCTGTTTTCATGTGGGCTCCTTCTGCCCGGCTCCCGATGGATGGGCGGGCGGGTGCCGGAGAAGCGACCAAGAACACTCTGCGCCTGCGCGGAAGTGCACGCGCCCGCCTGACGTCACTTGTTTTGCTTGTTATTGCTAGAGTTGTAATCTACAAAAGCACCATGCACTAACAGGGAGCCCCTTTTAATAAGCGCTTCCATGTGGGGGCAATACTACAACCTCCTTCTGTTCCTGAGCGCGTGCCATCAGGTGGACCCTGAATGCACACGTTCTTCGTAAACATCTTTCCACAACCACGGAATGCACGACAGTGAAGCGACGGTCCGTATCTCTGATTAAGACTTGTTTTGTTTCTACTTTTTTCAAACCAAGTTCTTCAGCGGAAACACTAGTAGTGTGCTCGTTTCTCTGCTGCACTATTTCAGAGTTCAGGCAAGTATAATAATATTTGAGGAGCCATAGAGCACTATAAAGGAGCAGTAAAAAATGCACCAACTATAGCGAGTAACCTGTCAGCTGTGCGCAAAGGGTCTGGCTTTCACTCCAAGTCGGAAACAACCAGCAGAGAGTCCAGAAGTCAAAGGAAGGTCACTTCCCACCAGAGAGCAGAGTGGGATGGATGTGCCAGTGCCAGCCCAGTACACACACCATGTGCTCCTCCGGGGGCATACTGCGCCATGGTACCGTAGCAGAGGTACCCCAGGAACAATGCGGTGCTTACCGTGACCGTGGCAGGAACACCGCTGGAATAATGCGGTACTTCAAGGTGTAGTGTCGGAGTCATTCCTAGAATAATGCGGTGCTTTCTGCTACCGGTGCAGAGACACTCCTGGAATAATGCAATGCTCTACGGTGAAAGGGCAAAGGCATTCCTGGAATAATGCGGTGCTTTCTGGTACCAGTGCAGAGACACTCCTGGAATAATGCAATGTTCTACTGTGAAAGGGCAAAGGCATTCTTGGAATAATGCGGTGCTTGCCGGTGCCTGGCAGGCGGAGCCTTAAGCGGTGCTTTCTAGCATCTTGGCAGCTGCACCCCTGAAATAATGCGGTACTCTCCGGTACCCTAGGCAGACGCCCCCCCTGGAAAAATAATGCGGTGCTCTCGGTACCGTGACAGACGCACCCATGTACTTATGCGGTTTCTTCTATAATTTTAGGGAAATTGCCCACGAAGGGGTCCCCAATCTTCATGTCTATACTCGTGTGCAGAAGGCCGCTCACCACATGCTTGGGGCTAGTACTGGTGCCCACTGCAGCCCTGTCAGAAGTGCAGCCTCCCAGGCCATGTGGTCGCAGAAACGCCTCCAGCCGAGACTCACGCGCTGCCATCCTTTTACCGGATTCCCGGTGCTTGCAAAGATCAGGGCTCCGACACACAGAAGGACCGAATGGACGTATGCGGCGATGGAAAGGCCGGAGATAGCCTGACGCTAAAGCGTCGCGAGTGGCAATACAGCGCTATCGAACTCAGACTTAACACATCTGTCAGCCTTCAGTTTCAGGTCCAACACGTGCACTCTGTCGATTCTACAATCTACGTAAACTCCCGCAATGATCAATGCGAAGAGAGACCTCACACGACCAGCCAGCCGGAAAACGGGTTATTAGAGATAAATAGAGGATTAAATACCAATTTAGGAACGCCATCATACAGGAGCAAGGAAGAGCTCTTATTCGGGCAGTAGCTGAACAACCTGCACGGAACTCAGATTTGCATAAACGGTTCAAAATCACGAATGCAAACGAACACAAGAAAACCTATTTTACTGTAGAGGCTTGACGAGCACAGAACGAAACACAGGAAGGAGATGTAAAATGGACCTTATAATGTTCCTGTGTACATTTCAACAGGATATCATTAGACTGAGAGGTGTCTCGCCTGGAAGCGATTGGGGGGGTGGGGGGGCTCTTATTTTGTGTGTTTTTTGCGTTAATATTTACCTGTCACTACCTCGCTACCTGAAAGGCGAGCGATTCATTCTTTATCCTTCTATGGGAATGAAGGGGCGAGGTAGACGATTCACATTATTAATTATCTGTAACCAATCATCTGTATTTCACTTCAAAGTGCGCAGAAACTATTCCAAGGCGCACAGATGCAGGTTGTTCAATGCAGAATCTGTTCAATTCCCGCAGTGCCGGCAGGATGTCAGCTCACCCAGCCCAGCTGGTTGCACGCAAAACAGGTTTCTGCCGCAACATGTTGTTCGCCGCGTTCTCCGTGCGTCGTGCAGATATGCTGGTCAATGTCACATACCAAGAAAGAGAAAAGGAGTACCAAGTCCAAAGAAAGCGCCGGGATCACTCATTCTTGTGACTTACTGCATAGATGACGACGATGCCAATAAGAATGGAAATAACAACAACAATAATAAAACATAATATTAGCGTTATGGTTACGGTCATTATTATGTAAATACCCCGCCTTAATAAAAAAAGTCTTATTTGGGTTCTTTCCCTCTCCTGTCCTCTCATTTTGGCTCATGGGGAAGTGCGGTGGGGGGCATTACGGAATCAACTCCTCCCACCACCCCCGTAATTTATACTCTGTTAATTAAGATATCTTTTCGGCTGTGTGTGCTCTAAAAACGAATGCTTAATTTATGTAATGAGTCAATTAAGTAGCATTCCAACATATGCTCTACATGCCCTGAAGGTGTCCTCCGTCCCAGGTACTGCTTTCGATGTCACGAATAGCGTCTAATTAATTTCGCATGCATATGGATCTATTCAGCAGCTCCCCTTTGTGAAAGCAAATGTAATATTTATTTTCCTAATCTTTGCGCGGATATCCGTGCTGATTGTTCACGCGGAGGTGACTTTTCAAAACGGAACGGAACTATCTCAGAGCACGTGCCTTCCCTGTTTAAAAAAAGACTTTGTTCTATACACACGGGTGCCTTAGTATATTTTTAAAATATACGCTGATAAATATCTACATGTTTGCTAGATCGATTGCTTTCCTTTAATTTTTGTGGCTTTCTGCCCTCTGTTAGACTCGTTTTTTGTGCCTTTCTGCCCTCTGTTAGATTCGTTTTTACCTTGTTTTTCTGCCCTCTGTTAGACTCGCTTTTTGTGCCTTTCTGCCCCCTGTTAGACTCGCTTTTTGTGCCCTTCTGCCCTAGGATAGACTCGTTTTTCCCTTGTTTTTGTGCCCTTCTGCCCTCTGCTAGACTCGTTTTTCCCTTGTTTTTGTGCCCTTCTGCCCTCTGCATCACCACATCACTCAGCGCTACCCCAGCATCACTCAGCACCACCACATTATCACTAAGCACCACCACATTATCACTAAGCACCACCACATTATCACTCCGCGCCACCACAGCATCACTCAGCGCCAACACAGCATCACTCAGCGCCACCACAGCATCACTCAGCGCCACCACAGCATCACTCAGCGCCACCACAGCGTCACTCAGCGCCACCACAGCGTCACTCAGCGCCACCACAGCGTCACTCAGCGCCACCTCAGCGTCACTCAGCGCCACCCCAGCGTCACTCAGCGCCACCCCAGCGTCACTCAGCGCCACCCCAGCGTCACTCAGCGCCACCCCAGCGTCACTCAGCGCCACCCCAGCGTCACTCAGCGCCTCCCCAGCATCACTCAGCGCCACCCCAGCATCACTCAGCACCACCCCAGCATCACTCAGCACCACCCCACCACCACCTCAGCACCACTCAGCACCACCACAGCATCACTCAGCGCCACCCCAGCATCAATCTGCGCAACCATTCAACAACTGGTACAAATATGTTCTCTCAATGTTTCAAGCTTTATTACAAATGTCACAAAAAGATGTTAATATTTCACTTCTGTTCTTGGATTTGCGCCACAATAAAATACACTGAACATAGTCTTCACAAAAGTTATTTACAAAGGTTTAAGCTATTGCCATTATAAATTACAATCAATTTTATTTAAGTATTAATTATTTAAAAAAATTAAAAGCCATTGTAATTTGTAATATCAATACATCCAAGTCACATATATTCAAAACATGTTGCATTACAAATGCTATAGGTGTCACATTTGCGAAAGTTATAACTATTGGCATTGTACATGACAAAGCTATTAATTTAGCTATTTTCAAAACCAACACATAAATAAAAAAAATTGTCATTTACAAGACCAATAGCTCAAACTTTGCTAATGCGAGACCTATTGCATTGCAAATGCTTGTTATATCTGCCGGTGGTCCGCTGGACCACCACCCGCACCCTCTGAGGCTGCCCAACATGATTCCTAAAGGGGAATATGCCCTTTCACACCCCGCCTCTTTGCAATTGAGACTAAGTTGCCATAAGTGTTTAATGAGTCTGAAATATTTTTTCCAGCTTGCAACGTCCACTGCAATTCACTGTTTCGCCTTCGCAAAGTCTGAAGTTGTGAATCACAGGCTTTGCTTCTGCAAGTCCAAGTCTGGCTCTCAGCAGCAGCTGGTGAAATAAGGCTCTTTTAAAAAAAATAACTTATGTTTGGTCAAGATTATTTGGAGCCTAGCATCACAGTAGCACACACCAGAGAGATGGGTCGATATCCTTGACTTCTAGGTGTCCAGAAGGGCATTTACTGGAAGATCCTTCCCCCGACCCGCGCCAGTTTAACCATAAGAGTCATCCTAACTCACCAGCTGATGACTCTCGGTTTTGGCTCCTAGACATTGTTCCCAAATACTTAAACTTCCAAGCATTCAGATGTTTTTCATTTTCCCGATACCACACATGGTCCTTCTGAGACTTATTACATATTACAGATGTGTCTTTTGGAAATACATTACAGGCCTGTTAATCTTACAATATTCAATCAGACAACATTGCAGGCCTAACTTGGTTCTCTCGAAAATTATTAGAGTCGCTCATGAATGCTGATACTGCAATAGGTGGAGTGGTGTGGCTCACTGGTTAGAGGCGGCAGACCCGTAAGCAGAGGATGGCCCGGGACCAGGGTTCGATTCCCGACGCGGCAGGGTCGTGGACCAGGGTCAGCGGGCTCGATAATTCTCGCCTCGGTGCCTACTCTAGTCAGAAACCACACTCGGCAACTCTGGGCATTAGCTTGCCTCATCTTCACAACGGCCCCCCAGACCGCCGGGGATGCTTGGTCGCACCTTAGAGATACCCATTAGGGACCATCTCTCAGGGTGAGCCAGGGCGGGTTCCCCAGCGGTCGAAGCGCGGAGATACTCCTCCGGGAGTTGATTCTAGCGCTATATAAACCCACAATTAAATTAAATTAAATTAAATTAAAAATTAGGAGGACACCTTGGAGGCCAGAAATTGCTGGCGGGGGTCACTGAGAAACAATTTAACAGGACAAACCTGTCAAAATAAACTGAAGGAAAATACCTGGAAAATTCTGATGCATTTAGAAATTCATGCAAAACCCACCAATTCCACGTGGGATTAATTGTGTTCAGAGGGAATATAGAGTATGAGGTATTTACAGTGCCTGGTACATACCTCACACCTATCCGGGGCACAAGCAAGTTATCAGGGCCAATAAATGGATGAACGTCTTACACCTGACATGCAACAGCTTGAGCTCTCAGTGCATCAGCTGTGTAAATGGAGAGCTGGTTTTACAGCATGCTATTGTAAAAGCAAAGTACACATTGTTCACTTGTTGTTGTTTGGGAATCTTAACAGTTTTGGCCAACCATAATCTTCCACTCATGCACCCCAGGGATCAAGGTATTTGGTTATAGATGGAAAAAAGGTGTAATCTGCTTCTGTGAAACCCTCCCCTCTAAATGCCTCAATCCCCGCCATTACCGCCCAAGTAATCCTCTGTTTTACTGTACATCTCCTCCCATCCTTTGGGAAGAGTCGTAGTGGGCGAGAACATACCCATGTCGTTGAGCCAGTACGCTATCTTCCTGTACACCTCGTCGCAGGTGGCCACGAACACCGCCAGGATAATCTTGGGGAGGAAGCGCACGATGCGTGGCAACTCCTTGATGCTGAGGGCGAATTCCTGTCCGAATAAAAGAGCAGGAAAGGGGGGCACAACAGAAAAATCAGGATCAATCAGAGAACCTGCCTTTGGATCACCTCAATAAACCTTATACAAACTAGAAACAGGTAATTTGTCTCTGTGAGAAGTTGTACTGGACACTTGTCATGAAGGGTTTTGTGTGAAGAGTTCACATAGATTTGACTCAAATCAAAATCAACTTTATTCGGTTTTCATTAAGAAAGCCATAAAAGTACAAATATACAAATAAAAACATTTTTATAAAACATTAAATTCATGATATGTAAAAATTGATCTCTCTTAAAAAGGACTAGACATTTACTAAGGTCCATATTAAAGGCAGCTCTATGAATTTCATAGGTTCATATGATGCCTAAGGCACAATTTTAGGTAATGTGCCACAGATTTTGACACTAAGCTGTTTTCCAAAAACTGCAACGCCAGGTATGCAGGGCGGCATCTTCGAAGCTTCATTACTTTTAAAATAGGTAAAATCCATCTTTTACGGAGTGGCATGTAAAATTTACAAAAGAAAACTACATGAATTGTGGACTGAGGCGAAATGAAGTCACAGGGGCACGCTGTCATATTATGTGTCCAAACATTCTGGGAAGGGAATAAAACCATAATATGAAAGAGATTAAACCTAAAGCGGGTGAGGAGAAGTTTTTCAAATTGCGTCAGGTCATGCTGCAGATAAGGTTGGATAGATGGAGCCGATTGTATCATTAGACAGTGTTGAACTGATGTCTTTCTTATTTCGGTCATTATTCGTAGTTGGTTTAGATGAGACAGGCATAGCTTTTTTAGATCCTTTTTTGTTATATCTGTTATTGACTGTGGTTCATCAAAAAACCTCAAAAGACCAATATCTGCAAAAAAAGATTTTACGTAGCATAACCATTTTATCCTTTTCATATATTCTAGTTTCGCACAGTCCTCAATGATTGCTCTTGTGAGCTGGCATTCGTCCGTAGCCCATATTCTGCGCCACAACATTATGGGCTGGATCTTAATAAGATCTGAGATATGATCCACTCCAAGTTCTAAATGGCACCCAAAGGTAGTTGTGCTCTTTGGGACAGCTAATAGGAATTTTAAGAAGGAATTTTCGACTTTCTGTATTTGTTCGACGTTTGTTATTCCCCAAACTCCTGCTCCAAAGATCGCCGTGCTAATGCATTTTGCATTATAGATTTTAATCATCTCGGCCAGGGGTCTTTTTCCTAGATGGAGAGAGAATGCTTTTAAAGCGCCGACTGTTCTTATAAGTGACAGCTTGCGTGAGATGATTGCTTCTTTCCATTTGAACTCTTCGTCAATAGTGATGCCAAGATATGAGTAAGTTTTAGTTCTTTCAAGGGGCAGTTTATCCACAAAAATTGTCTTCACTTTTTTCCCCTTGGTACCGGCGTGCATCACATACGTTTTTTTTATATTGACTTTTAAGTTTAGACTTGACATAAAGGTGCAGTAGTTATTTAGGGCCCGTTGTAGCTGAATCGGGGTTCGCGCGAGGATCACCGCATCGTCGGCGTATAACAATGCCAGGATTGGTCGACGGCCCACTTCTGGGTAATCTGTTACGCCCTGTAACATTGCAGCTTCTAGTCCATTTGTGTAGAGCGTAAATAAGAAGGGGGCCAGCACACACCCTTGCCTGACCCCCTTCTGTATTGGGAAGCTATCTGTAAATTGGCCTTCTGTCCCATATCATACTTTTCCCGTGGCGCCAGAATATAACTCGCGTAGGAAGTCTACAATTGCTGGCTGGATCCCCATTTGCAGCATTATTAACCAGAGTTTTGAATGTTCCACACAGTCGAACGCTGCCGTTAGGTCAACGTAGACCATGTGTAGGCTTGATTTTTTTGCTGTTGTGTATTTTCCAGCCAGTAATGTTAAATTCAAAACTTGATCCACGGTGCTCAGGCCAGCCCTGAACCCGTATTGAAGATCTGAAAGGGCCCCGTGATCTTTTGACCACTCCTGGAGACGGTCAAGAAGTATCCTCCCTGCCATCTTTCCGACCGAATCCAGGAGGGAAATGGGGCGATAGCAGGAAGGACTGTCCCTGTTGCCCTTCTTGAAAATGGGGACCAGGATCGATGTTGACCAAGAGTTGGGGAGGTTAGTTTCTTTAGCTGCGTTCAGAACTTTGGTTAAAAGAGGGGACCAGAGATCAGGAAGGAGTTTGTATAAATCCATAGGAACGGAGTCTGGTCCTGGCGCTTTGCCGTTCTTTGCAATCTTTATAGCTTTCATTGTTTCATTAATGGTGAACTCTATTTCTATCGGGTATTTCACCAAAGGGAGGAGAGGCGGAGGAGCTAAGTCTCCGGATTTGACCTCTCCAAAGACCCCTGAGAAATGCTGCACCCAGTCCTCCGCGTTTATTGCAACATCTAAGGAAGGACCCTCATTATTTCCAGCTAAAAATGGAGTTTTAACTATTTTCCAGAAGGCTACACTGTTTTTTTGAGTGCTGCTGTTTATCAGTTGAGTCCAGAGGTTACACTGTATCTCTTTTTTCCTTTGTTTAAGTGCATTCATATATAATTTCCTTAGTTGCACTATCTCTTCTCTATTTCGATCTTTCTTTGCTAGGGCTTTCTTTAAATCTGAATAAGCTTTTGTGCACTGAGTATTAAACCAACCTTTTCTTTGTGTATTATTTTGTATTCTGGGTTTAGTTAGTTCGTTACCTATAGTTTTCACTATTGCATTGTATCTGGTCAGAATTTCAGATGCCGTTGCGGTAGAGTTTAGACAGTTGTCGATATCGATCCTGCATTTTTTAATTATTCTTGCGCTGATTGTTTCTTGGTCTAAATTACCCCATTTTAGGGTGAAACCGTTCAATCTATTTAATGTAAGTGTATCTTGGTGCAATAAGCCCAGATGGTCCTTAACTTGGTTCTTGTAATGATCAGGCTCTAGGTATGTTAATCTGAGTGGATAGTGATCGCTGAGTGCGTTTTTATTCACTTAAAAATGCTTTATGCATGTGGCGTTATTTGTAGAGACTAAGATGTAGTCAATTAATGTTTGAGCGCCTCTTCCATGAAAAGTTGGTGTAAATTGGGTTATCGGAGTCATTATCATGTTCGCAAACCCTATATCTAGCTCGAACATGATAGCCTGCATGTTATTTTCTTCCTCCGTGTGAGAAAAATGAGTTAAAAGGTTGTCTTGATCGTCTGTAATCCCACATGTGGGAGCATTACTTTTACTGCATATATGAAGGTTGAAGTCTCCGCCCCAAATTATTGAATGTGTGATTTTGGCATATTTAATTTTCAACTCGTTTGTCACAACGCTAATTTCGCTCAAAGCTTTGGTTAACTCCGCCAGACTCATATTGTTATAGAAGTTTATTATAGTATAGATAACTTGATTAGTTACTTTAATGTTAATAACCTGATAATTCTGGTGGAGTGCAATAGACGATATTTCTTGACTGGGCCAAAGATTGGAGATGTATGTAATTAGGCCTCCTTTACTTCTCCCTGATTGTGACTTCGTTGCATGGGAGAAGAATGTTCTGTATCCCACCAGGTGGATTGGGTCGTTCAACCATGTCTCCTGAAGACAGATTAGGTCATTTGTGTGAACCAGATCTAGAAAGGTTTTCTCCATATGCTTAGTTGCTAGGCCCGCCACATTCCAGAATAACATATTCCTTTCGACAACTGTATTAATGTTAACTGATTGAATCAACGGGTCGAAGGGTTCTGCCTCTGCTGTTATGTTTGGAGGGTTTACATTCAAAACTGTCTCGCATTGTCGTTTGTTTGAAGCAGGGTGTGACAGAATCTGCTGTCTGGTTTCGAAATTGGAATAAAGAGGACGGTCTTTAGTCTGGTTGTCTGCATTTTGAATTATAGTTTTTGGAGATTGGTCGTGTATTATGATTTTACGCAGGCTTTGAGTCTTTTCAGGCGTCTTGATCTTTGGGTTATTAGCTGACGAAAGTAGTTGTACTCTAGTATTGGGTGGAGATCTTGATGTACAAAACTGTAATAACGGTCAATCGACCATGTCTAAGCAGCTGTAATGATTGAAAGTTGGAATTCCGGTCCAGGGTTCTCTGTGGGAATATTGATATGCCCTCCTGCCATAGTTATTGCGGTCTCCTTGGTCTCTTTGGTCGTATCCCCAGTCCCCCTGAGAGTGGTACCTTTGGTTATTTCCCTGACCCCTGTCGCCCTGATTCCAATTTCTTGGTCCTTGGTCAAGTTGACTCCAGGACCAACTTGATGGCCAGTTAGGATTCTCGAAACGATGGTTTTGTCGAGGGTATAAAAAGGATAAACGTTTAACGTCTATTCCTTCTTTATTTTCTAGAGTGTCCCAAGAACAGATGTAGTCCACTGCTCGTGGGCTTTCAAAGTTGACTATTATACAATCACCATGGATTGTTTTTGGCTGGTGACCTATCCAAGAGGCCCTTCTCACCGTGGTGATTCTGGTGTTGTTATTTGGGTGATTGGGCCTGTTGATGTTTAGCCAATAGCGTGCTTTATTTAGTAAGGACCAGGTCGGTTCATCTGTGTCCTTACTTAGTTCTGGGACCCCTGTTAATATGGCTACGAAGGGTGCAGCTTCCGGTGGAAGATTTACTGATTTTGGCCATCTTTTATTAGGTCGTTCTGGTTTACTGGTTTGTCTCTGTGGTTGTTCCTGTCGGGAAGTATTTGGTACAAGTGGAATGGAAGGGGTTGTTACCGGCAGTGCTTTCGCAGGAATAGGTTTTGCAGGTGGTTGGTTTTGAGGACCTAAAGTGATTTTAACATTGTCCTGATTGGACTGAGTTTTCAGAGGAAGAGTTTGATTCATTGATTTTTTTTCTGATTCTCTTGTATTTGTATTTATGGTATTTGTGATAACCGAGTTATTCATTAATTGATTCGGTGTGTTAGTGGCGTTGATTTTACTGGAGTTGGTGGTTGTACCTATTGAGGGTGGAAAATCATTTTTCCTTGGATTAGTAGTTGTTTTGACGGTGGCGATTAGTATAGCCATTTGCTTTTCTATTACTTCGAGGCTTTTTTGTACAGGTTGTAGCTGATGTCTTACTATTTCCAGGATTTCTTTTAGCAGGGATTGTTCTACCTTGGTATTTCTTGTTGTACTTTTCGGGTGAGAAACCGACATATCTTGTCGAGTATGTTTAGGGTTAAGCCTGTTCGCGTGATCTTCAACTATATGAACATCAGAAATAATATTGTTAGTAGATTCTGTGGTAACAATAATCTGTTGATTTTGGTCACTAAAAGATTGTTCGGAATCAGAGTTTGTGTCAATAATATGTGTTGGGCTCTTAGGGTGTGATTCTCTGTGGATCTGTTGTTTAGGGATTGCTCCCTCCCTGACACCTCTGGATTCTAACTGTGTTAAATCATTATTTGTTGGCTGTAAACTTGCAAAAATATCGGGGGTCTGTTCGAGATCCTGGGAGGATTGTGAGTTAGACAATTGCAAGGCTACTGATAGATCAACTGTGTTTGGTAATGTATTTGTTTCATCGTTTGTTTCCAAAGACAACTTATTTTGAAGTACAACCTTTGGTGTTTGAGCCTGTGCCAACATGCCCATTGATGAGCGTCGTGCTTGATCTAGCTCGTAAGAGACTCGGCGATCGATCATCAGTACTGTTTGGTCTATAGTTTCGTTTACTTTGTGAAGAAATTGTTCGATGGGGCCGACTGTGGTCGTCATGTTGTTTTTTTTGGTTTTGCTTCTAGAGCTTCTTGTTGTCATTCTAAGTGTTTTTACCAAGAAAAATAAAGTGATTGAACCTTAAATAGTTAATGTGTCATGAATGGTGATAGAATACTTTGTGACTTTGTAGCAGGCTTTTACCTTGGCTTGGATGTTAGGGGGGTGCGCCCGGCCCGGTCTCCTCCGGTCTGTGACGGGCTAGGATGGGCCCACCCTTGGCCCAGGCTTCGCCCAGCATCCCGCTCGCGTCCCGCGAGAGGGAGTAGTGACGCCCTTTATACGCCTCCTGACGCGGCGTGCTGGGGGTGTGGCTGGAGACCTCGAGGGCTGCCGAGAGTTGTAGGCAGCCCCTCGCCTCGCTCCACTCGGCGGCCCCACTGAAGATGTTGATAACAGCAGGACGGCGGGAGGGAGACGGTGGGGGGTCTCAACAGCCTGCGGGAGTTTTTGTTGAGGGGAGCCTTCCCCGGTCGGCGCGGAGCTA
This sequence comes from Lissotriton helveticus, assembly GCF_964261635.1. Classification (NCBI taxonomy): domain Eukaryota; kingdom Metazoa; phylum Chordata; class Amphibia; order Caudata; family Salamandridae; genus Lissotriton; species Lissotriton helveticus. The sequence goes on from NC_136073.1 coordinate 21,294,136, forward strand.
ATCTCGATGGCAATATGCAGGTATGGTCAAAAACAGCATGTCACTGCTCGATGCAGCAGTGACGCCCTTTATGCGCCTCCTGACGCGGCGTGCTGGGGGTGTGGCTGGAGACCTCGAGGGCTGCCGGGAGTTGTAGGCAGCCCCTCGCCTCGCTCCACTCGGCGGCCCCACTGAAGATGTTGATAACAGCAGGACGGCGGGAGGGAGACGGTGGGGGTCTCAGCAGCCTGCGGGAGTTTTTGTTGAGGGGAGCCTTCCCCGGTCGGCGCGGAGCTAATCTCGATGGCAATATGCAGGTATGGTCAAAAACAGTGGGTGAGAGGGCACACTAACTTATTTTTAGTGGTTGTTGCAGTGTGACCCCTTATCTTCCCCCTCAAAGCAACATGGAAGGTCTCTCGCGGACATGAAGTGATATCGGGCCCATTTCTCCAACTTCGTGAGGTCACTGAATCTCTCTTGATAACTCTCACACTCTCTTTCTTGCCTAACTGGAAGATGAAACTCCCTCCCTCCATATCTGATCTCATAGGAACAAGGGACCTCTCTGGCTTACATTAAAGGGGGTGGTGTAGCCCTCCTCACCTACTTACTAGGGTCAAAGAGTCTTTTCTGTTTGATCTCGCAGAAACAGAGAATTAGTCTCGCTAACATCAAAAGAGGCCTTCCAGCTCTATCTAGGGCTTGGGACACCTTGGCAACCTCACCAGGCCATACTGCTCAGCGAGTTCTTCACTGCATGGGGCTGCCACCCTTATGTTCGGCCTGCATGGGGGGGCCTTTCCCTGGCGAACAATACGTCTGATCAGTATGTCTAGACATGGATTTAAAAGTCTAGTTCTCAAACAATACTTAACACTCAAAGCATGTTTGCAACTGTGTGCAATGTTTGCAGTGGTGGGATTAAATACATAGTGAATTTGTGTGAAGCGGGTCATCTTAGTGTTAAAACCAGGATGCTGAAGGGTTTGCAGTGAATAGAACTTGTAGTAGGGCAGACAGCTACTGGCCACCTCTACGTGGCCGGGACTGGCCCAAGATTTACTGCCCTCATCAGTGGAGGAGCAAACATTACAAGATGATCATCACCGACAGATTCAATTTCCACACTACGGAGTCACTCCTTCGTGGTAAGGAAGATGAATGGGTGGTGTTTTATGCAAAAACAAAAACTGTTTGGGCTCAATTTGTTATTCTTTCCATTACAAATATCAAGACAGGAATAGTGGAAAAACTTGTGCCCATTAGAAGTAATCGTTGTTGCTTTGAGGTAAATAAGGCAACGGTTCGACAAAGAAAGAATTATCAATCCCTCCCCCTAAGGAAATAGGTAATTTAATGAGTCAAAGCAGAAGGCAGGTTAGGGTGCTGGCGTGAAGGTCTTCTGAGTCTGATACTCTGAAGGGGGGGTCCCCCTTTAATTGAAACTTCCAACCCCCAAAAGATACTTGTGTTCACTGACCTGAAGTTCAAAACAGCCCAACATGACCAGGAAGACGAAGGAGAGGCAGACGAGGCAGACGGGCAGGCTGACCAAGTACTGGAAAAGGACGCGCTTCCAGGCCGGGTAGTAGAACTCCTCGGAGTTGGTGACCGGGCTGGTCCTCTTCACGCCCTGGAATAGGAGATAACACAGTGAGTTCTACTCTCTCAGACTCTGTCGACAACAAAAGGAGACAAAGCTGCGAAACCGCGTGGATGTGCATCCGAGAAGCCATGCTGTCCATGAGGAGGTGCAAATAGCTCATGAAATCCTGCCATTTAATGACCAACCATTTCTAGTTTTTTTGGGAAAGTCACAGACATCAGAACAATTTGATGGTTTTCAGTAAAGGGTCTATGATAGGAGCATAGTCACCAGCCGACTGGACTACGGGAACGCCCTATACGCAGGAACCACATCCAAACTTCAGAAACGACTTCAGCGCATACAGAACGCCTCCGCACGACTCATCCTCGACATCCCCCGTCACAGCCACATATCTGCCCACCTACGAGACCTGCACTGGCTCCCCGTCAGCAAAAGGATCACGTTCAGGCTCCTCACCCACGCACACAAAGCGCTCCACAACATGGGCCCCGAATACCTCAACAACCGCTCACCTTCTACACTCCGACCCGCCAGCTCCGGTCCGCCAGTCTCACCCTCGCCACCGTCCCACGGATTCGGCGAACCACCACCAGAGGAAGATCGTTCTCCTACCTGGCCGCCAAGACATGGAACTCCCTCCCCGCTCACCTACGTATGACCCAGGACCACCTCACCTTCAGGTAACACCTCAAAACCTGGCTATTCGAGCAGTAACAGCACCCCCCCTTAGCGCCTTGAGACCCTCATGGGTGAGTAGCGCGCTCTATAAATGCACTGATTGATTGATTGACTTTATAAGCAAGAAACAGAGATTGGAATTCCACACCCCAACTGCTTTGCACAACGCTGCGGGCTCCAATTGAACACTTCGGTTGGGATCTTAAAACAGCTTTGGGATTTGACCCCTGTGGTTTGCCCTATTCATTCCTCACCCTACAGTAATCTCCCAAAAATTAATTTTTCTAAAATGCGCTCAGCATTTAGAAGTGTATGATGATGGATTCTCGCCTGCTTCGCGCCGTCAGTCCAGTATAATCTCACAGCAATTCCTGGATTTAGTAGTGGGGATTTAGCAGAGTTCGCTGAGCAGAAGCCTTACATAACTGAACTCAGCTGACGTTGCAGGAAGGAATGAGGGATTTTACTGCTGGTCAGGAGAAGAGAGGGTAAGGGGAAACTCAAGTGTTTCAAGCTCAGTTACCAGACTAGCCAACGCTGGAGCTGAACCCAAGGCGTTGTATCTTCACTTAGTTTAAGGCTCTATGCAACAAACACACTACACTGTGATCCCATTACAACCAGGCACACCTACCTCATGGAGCCAGATTTACAAATGTGAAACTGGTGCAAACCTGTTCACAATATCCCCCTTCGCAAAGTCCAACAAAACGTCAAGATTGCACGGACACCGATATGATCATTTTAATACCGTTCAGAAACCTTTTCTACAAAACATTCAGAGCATTAAAGGTTTCTTCTAGCAAAAGGAGAGATAACATTTACAGGTAGGATTCTGGGGTCATAAAAAAAAAGAAAACAAGGTGTAAGTGCTCAACAAGATGTTCCAAGGCACATGTACTAAGATTCTAATTTACAATCCAGGACATCACCGTAAAGCAGTTTTGAAATTATTTAGCATAAATGTTAACAAATGTAGGGAATTTTGAAAGTAAAACATGCAACAGAACACTACTGACCCGAAACTGTGGACGTGGCTCTTCAATGGATTCCGCCGGTGTGTCCAGAGTTCCCCACTTGTAGGCCAGCTCTGCCCCTCGGCGTTTCCAACCCTCCAGAAATAGGGTGGCCCACACCACGTTGAAGAGGGCGAAAACCACACAGCTGATGTCGCGGCTGGTCTGGAAAATAAAACTGGAAGACTGAGTTCCGTCAACAGATTAAGTACAGTATCACCGTTGGCATTAAAAAAAAGAAACGCAGTAGGATACTCTGTCCGAAAAATCATACTGGAAACCTAAGACTTGCGCTCATGGTCAGGATTGCACAGTTGGGCTGCACACATGTAGAGATATCTCTTTTACAATATTCCAGGTGACCCCTGGTACTATTAACTCTATCCCTGCTGCCGTCAGCCATTGGACGTCGCGCGAGCTACCTCCCTGGTGCTGCGCACGTCCAACGGCCGACGCACCCGTTTCTTCGAACGTTCAGCACTGGCGCTGAACGTTCGAAGCAGTAAACGGGTAATCTGGAGCCCTGAAGATCTCCCATGGCCATGAGAAGTTATTATTCAATGTCACAGGACTTTACTTTTTCCTTCTCGGCACAACACCCTGTTTCTGATGAGGACCCAACTGGTTGAGGAACAGTAATTTAAACCTGCCTCTTTCCTTCAAAGTAGTTCTCTGGCACCTCCAATGAGGTGCCCAATTTGCATCCCTCACTTCCTGCATCTTGCATCCTGCTCCTATCCCCACCGGTGGCACCATGTTTACAAGTCTCGTTTCCTACATCCTGCTCCGATAACACATCTGTGATGCCCTCTTTGCATGTCTTCTCTCTGACATACTTCACCAGTGACCCAACTATGGCGTCCGGTATGCATGATTCACAACCTGCATCCTGCTCAGTTGTCCTATCTGTGGCACCGTGTTTGCATTTCTCTCCGCCCAATCCTGCTCCGTTGACCCACCTGTGGCGCCCTCTTTCGGGTCTCTCTTTCTTAAATCCTGTGGCTATGGCACACCTTAGAGCCCCGTTGAAATGCCTTTATGTTGCATCTCAACCTCCTGCATCCTGATCTGAAGCCTCCACCCTCTCACCTGATCAGACTCCGTGAAGAACCAGAGCATGGATCCGAACACAGCTGGATAAACCATGGCGGACGTGTAGAATCCAAGCCAGGCAAAGTACATGGAGATCTTCACCCCAAAGTAATCGCAGATGTCATCTGGGGGACGCAAAGAGAGACAGACGAGGATTTAGGCACCAGTCAGTGACAACGGTGATCACAACGGACATTCCCACAACGACAAATAAAAATAAAAAATAGTGTTCCAGCACAGTTATGATATTTGGAGAGGAATTAAAGACCCCTAGGAGCCTAGTTGGTGCATTGTTCCAAGACAATGGCATGCAATGTCACCGTCCTTAAAAATATCTCAACAAATTTGTTTGCAGTAACTCAATAGATTTCGGTTTCAAATTATTGATTAACTTTGCAGCACTCTTTATCCCTTGCAATTGAATGATTTCATTTATTAGCCATAATTATACAAACTGATCACACCTTGCTATGATGGTTCAGTGATAAGTAATTTTTTTTCTCTGTTAGGGATTACTGAACTTAAAAGTTTAAAGTGAGGCAGAAAAAGAAAGGTGTGAGTGAGGTTTTCAAAAGAACCTATGATGGAAAAAGAAAAGGACTCTAGTCCTTCCTTAATTTTCATATTTTAATACTCTTATTTTTGTAATTATGTTGTAATTCTTGTTACTAACTATATTTCCCAGAACTAGGGCTGCTTATCACATTTGTCTTGCTTAGGTTTTAATATTTTCCTTTTGAGTGTTTATAGCCAGTGCATATTGTTTAGTTAATTTTTAAAAATCCCCATTATATATTTGAGATCTTTTTCAATTTCTTGAGCTTGGAGTTTAACATTGCTCCATATTATTTTAGCCTTTGGCCATGGTTTAAAGTGTTTATATTCTAACTTACTAAGTGGTTACTGTGGTACTGTCCAATAGCTTACTGGATACTACGGTCTTCTTACAAAAGTAAACAAGAAACAATATTGAAAACGAAATACTCAACTTCCATCTTCCACAGATCTACCGTTATTGCTTTTGCATTAGGAGGTTGACATTTTTACACTTTTTGATTGTGTTAGTGAGACCCTGATTGCAATGATTGATTATACATGTGACTCTAATTTCTATCTTTAGCCCAGGGAATAGTATTAATCATGCTTTCTTCAGGAATAGAGTACATACACAGATAGGGACACCACTTGGACAATTTAATTTGTGGTATGCACTATATATTGTAATAGCGGCATTTACCTGTATTCGTATTGGTTCTGCTATTATTGGATGTGTGACATTAAATGAATTTACTTGACACACATTGTCAAGTACCCTGAGTGAAGCTCGGTCCACTTTATGACATAGATTTTGGGGGTTTCTTATTTGAAGACGGGAGCGCCTCAGCTTGTACACGGGTTGGCGTATCCCATTGAGGGGGTCTTGTACACGCAGTAGTGAATGCTACGCGGTACTCTATTTATATTTATTTATTTATTATAAATTTTGTATAACGCTAGCTGGACCCAAGGGTATCAGAGCGCTTCACAACAGGTAAAACAATGTGCCTTAGCGGCGAAGGTAGACTCCACATCTGGACAACTTATGGGCATTGCAAATAACATAATCATACAGATCATAAGGTCTACAGGGGGGTTCTGTGATCTTCCCCTTCAGTTCAGGTGCATTCAAGGAAGAGGGTTATGAGTAAAGTCTTGAACTCTAGCGGGACATGCGAGTTAGGCCTGGGGCATGGATTCACAGCAGTGAGAGGGGAGCATGTGAAAGAGGGGTGAACGCCTTTGAGCTCTTCTAGTTTCTAGTCTTTGAGTCTGGAGGTTCCACCCTAGTCGCTCCGGCTTTCATACCTAGTGGTTGTCTCTCGCAGATGGCCTGCACCCAGGACTTCATGAGCCGATTCAAGATCCTCTGCTCGTGGATGGGGAACACTTGCTGGATCACGCCCCGGGCAGCCAACTCTGGAACTAGAGGAGTCAGAGAGAGAGCATGTGTTAGAAAGAGAGAGAGGGAAGCGATAGCATATCTGAGATACAGGGAGAGGGATAAAATAACAGAGGATGAGAAGTGAAAGGAAGAGCAAGGGAGAAACAGAAGACAATAAATGTGAGGGAAACCGTGAAAGGATGGACAGCATGGGAAGAGAAGAGACTGTATAGGAGAGTGAGAGACAGAAAGTGAGATATCAAGAGTGTAAAAGAGTCGATAACAGAGAGAGAGGAAGTGTGTGAGATAGGCGAGCAGAAGAGAGCAGGAAGAAGAAAGGAGAGCTGAAGAGAGCAGGAAGAATTGGACAAAGAGAGTACGAAAAAGAATAGAGTCGTAGAGAGAGCAGGATGAAGAATAGAGTGGAAGAGAGCAGGAAGAAGAAAGGAGAGCTGAAGAGAGCAGGAAGAAGAAAGGAGGGCTGAAGGGAGAAGGAAGAAGAAAGGAGAGCTGAAGAGAGAAGGAAGAAGAAAGGAGAGAAAGAGAGCAGGAAGAAGAAAGGAGAGCTGAAGAGAACAAAAAGAAGAAAGGAGGGCTGAAGGGAGAAGGAAGAAGAAAGGAGAGCTGAAGAGAGAAGGAAGAAGAAAGGAGAGGAAGAGAGCAGGAAAAAGAAAGGAGAGAAAGAGAGCAGGAAGAAGAAATGGGGGCCGGAGAGAGCGGGAAGAATAGGACGAAGAGAGCACGAAAAAGAATAGCGTTGAAGAGACCAGGAAGAAGAAAGGAGAGCTGAAGGGAGAAGGAAGAAGAAAGGAGAGCTGAAGAGAGCAGGAAGAAGGAAGGCAAGGAAGAGAGCATGAAAAAGAAAGGAGAGAAAGAGCAGGAAGAAGAAAGGAGGGCTGAAGAGAGTAGGGAGAAGAAAGGGGAGAAACAGCAGGATAAAGAAGGGGGAGGAAGAGAGCAGGATAAAGAAAGGAGGTCTGAAGATAGCGGGAAGAAGAAAGGAGAGGAAGAGAGCGGGCAAAAACAAGGAGAGGAAGAGAGCGGGAAGAAGAAAGGAGAGGAAGAGAGCAGGCAAAAACAAGGAGAGGAAGAGAGCGGGAAGAAGAAAGGACAGGAAGAGAGCAGGCAAAAACAAGGAGAGGAAGAGAGCAGGAAGAAGAAAGGGTGCTGAAGAGAAGAGGAAGAAAAAGAATAGAGTTGAAGAGAGCAGGAAGAAGAAAGGAGAGCTGAAGGGAGAAGGAAGAAGAAAGAAGAGCTGAAGAGAGAAAAAAGAAGAAAGGGGAGGAAGAGAGCACGAAAAAGGAAGGAGAGAAAGAGCAGGAAGAAGAAAGGAGGGCTGAAGAGAGTAGGAAGAAGAAAGGGGAGAAAGACAGCAGGATAAAGAAGGGAGAGGAAGAGAGCAGGATAAAGAAAGGAGAGGAAGAGAGCAGGCAAAAAAAGGAGAGGAAGAGAGCAAGAAGAAGAAAGGAGAGCTGAAGAGAGCAGGAACAAGAAAGGAGAGCTGAAGAGAACAGAAAGAAGAAAGGAGGGCTGAAGGGAGAAGGAAGAAGAAAGGAGAGCTGAAGAGAGAAGGAAGAAGAAAGGAGAGAAAGAGAGCAGGAACAAGAAAGGAGAGCTGAAGAGAACAGAAAGAAGAAAGGAGGGCTGAAGGGAGAAGGAAGAAGAAAGGAGAGCTGAAGAGAGAAGGAAGAAGAAAGGAGAGGAAGAGAGCAGGAAAAAGAAAGGAGAGAAAGAGAGCAGGAAGAAGAAATGGGGGCCGGAGAGAGCGGGAAGAATAGGACGAAGAGAGCACGAAAAAGAATAGCGTTGAAGAGAGCAGGAAGAAGAAAGGAGAGCTGAAGGGAGAAGGAAGAAGAAAGGAGAGCTGAAGAGAGCAGGAAGAAGGAAGGCAAGGAAGAGAGCATGAAAAAGAAAGGAGAGAAAGAGCAGGAAGAAGAAAGGAGGGCTGAAGAGAGTAGGGAGAAGAAAGGGGAGAAACAGCAGGATAAAGAAGGGGGAGGAAGAGAGCAGGATAAAGAAAGGAGGGCTGAAGATAGCGGGAAGAAGAAAGGAGAGGAAGAGAGCAGGCAAAAACAAGGAGAGGAAGAGAGCGGGAAGAAGAAAGGAGAGGAAGAGAGCAGGCAAAAACAAGGAGAGGAAGAGAGCGGGAAGAAGAAAGGACAGGAAGAGAGCAGGCAAAAACAAGGAGAGGAAGAGAGCAGGAAGAAGAAAGAAGGGCTTAAGAGAGCGGGAAGAAGAAAAGAGCTGAAGAGAGCAGGAAGAAGAACAGAGAGCCGAGGAGAGCAGGAAGAAGAACGGAGAGGAAGAGAGCAGGGAGAAGAGAAGAAGATTAAAGGAATGAGGAGCATGAGAATAACTATCACTGTGATGGTAGAATGTACATGGGAACTGTCTCCTATAGGTGGTGATGGGGTGGAATTCAATAAAGAGCTCATATTCCAGAGGGAAGTTTAGCCCCTGGACATCTTCCCAAGGAAGCATCTCATTGTACAGCAGGCAACGCTCAACCCTCTTAGACGCTCCCATCACTCTCTGGCAAGGACTGGGGACCGGTTAGTGCTGCATAACCCTGCTGAAGCTGAACAGAGTGACCCTGCTGCAAGAGACTCACTGATTGGCTGCCCCTCCAGGAAGTAGATGTTGTGTAAAGATTCTCCCTGCTTCGCCCGTAGGTTCTCCAGCCAATACCGGATGATTTCCTGTCGTTCCTGCAAAGGTAAGAGTAGCTTCTGTTACATAGGTAGGATGGTTGCTCTGAGACCTAGCACCTTCGCTATGGCGGCTATTCCGCCGCAGCGCTAAGGGGGCGGGGGGGCCGTGCGGCGCTCACATGCTGGTGACGGAACCGCTCCGTCACCAGCCTCGGTTGAGCTGTGCTGATGACGGAGCGGTTCCGTCATGGCCCCGCCCGCTCAATAGAACGCGCCGCGCAGGGGTGAAAGCAGCGCCGCGCAGGCGCATCGGGCGGGCCATGACGGAACCGCTCCGTTATCAGCACAGCGCCACCGCGGCTGATGACAGAGCGGTTCCGTCATCAGCGTCGAAGAGATTAAAGAGCTATGTCTCTGACCAGATAACTCTATGGATCCTTATAACACTATATGGCGGATTCGTAGATTACACACTGCCTCACGCGAGAAGGGGAGAGCACGCAGGGACCAGAGGGAAGGCATTGCAACAACTCTTTATCTTATGTGGAAGAGATATTCGAATAAGATGCCTCGGTGGCCCAACCCCCTTTTCATCGCATCCAGGAGCTCTGCAGCTTTTAGTACATTCACAGGCCACCCAAGGAAAAAAACACATGCATAAAAATAGGAGAATTTGGAACTATCTTCAAAATTACTCTCCTCAATTTCTGACCTGAGTTTCACTAGGAGAATATTGTGAGCACTGAGAGAGTATGATAACTCAGAGGCGAGAGAACTTGCCCACACACTGGATTTATGCATCATTGCATTATATTCAAATTCTTTCAGTAAAAGCCAATTAAAGTGGATATTAAGTACTTCAGTTTTCCCTTCTACTAAGGTTTTAAAGATTTAAAAGTAGATGCTGGGTGACTTGTTTTGTAGAAGCAGCTTTCCTGTGAGCTTCCAACTTGGAGGCATACCCATAGATTCATCAAGCATCTATTTTGCGATTCCTTATTAGCGAAAAATAAGGATTCGCTAATAAGGAATAGCAAAATGCTATGCATGAAGAACTCGCTTAAAAAATAGCGATTTCTTAAAATTCCTTAATTGCGACCCGCAAATTGCGACTCCCAATTAAGGAATACCTCCCCATTCATTCCTATGGGCCTAGAGGCCCATAGGAATGAATGGGAAGACAATCTCAATTTGCGATTCTCAATTAGAGAATCACAAATTGAGATTGCAATTTCAAGGATGCCAGGGTGTCAAAAGGACACCCTGTTGCACCCCTGAAATCTGCATATGTGTACATCTTGCACACACACATGCCCTAAGGGCATGTTTGTGTATAAAATGGAACTTTGAAAAATGCACTTTAGTGCATTTTTCGAAGTTTTTGCAAATTACCATGAAGTTCAACTGATGATGCATCCCAAATGCAAAAATACCGGTCGCAAAGGGGCAAATTCTGAGAATCTGCCCCTTTGCGAGCGGTGTTTAGCTTGATGCATCTATATCATAGTCCTGTGACCACCCAAAGAATGCCTCTGTGAAGAACACACTCAAAAACTTGGTGTTGCATGAGGAATGAGGAGTAGGGAACAGCCATGGCCTGAGATCCAGAGGGTTAAGAAAAGGTAGTTCCAGGTTGGATCATCCGCAAGCGAGCCCTTGCTCGCTAGCGGGAGCAAGCGAGCAAGGGCTCCAGAAGATCACTGTTCGTTGACCGTACTGGTGCATTGTGCGCGCGCTTGAGCTCATAGTCTTGGGCTCTCTCACCTGAGATGTGAAGAAATGAAACTCGTTTTCAATGTTCTCGTAGATATAGTCCTCCTCGCACGAGAAACTCCGACTTCCGCCTCCAAACTCCACCTTGACTGGCTTCCGCAGCCCAATCTCCTCCGCCCCCCGCAGCAAACTGAGCGGAGAACAGAATGTGGTTAATACAGGGTGTGTTTACCTTTATATCAAGGCACACATTCCAGTGATTCTACTATAGAGATTAACATGAGACTATATTCAGGGATATTATTACAATTTAAAATTGGTTTATTTATTCACTGATGAGGGGCAAAAACAGCTTTTAGATATTTTCCAAATTTGCGAATGTTTGCAGCTTCAATATCAATGAAAGACTGGTTCAAGGTACCCTTGGATCACAAGAACACATTTGTAGATCTTGGATTCATGGTTTGGAAGAGGTCCTATTATTGTGATGTTCCATCTGCATTCCTTTGGTGGTGAGACAGTGTTTGTCAAAAACAGGTGTGAAAAGGTGAGTATCACAGTAAGGAGGGAACTCTCTCAAGTTTTAAGAGATAGGGTCTCACTTTCTGGCATGTGAACAGATCTTCGAAAGCACAGCAGCTTTCGATACCGTGCATCAGCATACTCTCATTCGAAGGTCTCAAGGGCCGGTGTCGAGGGCAGAGCACTAGAATGGCTCGCCTCTTTTTTGGAAAATCGTTCTTTCCAGGTCTTGGATCAGTCTTGCTATTCAGCCACTCTTTCTCTGAGTTTTGGGGTTCCTCAGGGCTCCTCCCTGAGCCCCACTTTGTTTACCCTATACATGCACCCTCTCACCGAGATTGTTCATTCATTTGGTTTGTGATTGGTCTCATACGCCAATGACACCCAGCTGGTCATTTCAGTTTCATCTGACAGCAGTTCCCGTCACCTTTCTTTGATCTCCTGCCCTCATGAAGTAGTCAGTTGGATGGCTGGATGCAAATTAACAGAAGTGATGCTGCTCGGTAATAACTTTCCCAGCAACCTTCTGAGTCCCCTATCAGACATCTTGAGCAAGTTGCCAGCCCCAAAAAACACAATAAAGAGCCTTGGGATGTGGTGAGACATCAGTCTCACCATGGATCATCAAGCGAAGAAGCTTGCTGCCATGTGTTATGGCTTCCTGAGTGTTGAGAAAGGTTCTCGCCCTTCTCCTGTTCACAGCTACGAGAGTGATCGTCCAGGCCCTTGTGTTGTCCCGCCTTGATTATGGAATCGCCCTGCATCTCGGCTCGCCCCACTATGTCATTAGAAAGTTGCAGACTGCCGATGCCCGACTTTTAATAAAAATTCCCAAACACCAGTCTGCTATGACAGCTCTCCACTGGTTACCGGTGGAACGCCGAGTGCAGTTTAAGACACTCTGCATTATGCATAGGACTCTCAACAGTAAAGGGCCCTCTCGGTTGAGACTTAGCCTCCCCATACGTGTCTGGGAGATCCCTCATATCCTCTTGAGCTCGTCCCCTGAGGGTTCCTAGAATCAAAAATCCCAATGGGATGGGCGTTCCACCTTGTTTTTGGCTCCTAAACTTCGGAAGGCCCTGTAGAGCCTGAACTCCCCTTCCTTAAGGCCCTGAAGACGCGGCTTTTCTGTGACTGATCCCCTTGCAGCCGTAGAATATTATGGTGTCTGTCGCAGTGCTGGGAGGCCTTTGGGTCGCCATGCGCTATACCAAAACACTAGACTAGACTTTGCGCTCAGGGAACCTGTGAGCAAACCTACCAGGTTGTTCCAAGTTGAGTGAGATGTAGTGTTTGGCTCAGAATGCAATGCTGAGGTCCACAGGACCCCAGACAAACTGAAATACTGTAGTTCACAGTTGGCCCAACAGACGGCGAAATCGTTATCCTCTGTGACCAATAGGAGGCAGATCTTGCAATGCAGTTGAAATACAACAAATTCTGGAGGCATTTATGAAGACTCATGGACTGTGTCTGTTATCTCAAAATAGCCTTCTTGGATTTCAATGACCTGGCGCAGACCGCCATCGGGGTCAGTCAAATGAACAAGAGGTTTTTTCGAATTTAGTGTTCTGTCGCTCTTATCACACAGTATCTCAAGGATATCCCTGTTTCGGTCAATATTCTTCTGACTCCCTGATCTGCCTCAGGACGTCCTTCTGACCCAGAGATCTTGAACATAACAGCCTTCTGGCCCAGGTCTCTTGTTTGGGTCCACAATCTGTTGCAGGACTTTTAACCAATCTTCTACAATCATGAATTGTATGATTACCCAGAGGTTTAGTATGCAAGTACGGAACAATAATGTAACAGATGCATTTTACAGAATAACTGATATTATATTGGTAAGTTTCTTAGAAACAATTGAATTGATTTGAAGTCATTTTCAGAAAGGTCTTGGGTGCAAATCTTTGTTTTGGTCAATGATACAGAGTATAGATTCTCAAAATTTTGTTGCTGAGTGGATCATTGTTTTTTAGTGAATGCTTTTTGGGTAGTAATTGGAAGCAGATCTCTTCTGACCTTGAGGTCCTGGGAGATCTGTGTTTTGAGTACAGGATCTCAGAGTGGAGATCTCTCTCTGTGAGTTATCTGTTGCAGAATGCTCAGGTGTGCCATGTGGGTGTCCATGGTAAGGACTGCATAGAATGGAAGGATGAAAGGATGTGCGGACGTACTTCTCGTAAGTGGCGGTGACGAAGAAAGCATAGACCTTGGTGTGCTTGTGGTGCCGGATCTGCATGATGAGCTCAGGGATCCCCAGGCGGACGTGGTTCAGCAGCCAGAGGAGAGTGTGATCGTCAACGGTGTCTGAAAAAGCAAAGAATTAAACTTCAACGCAAGGAGCTAGAGGTTGTACGACAACTCTACGCACGCAATAGAACAACATTTGCCATGATACAGGACTGTATCATACTCATCGGAACGCATGTCCACAGCTCTTAGACAAGGGCTCCTGCAAACAAGTCCTACCCCAATAAAAGCAGTACTGCATGCAAAGTACTATTCCCTGCATGCAGCGCGTCTGAGCAAAATACTCCCCTCTAAAAGTAGTACTTGTGCAATCGTACTCTTCAAGGCGAAGTACTCCTATGCAAAGTACTCCTCTGTGCAAAGCAGTGCACATGCACCTTGCAAAGTACTCCCGCAATCAAAATGCTCCCCCATGCTAAGTACTTTCATGTGCTAAGTACTCCACAATTCAAAGTACTTCTGTCAATGATACAATTGTAATTATTACTTCTCCCAGCGAACCCACTGTAGCTCAAATGTTTGGTTATGGTCAGTAGTGACATACTGGAAGCGTGAGTGGAGAGGAAAGACTGTGGATCAGAAATGCCAGCAATCGACCAATCAAAGAATACCACTGACTGAGGAGACAAAGATATTGAGACCCATACAGGCATAGGAGCCACACCAAACGTCGAATCAAAGATTGGGACTGACTGAGGTTACACTGTGAGAGAGTAAACAGCAACAGCTACAACAACGCCTTACTGAACTGACTGACAAAGGGACACCGAAAGAGTAAAGAGAAATGGTTGTAACAGCGACGCCTAATGGTCAGTCATTGAACTGACCGACAAAGGAACACATCGAAAGAGTAAAGAGAACCAGTTGTAACAGCGACACCTAATGGCCAGTCACTGAACTGACCGACAAAGGAACACATCGAAAGAGTAAAGAGAACCAGTTGTAACAGCGACGCCTAATGGCCAGTCACAGAACAGACTGGCGAAGGCATATACTGAAAGAGTAAAGAGAACCAGTTGTAACAGCTACACCTAATGGCCAGTCACTGAACTGACTGACGAAGGCACACATCCCGGCAAAAGTCATCGAGAAGACTGTCAACAAGCAACTGGCCTCCTTCCTCGAGACGAACGGCTCCCTCGACCCCTCGCAGTCTGGCTTCCGGGCCAACCACAGCACCGAGACCGCCCTGATCGCAGCTACCGATGACATCCGAGCCCTGCTCGACAACGGAGAAACAGCGGCCCTCATCCTCCTGGACCTATCCGCGGCCTTTGACACTGTCTGCCACCGTACCCTAGTACAGCGCCTCAGCAACGTCGGAATCCAGGAGAAGGCACTGGAGTGGATCATCTCCTTCCTCGCCGGAAGGACACAGAGAGTCCGCCTCCCCCCGTTCAGATCAGAAGCCACCAAAGTCACCTGCGGCGTCCCTCAAGGCTCCTCACTCAGCCCAACACTCTTCAACGTCTACATGAGCCCCCTCGCAACCATCGCACGCCAGCACAACCTCAACATCATCTCCTACGCCGACGACACCCAGCTGATCCTCTCCCTCACCAACGACCCCGCCACCGCCAGAGCCAACCTTCACGAAGGGATGACAGACGTTGCCAAGTGGATGATGAACAGCCGCCTGAAACTGAACTCGGACAAGACGGAAGTCCTCATCCTGGGATCTTCTCCCTCCGCCTGGGACGACTCCTGGTGGCCCCCCGCCCTGGGCAGCGCACCCAAACCCACAGACCACGCACGCAACCTGGGCTTCATCCTGGACTCCTCCCTCTCCATGACCAGACAAGTCAACGCCGTCTCCTCGTCATGCTTCAACATCCTGCGCATGCTACGTAAGATCTTCCGATGGATCCCCACCGAGACCAGGAAGACGGTCACCCAGGCCCTTGTCACCAGCCGTCTGGACTACGGCAACTCCCTCTACGCCGGAACCACCGCCAAACTCCAGAAGAGACTCCAGCGGATCCAGAACACCTCAGCACGACTCATCCTGGACATCCCCCGCCGCAGCCACATCTCCGGGCACCTGAGAGACCTGCACTGGCTCCCGGTCAACAAGAGAATCACCTTCCGGCTCCTCACCCACGCACACAAAGCCCTACACCACCAAGGCCCAGGATACCTCAACAGCCGCCTCAAATTCTACGCTCCCAAACGCCAGCTTCGATCGACCAACCACGCCCTCGCCGCCGTCCCCCGCATCCGAAGAGCCACCACAGGAGGAAGGCCCTTCTCCCACCTGATTCAGAAAAGGGGGTGGTGATGAACAGAGTGTCTGAATTAAGCAGACCACTCTTACCCAGTCCAAAGATCAGGGCTTGATCCATCACCGTTATTTATCTTACTGCCCCATCCCAGCTCAGAACCTGGCTATATGCAAATTAGTCTGTCCCTGGCCCAGTGCATCATGGGAACAGGGCAGACCAAACTACCAAGCCAATTCTTCACCAGAAAGGAGACAAGCTACCGGGGACCGGTTTCTGGCATTTCAGCCTCTTCGGCCCGGCTTGCTTGAATCCTGATGGAGCAGTGAGAAAGGGACTCATGTCTGAGTATACCCTGCCACACCTATAGTGGCCAAAAACGATACAGAAAAGGGGGTGGAAGGGTATACTCAGATGTGAGTCCCTTGCTCATTGCACCATCAGGATTCAAGCAAGCCGGGCCGAAGACGCTTGAAATGGCAGAAACCGGTCCCCGGAAGCTTGTTTGCATACAGCCAGGTTCTGAAACTGGGATGGTGCAATGAGCTAAAAAACGGTGTTGGATCTAGCCCTGATCTCTTGACTGGGTGAGAGTACTCTGCTTAATTCAGAGACTCTGTCCATCACCACCCCTTGTTGTAAATAACTTCTCCCACCTGGCCGCCAAGACGTGGAACTCCCTCCCGATCCACCTCCGCCTGACACAGGACCACCTCGCCTTCAGGAAGCAGCTCAAGACCTGGCTGTTCGAGCAGTAGCAGACCCCCCCCCCCCAGCGCATTGAGACCCTCCGGGTGAGTAGTGCGCTATACAAATGCTGTGATTGATTGATTGATTGACACATCGAAAGAGTAAAGAGAACCAGTTGTAACAGTGACGCCTAATGGCGAGTCAATGAACTGACTGACGAACACCGAAAGAGTAAAGAGAACCAGTTGTAACAGCGACGCCTAATGGCCAGTCACAGAACAGACTGGCGAAGGCATATACTGAAAGAGTAAAGAGAACCAGTTGTAACAGCTACACCTAATGGCCAGTCACTGAACTGACTGACGAAGGCACACATCGAAAGAGTAAAGAGAACCAGTTGTAACAGTGACGCCTAATGGCCAGTCAATGAACTGACTGACGAACACCGAAAGAGTAAAGAGAACCAGTTGTAACAGCGACGCCTAATGGCCAGTCACAGAACAGACTGGCGAAGGCATATACTGAAAGAGTAAAGAGAACCAGTTGTAACAGCTACACCTAATGGTCAGTCACTGAACTGACTAACAAAGGCACACATCGAAAGAGTAAAGAGAACCAGTTGTAACAGTGACGCCTAATGGCCAGTCACTGAACTAACTGACGAACACCGAAAGAGTAAAGAGAACCCGTTGTAACAGCGACGCCTAATGGCCAGTCACAGAACAGACTGGCGAAGACATATACTGAAAGAGTAAAGAGAACCAGTTGTAACAGCTACACCTAATGGCCAGTCACTGAACTGACTGACGAAGGCACACACTGAAAGAGTAAACAAACAATTGTAACAGTGACACCTAATGTCCAGTCACTGAACTGACTGACGAACGCAAACACCGAAAGAGTAAAGAGAACCAGTTGTAACAGCTACACCTAATGGCCAGTCACTGAACTGACTCACAAACGCAAACACCGAAAGAGTAACGAGAACCAGTTGTAACAGCGACGCCTAATGGTCAGTCAATGAACTGACTGACGAACACTGAAAGAGTAAAGAGAACCAGTTGTAACAGCGACGCCTAATGGCCAGTCACAGAACAGACTGGCGAAGGCATATACTGAAAGAGTAAAGAGAACCAGTTGTAACAGCTACACCTAATGGCCAGTCACTGAACTGACTGACGAAGGCACACATTGAAAGAGTAAAGAGAACCAGTTGTAACAGCTACACCTAATGGCCAGTCACTGAACTAACTGACGAAGGCACACATTGAAAGAGTAAAGAGAACCAGTTGTAAAAGTGACGCCTAATGGCCAGTCACTGAACTAACTGACGAACACCGAAAGAGTAAAGAGAACCAGTTGTAACAGCGACGCCTAATGGCCAGTCACAGAACAGACTGGCGAAGGCATATACTGAAAGAGTAAAGAGAACCAGTTGTAACAGCTACACCTAATGGTCAGTCACTGAACTGACTAACAAAGGCACACATCGAAAGAGTAAAGAGAACCAGTTGTAACAGTGACGCCTAATGGCCAGTCACTGAACTAACTGACGAACACCGAAAGAGTAAAGAGAACCCGTTGTAACAGCGACGCCTAATGGCCAGTCACAGAACAGACTGGCGAAGACATATACTGAAAGAGTAAAGAGAACCAGTTGTAACAGCTACACCTAATGGCCAGTCACTGAACTGACTGACGAAGGCACACACTGAAAGAGTAAACAAACAATTGTAACAGTGACACCTAATGTCCAGTCACTGAACTGACTGACGAACGCAAACACTGAAAGAGTAAACAAACAATTGTAACAGTGACGCCTAATGGCCAGTCACTGAACTGACTGACGAACGCAAACACCGAAAGAGTAAAGAGAACCAGTTGTAACAGCTACACCTAATGGCCAGTCACTGAACTGACTCACAAACGCAAACACCGAAAGAGTAACGAGAACCAGTTGTAACAGCGACGCCTAATGGTCAGTCAATGAACTGACTGACGAACACTGAAAGAGTAAAGAGAACCAGTTGTAACAGTGACGCCTAATGGCCAGTCACAGAACAGACTGGCGAAGGCATATACTGAAAGAGTAAAGAGAACCAGTTGTAACAGCTACACCTAATGGCCAGTCACTGAACTGACTGACGAAGGCACACATTGAAAGAGTAAAGAGAACCAGTTGTAACAGCTACACCTAATGGCCAGTCACTGAACTAACTGACGAAGGCACACATTGAAAGAGTAAAGAGAACCAGTTGTAAAAGTGACGCCTAATGGCCAGTCACTGAACTAACTGACGAACGCACACACTGAAAGAGTAAACAAGCAATTGTAACAGTGACGCCTAATGGCCAGTCACTGAACTGACTGACGAACGCAAACACCGAAAGAGTAAAGAGAACCTGTTGTAACAGCGACGCCTGATGGCCAGTCACAGAACAGACTGGCGAAGGCATATACTGAAAGAGTAAACAAACAATTGTAACAGTGATGCCTAATAGCCAGTCACTGAACTGACTGACGAACGCAAACACTGAAAGAGTAAAGAGAAACAGTTGTAACAGCGACGCCTAATGGCCAGTTACTGAACAGACTGGCGAAGGCATATACTGAAAGAGTAAAGAGAACCAGTTGTAACAGCTACACCTAATGGCCAGTCACTGAACTGACTGACGAAGGCACACATCGAAAGAGTAAAGAGAACCAGTTGTAACAGCTACACCTAATGGCCAGTCACTGAACTGACTCACAAACGCAAACACTGAAAGAGTAACGAGAACCAGTTGTAACAGCGAAGCCTAATGGTCAGTCAATGAACTGACTGACGAACACCAAAAGAGTAAAGAGAACCAGTTGTAACAGCGACGCCTAATGGCCAGTCACAGAACAGACTGGCGAAGGCATATACTGAAAGAGTAAAGAGAACCAGTTGTAACAGCTACACCTAATGGCCAGTCACTGAACTGACTGACGAAGGCACACATCGAAAGAGTAAAGAGAACCAGTTGTAACAGCTACACCTAATGGCCAGTCACTGAACTGACTCACAAACGCAAACACTGAAAGAGTAACGAGAACCAGTTGTAACAGCGACGCCTAATGGTCAGTCAATGAACTGACTGACGAACACCGAAAGAGTAAAGAGAACCAGTTGTAACAGCGACGCCTAATGGTCAGTCAATGAACTGACTGACGAACACCGAAAGAGTAAAGAGAACCAGTTGTAACAGCGACGCCTAATGGCCAGTCACAGAACAGACTGGCGAAGGCATATACTGAAAGAGTAAACAACAATTGTAACAGTGATGCCTAATGGCCAGTCACTGAACTGACTGACGAACGCAAACACTGAAAGAGTAAAGAGAAAGAGTTGTAACAGCGACTGATTGACAAAGGCACACACCGAAAGAGTAAAGAGAAAGAGTTGTAACAGCGACTGATTGACAAAGGCACACAAAGAAAGAGTAAAGACAAACCTTTGTAACAGCGACGCCTAATGGCCAGTCACTGAACTGACTGACGAACACCGAAAGAGTAAAGAGAACCCGTTGTAACAGCGACGCCTAATGGCCAGTCACAGAACAGACTGGCGAAGACATATACTGAAAGAGTAAAGAGAACCAGTTGTAACAGCTACACCTAATGGCCAGTCACTGAACTGACTGACGAAGGCACACACTGAAAGAGTAAACAAACAATTGTAACAGTGACACCTAATGTCCAGTCACTGAACTGACTGACGAACGCAAACACCGAAAGAGTAAAGAGAACCAGTTGTAACAGCTACACCTAATGGCCAGTCACTGAACTGACTCACAAACGCAAACACCGAAAGAGTAACGAGAACCAGTTGTAACAGCGACGCCTAATGGTCAGTCAATGAACTGACTGACGAACACTGAAAGAGTAAAGAGAACCAGTTGTAACAGCGACGCCTAATGGCCAGTCACAGAACAGACTGGCGAAGGCATATACTGAAAGAGTAAAGAGAACCAGTTGTAACAGCTACACCTAATGGCCAGTCACTGAACTGACTGACGAAGGCACACATTGAAAGAGTAAAGAGAACGAGTTGTAACAGCTACACCTAATGGCCAGTCACTGAACTAACTGACGAAGGCACACATTGAAAGAGTAAAGAGAACCAGTTGTAAAAGTGACGCCTAATGGCCAGTCACTGAACTAACTGACGAACACCGAAAGAGTAAAGAGAACCAGTTGTAACAGCGACGCCTAATGGCCAGTCACAGAACAGACTGGCGAAGGCATATACTGAAAGAGTAAAGAGAACCAGTTGTAACAGCTACACCTAATGGTCAGTCACTGAACTGACTAACAAAGGCACACATCGAAAGAGTAAAGAGAACCAGTTGTAACAGTGACGCCTAATGGCCAGTCACTGAACTAACTGACGAACACCGAAAGAGTAAAGAGAACCCGTTGTAACAGCGACGCCTAATGGCCAGTCACAGAACAGACTGGCGAAGACATATACTGAAAGAGTAAAGAGAACCAGTTGTAACAGCTACACCTAATGGCCAGTCACTGAACTGACTGACGAAGGCACACACTGAAAGAGTAAACAAACAATTGTAACAGTGACACCTAATGTCCAGTCACTGAACTGACTGACGAACGCAAACACTGAAAGAGTAAACAAACAATTGTAACAGTGACGCCTAATGGCCAGTCACTGAACTGACTGACGAACGCAAACACCGAAAGAGTAAAGAGAACCAGTTGTAACAGCTACACCTAATGGCCAGTCACTGAACTGACTCACAAACGCAAACACCGAAAGAGTAACGAGAACCAGTTGTAACAGCGACGCCTAATGGTCAGTCAATGAACTGACTGACGAACACTGAAAGAGTAAAGAGAACCAGTTGTAACAGCGACGCCTAATGGCCAGTCACAGAACAGACTGGCGAAGGCATATACTGAAAGAGTAAAGAGAACCAGTTGTAACAGCTACACCTAATGGCCAGTCACTGAACTGACTGACGAAGGCACACATTGAAAGAGTAAAGAGAACCAGTTGTAACAGCTACACCTAATGGCCAGTCACTGAACTAACTGACGAAGGCACACATTGAAAGAGTAAAGAGAACCAGTTGTAAAAGTGACGCCTAATGGCCAGTCACTGAACTAACTGACGAACGCACACACTGAAAGAGTAAACAAGCAATTGTAACAGTGACGCCTAATGGCCAGTCACTGAACTGACTGACGAACGCAAACACCGAAAGAGTAAAGAGAACCTGTTGTAACAGCGACGCCTGATGGCCAGTCACAGAACAGACTGGCGAAGGCATATACTGAAAGAGTAAACAAACAATTGTAACAGTGATGCCTAATAGCCAGTCACTGAACTGACTGACGAACGCAAACACTGAAAGAGTAAAGAGAAACAGTTGTAACAGCGACGCCTAATGGCCAGTTACTGAACAGACTGGCGAAGGCATATACTGAAAGAGTAAAGAGAACCAGTTGTAACAGCTACACCTAATGGCCAGTCACTGAACTGACTGACGAAGGCACACATCGAAAGAGTAAAGAGAACCAGTTGTAACAGCTACACCTAATGGCCAGTCACTGAACTGACTCACAAACGCAAACACTGAAAGAGTAACGAGAACCAGTTGTAACAGCGAAGCCTAATGGTCAGTCAATGAACTGACTGACGAACACCGAAAGAGTAAAGAGAACCAGTTGTAACAGCGACGCCTAATGGCCAGTCACAGAACAGACTGGCGAAGGCATATACTGAAAGAGTAAAGAGAACCAGTTGTAACAGCTACACCTAATGGCCAGTCACTGAACTGACTGACGAAGGCACACATCGAAAGAGTAAAGAGAACCAGTTGTAACAGCTACACCTAATGGCCAGTCACTGAACTGACTCACAAACGCAAACACTGAAAGAGTAACGAGAACCAGTTGTAACAGCGACGCCTAATGGTCAGTCAATGAACTGACTGACGAACACCGAAAGAGTAAAGAGAACCAGTTGTAACAGCGACGCCTAATGGTCAGTCAATGAACTGACTGACGAACACCGAAAGAGTAAAGAGAACCCGTTGTAACAGCGACGCCTAATGGCCAGTCACAGAACAGACTGGCGAAGACATATACTGAAAGAGTAAACAACAATTGTAACAGTGATGCCTAATGGCCAGTCACTGAACTGACTGACGAACACCGAAAGAGTAAAGAGAACCCGTTGTAACAGTGACGTCTAATGGCCAGTCAGTCACTGAATGAGACTGATAAAGAAGACAAATAATGAAAGTGTAAAGAGAAACGTGTGCAGCAAAGACACTTCATGTTCAGTCACAGTCTGACTGATGAAGGCCACTTAAACTAAGGTAATAAACAGACACAGGGGTAGCAGCGGGTATGGTTTTGACTGGGTTTAGAGGACACTTTCCAGAGGCACTGAATGTGGCCTCGAGGAACATGGGGCATGTGTAAGAAGTGAAGCAGCAAGACTTGGGACTGGATTTTATTTTTTTAATTCATAGGGAAGCTTTGGGGCCCTTCACGCAGCTGGAAGTGCCCCACCAGCTGCAAAGAGCCATACAGAGCAACGAGTCGACTGGCATCAATTGGCAGGGTTCCCCTATGCCCGGTTGTGAGCCTCCCTCCTTCCTCCTGTGGCAATGAGACAAAATATGCCCACATTTCTCCTTCCTCCCTGGCAATTGTGGAACGTCTGGTGGGCCCTCAAGGTGAGTTCCAGAGGCTCTCACTACCTCGTGGCCTTGTTCCCTCCGCATGCCGGGGTGATTCTCTGCACCAGGATAATCCACCGAGGGGGACCTCCGAGAACAGGAATGAGTCAATGGAGAGGGGCACTGGACTCCACGCTACACCATGGAGCGAATCAGATGACGTTGTAAGTCCTGAATAGGCGGGCATAAGGAAATTTATGTCAAGGAACTCCCAAAGGGGGTGTCCCTACAGGCGTCGCAGTCTGGTTCACGTCTTCAACGTAAGGGTGATGAGACCACAACCATGGACAGGAAATGAACCCCTCTAGATAAGCTCTGGAACCCAGATAGGTTTTTTGTGAGAACAACCACATGTCATGGGTCCCTGTGGGCAAGACACAGACATGAGAAGGAAGGGAGTCTGAGGCGATGAAACATTATAAGACTAAATCCCCAATACGAACAAGTGTCGAGTGTTGGATAAATGAATGGACAGTAACACTCGCGTCCATACAGACCAAAGCCATAACTTGTAGTGACCGGCTCCTTGGCCTGATTATTTTGTTACATACAGTCGCGCATGATAATTTGGTAAAATGAACATACACACTTGATCCATGACTATCCCAGCAAATTAAATGATTGACTACACATTTGAACAAAGTACCAGCACGAAGGACATTGGAAATTCAAGTGGTTACTAGAAGGGTCTAAAGGGCAAACCTTAGAGGTCATTAAGCACTTTATAGGGCATAATCTTGCTCCACAGTAAATGTACTAGTTGAAGGGACCATGTTCAGCTGTAAGTGTTACAGCACCACCCCACCGCTTGGGGTCATCGTAGTTTGAGGCCGCTCAGCATCCACCAGACACCGACCAACTGACCACAGCAGTCTTGACCGCTTGTTAAAGACGTTGTATACGCACTCCGAAGAAGCCGAATCAAACCCGCCGATAATAACCGAACCCTGAGTAAGTCCTAGGCATACGCATCACGGAGGTCGAAACACGTGTTGGCTGAATATTGTATCTTTCCACCACAAGGCCCTTCTTACTTGCAGAATGTACTCAAAATTCTTTCTTGCCCAATAAACCTACCAGTTTGAGGAGTATACCAGATGGCCAACATCTTTTAGTTAGGGGCTTCCAAGTCCAGGACCCTATATTCTTACAAAATATTTCTAGCAGAGACAGACGACAGAGAGATAGATAGAGAGATGGATAAAGAGATGGATAGAGAGATGGATAGAGAGATGGATAGATAGAGAGATAGATAGAGAGATAGATAGAGAGATGGATAGAGAGATGGATAGATAGAGAGATAGATAGATAGATAGATAGATAGATAGATAGATAGATAGATAGATAGATAGATAGATAGATAGATAGATAGATAGATAGATAGAGAGATAGATAGATAGATAGATAGATAGATGTCCTGCACGTCTGAAGCCAGGTTCACAGAGCAGGAACTCGAGAGGGGAGCTGCGTTTGGGCCAGTGTGACCCCAGTTACCCGAGGAGCCCTGCCCTGCATCAGAGATGCTGCCCCCATTCCCGGACCCCCGCTCACCTGAGAAGGTCATGAGCACGTCGCAGCTCTCGGTGGGCACCGTCTTCATCCAGGACTTGTGGGACATGATGTAGCGGCCGGCCTGCAGCAGCCGCTTCCCGAAGAGCTTATCTGAAAGGGGGAGCAGAGGGGGAGTTAAGGGGGGGCTGAGACGAGGGCAAGGGCAGGAGGGGGCGGGGGGTACAGGGGAAGAGGCTGCAGGGGGAGGGGAAGTGGAAAGGCGAGGCAGAGGTGAGCATAGGAAAGGATGGAGGGTCTGAGTGAGGAGGGCCGGGGAGAGGTCAGCAAACAAGAGGGGGGCAAGGGGTGAAAGGGGAGGAGGGCGGAATTAAGGGGCGGGAAGAGAGGGTCGATTACAGGGGGGGGGGCGTGGGGGAAAGGGGACGAAAAAGGCCGTCAGGGGAAAAGTGGAGAGAGGGAGGTATGAGAGACAGAAAGAGAGATTGTGGAGGGCGGCGAAGGATAAAAAAAAGAGGTACGGGTGAGTGGGAGAGGGCAGAGAGAGAGAGAGAGTGGAAGGGGCAGAAAAGTGAGAGGGGCAGAAAAGTGGGGCAGAGAAAGGCCAGAGGAGCGGGGAGAAGCGGTGGACAGCGATGGGAGAGAGCACGGGGTAGGGTGGGTGAGAGGGCGCTACACGATCCTGCAGGTTCAGCGGGAGCTGTAAATAGCATGAAGACACCGATACAGGAGCAGACAACCCCCCACACAACCCCTTCAGCCTGCCCCCCCCCCCCCGGCCTACCCTCGAGCAGACGCACTGGGACTATCTGGAGGCGCCCAGAGCCCCCCCGAGATGCTTCAATAAGTGAGCCCGTTTTTTGCCCACTAAATAGTTTCGCTTCTAGGCGCTTGGGTGAATTTGGAGCATGCTGTGTTGGTGTCATATTGACAGCTTGCGGCCTGATGAACTGCTCAGAAGTGCTTGCTCATCAGACAGGACCGACGGTGCCAGCTGCAGACACCGCCACCGGTGCCAGCTGCAGACACCGCCACCGGTGCCAGCTGCAAACAGGGCCGCCAGTGCCAGCTGCAGCCACCGCCACCGATGCCAGCTGCAGACAAGGCGGCCGGAGCCAGCTGCAGACACCGCCACCGGTGCCAGCTGCAGACACCGCCGCCGATGCCAGCTGCAGACAGGGCCGCCAGTGCCAGCTGCAGGCACCGCCACCGGTGCCAGCTGCAGACACCGCCGCCGATGCCAGCTGCAGACAGGGCCGCCAGTGCCAGCTGCAAACAGGGCCGCCAGTGCCAGCTGCAGACACCGCCACCGGTGCCAGCTGCAAACAGGGCCGCCAGTGCCAGCTGCAGACACCGCCGCCGATGCCAGCTGCAGACAGGGCCGCCAGTGCCAGCTGCAGGCACCGCCACCGGTGCCAGCTGCAGACACCGCCGCCAATGCCAGCTGCAGACACCGCCGCCAGTGCCAGCTGCAGACACCGCCACCGGTGCCAGCTGCAAACAGGGCCGCCAGTGCCAGCTGCAGGCACCGCCGCCGGAGCCAGCTGCAGACAAGGCGGCCGGAGCCAGCTGCAGACACCGCCACCGGTGCCAGCTGCAGACACCGCCACCTGTGCCAGCTGCAGACACCGCCACTGGTGCCAGCTGCAGACACCGCCACCTGTGCCAGCTGCAGACACCGCCACCGGTGCCAGCTGCAGACACCGCCACCTGTGCCAGCTGCAGACACCGCCACCTGTGCCAGCTGCAGACACCGCCACCGGTGCCAGCTGCAAACAGGGCCGCCTGTGCCAGCTGCAGACACCGCCGCCAGTGCCAGCTGCAGACACCGCCACCGATGCCAGCTGCAGACAAGGCGGCCGGAGCCAGCTGCAGACACCGCCACCGGTGCCAGCTGCAGACACCGCCGCCGATGCCAGCTGCAGACAGGGCCGCCAGTGCCAGCTGCAGGCACCGCCACCGGTGCCAGCTGCAGACACCGCCGCCGATGCCAGCTGCAGACACCGCCGCCGATGCCAGCTGCAGACAGGGCCGCCAGTGCCAGCTGCAGACACCGCCACCGGTGCCAGCTGCAAACAGGGCCGCCAGTGCCAGCTGCAGACACCGCCACCGGTGCCAGCTGCAGACACCGCCACCGATGCCAGCTGCAGACAGGGCCACCGGTGCCAGCTGCAAACAGGGCCGCCAGTGCCAGCTGCAGACACCGCCACCGGTGCCAGCTGCAAACAGGGCCGCCAGGGCCAGCTGCAGACACCGCCACCGGTGCCAGCTGCAAACAGGGCCGCCAGTGCCAGCTGCAGACACCGCCACCGGTGCCAGCTGCAAACAGGGCCGCCAGTGCCAGCTGCAGACACCGCCGCCGATGCCAGCTGCAGACAGGGCCGCCAGTGCCAGCTGCAGGCACCGCCACCGGTGCCAGCTGCAGACACCGCCGCTGATGCCAGCTGCAGACACCGCCGCCAGTGCCAGCTGCAGACACCGCCACCGGTGCCAGCTGCAGACACCGCCGCCGATGCCAGCTGCAGACAGGGCCGCCAGTGCCAGCTGCAGGCACCGCCACCGGTGCCAGCTGCAGACACCGCCGCCGATGCCAGCTGCAGACACCGCCGCCGATGCCAGCTGCAGACAGGGCCGCCAGTGCCAGCTGCAGACACCGCCACCGGAGCCAGCTGCAGACACCGCCACCGGTGCCAGCTGCAGACACCGCCGCCGATGCCAGCTGCAGACAGGGCCGCCAGTGCCAGCTGCAGGCACCGCCACCGGTGCCAGCTGCAGACACCGCCGCCGATGCCAGCTGCAGACACCGCCGCCGATGCCAGCTGCAGACAGGGCCGCCAGTGCCAGCTGCAGACACCGCCACCGGTGCCAGCTGCAAACAGGGCCGCCAGTGCCAGCTGCAGACACCGCCACCGGTGCCAGCTGCAGACACCGCCGCCGATGCCAGCTGCAGACAGGGCCACCGGTGCCAGCTGCAAACAGGGCCGCCAGTGCCAGCTGCAGACACCGCCACCGGTGCCAGCTGCAAACAGGGCCGCCAGTGCCAGCTGCAGACACCGCCGCCGATGCCAGCTGCAGACAGGGCCGCCAGTGCCAGCTGCAGGCACCGCCACCGGTGCCAGCTGCAGACACCGCCGCCGATGCCAGCTGCAGACACCGCCGCCAGTGCCAGCTGCAGACACCGCCACCGGTGCCAGCTGCAAACAGGGCCGCCAGTGCCAGCTGCAGGCACCGCCGCCGGAGCCAGCTGCAGACAAGGAGGCCGGAGCCAGCTGCAGACACCGCCACCGGTGCCAGCTGCAGACACCGCCACCGGTGCCAGCTGCAGACACCGCCACCTGTGCCAGCTGCAGACACCGCCACCGGTGCCAGCTGCAAACAGGGCCGCCAGTGCCAGCTGCAGACACCGCCGCCGATGCCAGCTGCAGACAAGGCGGCCGGAGCCAGCTGCAGACACCGCCACCGGTGCCAGCTGCAGACACCGCCACCGGTGCCAGCTGCAGACACCGCCGCCGATGCCAGCTGCAGACACCGCCACAGGTGCCAGCTGCAGACAAGGTGGCCGGAGCCAGCTGCAGACAACGCCACCTGTGCCAGCTGCAGACACAGTCACTTGTGCCAGCTGCAAGCACCGCCACAGGTGCCAGCTGCAGACTCCGCCACCGGTGCCAGCTGTTTACACTATCCTGTAGTACAAGTTCCTCACTATCGCATGAGTGTCGTCAGCTCCTTACGCTGTCCAAAATCAGACACCTCATCACACTGTCCACTGGTGCCAGCTTTTGACAATGCCAATGTGATACAACCTCTGGGTAGGAGATTGGAGATTATCCAACTTCTGGGTAGGAGATCGGAGGTGATACAACTTCTGTGTAGGAGTTTGGAAGTGATACAACTTCTGGGTAGGAGATCGGAGGTGATACAACTTCTGTGTAGGAGTTTGGAAGTGATACAACTTCTGGGTAGGAGATCGGAGGTGATAAAACTTCTGGGTAGGAGTTTGGAAGTGATACAACTTCTGGGTAGGAGATTGGAAGTGATACAACTTCTGGGTAGGAGATTGGAGATGATCCAACTTCTGGGTAGGAGATTGGAGATTATCCAACTTCTGGGTAGGAGATCGGAGGTGATACAACTTCTGGGTAGGAGTTTGGAAGTGATACAACTTCTGGGTAGGAGATTGGAGGTGATACAACTTCTGTGTAGGAGATTGGAGGTGATACAACTTCTGTGTAGGAGATTGGACGTGATACAACTTCTGTGTAGGAGATTGGACGTGATACAACTTCTGTGTAGGAGATTGGAGGGGATACAATTTGTGTAGGAGTTTGGAAGTGATACAACTTCTGGGTAGGAGATTGGAGGTGATACAACTTCTGGGTAGGAGTTTGGAAGTGATACATCTTCTGGATAGAAGATCAGATGTGATACAACTTCTGGGTAGGAGATTGGAGGTGATACAACTTCTGGGTAGGAGATTGGAGGTGATACAACTTCTGTGTAGGAGATTGGAGGTGATACAACTTCTGTGTAGGAGATTGGACGTGATAAAACTTCTGTGTAGGAGATTGGAGGTGATACAACTTCTGTGTAGGAGATTGGAGGGGATACAATTTCTGTGTAGGAGATTGGAGGGGATACAATTTCTGTGTAGGAGTTTGGAAGTGATACAACTTCTGGGTAGGAGATTGAGGTGATACAACTTCTGGGTAGGAGATCAGATGTGATACAACCTCTG
Organism: Lissotriton helveticus; assembly: GCF_964261635.1. NCBI lineage: Eukaryota > Metazoa > Chordata > Amphibia > Caudata > Salamandridae > Lissotriton > Lissotriton helveticus. The sequence continues at coordinate 21,323,463 of NC_136073.1, forward strand.
GGTAGGAGATCGGAGATTATCCAACTTCTGGGTAGGAGATCGGAGGTGATACAACTTCTGGGTAGGAGTTTGGAAGTGATACAACTTCTAGGTATGAGATTGGAGGGGATACAACTTCTGGGTAGGAGATTGAAGGTGATACAACTTCTGGGTAGGAGATTGAAGGTGATACAACTTCTGGGTAGGAGATTGGAGGTGATACAACTTCTGGGTAGGAGATTGGAGGTGATACAACTTCTGTGTAGGAGATTGGAGGTGATACAACTTCTGGGTAGGAGATTGGAGGTGATACAACTTCTGGGTAGGAGTTTGGAAGTGATACATCTTCTGGATAGGAGATCAGATGTAATACAACCTCTGGGTAGGAGATCGGAGATTATCCAACTTCTGGGTAGGAGATCGGAGGCGATACAGCTTCTGGGTAGGAGTTTGGAAGTGATACAACTTCTAGGTATGAGATTGGAGGGGATACAACTTCTGGGTAGGAGATTGAAGGTGATACAACTTCTGGGTAGGAGATTGAAGGTGATACAACTTCTGGGTAGGAGATTGGAGGTGATACAACTTCTGTGTAGGAGATTGGAGGTGATACAACTTCTGTGTAGGAGTTTGGAAGTGATACAACTTCTGGGTAGGAGTTTGGAAGTGATACAACTTCTAGGTATGAGATTGGAGGTGATCCAACTTCTGGGTAGGAGATTGGAAGTGCTGCAACTTCTGGGTAGGAGATCAGAGGTGATACAACTTCTGGGTAGGAGTTTGGAAGTGATACAACTTCTGGGTAGGAGATTGGAGGTGATACAACTTCTGTGTAGGAGATTGGAGGTGATACAACTTCTGTGTAGGAGATTGGAGGTGATACAACTTCTGTGTAGGAGATTGGAGGGGATACAATTTCTGTGTAGGAGATTGGAGGGGATACAATTTCTGTGTAGGAGTTTGGAAGTGATACAACTTCTGGGTAGGAGATTGGAGGTGATACAACTTCTGGGTAGGAGTTTGGAAGTGATACAACTTCTAGGTATGAGATTGGAGGGGATACAACTTCTGGGTAGGAGATTGAAGGTGATACAACTTCTGGGTAGGAGATTGAAGGTGATACAACTTCTGGGTAGGAGATTGAAGGTGATACAACTTCTGGGTAGGAGATTGGAGATGATCCAACTTCTGGGTAGGAGATTGGAGATGATCCAACTTCTGGGTAGGAGATTGGAAGTGATCCAACTTCTGGGTAGGAGATTGGAAGTGATCCAACTTCTGGGTAGGAGATTGGAGATGATCCAACTTCTGGGTAGGAGATTGGAGATGATCCAACTTCTGGGTAGGAGATTGGAAGTGATGCAACTTCTGGGTAGGAGATCAGAGGTGATACAACTTCTGGGTAGGAGTTTGGAAGTGATACAACTTCTGGGTAGGAGATTGGAGGTGATACAACTTCTGGGTAGGAGATTGGAGGTGATACAACTTCTGTGTAGGAGATTGGAGGTGATACAACTTCTGTGTAGGAGATTGGACGTGATACAACTTCTGTGTAGGAGATTGGAGGTGATACAACTTCTGTGTAGGAGATTGGAGGTGATACAACTTCTGTGTAGGAGATTGGAGGGGATACAATTTCTGTGTAGGAGTTTGGAAGTGATACAACTTCTGGGTAGGAGATCAGATGTGATACAACCTCTGGGTAGGAGATTGGAGATTATCCAACTTCTGGGTAGGAGATCGGAGGTGATACAACTTCTGTGTAGGAGTTTGGAAGTGATACAACTTCTGGGTAGGAGTTTGGAAGTGATACAACTTCTGGGTAGGAGATTGGAAGTGATACAACTTCTGGGTAGGAGATTGGAGGGGATACAATTTCTGTGTAGGAGTTTGGAAGTGATACAACTTCTGGGTAGGAGATCGGAGGTGATACAACTTCTGTGTAGGAGTTTGGAAGTGATACAACTTCTGGGTAGGAGTTTGGAAGTGATACAACTTCTGGGTAGGAGATTGGAAGTGATACAACTTCTGGGTAGGAGATTGGAGGGGATACAATTTCTGTGTAGGAGTTTGGAAGTGATACAACTTCTGTGTAGGAGATTGGAGGTGATACAACTTCTGTGTAGGAGATTGGAGGGGATACAATTTCTGTGTAGGAGTTTGGAAGTGATACATCTTCTGGATAGGAGATCAGATGTGATACAACCTCTGGGTAGGAGATCGGAGATTATCCAACTTCTGGGTAGGAGATCGGAGGTGATACAACTTCTGGGTAGGAGTTTGGAAGTGATACAACTTCTAGGTATGAGATTGGAGGGGATACAACTTCTGGGTAGGAGATTGAAGGTGATACAACTTCTGGGTAGGAGATTGAAGGTGATACAACTTCTGGGTAGGAGATTGGAGATGATCCAACTTCTGGGTAGGAGATTGGAGATGATCCAACTTCTGGGTAGGAGATTGGAAGTGATCCAACTTCTGGGTAGGAGATTGGAGATGATCCAACTTCTGGGTAGGAGATTGGAGATGATCCAACTTCTGGGTAGGAGATTGGAAGTGATGCAACTTCTGGGTAGGAGATCAGAGGTGATACAACTTCTGGGTAGGAGTTTGGAAGTGATACAACTTCTGGGTAGGAGATTGGAGGTGATACAACTTCTGGGTAGGAGATTGGAGGTGATACAACTTCTGTGTAGGAGATTGGAGGTGATACAACTTCTGTGTAGGAGATTGGACGTGATACAACTTCTGTGTAGGAGATTGGAGGTGATACAACTTCTGTGTAGGAGATTGGAGGTGATACAACTTCTGTGTAGGAGATTGGAGGGGATACAATTTCTGTGTAGGAGTTTGGAAGTGATACAACTTCTGGGTAGGAGATCAGATGTGATACAACCTCTGGGTAGGAGTTTGGAGATTATCCAACTTCTGGGTAGGAGATCGGAGGTGATACAACTTCTGTGTAGGAGTTTGGAAGTGATACAACTTCTGGGTAGGAGTTTGGAAGTGATACAACTTCTGGGTAGGAGATTGGAAGTGATACAACTTCTGGGTAGGAGATTGGAGGGGATACAATTTCTGTGTAGGAGTTTGGAAGTGATACAACTTCTGGGTAGGAGATTGGAGGTGATAAAACTTCTGGGTAGGAGTTTGGAAGTGATACAACTTCTGGGTAGGAGATTGGAAGTGATACAACTTCTGGGTAGGAGTTTGGAAGTGATACATCTTCTGGATAGGAGATCAGATGTGATACAACCTCTGGGTAGGAGATTGGAGATTATCCAACTTCTGGGTAGGAGATCGGAGGTGATACAACTTCTGTGTAGGAGTTTGGAAGTGATACAACTTCTGGGTAGGAGATTGGAAGTGATACAACTTCTGGGTAGGAGATTGGAAGTGATACAACTTCTGGGTAGGAGATTGGAAGTGATACAACTTCTGGGTAGGAGATTGGAGGTGATACAACTTCTGGGTAGGAGATACAGAGGACGATATAACTCATGTAGAAGACATGAATGATAACAATTTGCATTTAAGAGTTCAGGGCGATGACATAACTTACACGGGGGAGAGCTGGGTGATGATATAACTTTCATATAGTAGGCTTAAAGAATGGGCCAACTTGCACATATTGAATCAGGGAGGCGACATAACTTAATATGGCTTATAAAATGAAGACATAAATGGAGACATCTCTTGTACTTAGGATGTGCAAAGGGGGACTTTAAACATATAGAAGTTGCATTTCTTACACATCCAAGATGCAAAGTATGGCATCCCTTAACCCCTTGCATGTGGCCGCGATTCTGCGCCTGTGCGGCAAAATCGCATGTGGGCGGGTTTATGACGGCCCCCAGCCGTCATCAGCACACGAGCGCCGTAGTGCATGACGGCTGGGGGCCGTCATCAGCATGCAAGGGGTTAAACAGACGTACCTCAAGGGAGAACATATGTAACACACTGCTGATGCATAAGATGACAGTAGTGACAAAGATAAGGTACACAGCGGAAGAGACCCCTTACAATATCTGGGGACAATATCAGTACATAGATGATCCGAATAAGGACTTCTCTTTTAAGATTGGTAAAAAAAGACTAATGTTTACTTGCAAATGACGTAAATATAAAAATTTCGTAACAAAAGTGCCAAAAAGAAAAGGTAAAGAAGTATTTTAAACATTTTTTTTAGATGCGATGAGTGAGTATCTGGGAAAACCGCCAATATAAACAAAATATGTATAAAACACCTCACAATGAAAACCATTCTTATTATTAAAATTGAACTCTGTCGCCTGCACATTAAGCACCTATCCCTCACAGACCCTTCCTGTACGTGTAGGAGATGAAAAGGACGGTCGCTTACATCAAAAGATGTCATTTTTAAAACCTGAAAACACTTGAAAGTTCTCTAGTGAATTTTAACTTGCCAATGTACTATTTTTGCTGTGTTATGTGTGAAGCTCACAGCCGCTAGATTGATTCTTTGAGCAGGAGCGTGCCTGTGATGTTTCTGTCAAGTCTACTAAAGTCCTCTCTCGCTCTCTCTCTTGATATTATTTCTAAATATCCATATTCACCCCCCCCCCCCACTCAACACCCCCCTCCCCGAATGGCCTTGTCATGGCCTGTGACTCGTACTCTTGAATAGAACCTGTGACGTGGGGTGATTGCCTGGTCGTAAAAAAAAGCGCCTCGGATGCAATCGACGTGATCCTAACACTTTATGTAACAAGCGTTGTTATAACTATTAAAATACATTTGTTTTAAGGATTTTGAAAGGCCATGTAAGCTGGTGGTGACCCTGTAGATTGCACATAGGCCTCTGCGACAGATGCAAAACCCACTGCGCTACCTTATGGTAGGCCGACCATTCTTCTGGGCAACAGACAAGACACAGGATGGAAAGAAAACATGGAATTAATTTGAAGACCTGATTGCAAGAAGGCTTATAGCTCCCCCAGCTGTGGCACTCCACCAGGCGCTACACCTGCGTTGCAAACCACCCCCTCCCCTACCCCCGCATGCCACCTTACCCCGGGGTTCCCGCTGTCCGCCCGGCTCTCCTCGGCCCCCCCCCCGGCTGCAGGTACCCCAGCTCTGCCTTCCAGGAGGCGCTACCGGAAACAGAGAGCAAGACCGTCTCCATCCGCGTCTCTATGGTAACGTCAGAATTCAGAGCCTCTCCCATATGTGAGTCGGATGCTCTCACTTGAACGAGGGTGCCCCCTTTTTCATTTCTATGAATATTCCTGAAGGGAGGGGGAGGAGGGGCGCTAGAGGCCTCCTCGTGATGGAAACTAACACCTATGTAGATTTTACATTTCTGTGGCCCCCCTATATTATAACCCCCATAATACACGGGTTGGCCCTTGCAGGCGAGCCACCCTGCAAAATAAACCATAGAGAGCAGCGAGTCCCAAACTTTTGAGAACCAAGACCCAATTCTTAGAGCCACAAGCTTTCACGACCCACCTAGCTTTGATTGACATGAGGCGGGGGACTTTTGAAATCAACTAAAGCATTGTGTGTGGTATCTGACTGGTCTATACAGACAGGCCACTTTCCACTAAAATGGAAATTGAATGGCACAGATATAGATTTACTGATAAAACTATACAGCACCCAAACCATAATGGTGGAAATCGAGTTTCTGTGAATATTTATAATTTGTTCATCAGCAAGTCCAGTGTCTCGATTTGTTTGATCAGTGCTTGAAATGGAAAATTAAAGGTGCAGGTACCCTGTACCAGAGAACCTGCTTGTTTCTGAGAAGTGCTGGTATTCTCCAATTAAACGTATTACGTCACTCTAGAGCAGTTGCGGTACTCTTTCTTTCAAAATAAAAAAATGCTGGTACTCCGTACCGGGCAGTACCGACCCATTTAAAGCACTGGTTTTGATCCAATTAAAATCTTCATTTCCACAACAATTCCGAATTACAAACAAATGCTTCATTTTTGCTTTCCTAGCTGCTAAATGTATATAGTTAATTTACAAATGTTTACATTTTGTTGTATGGCGCAAAAAAAAAAATATGTCCTACAGCCTTTTCTTTCGCACTCCCTGTACTCCAGCAAGATTTTCACAAAATTCACTTTCAAGACTCCTCTCACTTTGCAGCCAGGGAAAGAAAAGTAAACACCAATCCTCATGTTAACCCCTTCCATGCTGCCGCGATTCTGCTCCTGTGCTGAAGATTTCAGCGCGGGTGCGGTCATGACGGCCCCCAGCCGTCATCAGCACATGAGCACTGTAGTGCATGACGGCTGGGGGCCGTCATCAGCATGCAAGGGGTTAAAAGAATAAGCGGCAATGTGTCAGAAGACATAGCCTGGCATTTGACCTCTTCCTGTGAAGCACCAGGAAATGTGACAAGATAAACACAGAATTTAAGAGCTTCTTTATTTTTTACTCAGACTTTCCTGGCCCACCGTAAATCGGCCCGTAGCCCACTAGAACCGCTAATATTGAGTTTTATGTAGTCCCTCATGTCACTAAAGGGAGATTCATGGCACCAATACTACATCTTGTGCAACAACAGGGTGGAAGCTTGTATTGGGGCACTGGAAAAAAACTGCTTTAGTAGAACTGAACTGTGCCCTAAAAGAAAAGTATTGTGAAAAGGAGACAGAAGATGAAGTTTGTGTTGTAAGTGGTGAACTTAAAAGGCATAAGTAGCAAGACATTATATAGCAGATACTTTTGAATGTAAAGCAGTTTTTCATTGCATCTTTAAAAAGTCTATGTGCGAGCAGGTCTTTATTATAGCCTTATAGCCCGCCGTAGCGGGCTAAACAAGCTATTAAAGTCCCGCTCCAGCGTTAAAGGCCCGAGCCAACAAGGGAGCGGGGCTTTAATAGCCAGTATAGCCCAGTTATAAAGGGCTATAAGGCTATTAGCACATTCTGCCACTAGAGGGCAGAATGTTCTAACAAATAAAACAAAGGCTTTAGGGAGCGCAAGGCAGCCAGAGCCGTAAACAAAGAAACATTGGAATGTTGGAGCTCCAGGCTTATACCAGCCATTACAAGCCCGGAGCACTCCATTGTTTTCATTGGAGCTCCCAACGTTCCAACGTTCTAATTTGTGAATACAAGAAGATAGACATGCCACAACATGTTATCATGAAAGGAAAGTTAACAAATGCACATGCAAGTGTAATTAATGAAAAACATTCAGCATTTATGACAGGTTATGGTATTGAAATAACACACACTTCCTAAACAAAAGAAAAATATGGCAGCAAAGTAAATATATCAAAAAGCAGAGAGAACATGCAATGGACATGTTTGGCATTTGGCCCTGTGTGTCTCTCTCCAGTCACATCACATTGGTCTGTCCCTTCTACGGTAAGCCCCTCTGCACCCAGCGTCACATCAGCGGCACTGGACAATCCCCAACTTGTGCATGCCAGTGGTGCCCAGTGACAGCGGCACAGTCCAGTCATTGTTGGCGCTCTGTGAGTCACCCACTCGCCCCAGGGCACAGTGAAGGCCCATCAGTCTCTGCATCAGCTCGTAGGAGGGGTCTCTGTACCAGAGCCAGGGCCGTCCTCCGGGCAGGGCCCGATGGATCTGTCATTATAGAGGGATGCGCATGGTAGAGGCCGGCCTGTCCTATGCCAGAGCCAGCTCTAGCCAGGCATGCTGCTCGAGACACCAACACTAGCAAGGCAAGCCCCTATACAGAGAACATCCCCACCAGGCCTGCTTTTAGAGAGTCAATACCAGTCAGGCCTGCCTTCAGAGAGTCAATGCCAGTCAGGCCTGCCTTCAGAGAGTCAATGCCAGTCAGGCCTGCCTTTAGAGAGGGAATACCAGCCAGGCCTGCCTTTGGAGAGTCAATACCAGCCAGGCCTGCCTTGAGTGAATACCAGCCAGGCCTGCCTTTAGAGAGTCAATGCCAGCCAGGACTGCCTTTACAAGGTCAATACCAGCCAGGCATGCCTTTAGAGAGTCAATGCCAGCCAGGACTGCCTTTACAAGGTCAATACCAGCCAGGCATGCCTTTAGAGAGTCAATGCCAGCCAGGCCTGCCTTGAGTCAATACCAGCCAGGCCTGCCATCAGAGAGTCAATACCAGCCAGGCACGCCTTCAGAGAGTCTATGCCAGCCAGGCACGCCTTCAGAGAGTCTATGCCAGCCAGGCCTGCCTTGAGTGAATACCAGCCAGGCCTGCCTTCAGAGAGTCAATACCAGCCAGGCCTGTTCTTTGGAGAGTCAATGCCAGCCAGGCCTGCCTTCAGAGAGTCTATGCCAGCCAGGCCTGCCTTGAGTGAATACCAGCCAGGCCTGCCATCAGAGAGTCAATACCAGCCAGGCCTGTTCTTTGGAGAGTCAATCAAAGTAACACAAGAAGGGAGTGAAGAGGTAATGCTCAAAAGAGCAGAACAGGTGGATATGTCCTCCTCAAGTTATATTGTCAAAAAACAAAGGGATCCACCCTCATGGGAAAGTATAGAAGTGTTCCTCCAAACTACGTGTGTCTCCTACAATGGTGGAAAGCACACAGCTTTGTTCGAATACCCCTCACCCACCAAAAGGACCCTTGGTGGCATGTTTCATCATCGGGGTCTTCCCGCCCCGCTGTGGGACGGGGTGTGCTGCAACCTACGACTACGTGGGAGCACTGGTTATGAAAAACAATACTATGTGTGGTGTAGGAGAGTGAGTGGAAGGGTCAGGAGTGAGTGAATGGTGAAAAATTAAAAATACCTGGCTCTGTGGAAAAAATTAATTTTAATGTTCCTTTGAGCTGATATCATTAAAAGTGGGGAATGAGATGGAGATATTATGCTTTAATGAGCAGTGTCTGCTGTGTTGACATGTTTCAAAGCCCTCCCCTGACTACTCATCAGGACCTAGAAGAGATCCCTTCTACACTCAAATCAAAACAACTGTGTATTTACATATAATCCTAACTAAGTGGTGCACATAAATTTAACATGCACAGCATACTATACCCCAGTAGATATATTGCTGAATGTTTTTTTATATCGCCCAGATAATGCCCCGTGAGCCTTCAAAATGGGAGAGATGGGGTACCTAAAGTCACACATATATCAAGTTTACCTCCTCACCAGGACACTGCCTTGCCGCGGCTCCGCAGGCCTGTCTTGAGTTAATTCCAGCCAGGCCTGCCTTTAGAGAGTCAATGTCAGCCAGGCCTGTCCTTTGCAGAGTGAATACCAGCCAGGCCTGCCTTGAGTTCTTACCACCCAGGCCACCCTTTGGAGAGTCAATACCAGCCAGGCCTGCCTCTAGAAAGTCAATACTAGCCAGGCCTGCTTTTAGAGAGTCAATACCAGCCAGGCCTGCCTTGAGTCAACATCCGCCAGGCCCGCCTTGAGTCAATACCAGACAGGCCTGCCTTTGGAGAGTCAATGCCAGCCAGGCCTGTGTTTAGAGAGCCTAACTTTGGAGAGGGAATATCAGCCAGGTCTATCCTAAGGAGAGTCAATATCAGCCAGGGCTGCCTTTACAAAGTCAATACTAGCCAGGCCCGCCTTTACAAAGTCAATACTAGCCAGGCCCGCCTTTACAAAGTCAATACTAGCCAGGCCCGCCTTTGGAGAGTCAATACCAGCCAGGCCTGCCTTTGGAGAGTCAATACCAGCCAGGCCTGCCTTGAGTCAATGCCAGCCAGGCCTGCCTTGGGTCAATGCCAGTCAGGCCTGCCTCTAGAAAGTCAATACTAGCCAGTCTTGCTTTTAGAGAGTCAATACCAGCCGGGCCTGCCTTGAGTCAACATCCGCCAGGCCCGTCTTGAGTTAATTCCAGCCAGGCCTGCCTTTGGAGAGTGAATGCCAGCCAGGCCTACCTTGAGTCAATTCCAGCCAGGCCTGCCTTTAGAGAGTCAATACCAGCCAGGCCTGCCTTGAGTCAATACCAGCCAGGCCTGCCTCTGGAGAGTCAATGCCAGCCAGGCCTGCCTTCAGTCAATGCCAGCCAGGCCTGCCTTGAGTCAATGCCAGCCAGGCCTGCCTTTGGAGAGTCAATACCAGCCAGGCCTGCCTTGAGTCAATACCAGCCAGGCCTGCCTTGAGTCAATACCAGCCAGGCCTGCCTTGAGTCAATAACCAGCCAGGCCTGCCTTGAGTCAATGCCAGCCAGGCCTGCCTTGAGTCAATGCCAGCCAGGCCTGCCTTGAGTCAATGCCAGCCAGGCCTGCCTTTGGAGAGTCAATACCAGCCAGGCCTGCCTTGAGTCAATACCAGCCAGGCCTGCCTTGAGTCAATGCCAGCCAGGCCTGCCTTGAGTCAATGCCAGCCAGGCCCGCCTTGAGTCAATACCAGCCAGGTCTGCCTTTGGAGAGTCAATGCCAGCCAGGCCTGCCTTTGGAGAGTCAATGCCAGCCAGGTCTGCCTTAAATCAATGCCAGCCAGGGCTGCCTTTAGAGAGTCAATACCAGCCAGGCCTGCCTTGAGTCAATACCAGCCAGGCCTGCCTTGAGTCAATAACCAGCCAGGCCTGCCTTGAGTCAATAACCAGCCAGGCCTGCCTTGAGTCAATGCCAGCCAGGCCTGCCTTGAGTCAATGCCAGCCAGGCCTGCCTTGAGTCAATGCCAGCCAGGCCTGCCTTTGGAGAGTCAATACCAGCCAGGCCTGCCTTGAGTCAATACCAGCCAGGCCTGCCTTGAGTCAATGCCAGCCAGGCCTGCCTTGAGTCAATGCCAGCCAGGCCCGCCTTGAGTCAATACCAGCCAGGTCTGCCTTTGGAGAGTCAATGCCAGCCAGGCCTGCCTTTGGAGAGTCAATGCCAGCCAGGTCTGCCTTAAATCAATGCCAGCCAGGGCTGCCTTTAGAGAGTCAATACCAGCCAGGCCTGCCTTGAGTCAATACCAGCCAGCCCTGCCTTTGGAGAGTCAATGCCAGCCAGGCCTGCCTTTGGAGAGTCAATACCAGCCAGGCCTGCCTTTGGAGAGTCAATGCCAGCCAGGCCTGCCTTGAGTGAATACCAGCCAGGCCTGCCTTGAGTCAATGCCAGCCAGGCCTGCCTTGAGTCAATGCCAGCCAGGCCTGCCTTGAGTCAATACCAGCCAGGCCTGCCTTGAGTCAATGCCAGCCAGGCCTGCCTTGAGTCAATGCCAGCCAGGCCTGCCTTTGGAGAGTCAATGCCAGCCAGGCCTGCCTTGAGCCAATGCCAGCCAGGCCTGCCTTGAGTGAATTCCAGCCAGTCCTGCCTTTAGAGAGTCAATACCAGCCAGGCCTGCCTTGAGCCAATGCCAGCCAGGCCTGCCTTTGGAGAGCCAATGCCAGCCAGGCCTGTCCTTTAGAGAGTCAATACCAGCCAGGTCTGTCCTTTAGAGAGTCAATGCCAGCCAGGCCTGCCTTGAGTCAATGCCAGCCAGGCCTGCCTTGAGTCAATACCAGCCAGGCCTGCCTTGAGTCAATGCCAGCCAGGCCTGCCTTGAGTCAATACCAGCCAGGCCTGCCTTGAGTCAATGCCAGCCAGGCCTGCCTTGAGTCAATGCCAGCCAGGCCTGTCTTGAGTCAATGCCAGCCAGGCCTGCCTTGAGTCAATGCCAGCCAGGCCTGCCTTGAGTCAATGCCAGCCAGGCCTGCCTTTGGAGAGTCAATGCCAGCCAGGCCTGCCTTGAGCCAATGCCAGCCAGGCCTGCCTTGAGTGAATTCCAGCCAGTCCTGCCTTTAGAGAGTCAATACCAGCCAGGCCTGCCTTGAGCCAATGCAAGCCAGGCCTGCCTTTGGAGAGCCAATGCCAGCCAGGCCTGTCCTTTAGAGAGTCAATACCAGCCAGGTCTGTCCTTTAGAGAGTCAATACCAGCCAGGCCTGCCTTGAGTCAATACCAGCCAGGTCTGCCTTTAGAGAGTCACTGCCAGCCAGGCCTGTCTTGAGTCAATGCCAGCCAAGCCTGTCCTTAGAGTCTATGCCAGCCAGGCCTGTCCTTAGAGTCTATGCAAACCAGGCCTGTCCTTTAGAGAGTCAATACCAGCCAGGCCTGCCTTGAGTCAATTCCAGCCAGGCCTGCCTTGAGTCAATACCAGCCAGGTCTGTCCTTTAGAGAGTCAATACCAGCCAGGCCTGCCTTGAGTCAAGACCAGATAGGCCTGTCCTTTAGAGAGTCAATACCAGCCAGGCCTGCCTTTAGAGAGTCAATACCAGCCAGGCCTGCCTTGAGTCAATGCCAGCCAGGCCTGTCCTTTAGAGAGTCAATGCCAGCCAGGCCTGCCTTGAGTCAATGCCAGCCAGGCCTGCCTTTGGAGAGTCAATGCCAGCCAGGCCTGCCTTGAGTCAATACCAGCCAGGCCTGCCTTGAGTCAATACCAGCCAGGCCTGCCTTGAGTCAATGCCAGCCAGGCCTGTCCTTTAGAGAGTCAATGCCAGCCAGGCCTGCCTTGAGTCAATGCCAGACAAGCCTGCCTTTGGAGAGTCAATACCAGCCAGGCCTGCCTTGAGGCAATACCAGCCAGGCCTGCCTTGAGTCAATGCCAGCCAGGCCTGCCTTGAGTCAATGCCAGCCAGGCCTGCCTTGAGTCAATACCAGCCAGGCCTGCCTTGAGTCAATGCCAGCCAGGCCTGCCTTGAGTCAATGCCAGCCAGGCCTGCCTTTAGAGAGTCAATGCCAGCCAGGCCTGCCTTGAGTCAATTCCAGCCAGGCCTGCCTTGAGTCAATACCAGCCAGGTCTGTCCTTTAGAGAGTCAATACCAGCCAGGCCTGCCTTGAGTCAAGACCAGCCAGGCCTGTCCTTTAGAGAGTCAATACCAGCCAGGCCTGCCTTTGGAGAGTCAATACCAGCCAGGCCTGCCTTGAGTCAATGCCAGCCAGGCCTGTCCTTTAGAGAGTCAATGCCAGCCAGGCCTGCCTTGAGTCAATGCCAGCCAGGCCTGCCTTTGGAGAGTCAATGCCAGCCAGGCCTGCCTTGAGTCAATACCAGCCAGGCCTGCCTTGAGTCAATACCAGCCAGGCCTGCCTTGAGTCAATGCCAGCCAGGCCTGTCCTTTAGAGAGTCAATGCCAGCCAGGCCTGCCTTGAGTCAATACCAGCCAGGCCTGCCTTGAGGCAATACCAGCCAGGCCTGCCTTGAGGCAATACCAGCCAGGCCTGCCTTGAGTCAATGCCAGCCAGGCTTGCCTTGAGTCAATGCCAGCCAGGCCTGCCTTGAGTCAATACCAGCCAGGCCTGCCTTGAGTCAATACCAGCCAGGCCTGCCTGGAGTCAATACCAGCCAGGCCTGCCTTGAGTCAATGCCAGCCAGGCCTGCCTTGAGTCAATACCATCCAGGCCTGCCTTGAGTCAATACCAGCCAGGCCTGCCTTGAGTCAATGCCAGCCAGGCCTGCCTTTAGAGAGTCAATGCCAGCCAGACCTGCCTTTAGAGAGTCAATACCAGCCAGGCCTGCCTTGAGTCAATGCCAGCCAGGCCTGCCTTGAGTCAATGCCAGCCAGGCCTGCCTTGAGTCAATGCCAGCCAGGCCTGCCTTGAGTCAATACCAGCCAGGCCTGCCTTGAGTCAATGCCAGCCAGGCCTGCCTTGAGTCAATGCCAGCCAGGCCTGCCTTTAGAGAGTCAATGCCAGCCAGGCCTGCCTTTAGAGAGTCAATGCCAGCCAGGCCTGTCTTGAGTCAATGCCAGCCAGGCCTGTCCTTAGAGTCTATGCAAACCAGGCCTGTCCTTTAGAGAGTCAATACCAGCCAGGCCTGCCTTGAGTCAATACCAGCCAGGTCTGTCCTTTAGAGAGTCAATACCAGCCAGGCCTGCCTTGAGTCAATACCAGCCAGGCCTGCCTTGAGTCAATACCAGCCAGGCCTGCCTTGAGTCAATACCAGCCAGGCCTGCCTTGAGTCAATACCAGCCAGGCCTGCCTTGAGTCAATGCCAGCCAGGCCTGCCTTGAGTCAATGCCAGCCAGGCCTGCCTTTAGAGAGTCAATGCCAGCCAGACCTGCCTTTAGAGAGTCAATACCAGCCAGGCCTGCCTTTAGAGAGTCAATACCAGCCAGGCCTGCCTTGAGTCAATGCCAGCCAGGCCTGCCTTGAGTCAATGCCAGCCAAGCCTGCCTTGAGTCAATACCAGCCAGGCCTGCCTTGAGTCAATGCCAGCCAGGCCTGCCTTGAGTCAATGCCAGCCAGGCCTGCCTTTAGAGAGTCAATGCCAGCCAGGCCTGCCTTTAGAGAGTCAATGCCAGCCAGGCCTGTCTTGAGTCAATGCCAGCCAGGCCTGTCCTTAGAGTCAATGCCAGCCAGGCCTGTCCTTAGAGTCTATGCCAGCCAGGCCTGTCCTTTGAGTCTATGCAAACCAGGCCTGTCCTTTAGAGAGTCAATACCAGCCAGGCCTGCCTTGGGTCCATACCAGCCAGGCCTGCCTTTGGAGAGTCAATGCCAGCCAGGCCTGCCTTTAGAGAGTCAATGCCAGCCAGGCCTGTTCTTATACACAGGGGCTTAATGCAAGCTTCAGCGCGGGGGGGGGCATCTCTTTAAGGGGCCACTAGTAGTTGTTCAGGGGGCCCCATTCAGCCCAGCTGATCAGTATATTTGAGATGTGGGTGACTCAAAGTCCCCTCATCATTTTATGTTTCGCCGCTGCACAGGGATACGGGATACGGGGTTGGACTGCGACAAAAACTAGGTCCGGGTACAAATATAAAAGTGGCCCCGTTTAGGGAAGCATACAGCTAAAACAAAAGTGGTAATATCCGGGAAATCACTGACCTGTCCGACCGGCCCATCGGGGGCGCCGCCTGCCCTGTATCCAGTCCGAACCTCAGAGGCCACCGTCGGTCTGTCTGTCCCTGTCCTCGAGTCTAGACCCAGGCAGCTGAAAGTGATCCCCTGCCCGCCGCGGTGCCAGGCTGCCAGGGACCCGTCACATTACCGCACGGCTAATGAAACGCCTGAGTGACCACAGGTGGTATAATTTACAGCCCGCCCCTCGGGCCTAAAAACACCCCCTCCTCCACCCCAAACCTTGAGAGCAGATAGATGCGTGAACACCCCCCACCCCCCTCTCCTCCAAAACCTAAATCGTGAGAAGCCAGTGTGAGATATAGATGACAGCCCCAGGGCGGGAGGGGTCAGGCGGGCACCACCCCTCCCCGAATCCCGAGAATGAAACGCAATAGCGCCAAGAAACCCCCACCGACCAGCCAATGAGGACGAAGCCCGCGCTACCTCAGGCTCCCCCACCCGCAATGCCCCTTTATAGCCTGGCATATCTCTGCACACGAGCCCACACCGCCCCAGAGCGGAGCACGTTCACCGTAATCCGTGAGTAGCAGGGTGGGGGAGTAGTACACACGTGTAGCAGGAGACAAATTAAGCACTGAGACACAGGAGCGCTCCAGGGCTGAGTAGTAAAGTAGTGTGACTCAGGGTGAGTCGTGCACTCTGGGCTCCGGCGTGTAGGTAAGGGGGGGGTGAGTCAAGGGATGTCCTCGCTGCAGCTGCGCCCCCTGGCTGCCCTGGGAAGGTGGTGCACCCCACCAGGCAGGAGGGTAGGTGGCAGTGGGGTTCGCTGCACCAGCCCCTCCTGCAGCAGGGTGCCACGTGCCCTTGCTCCGCCAGCTGCCCATGCCAGCCTCTTTGCCGTGCCAGGGCAGCAGGAGGCAGACTCCGTGCAGCAGAAGGGGGGGGGGGGGGGCTGCTTCAGAGATGCCAGCAGTGCACAGGAACCGTGCAGGTAATAACAGGAAAGCAAGGCAGTGAAGTAGGGAGACCTGCAGGGTAGCTCCAGCGACCCCTTTACGTCTACAAACGGTGCAAGGGTGGGGGCAGGGAGGGCTCTTCATCCAAGCATGCCCCAGTCTGCCCAGGACTGCCTGTCTGTGCTGGGAGCCTGCAGACTGCGCATGCGCAGCCCCGACTGCAGTCACCTTGGCTGGCAGAGCGCCCCTGAGCCCAGACTGCGGCAGGAGCAGAGCACGCCTGGCGTCTGCGGGGGGCGCCACGGAGGGGGGATGGACGCGTCCTGCGCGCCAGGAGTGACCTGCGGCTGAGTAAAGGAGCAGGTGCCTGGCTCGGCTCGAGGGACTCAGACACTCGAGCCGGGCTTTCACATGGCTCTTCCCTGCCACTCAAGTTTAAACTCGCGCGCAATGAATGAAAGAGGAAGCATTCATCCTCGACATAAAACTAGAGGAAGAGATACCCATCTGATGGAAGAATTGAAACCAGAAAAACGGGGATTAATCCTGGCTCCCCCACTTGACCAAACTGTAAGATCTTAGGCAAGCATTTTACTTTGCTGCCCTTCCTTTTATTTCATTAATACATAAGAAAAGGGCACATTGGAAGGCCAGAGTTCAGAATGTGCGCTGTGCAAAAAGCCTAAAATCAATGAATATCTGTACGATTGGGGGTCACCGGAGCCCCTCATCACCTTCTAATGGGGCGCCACTTTGAGTTACGTCACTTGGGCTCGGCTCGTGCACGGCTCCTAGAGCCAAGCCGGACCCCTGACTCACCACTTCCTGTTAGTTGATGGAAGAGCTCAGCTCTGCTACAGACGAGCCCACTCTGACACGCCAGGGAAACGAGGAGTAAGCAGACAGGCTGATGTGCCCAGGATCAAACGTTTGGTGGTTTGATGAACTCCGGTTTCCTGATGCCACAGCGGACACCTTTAGGCGTCTGAGCACGTGCCAGCCATACTCTTGACACGAAAACAGTTCCCCCAGGTCAGCCAGAGAGACGTATTTCCCCCTATAGATTAACCACTCGCCTACGTTCCCTCTTCACAACTCCCCGTGTGCAGACTGGACCGCAGTGGTCTGCTCCCACACCCCCAAGATAAATTCTTTACCCCGCAGCACTGTGGTCCCACTACAAATGCATTTATGTAAGTTTATTAGCAAACAGAACAGGCCAAGTCTGCTAACAAGTCCTCACCTCCAGGTGGCGACAAATACTGTCTTTTCTCTTTCCCGCAGAATATGATTTTTCTTTTCAACAGGTGAAAGCCAGAGTTTGGGCCCACAAAATGTTTTTAACCGGTCCCCACAAAAGCTTATGAGAGGCCTGCACGCCCCACTATGTCCCTCTTTCTGTCCATGCAACCTCCAGGGCAAGGGTTCAAGAGAAACTGACTTTAGACTTCCAGGCTGGCCCTCTGCAACGCCTCGAGCAGAGGGTAGAGAGAGAATTACTTCTTCTGCCAGGATGTGTGGTCACTGTCCTACCACAGAAGCACTGCCAGCTACCCATGACTCCATGCCATCAAGATCACGGTGCTCCTCCTCGAGATACGGTCTAAAGCGAAATGAACTCTGGGGGTTGTAGTCCTGGTGCAGCTGAGCGGACTTAAAGACATGATCAGCTCTTGAAACTTCCTGGCCTTCACCTACTGCTAATGGGAGGAGTCGAGAAGAGGCCAAGGTTACTGCCACTAGAGTTGGCAACGTTGCCACCGGACTACTCCTCCTTCTGCAGCCCACAGCCTTGCTACCAGCCCACATCCTGGCCACCGCACCACATGTCCTCAAGCAAACCACATTCCTGCCAACCGACCTCATCTGAAGACCACATTCCCTGTCCTGCAGCAGACCACAACCAGGCCACCACAACCCTTGTCCTCCAGCAGACCGCATCCCACACACTAGACCACAACTCAGCCACCAACACTTTGACTGAGAACCCGTCTCGTGCCCTTCCTCACCCTCGGTCCTGCTGGAGTGAGTGAGGCAGAGGAAGGCAGAAGGAGAACGCTTCCGACAACCAAAACGAATCAGTTAAGTAGCGACCGAAAAAAACTGTATATATCAGTACGAATGACATTTAGCACCGGAGAGAACCTGGGGTAAGAGAATTTAATTCAGATAACGCGGTTAAGACCAGAACAGCGGCGCCCTTTGGGAGAACACAGGACTCGAAACGGATTTTTGCCGCTTGGCAGCTGCCGAGACTTTGAGGGGGGAGACACGGAGGGTGTAATATTTCTAAACACTCCCCCCAGAAGGCATGAATTACTGTTTGAAAACTGGTCATCTCCGCAGACACCGCACCGAAATCACTGGACCCACAGAAACCTCCCTTGCCATTTCTGGCCCAGAAACACTGGTCCAGGTGTTACCCCACCTGCCCCTGGAGCAACCTAGAGAGGGGGTGGGGGGTATGGTCGGTGGTCAAAGTTCCACTAAAATTACTCTGTCTGCCGCCTCCTGCCCCTGGGGAAATAAGGCTGGGTGCCAGTCTGCAACAGGCTGAGGCGGGGCAGAAAGGCCCCCACCGTCCCAAACTCCAGCAAGGTGGTGTAGCAGTCTAGTGTTTCTCGGGTCTCGGCTGAGACCCGGAAACACAACTACACATTGTATCACCTTCTGGCCAGGCGTGGCCAGAAGGCTTTAAATAAATGGGAGGAGGTCGCTGGAGGCTTCCGGTCCCTTCTAAACACCAAAGTGTGTGTGTCCATTATTATGCCCATAGGCCTTACCGTTAGCCCCTCTGATGTCCCCTGTTGCACCATCACACTGGCGACGAGGGTGGTGCCAAGGCGCGTGAGCCCTGGAAGCGGAGCAGTCTGCTGCCACTGTGCGATCTGGACACCGCGTGGGGTCCGACGTGGTGCCGCTGGAGGTGCTGTTTAGGAGGCGGCCATTCCGGTAAGCAGCGTGGGCTGTGCTGCGTGCGGGACCGGAATCGTGTGGAGGAGCAGTCAGCGGGGAGCGACGCGGCCTGGTTGTGTCGTGAGGCCTGGCTGAGGACCGTTTGCAGAGATCGGCTGCGCGCGCATGCGCAGTACGTCCGAGGCCCTCCCAGCTCTACAGACGTGCGGCGAGGCCGTACGCTAAGCGGGAAACAGCGGCGAGGCTCCCAGAACAGGACGAGGAGTCCAGAGAGAAGCGGATGAGGCTGGGCCGGTGAAAAGCTGTGGGTGCCACATAATACAAACAAGCATTGGCAGTGGCAACTAAAAAAGAAAAAGAAACAAGCAAAAAGGAAAGGAAAAATAAAACCACGCTACAGAGTGGGAACAGTAACTTCAGTGCATGCAAGCTGCACAACGGAGACAGAGCTCCAATTATGGCACCCAAAGGAGGTAGCATCTACACATAGATCAAGGGGGACAAGTGCGCTACGTCATAGACATGTCGGTGCAACAAGGTTCAGCAGCAGTAGGTGGGGCGCAACAAGCCGCAGCCCCAGCACAACAAGCAGCCCCAGCTCAACAAGCAGGACAGCTAGGGCCAGGTGCAGTCATCCACCAACCATCGCCACATACCCAGATCAATCCGATTCCTCCATTCAGTGCATTAGCAGATCCAAGCACGGCAGCGCCACGCTGGGGGTGTGTGGTTGAGTCGCCTGAATAATTACTTCACGGCTACGAGGGAAAAGGATAATGAAGTGAAAAGGTCCCTATTGCTACACTTTGGAGGCGATGAACTTTACAAATTGTTCCTACATCTGCCTAACACAGGAGCGGCAACAGATTACGATGGCGCAGTCCAAGCGCTGAATGCGCATTTTGACCCACAACTAAACCCCCATTTTGAAAGGTTCAAATTCAGACAATCCCGGCAAAGGGAAGGGGAAACCATGGATGCGTTTCATGCCCGACTAAGGGAGCTAATAAGCACATGCCCGGATGATGACCAAGATAAAGAGGTAACGGTGCAATTGATTCAAGGGTGCAAGAACAAACATCTGAGGACACTAATATTGAGGCAACCCCGCATAACACTGGATGAGATACTAATGCTTGCTCGGTCACACGAGCTGTCAGACGCGCGAGCAGCAGCAATGGAATCAGTCATAAATCCATCAGCAAACTCTGAGATCACAGTCAAGGCAGAAAGAATAGACGCTGTACGAAGCGCCAACCACGGAGGTGGAGGAAGATGGCCGACCAGGACGCAGAGATGCCCGCAATGCGGATCCTGCGGATACGAAGAACACAATCGCGACAGCTGCCCTGCACGAGGCAAAACATGTGACAAATGTGGAGGGAACAATCACTTTGCCAGCGTATGCAGAGGAGGAGCAAGAGGAACGTTGCGAGGCCAAAGACAAGAGGGAAGGAAAATACCAACCAAAGCAGTTCGACAATTGGCTCTAGAAGATACACGGGATGGACCCTCGGCGAGGGGAAACAGAACACCATCCCGTCACCCGAACCGGCTGGATGACTCGTCAACAGATGACGAAGACGAATGTTACTATGTCTCATTCGTAAGTGAACTCAAGAGACGGCGCAGGCCACAACCCAAGTGCCAAATCCAAATCGATGAGTCGACGGTGACAGGAGTCATAGACACCGGTGCTACGATCAATGTCATGGGCATCCAGCATTACAAGGCACTAAGACCAAGACCTCATCTGGTACCATCGAAGGCACGAATTCTAACCTATTGCAGTAAGTCCCCATTGCCGGTGAAGGGGAAGATGACGGTGCGGGTGAAAGCCGAAGATCAGGAGTTGACGACGACTTTCCATGTAATTGATAAAGAAGCCGATCTGCTCATTGGTAGCCACACGGCGGAACACCTAAAACTGATTGCGTTATCACGTGCAGTCAAGATGTTCCACACAGAGGAGATCCTTCAACTCTTACCATCACTGTTTCAAGGCTTAGGAACCATCAAGAGGCCACCCGTCAAACTACATATAGACAAAGCAATACGACCTATCGCCTTAAGGCATAGGAGAATACCATTTCATCTGAGGAAAGCGGTAGAACAAGAACTTGTCAAACTAGAAGAGCAAGGGGTTATCGAAAAGGTGACGGGACCGACACCATGGGTGTCGCCAATGGTAATTGCGGAGAAGCCTCGACAACCTGGAAAGATCAGAATATGCATAGACATGAGAATGCCGAATAAAGCGATCAAGAGGGAGAGGCATCTCACTCCCACAGTGGATGACATCCTTACAGACTTAAATGGGGCACAATGGTTTTCCAAGCTGGATCTAAATGCTGGATACCATCAACTGAAACTAGCGGAGGAGAGTCGATACATCACGACGTTCTCCACCCATCTAGGCTTACGGAGGTACAAGAGGCTCAACTTTGGCATCACCTCGGCAGCTGAGATTTTTCAAAACACAATCAAAGAGATTCTATCAGGACTGAGTGGAGTGTTAAATGTAAGTGATGACATCCTCATCCATGCCAAAACTAGTGAGGAACATCACAAGAGACTAAAAGCAACACTGAAAAGGTTGGCAGAGTTTGGAGTCACGCTGCACAAAGAAAAATGTCAATTCTTTAGGCAGTCAATAGAATTCTTTGGATACGTGTTCGGCACAGAAGGAGTCAAAGTAGACCCACGGAAATCAAGTGCCATCAAGAATGCTCCAGCCCCAACCACAGCGTCAGAGGTGAGAAGCTTTATGGGAATGGCTCAATACTGTGCCCGATTTATACCACAATTGGCAACAATAGCTGAGCCGCTCAGAAACCTGACAAAAAAAAGAGAACCCATGGCGGTGGTCAGCGACAGAAGAAGGAGCGTTCAACAAGATAAAAGACGCCCTACTGGACAGCACAACAATGGCTTACTTTGATACGGCACGCCAAACGGAAATCTTGGTTGACGCAAGCCCGGTGGGACTAGGGGCGTTGTTGACGCAAGAAGCAGAACCCGGAATATGGGTGCCTTTGGCGTTCGCCAGTAAGACGCTCACATCAACGGAGGCCAGATACTCACAGATAGAGAGGGAAGCGTTGGCTGTGAAGTGGGCCTGTAATCATTTCCACTTATACATCACTGGACAACCTTTTAGGATGGTTACGGACCATCAGCCGCTAGTGCCTCTGTTCAAAGGTACTGCCCCACATCCACCGCCGAGGATTGAAAGATGGGCCATCCAGGTTCAACACTACCAAATGGACCTAGTCTATAGACCAGGAGCTAAGAACCCTGCGGACTTCCTGTCGCGACATCCTCAGGCAGAAATGAGTGAATCCCTAGATCAAGAAGCACGAACTGAAGACTATGTGGATATGGTGTCCCAACTCTCGTGTCCCGAGCCGTGGCACCAGAAGAGATTGTGGCCCAGTACGGAGAAGATGCTGTCATCACCCGAGTTAAAGCGGCCATGGACTCAGGGTCGTGGGAGAACTTTCTGCGAAATGCGAGTGACTGGGACGAAGCAGATCGGACGAGGTTGTCCCAATTTTGGAAAGTACACAATGAGCTCAGCAGAGCGAACAATGGACTGATACTCAGAGGAACGAGAGTCGTGATCCCCCGGACTCTTCAAGATCGAGCAACATCACTTGCTCACGAAGGCCATCAGGGAACGAAGAGGATGAAGGCCCGAATGAGGGAAAAAGTGTGGTTTCCTCACATGGATGAAAAAGTAGACGTGTTAGTAAGGAACTGTCGAGCATGCCAACCTACCAGCCTTCCAGAAGCGCCAGCTACCGTCATAACGGAAGAACCACCCCCAGCGCCATGGTCATGGGTCAGTCTAGACTTTGGGAGTTTCCCTGATGGGAGAGTGACGGTAGTACTGGTCGACAGCTACACGAAGTACCCGGTGGTAGAAGTCGCGCAATCCACCAGCTTCACAAATGTACAACCTATACTCAGCAAAATCTTCGCAATGTTTGGCCTCCCACAAGTCGTCAAAACGGACAATGGTCCCCCATTTCAAGGACATGAGTTCAAAGAGTTTCTACAAGGACTAGGAATTACCCACCGGAGGATCACGCCCCAGTGGCCCCAAGCCAATGGGGAGGCCGAACGATTCATGCGGACAGTAAATAAGACGTTGAGAATTGCACTGGTAGAGGGATCAGATCCAGAGGCGGCGCTGCAGGTATTCCTGAGGGAATACAGAAGCACTCTCCATAGCACTACCCAACGATCCCCGTGGTCGCTGATGTTCGCAGGAACGCGACGTGACCTGTTACCAACAGCTGAGAATTGGAGCCCGGAACCTTACTCACCAGCTGAATCTCAAGAAAGAAGGAGAAAAACGAATGAAAGAGCAAGCCACAAGCGGCGGGCGCAGGACAGAGTGCTAGCTCCAGGTGATGCAGTGCTGGTGCGATCAAGACGGCCCGGAGGAAAGTTCAAGACCCCGTATGAGGTTGAACCATGGACAGTCAAGGCCACACACGGGACGGCGGTAACCGCACAGAAGCCGGGGGAAGAAATTACCTGGAATATTTCGTGGTTCAAACGGATTTCATCGAGACGAGAAAGCTCAGAGACTGGTGAGGAACCAGTGTCCGAAACTGCCAATTCACCTGACACCGGGTGTGAGCCCCAAGAGACTGAGGACATCACCAACACGTCCTCACCTTCCCGGAGGGGAGAGTTTGAACATCCACTCACCCGAGGGCGGAGCTATCACAACCTGAGACCGAATCCGAGACCCAGTCGGATGCTGGCGGATTTTGAATGGTGACTTTGCAAGGTGGTGATAACGGACAGAAAATTGAACACTAACTTGGTAAGGGATGTAGCAGTCTAGTGTTTCTCGGGTCTCGGCTGAGACCTGGAAACACAACTACACATTGTATCACCTTCTGGCCAGGCGTGGCCAGAAGGCTTTAAATAAACGGGAGGAGGTCGCTGGAGGCTTCCGGTCCCTTCTAAACACCAAAGTGTCTGTGTCCATGTTGGACGGGGACCGGGAGGGTCGGCCGAGCACAGGGGGAGAGGCCTCCGGTGAGGGCCGTCTCCAGTGATCGTACAGACAAGTAACTTCCCCCCCACAGATGGACACCACACGAAGATAAGATTCAACACTCTTTATAGGCCGTTCTTGGAATAAGGTAACACGGTACAGTGAGGGTAGGACACGAGGATCCTCTCGATTCTAGTCTCTAGTAAGGGAAGGGGGTAGCGGGACAGTCTTGGTACCCACGGGTACTGAGGTGAGCCGGTTGTAGCTCACAATCCTCGAGCTCGGTATTCGGACAGGTCGGACCGCGGCAGCGCCGGCAGGTCCCGAAGAGGTCGTAGGTGGTGACGGGCCGCGGCAGCGCCTGCAGGTCCCAGCAAAGATGGCAGTTACAACGGGCCGCGGCAGCGCCAGCAGGTCCCCACGAAGATGATGGTCACAACGGGCCGCGGCAGCGCCAGCAGGTCCCACGAGGATGAAGGTTACAACGGGCCGCGGCAGCGCCAGCAGGTCCCACGAGGATGAAGGTTACAACGGGCCGCGGCAGCGCCAGCAGGTCCCCACGAAGATGATGGTCACAACAGGCCGCGGCAGCGCCAGCAGGCAGGACAATAGTTCGCAAGGCAGGGCTGCGGCAGCGCCAGCAGTCCGTCAAGGATGAGTTTATCGCGGTGTCTCTCTACTCCAGGATACAACTGCCTTCCTGTCCTGGGGCTGCCTCAGTTATAGGTCTGGCCCCCTTTGATGTCCGGACCCTCGCTCTTGGAGGTCGGGAGGTCTGGGATGAGGGAGTCCAGACACCCAGCAGGGGGGTGGAGCCAGCGCCCGAGGAGGTTGGGGGTGCTCGGCCCCTGGCGGGGGAGAGCCATCGACACTTCTTACTCCCATTGACCTGCCAAGTGGTCCGTTCACCTCCTGGGTGGATGGTGGTGCCGGGATGTCGGGGCCTGGCCAGGCCCAGGGTCGGGGTCGGGCGGAGGCCGCGTGGCCGCGTGGTGCCGTGTCCAAGATGGCGGCTGGGCCGGGCAATGGTGCTGACGGTGGCCCGGGCCCGTGACACAGGGACATCCGGGAGCAGGCGCCCCATGGGGGACGGGGTGCGGGTTTGTTCTGTGGGTAGTACCTGGAAGGCCGGGACCCGGGCCCTGTCCTGCGGGGAGGGAGCGAGCCCTTCATGGGGCCTGTCCAACATGCGTCCCCCCCAGCTGAAGGCGGGGAGAGTCACCCATCTTCTTGGGGACTTTCCTCGTCGAGGCGGAAAAAGCGGGACAGGCCGTCCGCGTTGGCGTGGTCTTGGCCAGGGCGATGCTCCACAGTGAAGTCCATCCCCTGCAGGGAGATGGACCATCGCAATAGTTTGGGGTTCTCCCCCCGCATCTGCATGAGCCATTGCAGGGGCCGATGATCTGTCTGTACCCGGAAATGGGTTCCGAAGAGGTACGGCCGGAGCTTCTTGAGTGCCCATACCACTGCGAAGGCCTCTCGCTCAATGGTGCTCCAGCGCTGTTCTCGGGGCAGTAGGCGTCTGCTGATGAAGGCCACTGGTTGGTCCACCCCTTCGGGGTTCAGTTGGGAGAGGACGGCCCCAATACCATGGTCGGAGGCATCGGTCTGCACGATGAACTCGCGGCTGTAGTCGGGGGCCTGGAGCACAGGAGCGGTGCACATGGCGGCCTTCAGCGTCTCGAAGGCTGCTTGACAGTCGGGCGTCCAGTTGACTCTTTTTGGGTGGTTTTTAGACGTGAGTTCCGTGAGGGGCCCCACAATGCTGCCATAGTCCCTTACAAACCGCCGGTAGTATCTGGTGAGCCCCAGGAAGGCTCGGACCTCGGTTTGTGTTTCGGGGGGTTGCCAGGACTGAATGGCAGCTACCTTGAGTTGGAGGGGGGCCACCAGACCGCTCCCCACTTGGTGTCCGAGGTAGGTCACGGACCCCTGGCCGATTTGGCACTTGCTGGCCTTTATGGTGAGGCCGGCCTGTTGGAGGGCCTGCAGGACCTCTCTGAGGTGGTGGAGGTGGTCTGTCCAGTGGCGGCTGTATACCGCGATGTCGTCCAGGTATGCGGCGCTTAACTCTTCGAGGCCCGCTAATACCTGGTTCACCAGTCTTTGAAAAGTGGCTGGAGCGTTCTTCATGCCGAAGGGCATCACTCTGAAATGGTAGTGCCCATCCGGGGTGGAAAAAGCGGAACGTTCTCGGGCTCTGGGGGTGAGGCCGATCTGCCAGTAGCCCGCTGTCAGGTCGAAGATGCTTAGGTAGCGGGCTGCCCCCATGCGGTCGACTAGTTCATCTGCTCAGGGGATAGGGTGAGCGTCGGTTCGGGTGACGTTCAGACCCCGATAGTCAATGCAGAACCGGAGTTCAGGGGTGGTACCCGGGGCCGCGGCCTTGGGGACCAGGACGACCGGGCTGGCCCAGGGACTGTCCGAAGGTTCGATGACTCCGAGGGCGAGCATCTTGGAGACCTCTTCTTGGATGCATGTACGTACCCGATCCGGTACTCGGTACGCCCGGTGTCGAACAGGAGGACTGTCCCCCGTGTCCACGTCGTGCAGGCACCAGGAGGTGACTCCGGGTGCGAGGGAGAACAGGTTTGCGAACGGCAGCTGGAGGGCCCGGCAATCTTGACGCTGCTCTGGGGTCAGGGCCTCGGAGAGTCGGACCCCGTCCATCGAACCATCTTTTTCCCGGGTCCTCAGTAGGTCAGGGAGGGGCTCGGAGTCTCCTTCTGCGCCACTGTCGGTAGCCATCAGCAGGCTGAGCTCGGAGCGCACGAAGTGGGGTTTGAGTCTGTTGGTGTGGAGGACCCGGAGGGGGTTCCGGGGGGACTCCAGGTCGATGAGATAAGTGACGGGACTCTTGCGCTCAATCACCTTGAAGGGCCCCGTCCATTTGTCCTGCAAGGCACACGGTTCGGTGGGGGACATCACCCATACCTGCTGACCCGGTTCAAACTCGATGGAGGAGGCATGTTGGTCGTACCACTTCTTCATGTCCTCTTGACTGGCCTCCAGATTGGCTTTAGCGATCTCTCGGAATTTCCGGGTCTGATTGCGGAGGGTCAGGAGGTATTTGTAGACGTCTGGAGGGGTTTTTAGGGGGGCCATTTCCCATTCTTCCTTCACTAGGCTGAGAGGCCCGCGAACGGGGTGTCCGTACAGGAGTTCGAAGGGGCTGAAGCCGAGGGACTTCTGGGGGACTTCTCGGTAGGCGAAGAGGAGGCACGGTAGTAGCACGTCCCACTGGCGGCGTAGGGGTTCTTCCAGCCCCATAATCATCCCCTTGAGAGTGCGGTTGAACCGCTCGACCAGTCCGTTCCCCTGGGGGTGATAGGGTGTTGTGAATCGGTAAGTGACCCCGCACTGCTGCCAGAGGGATTTCATATACTTTGAAATAAAGTTCGTACCCCTGTCGCTGACGACTTCCCGGGGGAAGCCCACTCGAGAGAAGATCCCCATTAAGGCTCGACCCACTACTGGGGCTGTTATAGTGCGAAGGGGGACCGCCTCAGGGTAGCGGGTAGCGTGGTCCACCAGGACCAGGATGAAGCGATGCCCCTGTGCTGTTCGGGGGTCCAGGGGCCCCACAATGTCTATTCCCACCCTTTCGAACGGGGTGGTCACCACGGGGAAGGGTTGCAGGGGTGCCTTGAGTTTGCGGCCGCTCTTCCCGCTGGCCTGGCAGGTCGGGCAGGACCGGCAGTGGTTGGAGACGTCATTTCTCATTTTGGGCCAAAAAAAGTGAGTCACTAGGCGGTGGTAGGTCTTGTCTTGCCCCAGGTGCCCAGCCAGGGGGACATCATGGGCCGGGTTCAACAGGAAGTCTCTGAAGTGGAGGGGCACCACCAGCACTCGACCGGCCCCCAGTTCTGCGATTCTCTGCTCGCTGTACAAGAGATCATTGTCCCAATAAACCCAGTGGGCCCCGGTGGTGTCTCCTTGGCCCTGGGCGAGCGCTTGCTGTCGCAATCCCTCGAGGGAGGGGCAGGTCTTTTGCTCCCGCCGGAATTGTTCCTGGGTGGGCCCCCCCTCTTGACGCCACTGAGCCAGGTCGGGAAGCTCGGGGGGCTGTGTGGACCCCTCTGTGGTGGGGTCCGGGTTGTCGGTCTGGAGGAGGTCCTCTTCGGGATCGATCGAGGGCGGAGGTGCTGCCCATTCGGGTTCTTCTGGTCCGGGGATGGTGCGGGTGGCCATGGACCGGGTGGTCACGCACGCCCAGTCCGGGAGACCCAACATCCCCAGATGCTCTCTTCTTTCAACAGCTGACCACGGGGAGCTCTCAAGATCGTTCCCCAGGAGGCAGTCCACGGGGGCATCGTCGCGGACAGTTACTTTCAGCATGCCGGACACTCCTCCCCATTCGAAGGGGATGCAGGCCATCCGACACAGGCTCTCCGAGTTATCTGCCGATCGGACGGGGCAAAGCGCGTTTGGCAGGATTTGTTCTGGGGTCACCAGGTGACAACGGACGGCCGTCACACTGGCCCCGGTGTCACGCAGGGCCTCGGCCTTGCGCCCATTTATGCTCACCCATTGGCTGTACTTCCGAGTGTTGGCGGGCAGGGGAGTCCGCGGGACCATGTCTCTCCCTCCTAGGCATGCCAGGGTCATGGCGGCGGGTTCCCACTCGCACTGCTCCGACTCGTAGGCCTCCGAGTCTTCGGAGACTTGTTCTTCTCCTAGGGCGGCAGCCGCCATCTGGCGGGGTCCGGGAACCTGGTTCTTCGGGCAGGTCGGGTCACTGGCATAGTGGCCGACTCGCTGGCATCGATGACACGTCACGTTGGCTCGGAACCCCGGGCGCATCGGGGGGTTTCCCCGGCCCGCTGGGGGCGGGGTGGCGTTGGCGGGAGCGGCTGGGACCGCGTCTCTGCCCCGGCCCGGTCCTCCACCTCCTCCCCGGGGGCGATGATGACCTTGGTTGGTTCTGTTCTGCTCGTTCTGCCCACTCCGGGCCACTCGGGTGCTTTCCCACCGGTCAGCCTCGGTGGCGAGCTGCCGTGGGTCGGTCAATTTACTGTCGAGGAGGTGCTGCCTGAGCTCGACGAAGCAGTTGTTGGAGAGGTGCTCCCACACAATGAGGTCGAAGAGTTGTTCGTACGTGGTTACGTTGTTGCCCTTGATCCATCCCTCGAAGGCCCGGCTGAAATAGTTCACGTATTCCAACCATGTTGTACCTGGGATCCGGGTGCAGTTGCGGAACCTCCGGCGGTACATTTCGGGCGTAAGCCCATATCGACTGAGGAGGGCGGCCTTCATGTGGTCATAGGACGTCATTTGATGGTCCGGAAGCTGCAGCAGGGCATCACGGCCCTCATTGACGAATCTCCCCCATAGACCGGCCCCCCAGTCACTTCGAGCGATCCGGTGGGCAGTCATGGCGATCTCATAGGCCTTGAACCACTGCTGTATGTCGTCGTTTCGGTGATATTCTCGGACCACATCCTTGGGGATGTGGACCTTCTGCTCGGTAGTACCCGGGGAGCGCAGTGTCTCGGGCACCCCTAGGGTTTTGTTCAGTTTGCGTATTTCTATCTCCGCTAGTTTGCACTCGTGCTCGTATGCCAGTCTTTTCTCTACGAGATCCCTCTGTCTCTGTTTTTCCTCTCGCTCTTCTCTGAGCCGTAAGTGTTCTAAGTTTATTTTTTGTTCCGCCAGCTTCAATTCTCCGTCTAATTTGAGTCGTGCCAAGTCTAACTCGTGTAATCTATTTTTTTCCCGTTCCTGGATCTCTTCTCGGGAGGGGCCGGTTTTCCGTTCTTCCGTCAGGGAGGTGTTGACTTCCGGGGCTACGGGGTCCCGGGGGGTTGCGGTATTCGTCTCTGTCCAGGCCTCTAGGGCGCTTTTGAAGTCTTCTTTTGTGCTTAGCCCGGTGGTAGCAATGCCTAAGTCCATGCAAAACTGTTTTAGCTCTCGGTGGTTGTATTCCTCCAGTTTTTCCATCTGGAACTTCTCTGCAGATCCGCTCTCTTTGGTCGTCATTGTGGTTTAGTCGTAGGGTGAGTTACTATCTGTACGGTACGCGTTGGTTCGGATCGCGCCGCTGGCCACCAATGTTGGACGGGGACCGGGAGGGTCGGCCGAGCACAGGGGGAGAGGCCTCCGGTGAGGGCCGTCTCCAGTGATCGTACAGACAAGTAACTTCCCCCCCCACAGATGGACACCACACGAAGATAAGATTCAACACTCTTTATAGGCCGTTCTTGGAATAAGGTAACACGGTACAGTGAGGGTAGGACACGAGGATCCTCTCGATGCTAGTCTCTAGTAAGGGAAGGGGGTAGCGGGACAGTCTTGAGTACTGAGTACTGAGGTGAGCCGGTTGTAGCTCACAATCCTCAAGCTCGGTATTCGGACAGGTCGGACCGCGGCAGCGCCGGCAGGTCCCGAAGAGGTCGTAGGTGGTGACGGGCCGCGGCAGCGCCTGCAGGTCCCAGCAAAGATGGCAGTTACAACGGGCCGCGGCAGCGCCAGCAGGTCCCCACGAAGATGATGGTCACAACGGGCCGCGGCAGCGCCAGCAGGTCCCACGAGGATGAAGGTTACAACGCGCCGCGGCTGCGCCAGCAGGTCCCACGAGGATGAAGGTTACAACGGGCCGCGGCAGCGCCAGCAGGTCCCCACGAAGATGATGGTCACAACAGGCCGCGGCAGCGCCAGCAGGCAGGACAATAGTTCGCAAGGCAGGGCTGCGGCAGCGCCAGCAGTCCGTCAAGGATGAGTTTATCGCGGTGTCTCTCTACTCCAGGATACAACTGCCTTCCTGTCCTGGGGCTGCCTCAGTTATAGGTCTGGCCCCCTTTGATGTCCGGACCCTCGCTCTTGGAGGTCGGGAGGTCTGGGATGAGGGAGTCCAGACACCCAGCAGGGGGGTGGAGCCAGCGCCCGAGGAGGTTGGGGGTGCTCGGCCCCTGGCAGGGGAGAGCCATCGACACTTCTTACTCCCATTGACCTGCCAAGTGGTCCGTTCACCTCCTGGGTGGATGGTGGTGCCGGGATGTCGGGGCCTGGCCAGGCCCAGGGTCGGGGTCGGGCGGAGGCCGCGCGGCCGCGTGGTGCCGTGTCCAAGATGGCGGCTGGGCCGGGCAATGGTGCTGACGGTGGCCCGGGCCCGTGACACAGGGACATCCGGGAGCAGGCGCCCCATGGGGGACGGGGTGCGGGTTTGTTCTGTGGGTAGTACCTGGAAGGCCGGGACCCGGGCCCTGTCCTGCGGGGAGGGAGCGAGCCCTTCATGGGGCCTGTCCAACAGTCCATTATTATGCCCATAGGCCTTACCGTTAGCCCCTCTGATGTCCCCTGTTGCACCATCACAGGTGGGACCGCATATCACCCCTCCCCACGAGCCCTGACATAAATTGGAAATGTCAGACCCACCCATTCCCTGCAGCGAAATCCACAAAACTCCAAGAAGCAGTCTTCTGGTCAGGTGTTGTAAATACACTAAATATACCACTAGGTGTCGCTGCTGCAGCACGCGTCTGCAGACATTACCACTTGTTTACACGCGTCTAAGGTACAAGTAGGGCCACTGCAATTATAGTGCAACGTGGTGCAATTTATGTGACAAAACTAAATCATGTGGCACGAGCATTAAAAACCTACATATATCAGATTCCAAATGCAACATTACGTGTAATGGTTGGTAGATTTTAGTGAACTTAAAAAAAAAATAATCTTCAAATTATACAGCACACGGATGATTAGTTATGCACGACGTGTATGAATTCACCATAACGAGGTAAATAAACGCTGTAATCTCATGACTCCGGTATAATTGCACGCAAACCACAAACTAAGAGAACATTCATAAAGAAGGCAAACAATGGCTCGCATTCAAATAATTAATGCAAAATAACCCAACTTTAATCATGTTAAGATAGCATGGGTTTTGTTGGTAAAAATAATAAGCATTGACAAAGCCAATACATTTGAGGCTTGCCCTCAAACGCTGACAAAAGCAATAAAGGAAAGGCCACGAGGGAGCAAAACAAGCGAGAAAATATGGATTGTGTACATCGCAGGGATGAGATAATGGAATGTCTGATGATAAAGTGTATTTTTCTGATGCAAAGTTGTTCCTCGAACATCCAACTGAAGACACAAATACACCCAGCCTACAGAAATAAGGGGAAGATAAAATAATCTTGTGGGCGGAACCGAGATGTGATTGACAGTGTCACCAGCTAGACACTGCAGATAATAAAACATACTTTTAAATTTCAACATATACAGAGGTCAAACGCAATGTCCATTCTTCATGTAACAATTATAGAATAAGATTCCGTTTAAAAGTCCAGACAAGTGCACTAATTCATATCTAAAACTTTAATATTGAAAAACAGCCATTAAAATTCATATTCCCTCCTAATATGGTACGCTGATTTTATGAAATTAGGAACCGCAAAACAAATTTCAAGTAAACCGAAGGACTACAAAAAAAACGAATTCATCCTTATACTGTGTCACATTAGCCTTGCGCAACCACGGCACCAAAAAGTGGTGACTTGGCTCTTGATACAAATAGCAATACAGAAATAAATGGCTAGTACTTTGCTCCTGCCAGGACGGACGAGGACTAAGTAGGTAGCAACACCAGGGGCTGGTGAATGACAGGTTGCCACAAAGTCCCCTGTCTCGTCTGATACTTATGAGGCAGGTTTGTAAGCTTTTTAGGCTAATGGAAGTCGGGAACTTTTCCCCCAAAAACCCAATTTGGTTTGAAGACACACGAGTAAGTGACTTACGGGTGTAAAAAAGATCTAATAAGGATCAACAGCAAGAGACCAGTTTAACTTAAGAAAAGTCCTGATGAAGGCCCAGACCCCCCTCTCCCTCTTTGGGCATTAGAGGCCGAAACATGTTGACCACTTACGTGCGATGTTATGGATAGTTAACACGTCTTAAAAAACATCACCACTTCTTTTTAGACTTACCCCTGTATTCTCCATTCATATAAAAGGTTACTTCCAGAGATACAGGAGGTAATTTTAGACACCACCAGACGGTACTTTACCTCTAAAGGAGACGGTTGTCATCTAGGGAAGCGAATACCTAGGTGTGAAACCCAATGATGACGCTGCTCAACAATACACCACAGTGGAGATAATTTACACCACCAATGGCAAAGACTGGTTGAGGGTTT
Organism: Lissotriton helveticus; assembly: GCF_964261635.1. Taxonomy (NCBI): domain Eukaryota; kingdom Metazoa; phylum Chordata; class Amphibia; order Caudata; family Salamandridae; genus Lissotriton; species Lissotriton helveticus. The sequence goes on from NC_136073.1 coordinate 21,356,117, forward strand.
CCTGCAAACATGAAACATACCTAGGCCCCAAGAGACATGTAGCACTCACTCGCATCTGATTGTGGTAGTACTTTGAGTAGAAATATTGTCACCCACACAAAGAGATATGTCCCGATTCCAGGCCCCCGGAGAAGGAAAGGCAAATTTAAAGTAAAAAAGTCTAAACAGTATAAGCCAATGTAGTTGTGTAGAAGATATAATCTACCACAAATACGGCTCTATGTCACAGGTTGCTGAATCGTGGGCAAAATTAACAGTTCGTTAGTTAAAAAGGCTCCTGGCTGAAGGAGGCTGCACCAAAGCTTCTTACACTATGTATGTAATTCAATGTGCTTGTCGTAAATGGCGAAACTAACCTAAAAATGAAGAGTGCTTTGCTTGCCTGCCTTGTGACACACTTATTTGTGCTTCCCCCAGCCCACCCATCCGTGGTTCTCCAGTTCTGAGAAGTTATCCTGTGAGAGCTCTGTCCGACAAAGCACAGGAAACACCACGCCATGCCCCCAGCACTTTAAGGTATCATTAAAGTAACACTTCTTCCATACATTAATGTACAGCACTAAATAAAATGTTCAAATTTATGCCAAAAAGTACATGTTCTTTTAATGAATGTTTCTTGCATGTTGAAAAAACATAAGCATGTATTCCTGTTGCCTTAAATACTGAGGGCTCTTTGCACACTTACATCACAACATGCACTGATCTATCACGCAGTCGAATGTGAATATCACTTTTATATTAACCTGAAGTGTTTGTTCTCCTTAACATGCATGCTAAGTTTTATGATTCTCACAGGCCTAGAAGCCTTTTTCATTTGAGGCAGTACAACTGCCCATTTGCTACATCTCGTAATAAAGCACTGGCAAACCCAAGTGTGATTATACGAAAATAATGGATTCAGCAGTATGTTTATGTATCTTTATTTTCAAGGTCTTCTAACATTCTCTCTGTGAGAAGAGCCTGTCGCCTGCTCATTAGTTCCATCGAAGTAACAGGTCCTGTCACACGTTTATGCTCCATAGAATTGAATTGAGAGAAAAGTGTATAAGAACCGATCAAAATTGCCTGCATTTTAGCATTAGATGCTCCAATTGGCTTTAGGAGTGAGAGCTCAAGTCATTTGAAATGACAATTGACGCTTTATTATTTCATTTGATGCTTGCTACATTTGCATTAAACACGTTAGACTTTTAGGCCTCCCGTCGTGTTGTGTTTTGTTTAGGCCTAGGTTCATTTAAAATTTTGCCAGCATAATTGCTGGAATTTTGGGAAATTTGTGTTAGGCTTGTTACGAAATTAAGCTTTTACACCACATTGCTTACTTAGGCACAATTTGCTGTAAAGTCTTACTGCGAAGGCAAAGCAACAACAGAACCCAAGCTGCAGCTGTTCATGGTTAATTTCTTTAAAGGCTAAAAAATTGAGACGAGGATGCATTGCGTGCTAAAATATGGGGCGTATAGCACTTAAGACTGGTTTGCATTACAAATAATTTTATAGAAATTTTGTGTAATTACGTGGAAGCAAATTACATGAATTTTGCACCCCCCCCCTAGTCATATCGCACGAAGACTTACCTGCCTACGCAGTGCTACTGCGGTCTACTCTATCAGGGGTGCATCCACTCATCTGCTCCCCTGCCTCGAGTATCAGAAAGAAAAGCAGAAACTTCTGCCCAGACTTGCATTCATCGCACACAGGTAGTGTGACTGACAGCGCAGGCCTTCAGGATACTGGCCAATCACCACAAGCTTACGGGAAGAAGCAAGGTGATTGACAGCAAATGAGCTGCAAGTCCCTGCTGACTGTGGTGTGTATATATGTATGTATATATACATATATATATATATCATTTTTTTCGGGCCTTCTTTGTATATATTTATACATTTTCTGTGGGGCTTGCCAATAGGCCAGGCTAAAGGCTTGGTACAAAAAGATTATGTCTCAGTGGAAATCAAATGAAACAAAAGATCGATAAAGCGAATTAATCAATAGCATCTGATCAAAGTCAAAAAACACCTTTTATTCCTTCCAACAATGGGTCTGCTTTAATTGAATCATAATATTTGAATAACTCAATACATACTATGGAAAACAAATCCTAAATGGATATATTGTTTAAAAACAGGTGCACAGAGGAGTGAGAGGATAGGTGTATAGGATGGATTGTGAAAAAGGACAGAGGTGCATACATATCAATAAGATAATTGTAAACTATCCAGACAGTGTTACTGTACAATCATTAAATGTCAAGTCATAACACATTTACAGATAAACATTCTCTGTCACATATTTTTGACATAAAAATATAAAAGTGTTGACGTTTCGACCCCTAAACAGCCAATTTCCCGTATTTTGGGCGGAGTCTTCGTCAGGACAAAGGTGAGGGTGGGGAGGGGTTTTGGCACCAGTAGAGACAACTCTATTGTTTTGGGCTGTATTTGAGAAAAGCTGGGCTAGTAGGCTCTCAGACTTCTTAAAGATGATCGAGGTATTCAAAGGTAAGGGCCCAGGTTGATGAGTAACCTGTGGCTCCCGGCTGCTGGCAAGAACGGTGATCAGCTAAAGGCTAAAGGCTTGGGCAATTATGAACACATGTGTTAAGAGGTCATGGGACCTTTTTTGGGGGGGAGGGAGGGGGAGTTTTATGAGCACCAGTTGCATTACAGACGGACACATTTAGTTAGGCATGGGGAAATTAGGTCATTTGCCCAGAATCACAGGATGTTGAGCGTCCCTGCCGAGACTCGAACCCGGTTCCCCAGCTTGGAGGTCGACCGCTCTAGCCCATGTGAATAAACTGGTGTTGGTTGGATAGGTAGGAGAACCGGTGAAGACAGTTGCCAGTAAATCCCGTTCATGATGTGAGTGTGTGGATGAAGGTGGGATGGCAGATGCTGTTGCAGGCAGATGAGAGGTCCAGCTGTAATGTAGCGCTTGCACTGGCAGCAGCAGAGTGGGAGCTAGGACCCTGCAGAGGGGTCAGGGACTAAACCATTTCATCTCACAGGACAATGACCACTTCCTGAGAAAGAGGCGTGGACGGGAAGTACCGGGTTAAAATAAGAGTTGCTTAGAAGCAGGCCAGCCTATGTCTCTATGTTTGGTGGTCACAGCTCACCAGTTTTCAGAGAAAAACTAGCATCAAAGAGAATTTTATAAACAAGATAAGAAAGAGATAGTACAAGATATTAAACCGCCTCCTCTTATCTGTTCTCAGCTGATTCTTACCAAGCAACTTCCTTTCAGCAACTCGACAACCAGCTGCCCTGGTTGCAATATCGAATCATGGTTCAGTCAGTTGACACCCAGTGTGATCTTTGGCAAATAACTATTGCACAGTATTAGAGACACATCACTCTGCAGAAATATTTTGGTTTTAAAAACCTAGGATTTTTGCTTATGCTGTAGGCTTTTATCCTTATAGTTATTGCATAGCTTCTATATGAAGCCTCTATCGGTTACACCATGTTCTAAACCTGGTATTTTCGCGGTTACCCACTGTTGCTATGTCATAAAGGCCTTCGAGGCCAGGCTGTTCGGGCTCTCTGAGAGCAGAAGGGAGGCTCTGATATCCTTCGGGATCTTGTTTGCGCTATATTAAACTTTATAAATACATAAATAATTAAATGGTGGTGGGGTTGGTTAAGGACGCAGGTAAGGCATGATTTTCACATTTGGATCATGGAGGAGACGCCATGACAGTTATGGCTTCCCCATAATATTTAGATGAGAGCGCCTCCTAGTGGGGCAATGTAGTTAATGCTCCCGATTTCACCCGTCAGAACAGATCAACAAGGGCGACTCTGTGGACTTAACACCACTGTTGTTCCCTTTTGGGGTCAACCCTGGGCCTTCAGCCTAGGCTGCTCTCCATGCCATGACATGGGGGGGTCAAGCTTACATACCATAACCCCAGGCTCAGCTTTATAAGCACAGCATGTTGGGGTACCCCTGCCTTACTTCCTTTATTTATTTAAAAGTTTTATATAGCACAAACTAGACCCAAAGATATGGGGTATCAGAGCGCTTTACATAGCACCAGTTTCGTTACAAAAGGTCACATTCATTTTTGTTAGGCAAGTGGAGATTAAGTGACTTGCCCAGAATCACAAGATGTTGAGCGTCGTTGCCGAGACTCGAACCCGGTTCCCCAGCTTCAACGTCGACCGCTCTAGCCGTAAGGCTACATCCTCTGGACTTCTGTCCAGGGCACTTTCTGTCAATCACTGGACACTCCAGGTTGGGTCAGGACCTGCCCAAGATTCAGCAGAAATGGATTGGTTGTGCCAAAATTCAACGACAGTCCAGGTTGTGGCTAATCTGTATAAATGGTAATTCTCATTAAATGGCTACTACCAACGTCACAGGCTGATAAGGAGTCTGCTACATGTGGGGAAACTTGGAGGCAGCTCTATAAATCACTGAACAATCACGTGTTCGAAAATTCAGATCAATTTTTGGGAAACTTGGATGAGTCAACACTTTCCGCTCTCTAGCACATATGTGGACTCATAATCTAATTTAAAAATTATTTAAATCTATGTAGAAGTCACAACTTCATCAGAATAAGGATCTGATAAATCCGAGAACTCTTTGTAATGTTTAGTGCACTAGCAAGATGGTGAAGTTAAACGCTAGCTGCTGACATCTACTGTGATCAGCAATTCATGAATGCAATTCTGGAAAGCGCAGACCTACCACCCTCAGCGCAAGGTCTTTAAAACGGCTGCCGTTAAATTGGATAATAGTAACTCCTGTTACTTATAGCGCTTGGAAATGTTGCCTTGTGTGAAGAGTTATTATTCAAATAATCGGCCGGCCCTTGGCGACCAAAGACAGAGATGCGCATGAAGAAACAGTTAATTTTAGCGGTTAGTAGGCTCTTATCTTCCATGGATAGGCAGGGGTGGAGTGTGGAGGTTGCAGCAGTCACCTGTCCCAGCCTGTCGTTTGCACCACATGCCTAAAGCCTGCACTCCAGTACTCCAGTTCTGGGAGTCACAGACACATCTCAGGTAAAGTATACCAGTCTTGAGTGGCAGCACCCTTCCTAGTTTAGAAATCAGACCCCAGTACTTCCACCGGCGGACTCTAGTTCTACCCTGCATCCATGATCCATGCGCAGCGGAGGGCAGTTTGTACCTGTTAGCTAGGGATAGTCGATTTAGCAAATCTTCGTGTTTGAGTAGCTTTATTCGCGAAATTTGTTAATAGATAGAGACATCAGAAATGGATGTATGACATTACAACGCATGCTATTACAACGCATGCCTTTACAACGCAACTTTTACAACGCAACTTTTACAACGACTTGCGTTGGGGGGCGCTGGATAGTGAATAGTTTAATTTACTATTCCAACTCCAGTCCCCGTGGATAGTAGGGAAGGTGTTGGAAACTATTCCCTATCCTAGAGCGCCCCCCCAGCGCAAGTCGTTGTAAAAGTTGCGTTGTAATGGTTGCGTCGTAAAGGTACTTCGTTGTAACAGTTGCGTTGTAAAGGATGTTTACCATCAGAAATATATAAAAAATCATTCAAATTCAACAGTATAACAAAGAAATTGGCTGATATCCAGGAGAAAAAAATGTAAAAGCATTTTGTAGGGTTTATATGGGGTGAAAGGAAGGAGGGGAGAGGGGAAAGAAGGGGGAGGGGAGGGAATAAGGATACAATGGTATGAGAAATAAAACAGAGAGAAGCATCATAGAATAAATATTGTAAATGAATAACTATGCATTATCTAATGAGTAAATAAATATCTGAGCGTAACAGGGTAAATAATAAGGTAAGTAATGAAGAACAGAGAGAATATGAATCAGGGTGGTTTGAAGTTTTCCGAAGTTACATGAGAGGTGTTTTGTAAAACAATTCGGTCTAGATATACGGTAAGGGGTAACCAAAAGAGATCCCTATTCAGGACTGGATTGCAAGAGGAGGCGAAAGCAACATCAAGTCTATGAAAATGACAGAGGGTATTCCACCAGTGTTGTATGGAAAGTTTTTTGAGGTTTTTCCAGTTAAATGAGATGTGCTGAGAATTAGCACATCTTAATGTTTACATATTGTACATTTGTAACCAGGGGGCCACATCTCATCAGACTGACTATATTGAAATCCACAGCTACATTGCAATGGATTCTGATTCACTAATAATGTTTGCGCCGTTGGACAAATCTTCACTAATCTTTACCAAAAAACGTGATTCCACTTCAGCTCCGTCTTGGCAAGTGTCAGGGTGATCTGTCAAGTGGGGGCCGAGAAAAAAGGGGGGGTCCCAAAATGCAATTTCTATAGGAAAAAAATTAGCAATGATACAGTCAAAACGGCTAAACAGAATAACACCAAACTTGGCAGAAACCTAGGTATTTATCTAGAAAGTGCACTTTTTGTGATTTGATGTAATTCTGTTCACCCATTTTTGAGAAAGTAAGGTTCAAAATGTATAGATATCTGTTGCCGCAGGACTACCACGGGACCGCAACGGCACAAAAAGCAGTATGATGGGCTGGTCCAGCAGGACTTCTGAAGGAGTTCCATAGGAACGGCTGTTGCGATTGGCTGGCTGCAACGGAAAATATGTTGTAGCCGCCATTACAAGATTTGAGGACTCAGTCCCAGAGTCCTGAAAAAAAAGGACATAAGAGGGCAGGGTAGGGATATCGTGACACCCTAGCTTGTGAGCTTTAAACAGATAAAAATAAAAAAAGTGCTAATTGTCCTGCAAGACTAAGTGAGGCCCCCTTCCATTTTCTGAATGTAAAAAAAAAAGAAAAACGCTACTACACACAACCTTCACTCCATACAAAGGTCTTCATGGAAAGGCTTCTCCCTCACCAAACCCTACTGCGCATAGCCTTCACCCTGTAGAAAGATCTTCACAGAGAGGCCACTCCCTCACAAGACCCTACTACGCACAGCCTTCACCATGTAGAGAGGTCTTCACAGAGAGGCCACTCCCTCACAAAACTCTACTATGCACAGCCTATGCCCTGTACAGAGGTCTTCACAGAGAGGCCAATCCCTCACAAAACTCTACTGTGCACAGCCTACGCCCTGCACAGAGGTCTTCAAGGAAAGACCAGTCCTTCCACATACTCAAGCTTCCTTACGTGGCCATGGCCCTAATACGTAAAGTCAGGTATGGTAGTACTATTTCACTTTACGTAAAAAGAATATAGTAATTCACTGCAAATGACAAAGGTTAACGTGAGGTTATAGTTAGGTCTGGTAATAATTTATTTACGTTATGTTAAAAAAGAAAACTAGAAATGAATTGAAAGAAACCAAAGGTTAAACAGACATTACTTATAGTTTGGTGAAAAAGTCAGTTAAAACATACCATTTAAAAAAACAAAAAACATTGAAATACACTGGTTATGGTTTACGGAGCTAACTATAACTTGTGCCCCCACTTTGCACTGTCTATGACCTCACACATTACATCACTCATGACATGTTCAATGACATCACACATGATATCTCAAATGACATTTAATTGGTTTTTTTCGCCTCGATCAGAAGTCCAGCAAAAGTTATTGAAGGCCCGCCCTGTAGTAGTTTTTACGGCACAGAGCCAGGCAGCGACCACGCACGGGGTTGCGGAGTCAGAGAGCCCGACTCTCCGGCACTACATCATAAAACAGACTACAGGACGGTCCTTCAATGAACGTCTGCAATGACGTCCATACTAATGGACTGATGTACGAGAAAAAACAACGACCTGTGGCCCGGATGAAGTGAAATGGTAGAAAATAGGTGTGGGAGCACACTGCTGACGAGCTTTTGGAGACGCACCTGTGCGCCGGAGAGGCATCGAGGCCTGTGACGGTTACTTGGCGGCCTTCTCATCCACCCCAAATACTTTCTCTACTGATGAGGGAAACTATCCCGAAACCCGGGCCATGTCTCGGGTCTAGAGATCTTGGGAACAACAAGTACTTACTTGCACCAACTTTGGTGAACCACTTTCGAACTTTGTTTCAACTCTTCAAACTACACGCACTTCACATACCAGAGTGCTTAGGGGCGATCCGGAGGAGAGGCTAGCGGTGTGCGATCAATCGTAGATTTCTGAAGTGAAATGGTAGTCCTGAAACATGTGTTGGCCTTTTCAATAAAAAGGAGTCAACTCTTTCAAGCATTGGACAGTCCAGTGAACCCTCATTCCTGATGATATTCTGTTTGAAGTGTGGAGTTGGGCATACCTAGTTGCAGAGGCTATTTTTATGAATAGCCCCACTGTAATATATAGTATGCCTTGAGGTGGGTGGTGCTGGGAGACCCTTACAGAGCCCTGTATATCAGCCCCCGGGTGGAAGCACAAGTTTGGGTGATGAAAAGAACTAGTTTGGACTTCACATCGGAAGAAAAGTTAGCTCTTTTTCTAATGCAGTAACACATGTTTTCCAAGGAACTCCAAGCTATTTGGACTCAGAAAAGATCACTCTTAAGCCTACACATGCCAGGATGGTGTTCTACACAACACAAACTAGACACTCTGAACTTTCCAAGGGCCTACACAGGCCAGGATGGGGTCTACACAACACAAACTAGACACTCTGAACTTTCCAAGGGCCAACACATGCCAGGATAGTGGTCTACACAACACAAACTAGACACTCTCAACTGCCAAGGACCAACTAGCTAGATCACTGATGTGTGGCTTAGCTGTACACCACTTCACCCTGGACACCCCGCTAACGCCGCCTCATCTGTTGATGACGCCGAGCACTAGGTGCACTGAGGAGGGTCCAGGGTCCCACGTGCTCATCAGTGACTAGGAGCTTCATAAGCCAACTTCTTGCATCCCTCAGTAGCCTGGCCTTTGGTACTAGCTTCATCTTACGGGTCTCTACAGACCACCCAAGTCCACTGTGTGTAGGTTACGGGCGAGCGGGGACCCACCCACTGCCCCATATACAAATGATTTTCTTCTTTCATAAAGGTGCATCTCTTTTTGGTGCTTTGCAAAGGTAGCAACAGCAACGAGGTGCATCTCTGATACTCACTGGCTGGCATGCCCCAGTTATGACCCGAGGTGGCCAGTCTATCGTTGCAAAACACACAAGGTGATGGACGGAATGTTGCACAATGGCAAAACATTCACCCCCAGTCACAGATCTGGGTTTAATCCATCATTATTTTGCTCACCACGCCACCCCACTTCAGACATGGCCATATGCAAATCAGTCTTGACCCTGTGCCTCATGGGAACAGTCAAGCCCAAACTTGGAAAAGCCATGTCTTCCCTGGACCAGAATCAAGCATCCTAGGACTGGTTTATGGCTATCAGCCGTCATCAGCCAGGATAGCTTGACTCCAGTGGCAAAGTGAGCACGGGACCCACGTCTGGGCATACCCTGCCCACATAGGGTGAACAGCAAAACACACAAGGTGATGGACGGAATGTTGCACAATGGCAAAACATTCACCCCCAGTCACAGATCTGGGTTTAATCCATTGTTATTTTGCTCACCAAGCCACCCCAGTTCAGACAGATCTGGTCAAATGCTCTCTTCTGAACACGCGCACATCTGTGCCCTTACAGTAGAGGTGGGCGAACCACCGAAAGCTCGAGCTAGAGACCTGGCTCTGGCTCAGCTTGGGGTACTCTTTGACCCTCGAGCCTCAAAACAAGCCGAGCTTTCACGGGATGTGACGTGGCTCAGTTGCTACAGCCGCTGGCCACGCAACACAGGGAAACACATTCAACTTCCAGCCTTGGTGCAACGTCCTGTGATTCCAGCAAATCTCCATGTACCGGAAAAAATGCCCTTAACATTGTCTGAGTCTGTTATGAAACGCTCTTATGTCCTTGGAGGAGGTTTGCGCTATGTAAAGCTGCCAAAAATATAATGTGGATTCTGTCGATCACTCCCGCTCTGTGCTCGTCCTCTGAGAATTAAGAACAACGCATTAACCTTTAAAGTCAGAATGAGGCGCCACTCTACTTCAATCATGGCTTCCCTGCTTGACCAAACTGTGTGATCTTAGGCAAAAACGTTATTTCATTGAGTTTCCCATTTGTTCATTATCACATATGAGAGAACCTTCAAATGCCTGCGTTTAGGATGTCCGTGGTACAAAAAAAAATAGCTTGAATTTGATTTAATGGTGCTCCATCTACAATATGAATCTAGGCCACATATGAGGTACACATGACCCCTGACTTGCCTCTTAATTCACTAATAACACTCTCACTTTTAATAAATACTGCCAGGGCTTTAAGTGGGCCGGGTCTCACCAGGTCTGAGCACCGGCAGAACTCGATTTACAAATGAGATGCCTGTCCGACTCACCTCACACTCACACAAGGACCTCAACATCCTCTCTTTCCTTCCCCACTTTTTTCTCTCTATATCTACAGCCTTCGTTTAAATGCATAATCCTCACCGGCCAGTGGATATAGGTGGAGGCTTTTTTAATGCTTGACCTTCTGACCTTTTCAAATTTAATAAAGCGATATAAAACAGAAAGGGGACTCGAAACGGGTCTCTGTCGGGCTCGGTTTTGTGCCCTGGCATAGGCGGACTGCAGTGACAGCAGGCACATTGATGTGCGCTGCTCACTGCTCACTAGTGAAGAAGTTACAACATGACGTCATGCCGGGTGAGCTTTGTAGGGGAAGGAAAATCCTTTAACCCTTCTACTGCGCCCGCGATTTAGCGGAACGGGGCCGCGTCGGCCAGTGGCCGACGGCAGCACCAGCGAGGTAGCGTTGCCGCCGGCCAATGGCCGACGGCAGCATGGAAGGGGTTAAAGAGTAATTTTCTCTCTAAATTTCCCTTCTCTTTTTGAAACTCAGAAGCAGCAACATTGTCGTGGTGTCACCAGGGCTTTAAGTGGAAGCTTTTTCAATATTATATACAAGCCATAGTTGCGGCTTATTTATCTTAATCAACTAACCACCATTGACAAAGCCAATAGTCCTGACTTGTTGTAGGTATGATGTTACTTGTATCATATCTGGATGCAATGACAGAAACAGCAAAATACAAGTCGGGCGGGATGCTATGCTAAGCACAGATTTTTAGCTTGTGTTTTTAAGCCACGCCCTTAATTACATCGGCCACGCCCCATTGGGAGACCCCCCCCCCCCCAGCTCATCCCACTTAAAGCCCTGAATACTGCTGAAGCAATCTTATATAGTAAGGTGAGGTGCTTCCACCTGTAAGAGAAATACATCTTGCACTTTTAAGACACCTTGCCATAGTCTTCAGTGATCTGTTGCATGATTGACATGCCAAATATTTTCAAAGTTTGGTTCCTTCAAGGGCCCTTGGAGCCGGAGCCCACCCCTGGCTGGGCTCGGCTCTCTCTTGGCTCGCCGACCTCCACCTGACCGCCCTCCAGGGCCCTTGGCTTCCAGAGTCTGATGTCCGGGCGGTGATGCCAGCACCTGCCCATCCTGCCCCAGAGCCCCCCTCACCCTCCAGCACTCGCTGCGAGGGTCACGGCAGGGAAAGGGGCGCGCCGGGATCTGCACGCATCCTCTTATGACGCAGTTCCGGGATACACAGCCTGCACGCAGACACATTATCTCAATAAAACAGATGTCGACGCCGGATATAAACTTGTAAAATGACTCTCAGGGGCGGACTGTGCTCGGAGGCAGCGCCCTCTCAGGTAACAGAGGAGGCAGCAGGAGGAGAGGTGATGCGAAGTGTGGTCTGAGAGGAGGCAGGGGTGATGCAGGGGGGATTAGGATAGCTGAGTGTGAGCATGGACAGCTTAAGTTTTGGGGGGTCTGGGCCAAACGTATTTTGGGGGCTCCTGTTCGCAACAGCTTTGAATTTTATGATCCAATTTCAGCTCTTTCATGCCCTCTTTGGCCAGGGCACTGACAGTGCACAGGCCACGTGTCCAAATTCTGAAGTTGTTACATCTAATATTCAGGGGTGTTGTCAATTCTGTAACAGCTAATATTACTGCAAATCATCTCTGGCACACCCTCCTATTTCTCACATGTGAGGTCCTGTTTTGATCTAAAAGAAACTGTCAATCACATTAAAAAAACAATCTGTTTAAGAATTATTCAAGGTCATCAGGGCAAGACCCTGTGCAGAAGAGAGCTGGCTCTATCAGGGGGGCCCTGAAAGGCGGGGGCCCCGGGCCAGAGTCCACAGTGCCCTTCCTTATCATGTCACTGAGTGGGCACTCCCTGTGCTGCTCAATAATAAACAGGACCCAGGTCAAAGAACCTTTCACCTGGCCAATAATATCTGGACCAGTGTGCTACGCGCCGCGAAGAGCTCGTCATGGGTAGTAAGCGCTATAGAAGTGCAATTACAATGTAATAGTGAGGGATCTAGGGTAGGGAGACAGCCTCACTCCAGGTCATTGCAGACACTTTCTCCAGTCCTGAACTTTTCACCGACAAATCGCTGATTTCAGATGTTTTAGTCTCAGACTTGCCAACTCCCACGGCGTCATTGTGCATCACAGAATATCAACCACCTGCACATGGTTTCACACGGCGTGCACAGTGAGCTGGAAACCCCTGCAGAGAGTGAGATTTTAGCTCCTTGTTCGGCGGTTCTGCACTGTACGCGTCTCGTCAGGACGTCGGCAGCAGACACGGACACCATTGTAATTTGTTTTTTGGGGAGGGGTAGTGGGAGAGTCTGCTTGGACACTTTTGCTCTAAGCACCGCCCCCTCCTAGACTCCCACCTACTCATTGGTTGACCAAGTGGTGATATGCTCAAAGTTCTATTCCCCGACTCTAAACCCCGTACGATCTAGGCGCCGCCCCCTTCTTCCACATCGTTTGACTATTTTGAATGTTGGTAGATCAGTAGTACAATGAGTTCAATACAAGTAAAACCAGACTACAACACCCAGAATGCATTAAGCTATCACACAAAAGTCCAGGACTGGAAACAGTGTCTGCAGAGACCGGGACGGCGATGGTCACCGTAATCTAGGGGTACTTACACCTGAGCAAACTTGGACACGTTAAGTAAGCTTGGGAGGCACGATTCAAGAAAACAGTCACAAAACTGCATGCTTAAGTTTCAGACCTCGAACGGGTAGAAATGTAAGAGCTTCGCAATTCCCAAAGGTTTTCTACGCCAGTCCTGCCAGCCTGGGTAAACATCAACTCATTTCAGCATGCACGAATATACTCACCAATATTTTGCTTAAGGAAAATAAGCAGTTGCTAATACACAAGCCAACTTTCGGCTTTCCTTTTTTTCCATGTGGAAAACATTTTTTCCCTGAAGAGAAACCCATTCCCTTACAACCTGCCATTGTTTGTGGGTAGGAAATGCCTTCCCGTCCTGGAAAGACATTTACTCATAACTTTTTGTAGACTGGAAAAGAGTTGAGGCAAAGTTTGCGAACACCCACAAATGGATATGTTCATTGGTGTGCCAAGGCTTGCTGGGAATCCTGCCCGGCCGCGCGGCCTCCTTGGCCCCAATGGTACAGAAAACACCCAGGTCCAAGGACTTTTTGTTGGGTTACCCCATGTAACATAATGGCTTCCTTGAGCCCAACAGCAAAGTTACAGACATGAACATCTTTGTGCAGGTCAATTCTTTAACCCCTTCCATGCTCATGACGAGCTCAGGTCGTCATGGCCACACCCGTTTTCGTTGCTGTCCAGCACAGCAGGGGAAACTACCAAGCAGCGATGTGGTTAAGAATGCAGGATCACCGTTTGAGGATGGCAAAAGTGGTTTTACAGCTGCAAAGAGCCCATTTGTGCATTGATGTGCAACCCGCACTGAGTATCAGGCTCAGAGTGTGCAAGGCACCAGCCCTGGCCCAACACCAGAGTTTGTTTGTGGTTTTTGGAAGAAGTTAAGCAGTGAGTTTGGGTTTTCCTGACAGGAAGAGAAAGGTTTTTAATTTCTGTAAGGAAAGGAGGCACGAGGCTGGCCTTTAAGTGAGCAACAACCAAGAGATGTTTGATATTCAGCAGATGAAGGGAGCCCAAGGGCTAGTAGGAAAGAAGGGGGGGGTCTCTCCTGGCCAGCTAGGATGAAGAAGGGGGGCTTCAAAAGGACACTCAACCCTGAGCTCTCCCTAACCCCCACGGGGAACAGCGTTTACAACGCAACTTTTACAACGAGGTGCGCTGGGGGCGCTCTAGGATAGGGAATAGTTTTAATTTACTATCCAACACCTTCCCTACTATCCACGGGGACTGGAGTTGGAATAGTAAATCAAACTATTCACTATCCAGCGCCCCCCAACGCAAGTCGTTGTAATGACTTGCGTTGTAAAACTTGCGTCGTAAAGGCATGCGTTGTAATAGCATGCGTTGAAACGACATACATCCACCCCCCACAAGGTCCATCTACCTGTCTGTCAATTATCACAGACCTGGAAGGAGCACTGGGCCAGGTTCAATGGAAAACAAGCATAAGCAAAGTCAATCGGTTTCGCCTATGAGAGAGCTATTGGCTGTGTCATGGCCAGCACTAGATTCTTAATGTCACTTTTTTTTAATTGCTGGTGGGATGGGCGATAACATGGCTGGAGTGAGAGTGTGTGGACTGGCAACACAGACTATCGAGAGTGTGGGAGAAAGAGCATTAAGAAGCGCCTAGCGCTGGTTTCTTCATCTTTTGTTTGTTGTGGGGTGGAGGGAAGGGGGTAGTAGGCAACAAGGACAGATATGGGGCATCTGGAATGTTTTCTGTGCCACGAGAGGGGAGATCAGATGCACCCGGTGAGCTCCATGTGCCAGAGAAGGGAAGAGAGGTTCACCTGTTGTGATCCCTGTGGCCCAAGAAGAGAGGACAGGTGCACCCGGTGTGCCCTCCCTGTGCCACAAGAGGGAAGAGCAGGTCCACTGGTGCCCTCTCTGCCACACATCAGGGGGTGGGAGGTGGACTACACAACGCCCGGGCAGGCCTACCTCAGCACTCAGGGCTACATGCATGAACACCTGGGCTCTCATAGTCAACATAAAGGGCCAGATGTAGGTAAATCTCATTTACCGACTCTAGAATACCGAATTTTACCGATTCGGTATTCTAGATTTGGTAAATGAGATGTAGGTAATAATTCGGTAATTTTTACTGAATCTGTATGATTCGGTAATTACCGAATTGGTATTTACCGATTCGGTAATTGCCATTGATTCCTATGGGCCTTGAGGCCCATAGGAATCAATGGCAATTACCGAATTGTCAAGGGGGACAGGGTGTCACTTTGACACCCTGTTGCACCCCTGATTCTGGCTTGTGTGCCATGTGACACACATACATGCCCTTAGGGCATGTATGTGTGGCACATGGCAAGGGTGTACATGCACAGATGTGCATGTACACAGGAATTCGTTATTTACCACTAAATAGTATTTAGTAGGTAAATAACGAATTCTAAAGGGCCTGTGGCACTGTTTTCAGTGCCACCTACATCTAGATTTACCTATTCGGTAAATTTACCAATTCGGTATTTTACCGAATCGGTAAATTTACCGAATCAGTAAGTTTTAGGCCCCCTACATATCAATAACCAAATACCGGTCGGTAACTGCCGAAATCGGCCGTTACCGACCGGTATTTGGCGACCTACATCTGGCCCAAAGTCACTAATGTGGACTTCCTGGAGTATATCGCGTGAGAGGAAGTTAGAAATGTGCAAAACCACATGGATCATGCAAATCCGCGAGGAGATTTGTTTTTCACGGGTAACTTTCAAATTGCTGACGATATCACTGACGCACAGCATTAACTAATGGGAGAGCAAATCTTTAATGGGGGGGATTAGAAAATTTAACATAACGACAGCGGCCTTCCTCCTCCAGACCCATCCACCGCACTCATCAATAATGCATCTGACCTACTGCGCAGCGGAAGGCGGCCTGTCACTCAGGAGCTCCACTCCTCGCGCCCTCCTCGCGTGCGCCGCAGACCCTGCTGAGTGACATCTTCATAATCGTATCTAAGAGAGACAGGAAGAGCAGCCAGAAGGATGCTCAAAGGCGGCGGGCGGCAGGCTGGCACCAGAGCTGGCGGGTCTCAAAGCGTCACCCCCGTGAAATCGCTCACGGCTCAAGTTTTGCCTACATGAGGGATTAAGAAGCTCATTTCTGCTAAAAAGCAAAAACATTGAATTTATTCAAATGTATGCATGAGATAAAGACAGCCTTAAGTCTTTAAAAGATGCCAAGACCGTGGATAAAATTGACCAGCCGACATCTTTGAAGATGGACGTCATGCAATCCACCTATACGAGTGATAGGAGGGCGGGGCTTCGAAGTCTCTCAAAATCAAAAATCCCTCAGGGAGAAAAACTCTTGACAATTGGGAGCTAGATGTTTGAAAAACAAAAAGGAAACAAATAAAAATGCAATTTCTCCAAAGTTGATTGAAAAGGAACTGGATAGAAAATGATTTGTGCCCACATGCATCAAGCGATTTTGGAGTCGCAAACGGTGCAAATCGCAAAATTCGGCCGTTTGCGATTCCAAAATCATTTTTTGTGATGCATGAAACAATTTTTCAGAAATCTCAATTTTTTGCGATTTCTAGAAATGCGATTGCATTTATGGAATCGCATTTTTGCGATTCCTTAATTGCAATGCATGAATGTTTAAAAAAATGCGAATTAGCAAATAGGGGGAGCAAATTAACACGAGGTTGAACCTCGTGTTAATTTGCGAAATCTTTCAAAAATGCTCAAAAAAGCATTTTTGAAAGTGTCATGTTACACACACACATGTACTTTGGACATGTGTGTGTGAATCTTGCACTTAAAAAAACATTTCAAGGGTGCAGGGGGGGTCCTTTGGACCCCCTCAGCACCCTTGAAATGCATTAACAAATTGCGATTCGCAAAATGAAAATCGCAAAATGTTAATGCCTTCCCATTGATTCCTATGGGCCTTTTGGCCCATAGGAATCAATGGGAAGGTTTTTTCCTTAATTGCGATTTGTGAATCGCAATTAAGGAAAATTAAGAAATCGCTAAAAAAAAAATGCGATTTTTTAATGCATACCAATTTTTGCGATTCCTTAATTTTCGCAATTAAGAAATCACAAATGGGCACTTTGATGCATGTGGCCGAAGTTGCAAATGCTGTGATTCGCAAAATCATTTTATAAAATGTACTGAACCTCTTTTTGGGCCATATGTATGAAGGTACCCATTTGCGAATCTCAAATAGCGATTTTTTAGAAATCGCTATTTGAGATTTGCAAATTGGTATGTATGTAGAAAATCGCATTTTTTTTGCGATTTCTTAAAATTCCTTAATTGCGCTTAGCAAATTGCGAATCGCAATTAAGGAATACTTTCCCATTCATTTCTATGGGCCAGGAGGCCCATAGGAATGAATGGGAAGTTATTCTCAATTTGTGATTCGCAATTTGAGTATCGCAAATTGAGAATAATTTTAAGGGTGCAGGGGTGTCCAAAGGACACCCTGTTGCACCCCTGACATTAGCATGGATGCACATGTGGAGCACATACATGCCCTAAGGGGCACTGAAAAATGCAAAAAAGTGCATACATGCCCTAAGGGCACGGAAAAATGCTAAAAAGTGCATTTTTCAAGAAATTCACAAATTACCACCAACTTGATGTTGGTGGTAATTTGCGATTCCTTAAGGCCAATTTGCATTTTTATAATGCTTCTTACATTGCAATTAAGGAATCGCAAAATTTGCGATTCCTTAAATGCAATCGCAAAATAAGGAATCGCACATTTTGCAATTCCTTATTTTGCACGCAGATTTGCTTAATACACACCATTTGCCCAAATTGCATTCGCAAACGCCGAAATTTTGCGAATTTCGGCGTTGGCGAATGCAATTTGGCTTGATAAATATGGCCCATAGTGATCCAAAAAAAGCCTTTCCAAAATGCAAAAAGGCTTTTGCCCCTGATTCCAAACTGCATTTGCAAGGAGGCCTGGAAAGAGGTTTCAATGGTCTGTGACCACAACTACAGTCGCAAATCACTGGAAAGTTACAGACTCCACAAAGCAAGCGATAACTCATTAGTAATGGTATGCTGTATCCATTGGACAACTTCTACTTTGGGGATTATGTTGGGTAGCCTCGGCACGAGCTGCCCCGTATCCCTTCCTTGGCAGGAATTTTTTAGTTTTAAAGCAATAACTGTTCTTCTAAGGATTAAAGACCGTCTTGGTAAATTCCAGTTTTGGAACGCGAATGCAAGGATGGTCGTCTGTTCCTCACAGCCATCTTCACTTTGCTCATGGCCAATCATAGGAGATGTGTGGCTCACTGGTTAGAGGAGGCAGACCTGGAAGCAGAGGTCAGCCCGGGACCAGGGTTCAATTCCCGGCTCGACGGCGTCTTGAGTCCTAAAATGTCCATGGACTTGACAATTCTCGCTCCGGTGCCTACTCGATTCACGGGTTCACACTCTGCGACTCTGGGCAATAGCTTGCTTAATCTCCACAACGGCCCCTCGCGGCGAGATGCCTGGCTTTCACCTTGCGGATACCCTGCCGGGGTTATCTCACAGGGGAATACCAGGACGAGTTCCCTAAGCAAGCGCTTAGAAACCGCTCGGTGATTTGCGCTATACAAATTCCTGTACATTTACATAGGGGATTGTAATTAATTATCAAATGGGCTAATTAATATTCATTAGGCAGCTCGTTCTGTGAAGCCCTGCAACTGGACATTTTGTGACATTAGCTATGAGCACATAGTTACTTTGTCAAGTCAAGACAAGAGATTCTTTATTTCGGCCTCACAAGACCTTAAAAGCACAGATAAAACATTTAAAAATTCAGTACAATTTATCAGTATAAACGTTTTTTTTTACTGTGCAAAATGAAAAGCAGATCTAAAAAAAAAAACTGGCTTGTAGTTTGCACCCAATATTTGCGACCTGCCTTCTCGTATATCAGCGACCTTATTTGAGAAGAACGCCGTGTGGAAGCTCTCATAGGAACAAGAGTTCCAATTATTGTTTTCTATTCTCTCTTGAGGCCCATCTACAGACAAGTTTGTCGTTCTTCAAGTAGCACACGCTCAACATCTTACAATGAAGACCAACCTACATGCTTGCAAATGTGGCCAACTTTAGAGGAAGGCGCGTTATCAGCCGACATTTAAGGCATGTTTCATCCATCAGAAAGGTGGTGTTCGTGTTTTGACGGGCTTTGGTGGATAAAACAGAAGCTTGTTATTTCTGTATTAAAATCGAATGTGAGGCAGACATGAAATCCCTTTAAAGGGACTTGATTAGATAATGCTAATGAGCATTAGTAGAAAGGAAATCCCTTCAGAGACCGGCGACCCAGAAACCTATTTGCAGAGACAACCGAGTCCGCCAGTGAGGAGGAGAGGATTTCGGTTCACGAAGGACGATCGCAGCGGAACACTTTGGACTACTGGAAAGTGGTTGGTTGGAGAACTGAGAAGTTAACAAGTTAACTCCAGTGATCAACATGATGATGGGAAAAATTGGACATCTGCTGGGCAATCACACTCCAGACCATTGCCAATTATTAAGAATCGTATGTTTCGTACCATACGAGTCCTCGCGCACAATTGTTTTGTGTTTTACATCGAAATCTAAGAGCAAGTAGCCCACTTCTTATCCACTGAGCTCAAATGACCGGTCTTCTTGCGTAAGCGCACTTTCTAGCTGAGGTAATAAGGGCCTTACCCACATACAGAGTCCCGGATAACTGTTCGTGGTTGAAACTAACCAGGTTAGCTGTAGAACAGGTGTCAAAAATTGAAGCGTACCATGCCATTACTTGGAATCTCGCAAACAGCAGTGTTTGGTACCACCAGTGACAAAATTCACATACCATAATAGATTACCCTTTTAGAGGTAGCAACAAAAGTCCAGTAGTGTTGATAACAAAATCCAAACGTTTGAAATTAATTATATTTGACATCTTTTGTGAAACTACAGGTTGCAATTTGGGGTGTGCAGAACTCGTGGAGACAATATGCAGCTCACGCTACAATGTAACACCAGTCGCACCATCAGCGCTGAAAATCAGCGTGAATGGCGTACGCTTTGCGCAAGAGCGCACAGCCATTAGAGTGGATTTTGCTGCCACTTGAGAAGAAGAATCTACTAGAGCGGTAGCAAATCTACTCGAACATCGGCCCTCTGACCACAGCCGCTCGCCAACGCCGGACACCACCTGTGTTAGAAAATTGCGCTAGGGGACGCCAAATCTTGCTTGCACTTGCCAGCTTGCATATTCTGCAGCGTCGTGGAAGAAAAATTCCACCATGCAGTGATTGGTAGAATTTGGCAAGAACTCCTAGTTAACAAGCATTTACAATGCAATGGTTTCGCCTTTGGAAAAGTTAGAGCTATTGGCATTGCTCATGACATTTCTTATTTTTTTTTACTTATAAATAAATGGCATTGTTATTTACATTGCCAACAGTTCACAGCCCTCACAGCCCTCACAGCCCTCACAGCGCTCACAGCCCACACAGCTCTCACAGCCCACACAGCTCTCACAGCTCTCACAGCCCACACAGCTCTCACAGCCCACACAGCTCTCACAGCTCTCACAGCTCTCACAGCCCTCACAGCCCTCACAGCCCACACAGCCCACACAGCCCACACAGCCCACACAGCCCTCACAGCCCACACAGCCCTCACAGCCCTCACAGCTCTCACAGCCCTCACAGCCCTCACAGCCCTCACAGCCCTCACAGCCCTCACAGCCCTCACAGCCCTCACAGCCCACACAGCCCACACAGCCCACACAGCCCTCACAGCCCACACAGCTCTCACAGCCCACACTATGCTGCTGTCTCTAAGAGAAGCACTTCCCAAATTCAAAACAGATCTCAGTTTCAGAGATTCATTCCCCAAATGCAACTACAGACATGTGCTTTCCCAAGGAAATATACTGCAAAAATAAAACAAGCATTTACAAGTGGGGCCGGAGACACGGACAGCGGGAGGGGGGGGCGGGAACAGGCACAGGCACAATCAAAAGGCAGAAGGCAAGAAAAAACAAAACCAAGTTGTATCTGTTATTTTGGTGCAGGCTAGAACCCACTTGCATGAGCTAGCTGCACAAAGGCGGAGTCTCATTTCAGGCCTGGAGGGACTCCCTGCACAGGGAGGGAGACTGGGGACAGGCCTGAAGGGACTCACTGCACACAGAGGGAGACTGAGGACAAGTCTTGAGGGACTCACTGCACAGAGAGGGAGACTGAGGACAAGCATGGGGTGACTCACTGCACACAGAGTGAGACTGAAGACAAGCCTGGAGGGACTCACTGCACACAAAGGGAGACTGAGGACAAGCCTGGAGGGACTCACTGCACACAGAGGGAGACTGAGGACAAGCCTGAAGGGACTCACTGCACACAGAGGGAGACTGAGGACAGGCCTGGAGGGACTCACTGCACACAGAGGGAGACTGAGGACAAGCCAGGAGGGACTCACTGTACACAGAGGGAGACTGAGGACAAGCCTGGAGGTTTAGAAATGGTTAGAAACTGCGCAGAGTATCTCTCTCGGACTTCTGTGTAACTGGAGCTTCGCAAACAATGGGCAACATAGGAAAGCAAACATTAGCAAAGCCAATCCATCTAGCGTTGGGTTCCAGGCTTTGGGTTTGGTTAATAGTTGTTCTGTATTGCCATCGATTGCATAAAACGCCGCCGTTGAAGTTGCCAGGCCTTCACTAATATTTTAAAAAAATATAAACACGCATTTTTTCTCGAAACAAACAGTGTCAAAGTGGCCCCTGAGGGGGTGCTACTTTGCGTGTGGATGTGTTCATTTTGACAGGGTTTGCTTTTGCCCTCGCTCAGGATGCAGTAAGCCAATGGCTGAAGTGGGCTGGGCCAGGGGGTTCAAAGCAGCGAGCAGAAGAGAAGTGTGAATGGCACAACAGCAGACCAATGGGTGAAGAGGGCTGCCTGAACGCCCTATAAGTAAGAGCGAAATATATGATATTACTAGAACGAGAAGATCTTGGTTCACACCACACCTGAAAAACAAACCATAGATGAGGCTTCCTCAAATATGGTAGTCTAAAATCGTCGCAATGTATCCTCTTCCGACGACCTGCAACTACTACAATTGATGTGCCCTACAGAGACGTGTCAGCAACGACCCTTGCACTGCAAACGAAACCCTGCTAGCTGCACGATTAATGCACACTCTTGTACTCCCTCGCTGCACTGTACACCCCCTACGGCACTCCTCAATTGCACTTTACTACATCACCGGAGCACAAGAGGTGCCTGCTGCGTTCGAAAATCATGCACCAGTGCTGCACTTTACATACTGCACCCTCAAACATTATTTGTTGCACTTTAAATGGACGCACTGTCCCTCTGGGTGAGGACCTGGCTCCCTTCTCATAGCACTTTACTCGAATACACCCTTCTGCACTTAAGGGCACCTATGTCAGCTGCGCGTTATTCAGTAACGTATTTAAACGTACACCCTGCAGCACGTTCAAAGCACATTACTCATTTGATTTTCACTTTAAATTCACACACTAATTCAATTTAAGCTTGTGCACAATCACTGGACTTTAAATCCATATACCCGGGTCATTTTGTGTGTACAGATGTCGCCTACACTTTAACTCATTCCAACCGTAAATACTATACTAGACAGCACCGCTGCACTTCGGATGAACACGTTAGCACACATTACGCGGTACACTTATATTGTGAAGCTGAAGTGCAGGGAATCCCTTTCCTTCCACTGCACTTTAAAGGACATTTTTTCGACTAAAGTCTCCTAAACGTTCCCGTGGCATTTCGAGATCACACCCATCTGCACTTTGCTATTTATTAATAGGTTACTGAATGTATTTAAGGATTAACCGCCCCAACTTTTTTATCAGCTCCACTTTCACTTATTTATTTCCCCTCTTCATTTTTTTTAGGGGGGGGGGGGGTAGCCTAATGGCCAAAACTGTCGACTTTGAATCTGAAGAACCGTGTTGGAGTCTCAGCGTTGGCACAGCGTCCTGTGATTCTGGGCAAAACACTCACTCTCCCTGTAGGTATAAAAAATGAATGTGTCCTTGACTGTGTAATGTAGCTGGTGCTCATGTAAAGCGCTCTGATACCTTCAGGTCGAGTTCATGCTTTATAAACCTGCAACAAAAAACAGTTCTTGCAGCGAGACTTTGGACACCACTTGTCTGCTATGCAGGGAATAAAAGCTTCAGGTCACACTCAACATCCAGACCCTCTCCAAGTTACATTTTACATTGCACTTTACAGCGGTAGGTACGGGTGGCACTTTGAAGGGATATACCCGGGACCTCCACAGAGCTTTGCACTGGTGGTTACAGGCGGCACTGAATGGACATCGCCGCACAACCCTCCAACCCCAAAGACACAGCACTTCACTCCAGTAGTTATGGCGGCACTTTGAATATTGCTGCTGTTAAAGCTTTGACTCCGTCCTTCAGACCTGAACTTGGACGTCACACTCCACTCCACAGCACTCGGGGTCGTGCTCACTTTACTTCTCCCGAATTATAATTACAAGAAAAGGACGGCGCAGCCGACAACACCAATAAAACCCCAGAAAGGAAGCAGTAAATCAAAGGCTCCGACCCAAGTGAAAATCTGACCTGGAGGCGCCTAGAACCCCATCTGACCCACCCTAAATGACACAAACAGAAAATGATTCACTGCAACAACAAAAGCATTTTAAAAACAAAAATAAAGCAATGCCGAGATAACAGACAAACGGAAAGGGAATATCAGCGTATTTAAGAAAGACAACTGAAAAATTAATTTCGGAAAAGACAACTAGTGACTCAAACGCTCACGCGCGTGTGCACCCGAAACACAAACATACCCCGTCTCCGTTTCCAAGCCTCTCTACACCCCCACCCCCCAACCCCCTACACTGCTCAGCTTATCTTCCTCTCCTCTGTGCCTCCGTCCCTCACTGCCTCTCTCCCTGTCTTCTTTCGCCCTCCGCTCTCTTTTCGTTCACTTTTCTCACTCATTTTCGACATCTCAAACTTTCCCACTTCTCCTCTCCCTTTCGCCCCCTCTCTCTAGGACGTGAAATGGGCAGTCTGACCTCCGTAAGGGGCGCGCCATCCTCAACGGTCATCTCTCCGGGTGTCCAGGGTCACACAGGGCGTGCTTCAGATCTCTCCGGGTGCCGAGGGTCACACAGGGTGAGCTGCAGATGCGGCTCTCCCCGGGTGCCCAGGGTCGCACAGGGCGTGCTGCTGATGCAGTTCTCTCCGGGTGCCCAGGGTCACACAGGGCGTGCTGCGGATCTCTCTGGGTGTGCAGGGTCACACAGGGCGTGCTGCAGATGTGGATCCCTGAGTGCCGGCGCCGCCTGCGCTCCCTGCAGTCCGTCTCGTCTCTGGCTGCCGCATTTGGCAACCCCGGCCGCGCTCCTTCCTGCCTTGAATACCGCGCCCTCATTATTCAGGGCTCTGTCATTAGCACCCGTCCCCGCTGCCGGAATTATAAATGAAAATCCTTGTTGTCCTTTACAAATAAACCAGGCTCCCTCAGTCAGTCAAAGTCAAATGGAAGTGACTGCCAGACAAAGCAGCCCCATGACGGACAGTGCTCTCAGCAAGGGATCAATACACACAGGAAGTTTCCCGCCGCACAATGCAGATAGCAGCGTCGTGCTCACTTCCAACGGGGAGCGCAGGGAGTGTTTGCTGGCACTTTAAAATAAAATCCTCAAGATGCTATAAAGCCGAGGAGGAGCTTGGCGGGCATCCGTGATGGCCGCTTGAGCACAGCGCTCTCCGGACCCTCGCCGCTCCCGGCGATTTATCCTGACTAGATCCTGATTTCTTGTAAGAATTCAAGTAGAGGACGTTTGGCTGATTACCCTGGCACTTTCCGGAATTTGCTTTGGATCTCGTACTCCTGAGCTACGGTGGTCTGAACTTTTGGGCTCCGCCCTTGAGGTGCGCCCGGGACGGGGTGCAGATCTGTGGCCGTCCTGGAATTGAACAACAACGGCAGGAGATCTGGCCTTGTGAGACCCCCTTCCTGAGTTTCGGTTTCGATTCTGCCTCGACCTGTGCCACGAGTGTGCGTATCGCGCTTGGCTGAGACTTGGAGACAGTTCGGACACGGGGCTTTCCTCTTGTCCATTTGCTGGTTTGGTGGCCTCCTCCCGAGTTGAACCCTTCTTTTTGGTGTACTTTTGATCCTGAGTTTTGGGTGTTTGGCCCGTCGACCCTGGTGGCTTGTCCCGTGACGCATCTTCAAAATGGCGGGCAGAGGGGACAGGGAAACGCGCAAGACGAAAACACCTCTGCGCGGAGCGCCGGTTCAGACAAACGTCATGGACCGTTATACTCAATCTAAGGGGTCCCCCGGAGCTGCCCTACCTGGCCACAGTACGGCGTCTGAACGAATTTTGGAAGAGTCGGCGGAGCCTTCCCTACAGGATATCATGGGCGCCATCTCGGGAGTGAGGGAATCCACCGGCCTTCAGTGCGAGGCCTTGGCCCACAAACTTGACACCGTGGCCATTGAGGTGAACCTGATTCGTGCTGATCTCGGCAAGACGAATGAGAGGGTGCAGTCATTGGATATTAAATCATCTAGCCTCACGAAGGACGTCTCGGAGCTCCAGACAGAGGTTGGGAATCTTCGTCGGGTGAACGACTTCATGTCCCGACGCCTGGAGGATTTTGAAAACAGGGCACGTCGCTGCAATGTTCGCCTGGTTGGTGTACCGGAAAACCCTGAACCCCACTCTGTTGATCTCCTGGTTGAGGGTCTGCTTTTAAACCATCTTGCCCCCTCCGGGCTTACCAAATTTTTCACGGTTGAACGCGCACATCGTGTCCCGGGGGGCAAAGTTAAGCCGGGTGCTCCGCCAAGGCCTATTGTGGCTAAACTGTTTCATTATAGGGATCGGGACGCTATCCTGCAGGCCTCACGGGTGAAGGGCCCGGTGGCCTTCGAGAATGCCACAGTGAACTTCTACCCGGACTTCTCCCAACAGGTTCAAAGACAACGGATGGAGTTTCGTGGTGCTAAGAAACGTCTTCGAGATCGGGGTCTACGCTATGCTATGCTTTTCCCCACCAGACTTCGTGTCGAGTATAATGAGCGTACTCTGTTCTTTGATAGACCGGATGCTGTTAATGACTGGCTGGACTCCTTGCCTGACCGTCCTCCTGATACTGAGTCTGCCGCTCACCCTGGTGGTGCCGAAGGTGGTGTGGAGATCTGATTGTTTGACTCTGATGTCTCGTTTTGAATATGCTCCCAGGAGTGGTGGCCGGCGTACCTCTGCAATGTGATTATTTATTTTTTGTGTGTTGTTTCTTGCTCTTACTGTAGTCTGGGGGCGGGTGGGACGGAGACCTTTCCTCCTCCGGGGTCTTTGTGTAGACTAGGGGTTATGGGGCGACAGGCACACTGCAGGTTGGGGTGGCTCTTTAGCTTTTTGCAGGGGTGCAGGGTGGGGGGTGTTTCCTTTCTGCTTGGGGGAGGGGGGATGGGAAGTTCTTATTTTTTTGTGTGTTGTTTTCAAGGCGAATTGCTTCTGTCTTTACTGATGTTTCTGATGTCTAGCTCTTGGAGGGGGGGTCCTGGCTCGGGTGGGTGGGATGGGGGGTAGGGGGTTGAAATTTGTTTCCTGGAACGTTAATGGCCTGGGAGATCGCATCAAGCGCAGTGTGGTGTTGAAATATATAGGACGTTTGTCACCGGACATTGTTTTCCTGCAAGAGACCCATTTGATTGGGAATGTATGTAATGCAATGAATAGATGGGGCTACAGCCTTGTGGCACACTCGGGGTTTACTTCAGGATCCAGGGGTGTGGGTATCCTTGTTCGTAACTCCCTCCCTCTGGCGATAAACGAGGTGATTCGGGATGATCGTGGGAGATATATTGTTCTGGTGGGTAGATATGAGGGCCGCACCCTGTCCCTCTTTAATGTTTATGTCCCCCCAGGCTTGCAAACTGCTACTTTCACTGATTTAGGCCGTGTCTTGTTGGACCTTCCTGATAGTGTACTCTTTCTTGCCGGTGACTTTAATTCAGTGCTTTCTGGCCTTCACGATCGCCATCCCCCCAGGGATACCCCGCATGCCCAGCGTTGGTTGGGTGGGTTTTTGGATACTTTTGGCCTTGTGGACTGCTGGCGATTGTTACATCCTACTCAGCTTCAATACACTTTTCACTCTGGTGCCCATGGTAGCCTATCTCGGCTAGATTATTTCCTGATGCCCGCTGCCCAGTCGTCGGCGGTCCGTGAGATTATACATTTGCCAAGGGGCATCTCTGACCACTCGCCGCTCTGGCTTCGTTTTGAGGTTGGGATAGAGGCAGTGGGCCGAGTGGCTCCCATTAACCCATGGTATCTCTCCTCCCCTGAAACTCGTGCCCTCTTGCTCAAGTCCATAGATGCTTATTTCCTGGAAAACGAGGGGTCGGTCCCTTCGGCGGTGTCCCTGTGGGAAGCCTTCAAAACTGTGATTCGTGGACAGGCCCTTTCTTTGGTTGTTGAAGCTAAGAAAGCCGGGAAGAGGGAGGTAGTGGACCTCGAGGGGGAAATTTCTGCCTTGGAGGACGAGTTGGGATCTGGTGTCACGCCTGAGAAACTTCATGCCCTGGGTCTGAAACAGTTTGCATATAAATCCCTAGTTACTGACGCTGCGAAAGTGATGTTTCGTGAGCAACAAGGCAGATTGTATGATGTTGGTGATAAGGCGGGTAAACTCCTGGCGTGGTTGGACAAGAAAGAAAGAGCTAATCGTGTGGTGCCTGTGATTCAGTCTGCGAGTGGTGCGAATGTGATTGATCCGATCGCCATTGTGGATCGTTTTGCGGAACATTTCCGTGTTGTGTATGCTCCTGTGTCTGTGAGGGATGTGGCTGACTCTCGCCTCCTTTTGCGTGATATTGCATTGCCCTGTGTCTCTGATTTGGACCGTATCGCTTTGGACTCCCCCTTTACGGTTGATGAAATAGCTACTGCCATTCGTTCGCTCCGTTCGGGCAAGGCGTTGGGTCCAAATGGTTTGCCTATTGAGTTGTACAAGTTGCGACCCGATAAAATGGCGCCATATCTCCGCGATATGTTTTTGGAATCACGTGAGCGTAACCTCCTTCCCTATGATCAGCGTTTGGCGACGATAGTCGTCATCCCTAAAGACGGTAAACCTCGCGACCTTTGTTCCTCATATAGACCCATCTCCCTGTTAAATGTTGAACCCAAGGTTCTGGCGAAACTTTTGGCGACCCGACTCCTATCGGTTCTTGGGGACTTAGTTCAT
Organism: Lissotriton helveticus; assembly: GCF_964261635.1. NCBI lineage: Eukaryota > Metazoa > Chordata > Amphibia > Caudata > Salamandridae > Lissotriton > Lissotriton helveticus. The sequence continues at coordinate 21,384,313 of NC_136073.1, forward strand.
CCGGATCAATCTGGTTTTATCCCGCATCGCAACACTGCTTTGAATCTACGTCGTCTTCACGGCGTGATAGCGAGGGCGGGGCTACTGACTGAACCGGCCATTTTGGCGTCCTTGGATGCCTCCATGGCCTTTGATACTGTGGAGTGGCCTTATTTATGGGCGACTCTTGAGAAATTCGGTTTCGGGTGCGAGTTTATTAGCTGGATTAAGTTATTGTATGCGGAACCTTTGGCGCAGGTTGTTGTGAATGGTAGGGTGTCTGCTCCCTTCCCCCTGGGCAGGGGCACCCGCCAGGGTTGCCCCTTGTCCCCGCTACTGTTTGCGCTCGCCCTTGAGCCGTTGGCGGCCTGGCTCCGCTGGGAACCGTCCCTTAAAGGGATCCGCTGGGCCCCGGACTTCGAGGACCGAGTCTCGCTCTATGCGGACGATATCCTCTTGTATCTTACCTCCCCTCGTAAGTCTTTATCTGTTCTATTTGACGTTCTTGTGTCCTTTGGTGCTAACTCGGGCCTCGTAATCAATTGGACCAAGTCCTGTGTGTATGTTTTGTCTGGTGTCTTGCCTCCATTACCGAGCAGGCTCCCTCTTCAGGTGGCCCGGGATGGTTTCAAATACTTGGGAGTTTTCGTTACTCTGGACTCGTCTCTTCGCTTTGATCGTAATCTCCTTCCTCCGTTGCTTCGACTGCGTTTGGACGTTGCTCGTTGGCGCAGGCTTCCCTTGTCTCCCCTTGGTCGGGCAGCCCTGTTTAAGATGATGTCGTTACCGAGGTTTCTTTACGCTCTCCAGAATTATTATGATCCTGTCCCTCAGTCCTATTTTCGGGAGATTGAGACCCTTCAGAGACAACTTGTCTGGGATGGACGCCCGCGTATTGCTCTTGTTAAGCTTTCCATTCCTTGGTATGACGGTGGCATTGCACTCCCCGATATTAAGAGGTATTATTGGGCCTCACACTTGTCCGCTATCAACCACATCATGTTCTCGCCGGGTAGTAATCCGGCGTTTGAGATGGATAGACTTCAGCTTCCGGGAGGTGACTTTAACAGAGTGCTTTACTCTCGCCCTGCTGGGCGCCATCTTGTGGGTCCTACGTCGATTGCTTTGGCGGTGTGGCGGGCCGCGACTCGGAGCCTGGGCTGGGAGGATCGCTTGACGTTAGCCACGCCGCTTTATGCTTCCGAACGTCTGGGCGGTCTTTGGTCTACCAAGGGTTTCGATCGCTGGGACATGATTGGAATTTCTAAAGTGGGAGATGTGTATTCCAAGGGCTCGGTGCGAACATTTCAGGCCCTCCAGGCTGAATATGGCTTGAGTGGTCGGGAATTCTTTCGATACCTACAGGTTAGGCACGCCTTGACCGCTGTATTTGCTCCTGGTGAGATTCCGCCTGATTCTTCCCCCCTTGAGGACCGTGTCCTTGACGGACATCTTCCTGACAGCACTATCTCCCTGATTTATAAGAAACTGATTAATAATCGGACTGATCTGTTGGTCCGACTCCGGGAGGCGTGGGTTCGTGATGGTTTGGAGCTTGATGACGAAGATTGGCAGTCGGCCCTCTCTTCTCCTAAAGAGGTGGCTATCCCGGCTCGTCTCCGTTTGGTCCAATTGAAGATCCTTCATCGGGTGTATGTTACGGGACCTCGTTTGCTTGTGATGGGTTTTTCTTCCGATGGGTTGTGTAAGCGTGGATGTGGTTTGAGTGCGACTTTCCTACATATCCTTTGGGAATGCCCGATGGTGGTTGCTTACTGGACGGCTGTGCTTGAGGTTATGGCTGTGGTGACAGGGGTGTCCTTGTGTCCGGAACCTCGTCGTTGTCTTTTGAATGTTTGGGAGCCCACTGACTGCTCGGTGGCCCAGACTAGGTGGGCCACCCTGGGTTATATGGTTGCGAAGCGAGATATTGCTCAACTTTGGGGGGCCTCCAAGCCCCCTGAACTATCGAAATGGGAAGACAACATGGATTGGTCTATGTTCCGTGAGAAGACTGTCTACGTGGCTAGGGGCAGACCCAGGGCATGGACTAGGGTGTGGGGTCAATGGAATGAATATCGTGGTGCCATCTGTACTCCTCCCCTTGTGGATGACATTGAGCTTTCCCGGTCTCCTTAGGCGAGCGTTCTTGGAACCTTGCATATAGGGGTTGTGCTGGTTTTCCGGCTCCCTCCCCCCCCTTCTTTTTCTCCTTCGTGCCCCGTCCCCCCCCCCCCATCCGGGCTCTTTGGAGCTTATAGCTTTGATTCCATTTTTGTTGCTGTCCCCTCCCGTCCTTTGGGCTGACCTTCAGTAATACACTTTCGCCTTTTTTGTGTGTCTGTTCTTTTTTATAAAACAAAATCTGTTTTTGTTCTGTATATTATATGGAGTATTGCATTGACGATTGATCGTTACCGCTACGGAAGTGTATATTGTGTATTTTCTCCTCTTTAGCGGCTGGCCCGTGTGGTTGTAGGCCCATCCTTGTATTTTACTGCATACTCAAATAAAGGTTTATAAAAAAAAAAAAAAAAAAAAAAAAAAAGATGCTATAAAGCCGCTGAGGTATAAAATGGAAAGAGCTTAGCCTGCCTGTACGGAAATATCTCACAGCGCGGCAGAGGAAGTCACGGACGCCGGGCACTGTAAATCTCCGGGAGTTTAGCTTGTTTGTTTACACCATGACGATGATCTAAAGAGAAGGCGAGTGTGATAGAGGGGGAATCTGCGGGCGCGCCACCGTCCCTCCCACTCGCCACACACCACCCAGCAGATCACCAAACCAAAGCGATAAATCCAGCCCCTCCCTCCGTTCGCCCCTACCGCCGCTGCAAGCAGATTCCATGCTTTTCGTAAACATTTAACCTCAGCTTCTCGATGTGAACGCGTCAGGGCAGGGGCCGGCTCAACTGTGTGTGCACTCGGCGCTTTTTGTGGCCGCCACAATGCTGCGCATAATGCCCGAAAATCCATCTTTAACATCTCGACGTGTGGGTAGTCAGGCTGGGCCCTGAGAATGCCAGGCATGCCAGGGGGAACAAAGGTACTAACGCCGCGCAGAACCTGCTGAACGGTGGCGGAGATCCTGCGCGAGAGGATGGAGGGGCCGAGGGGGGGGCAGCCTGGCACCCGGGGGGAGAGCGCCTGTTCCTGATTGACCTGGGAGTAATTTAGCTGCTTACCAGAGTGTGGGCTGAGCTTACCTGCAATTTGTTCCGCCACAGCAAAGAAACCCGACACTTCAGCAAACGCAGGTCCCGGCAATGCCGGACCAGACTCGGGGGCGTTCCCGGCGTCGCGTGATGTCGGCAAAAGGCAAAGAATGTCAGGAACGCCCCCGTGTCTGGTCCGGCATTGACGGACAGGCCCCTCGTCCAATGGCAAGGCTCCGTTTACGGAGCCAGCCAATCAATGACGAGGGCCGACCCAAAGCACCCTACAGTTCTCAACAGGATTTCGCCTGCGCGAAAAAGCTGCGCAGAGCGCAGCTTTCGCTAGGCAAAACCTAAAAAGTAATACCGAGTGGCCAATATTCAGCGAGCGGAATGAAACATTCCGCTCACCCCTAGTTGCAATTTGTTTACTTACAAAATAAGTTGGTGTAGTAGTCTATAATTCGTAAAAGCATCCGATTACTGCAAATCCTACTGATATTGGCCCACACTGCCGAGCTGTAAATTTGCATGATAGAAAGTGTGAGGAGCAAGAATCGTCTCACTTCTGCGACACCTGGAATGAACACAAAGTGTTGTCATATGGTGTTTGCAGGGTCAACAAACACAGTGAGGGACAGCACAATGAACACAGGAAAGAGATCGACAGAAATGTAGAATGTCTCATAAAGGTGAATGAGTCCTTCAGTTTATATGTTTAGCAACCTTAAACTTTCATTCTTGGCCAAGTCTGTATTTGAAACTCAGTCACTTTGACGAAGAAATTGGGGGATCACGGCTAATCCAACCCAAGTGCCACAAAATCCATCGTACCTTTGTGAAAAATCTAGAAACAGTGAAGATGCTTCAATATCATGCATTCTATGGTCCTCATTTCATTCCACTTATCCAGTTACCGATCACTTTTTGCAAGACTTGAAGATACACTCATCACATAAGAAGAAGGCACAATCCTTTCCATTTATTTAGGTAGGATCACTTCCCCGAAACTTGGAGATACACTTGTTATGTTTAGACGGAGCATGACCCATTGCATTCATCGACTTAGGTGACTGCACCCAAGGCTTGGAGATACACTTGTTATGTTTAGACGAGGTATCACGCATTGAATTCATCCACTTACGATGAAGGTTCAAAACTTAGAGATACGCTTGTTATGTTTAGATCAAGCATGACGCATTGCATTCATCGACTTAGGTGACTGCCCCAAAAGTTGGAAATACACTTGTTATGTTTAGACGAGGTATGACGCATTGCATTCATCCACTTACAATGACTGTTCCAAAACTTGAAGATACACTTGTTATGTGTAGAAGAAGCAAGACGCATTGCATTTATCCACTTACAATGAATGTTCAAAACTTGGAGATACACTTACATTTAGACGAAGCATGACGCATTGCATTCATCCCCTTATGATGACTGTTCCAAAACTTGGAGATACATTTGTTATGTGTAGAAGAAGCATGATGCATTGCATTTATCCACATACGATGAATGTTCAAAACGTAGAGACACACTTGTTATGTTTAGACGAAGCATGACGCATTGCATTCATCCACTTATGATGACTGTTCCAGAACTTATATAATAACAAACAGTGGTGGGAGGGTCATAGGGATATGGAGTTTAAAGACCCTAACCTGGTTGGAATCCCCAGCTATAACATATGAACAACAAATGAGAACACAGGGGGTCTGTTAGCCAAGTATTCTGGCTAAACTATCTATAAAGGCCAACAGATCCAAAAGGTACCCAAATCACCTCTGAATAGCCATACAACGAAAACCAACTAATAATTCATAGAAAGACGGATCACTTCAACAGACAACAGATATACTCAAGAATGGTTTCCAAAATCCATACCATCTAGTAGTGGATAACCATCAAAAAGACATGTGTGATCAGTCATATCATCTGGCCATCCAGTTTGAAAAAAGGCTGATCCCTTGATCATAGGGACTTACAGCCACCAGATAGGTTGATAGTCTTGGATTGGGTCCATCATTGAGTATGACCCTCCTTCCGATAGCCAATCTTTGATGGTTGAAAATTGTGAAAAAGAACTCAGTGCAACATAAACCAAAAAGTGGTGAGTTTAAAATAGGATGATCTAGCCTCAACAACAACGTTATTCAACAGCAGGCCACATCCCCTAATTAAAAACCAGAACAGTGCAAAAAAGGACAGTGTCAGCAAATATCTGTCCACAAACGGGCCAACATGTTTCTGCCTAATGGGAAAATAATCCCTTGGCTTTCATCAGGGCCTCTGCTCTATACATGTTGCAACTGCTATCAAATATTGATGTGAACAAAACAAAAAGCAACTTATTAGAAAAAGGGTTGGAAAACGATACAACCTGTACCAACCGTAATACACTAATCCTCCACGTCAATGGATTTGTTGAATCCAATTCATCCACTTATGATGACTGTTCCAAAACTTAGCGATACACTTTCGTTTAGACGAAGCATGACGCATTGCATTCATCCACTTATGATGACTGTTCCAAAACTTAGAGATACACTTTCGTTTAGACGAAGCATGACGCATTGCATTCATCCATTTACGATGACTGCCCCAAAACTTTAAGATACACTTACATTTAGACGAAGCATGACGCATTCATCCACTTATGATGACTGTTCCAAAACTTGGAGATACATTTGTTATGTGTAGAAGAAGCATGACGCATTGCATTTATCCACATACGATGAATGTTCAAAACGTAGAGACACACTTGTTATGTTTAGACGAAGCATGACGCATTGCATTCATCCACTTATGATGACTTTTCCAGAATTTATATAATAACAAACAGTGGTGGGAGGGTCATAGGGATGCAACCTGTACCAACCGTAATACACTAATCCTCCACGTCAATGGATTTGTTGAATCCAATTCATCCACTTATGATGACTGTTCCAAAACTTAGAGATACTCTTGTTATGTTTAGACGAAGCATGACGCATTGCACTCATCCAGTTACAAGGACTGCTCCAAAGGTCGTAGATACACGCCACATAAGAATGTGGTGAGCTCTACACCTCAAATACCGTCCATAAAATAAGGAGAAGGGAATGCCGGTCTCAACACACTCACTCGATCACATTACATCTTCCAGTATTGTACTCGGGTCCACCAACACTTCAAACCCCTCTTCAAAATGACAATAACTGAATCATGGAAAATAAAATAAAAATGGTAAAAAAGAGCAGCAAAGCCTTTTTCTCAAACCACTAAAAAAGGGCCAAAATAAGAGATGTACGCCACTCGCAAGGAATAACTTAAAAGGAAACCCCATATCAATGTGAGCACTGCTCAGTTGGTTAAGTGGATCTATGTACACCTGGCACACGCGCTTTGGGTACATCTAGGAAATGCGGCAAGAACTATGGGCCAACGATTGTGCCCTGAGAAGATTATTTTTCCACGCTTTAATCAATTACTTCAAATCTGCCACCATTGTCATTATGAAGTATTCTTCCCAAAATGATGTATGACCGCACTCATATATAGTATGATGTTGACATAAGTCATCTGTTTTTTTACTTTCTGAGGTGTAGACACAACATAAAGAAATTCTTAAATAAAGAACAAGCAAGATGGGCGCCTGCGGGGGTAAGATTCAAGTCAGCGGTATAAAGAAGGTGATCCAGCAACTGGAACCTCAAAGCTAATCTGCCCAAGAGAACAGTGCAAGTATTTCCAAGGGGACAGAAAGGGCACTTTGCCAGCCCTCACTCATTATTGTGTCAAATTTTGTGCCCATATTATCCGTTGCTGTAAGCACCAACATTACTACGCCTTTCCCCTGAACTGGCCAAAGTATTAACACAAGGGATTCGATGTGGGCTGCTTCGTAATCATGTTTATGTTCCACCGTCCCCCTAACTGAGCAGGTAATAACATTCCGTCACCATCTCTCACTCTGGCTGAGCAGCGAGGAGGACCTAGGCTGATTCACATATACATGTAAACCTTAGGATATAACACAGGTGATAACACTTTACAGTACTAGATAGTGGAATTTTTCCACAGATTTTAATTTGATATATTATATAGCAAACAGGACTATGAAGTGTTAAGTTTAAAATCTATTTAAATTATTGACACGCTTTTGATAAACAGTTTAACCACCAAGACATTTGCACAATTTGCATTTGTGTATTTTTACTAAGTGCCCAGAAGATCCTAACGACAAACAGACAATCTGAGGGCTTTTTGAAGACGAGCAACGTTAGCAGGTATTGGCTGGTGCATTTGAAAAACGCGCAACTGATTCAAATTGTGAATTTTACACTTTTACTGTCCATACAATTAAATAAACATGGAAATGTGAATTGATTAAAGCAAACTGGTACTATAGCAACTAAATACTTAGATAAAAATAAAGATTAAACATTCATTATTGCAAAACCCATATTGTGAATTTGGGACAACCAGTTCATGCTTTGACAGTATACCTCGCGGCGTCATCCTCTGTAACATACTTGCAAACTCTGCATTACTGACAAAATATATGCAAGAGGTAGATTTATATTTTTTACGTTAACAATGGCATTGTTTTAAAATGTTTACATTAAACTAAAAGCCGAAGGTTAGATTAGCAGGTAAGTCAGAAACATTTAATCTTTGAATCCATTGTATCTACGAACTGGGAGAAAATACTCAAAGTAAGTGGACTTTTATGATTTTAAGAGGAACAGATGTGGCGACCCCTTTACATAAACTTAACAGCAAAGCGGCTGAGACTTCACATGAAAAATATAATACGAGTTCCAAGAAATGTAGGTGGAGCTCATTCAAGGAGGTTTTAGAACTTTTGTTAAAAACTTTGTGCCAGATGTAGGAAGCCTAATACCAAATTTCGACCGTTACCGACCGGTATTAGGCATTTGAAATGTAGGGGCCTAATTTAAGGATTTGGTAATTACCGAATCGGTAATTTAAGTAATCGGTAAATTACCGAATTCTTAAATACCGATTCGGTAAATTACCGAATCCTTAATGTAGGAAGCACTCAAGTGAGTGCTTTTCACTTGTAAGGATTTGTTATTTACCACCAACTACAAGTGTGACACCCTGCCACCCTTGTAGGTCTTTCCCCTCTTACCGATTCGGTATTTACCGATTCGGTAATTCCCATTCATTCCTATGGGCCTCCAGGTCCATAGGAATGAATGGGGAATACCGAATCGGTAAATACCAAATCGGTATTTACCAAATTTTACCGATTCTGTAAAAATTACCGAATGAATACCTACATACCATTTACCCATTCTAAAATACCGAATCGGTAAAATTCGGTATTTTAGAATCGGTAAATGGTATTTACCTACATCTGGCCCTAAGTGTCAGTGTGTGTCTTAGATGAAATGTGCACATCTTTCCAAACAGTGGACAATTGGCGCAGCCATAAGAGGTAGCTTCAGCCAGCTCTGTAAACCATACGAGTAGGAGTGGGCTATAAGTTCCGCTTCTCCGGCGGAGTTGGTGGCGTTCAGTTCCAGCCAAATTCCGCTAACCACCATGTGCAGGAATTTTTTCTTGTGTGCGGCTAGCGAACAGTAGATTGTTGAGCGCGAATTGGCGACCCGAGCATGATTTTCGGGCATACGTCGTGATTTTCTCAACGTGGGCAGTCGTGAGGAAGCTGCTTCTCGAGTAGAAAAAAAAGTAGCATGCTCTGGTGCACTGTGTGGTGCTGTTCCCACTGATTTTGCAGCACGGAACAAGCTCCTGGTGCTATAAATCAGTGTGGCGTGCCGATTTCCACCCATAGGTGGAACTCTGTGGAATCTCGCAGAGTTTTCATGTAACTCTGCATGTTACGCCCACCCCCACGACACACCTCTCGGTAGACCATACAAATGTTGTACTTGCCCATTTAGGACGGTTCATTCAAATAATCAGACATTGCTGCAACCGCCCTGGAGAATGGAATGTACCAATAAGGGCACATCGGGGTACACGCAGGTAGACGGCGTCAACCCACTTTTTTCACAGGGTGAACGCTGTCCACCCTGCCATGAATTTGGGCCCCACTGAATAATGTGCTTCACTTATCCCGGTGTAATTTCCAAACACCGGGACACTTTCAGCAGTGCCTGCACCTTGTCTGCTTTCCATCTGCAACAACGTGTAGGTGGGGAGGGGGCTTTCTTATTTAAGACTCCTGCTGGACCCATAACAAAGGCCGAATTTGAGGGGTCTTCAGGCCTCCTTTTGTTTGAGTCTCTTGGCTGGGAGCAGTCAGGAGCCTCACATCTGATGCAAATGAAGTGGAGGTGAAGCAAAGGCTCACACCTTGGTAGCACTTCACACATACTTAGGGGAGGCAGCTTTTCACTTTGTTCAATCCGTTTAGGAGATATGCATGCACTGTAAGAATGTCAGGTGTGTTTGTCTTTCCATGGATTAACACAAAACAAAATGCATTTATAAAGAGCTTACTTCCCTGAGGAGGCGTTGAAATAATTCAGGTACCACTATTTTTTCTTGTATAGCCCTACTAATCCCAATGCAGGGCGTCGGAACGCTTTATATCAACACATGCATATTACATTTTTTTTTATTTATTTATTTTTTATATTTTTTGTTGCAGAGTTTTATATAGCGCATCAGGTATCAGAGCACTTTACATAGCACCAGTTACGTTACATGAGGACGCACATTCATTTTTGTTTTTACGGGGAGATTAAGTGATTTGCCCAGAATCACAGGATCTTTGGCGTCGTTACCAAGACTCGAACCCAGATCCCCAGGTCCGAGGTCGAGCGCCTTATAAGTTTGTTAATGAATGTACAGGATGTGTTACATTCAACTGGGGGATTGCAAGGTGTAGAAGTCACATATCCTCTTCCAAAGCTCACTGTGCTATTATCCTCGCAATGCGCTCAAACATACACGTGATAGACCTGCTAAACATATATGTGGGGGCTTTTGATCTGATGTCACTTCTTGTGACGCCACTTCCTGTAAAGTCATGGCTTGTGATGCCACTTCCGGAGGTGTCAGTTCCTGCGATGTCACGTGTGATGTCATGTGCCGTGATGTCACGCACGGTGATGGCACATGCTGTGATGTCACACACGGTGATGTCACACACGGTGATGTCAAGCAACATGATGTCACTTGCAAACTGCCTAACAAGGTTAGACCCCCCCACTTCTTTTTTCAGGACCTGTGCCCTGGTACCAATGTATCGACGTGTAGCGCTAATCTAGCTGGAGGCAACGAAGCGCTACACAAGTTGGAAGTACAAAAACAAAACACAGATGAGCAAAAACAGAGAAAGAATGTGTGCTCCTCTTATCTAGGGCTGAAGGCGGAAACAATTCAGATCTTGAGAAAAAAAAAGGAGCAAAAAGATTTGCAAAAGACAAACACGTTTGCCTGCCTTCCCTCCACGGAGCGTGAAGCTGAAAGGAGGGACATGCTTACAGGAAAGAACAGATGCAAAAAAAAAAGTACGAGAACCGGTCGGCCCGGTCGCAGCCCCTCTGTTTGTAAGAGGAGGTGTCGGGCTGTTTGAACACGAGGGAGGCTTTGTGAGGGGGAACAAATCTCATTTCTATTCTGCACAGGACGGAGCGCGGCATCGCTCGCCCGAGGTCTGCATAGCAGCAGCGACAGCCGTCGCTCTGCCCTCGTCCTCCGCGACTGGAGGGGACAGGGACCGACAGGCCTCATCCATCGCCCTCCCAAACCCAGGAATCAGAAATATCAGGGGACGGGCCCTGTCTGCGACAGACACAGGGCCGACCTTGCGCATTTATGGCATTTATGGCGCAGAGCAGGCCTCGGCTAACCTTGGCTGGGAGCGGTAAGGACAGCGCACCCCCTGCGCCGCGGAGCTGCCTCTAGGCGCATCCCCGCTGGTACCCAGGGCTGCGCATCCTCTCCTCGAGGCTCGAGCCGGGTCAGGGTGACCCCAAGCTCCGCCTGAAAGTCGCCCCGGCCCCCGGGAGCTTCTCGGCTGTCGCTTAACGTTACATCTCTGGGAGAAAGCGAGTTGGCTTCTTGCGCCAGAGATACGCAAAGCATCCCTGGAGGGGGCGCAGCCACACGGGGCCAGGAGGAGGCTTGAGGGTGATGAGAGGAAGGCTGCAAGGGCCGGCCAGGAGTCAGTCACATGCAAAATGTAGTCCGATATCTCTGCCCCAGAATCCTGGATTTCAGTCACCCCCCCCCCTCCCCTCGAGGACTGCCATGTGTAGGAGTAAAGTAAAATCGTGTATTACGCCACTGCGCCTCTCACTTCTCTGCTCATAGTAAACTCAAGGCTGCCACGTGGCCGCACGTCATCAGTGACACTTTCAGCCGGTCCAGACTTTCTAGCCAACCACACTGAATGCTGGGACTTGTAGTTTGCTTTTTGCCATTATAAGTGTGGTTTTAAAGATCCCAGCATGCACAGCGCCTGGCTGGAGGTGTCCCACAGGACACATTCCTTAACAGCAGCTATGGGGTGATGCACCCCCGGGGGCTGGAGGCCGGGACCGGTGCAGACAAGTAGTTTGAGCGTTAAACCGATTATAGCACGCGCTGTTAGAACCGGGCAATTAACTTTACACCGCTGCAAAGTCAAAGGCACAACAGCTCGGGTTTCATACACAGGAACACGAAGGGCTGGTACAACGCCCCCCTGCCCCGTCCAGCAGGCCTCACTGCCCCAAGGGTCTGGGGTCGGCCCTGCATAGGGGCCGAGCGATTGGATGACGTGGACTCGGGCAGGGCCCTGTGCACACCGTAAGGTTTGAACCTACCCACCCTGTGCCCTGGGGGCTGCTGGCACAATCACTGCAGGGTAAACACCTGCTTCCACCCCCTCGCCCCCAACCCGAGCTGCGAAAGGACTGTGTTTCTCTGGCGTACTGTGCAACTGCCCCCTCACTAACCAGGGGCCAGTGGGTAAGGGGGGGGGGGTCACTGCAGGGCCAGACACAAGCCGGAAGTACTTGCTCAACCAAGGGCTGTACCAGGTGGTGGCCAGCAGGCCCCAGCACCGGAATATAAGTGCCCCTAATTGGCCAATCGGATAGCAAAACTTGCAGGTATGGAAGAGTGAATGTGTTTGGGCTTGCTGCAGGCAATGCTTGTTTTAATATCTGGGAAACCAACAGTAATAAAAACTGGACCAACAGAGCATGAAACAGACCCCCAAACAGCCTGCCTCCTTGGACTAACCTCCACCAGACACCCTGCATTAACAGTCCAGAAAACAATGCATAACAGCCCAGACACCCTGCATAACAGCCCAGACGCCCTGCATAACAGCCCAGACACCCTGCATTACAGCCCAGACACCCTGCATTACAGCCCAGACGCCCTGCATAACAGCCCAGACTCCCTGCATAACAGCCCAGACGCCCTGCATAACAGCCCAGACTCCCTGCATAACAGCCCAGACGCCCTGCATAACAGCCCAGACTCCCTGCATAACAGCCCAGACGCCCTGCATAACAGCCCAGACGCCCTGCATAACAGCCCAGACGCCCTGCATAACAGCCCAGAAGGCCTGCATAACAGCCCAGACGCCCTGCATAACAGCCCAGACACCCTGCATTACAGCCCAGACGCCCTGCATAACAGCCCAGACTCCCTGCATAACAGCCCAGACGCCCTGCATAACAGCCCAGACTCCCTGCATAACAGCCCAGAAGGCCTGCATAACAGCCCAGACGCCCTGCATAACAGCCCAGCCGCCCTGCATACCAGCCCAGACACCCTGCATACCAGCCCAGACGCCCTGCATACCAGCCCAGACGCCCTGCATACCAGCCCAGACGCCCTGCATACCAGCCCAGACGCCCTGCATACCAGCCCAGACGCCCTGCATAACAGCCCAGACGCCCTGCATAACAACCCAGACGCCCTGCATAACAGCCCGTACACCTGCATACCAGCTGATACACCTGCATACCAGCCCAGACACCCTGCATACCAGCACAGACACCCTGCATAACAGCCCAGACGCCTTGCATACCAGCCCACACTCCCTGCACAACAGCCCAGACGCCCTGCATAACAGCCCACACTCCCTGCATAACAGCCCAGACGCCCTGCATAACAGCCCAGACGCCCTGCATAACAGCCCAGACGCCCTGCATAACAGCCCAGACGCCCTGCATAACAGCCCAGACGCCCTGCATAACAGCCCAGACGCCCTGCATAACAGCCCAGACGCCCTGCATAACAGCCCAGACGCCCTGCATAACAGCCCAGACACCCTGCATACCAGCCCAGACACCCTGCATACCAGCCCAGACACCCTGCATACCAGCCCAGACACCCTGCATACCAGCCCAGACACCCTGCACTGACAACCGCAGGTGACATATCCTGGCGCCCCAGACGCCCTGCACAGGCCTCCCCCAGCGGCCCTGCAGGCTGCATTACCAGTCCAGACGCCCTGCACCGACAACCGCAGATAAAGTGTCCTGCCGTGCTGCCTCCAGCCCAAGTGTGCGGGCTGTTTCATCCCCTGCAAAGGCCTTTCCCAGACACCCTGCTCTAATAGTCCAGACATTCTGCGCTGACAACCAAATAAAACGCCCCGGCGCTTCCAGACACTGCACAGACCCGGCTGGACACCGTGCATAACCACCCCTTAGACCGTGCATGAGGGCCACAGAGGAACCCCCCCCCCCCCACAGTAGTTCCCCCTGCCCCACCAACAATCACCTAAAATTAATTCCAAAACACCCTGTCTCATATTGGCTCTGGCAGCCAGCGCCGGTACACGCTCCCACTCCTGTACATTTACTTACAATCAATCATAGCGCCTCGATGCGAGCCCCTGCACAGCAGTCTTGTTAGTGCGCATGCAACGACCAGCCAATGGTTGCCTCAGCTGGAGGTGGCTGGGCTGACGCGGTCGTAAACTTCATGTACACACACACCGATATATAACAATGGTATTTACAGAATGACACGTGGGAGGGGGCAGGGGACACATTGTCACTAGCACGCGCTTCTGCGGTGCCCCAAACCCTCTCCGATGCCCCGTTGTATAGCGCCTAGCCCATGGCCCTGGGTGCCCTGACCCCCTGCATTGCCTCAGACTCGACACTGCCTTGCCCCTGTGTACCACGCAAGGCACGTCTGTTGCCCCGGACCCCTCAGCATTGCCCCATGGCATATCCCAGACTCTCCTTTATTACCCCATCTGCAGTGCCTAGAGCCCTGCACACAGCCCTGGACCCCACCTGTGTCCATCTGCAATAGACAAGCCCCCTCCCTGCCCCGTGGTGCTGCCCAGGGGTGCCAGCATCACCCATCCGTGCCTGCAGTGCCCCCCTCCCATTGCCCTTTCATCCAGTGCCAGGCTCTCAGCACCCCCTGCATTGTCCCATCACCCCTGCACCCTCCCAGCCCCATCACTTCTGCACCCTCCCAGCCCCCCTGCATTGCCCCATCACCCCTGCATCCTGCCACCCCTTCCCCTGCATTGCCCCATCACCCCTGCATCCTGCCAGCCCCCCTGCCCCATCACTTCTGCACCCTCCCAGCCCCCCCTGCATTGCCCCATCACCCCTGCACCATCCCAGCCCCCCTGCCCCATCACTTCTGCACCCTCCCAGCCCCCCCCCTGCGTTGCCCCATCACCCCTGCATCCTGCCAGCCCCCCTGCACTGCCCCATCACCCTGCATCCTGCCAGCCCCTCTGCACTGCCCCATCACCCTGCATCCTGCCAGCCTCTCCTGCCCCATCACCCCTGCATCCTGCCACCCCCCCCTTGCATTGCCCCATCACCCCTGCACCCTGCCAGCCCCCTCCCGTTGCATTGCCCTCACCTGGCACTGCCCCCTCCTCTGGTACCCCGGCCCCATCCTTGCCCCCCCCAGTGCCCCTGTCACTCACCCAGCACCCCGGCCTCCGGCTCCCCCCGGGGGTCCCCGGGCTCCGCTCTCCCGGGCATGCTGCGGCTCTCTCCCGTGCTGCGGCCGGGGGGGGCGCTCCGCCCTGTGCAGCTCCGGAGAGGAGGGACAAAGGCAGGGCGCGGCGCGGGCGGGCCCCGCACACACACTATTATCGCCGGGTGACAGCCGCGGCTCTGTGGGTCCTGGGCGCGCGCGGGCCCGAGGCGGGCGCGGGAGGGAGAGATATGAAACAACGCGCGGGCGGGCCTAAAACCACACAATATCCGCACAAACAACAACGATCCTGCGGTTCACGCCCACTATCGCCGTAACCCAGTGCTCGGCCGGGAGACAACAAACCCATCATTGGCTCCTTGGATCACGGCCACTGTCTCCGCAGGGTGTTAATTGGGAGGGCGGGTTTTATGACAGGGACTGGGGATTACAGGCAGTAAAACCAAATTATCATGTTTTAATGTGCTGGACATCATGTAATCTGCCTTGTACAGCTAAATTAAGGTGACCACCTCATGCCATTATGGGCACTTTCCAGTCCTTGGCATTTTTGTTAGAACCTAATGCATTCTGGGTTTTGTAGTCTTGGCTTGTTTACATTGACCTAATTTGAATAATGTACTTGTAAACAATTGTATGTAGGTGGAAAGTCCAGCACACTATGTGGTGCTTCACACGGAGTATGAAGTGCCACATTGTGGTACATGCTTTGATTGTATTGTATTGTAATTGCATTTATATAGCGCTGACGAGGTGTCAAAGTGTTTTTTCGGCAAGTATCACTCTACTCTGGGACCCATAGAGGATTAGTGTTGAATTATTATAGTTAAACATTCAAGTACATTATAAGTGGTGGTTAGGTTACTCAGTCATTTGGATTTGGAATGATAGCATAAGGATAGAGGAGGAAAAAAGGTTTGTATTTATATAGCGCCTGTTACCCCTGATTGACTCCAATGTACCTTCTCTGTAACCATTTTTTAATTGTAAATAGTTTTTTAAAGTTTTTAAGAGATGACGATTGTAATACTTGTAAATTGGTTTTATGTATATCTATGTTCGTACTTTTATGATATGAAATATATCGAATAAAGTATTACAACGACTCCAATATAGCCCCGACTTCCCACGGCAAAGGCACATAAGTAATGCATATGACAAATATTATACCACTGGGGGTAGTATGTGCTCTGGTGGGCCTGGCCAAGAAGCATTATACACCCAACCCATGCCAAGAGTGCTCCTATATGCTCTGGGGGTCTAACCATGACCTATAGAGGGGTAACCCATCTGAGAGGGCATTATGCCAGTATCTGCATTATAACCAGGGGCACTGGAATAATCTGATTATGCTGACTAGGTCTTCTCCACATAATTTAGAGTTTGCCATATTTACCATATTATCAATCATCTGCTGCATAACTTGCAGATTACAAAAAAAACATTTTATTATTAGCTCTAAAGTTACCAAACAAAAAACGCCACACGTGGTTCTGCACAGTGGCACACATTTTGCACAGTTAACTGGTCACCTTTCAGTTGCTGGTTGATATATTCAGGTGTTGAGTAGGTACTTATGAGATGCAACTTTGCTCAGACACTTTTGGCAGCTGTTTCTTTTGTTTGACGTGTTCCTCATTAACTTGTCTTCTGCCAGCTGTGAGTTTGTGCCTTGGTGGCGATATGATTTTATAGAATTTTGATTTAGCCAGGGCATGATCAGCGATGAAGTTACACCCTTCTTGAGACCCAAGGGTCTGGGCAGCTGTGCTCTCTAGGTTATTGAATTCTGTGAGGACACTTTGGAGTTCCTTTATGGGTTACTTACCACTGGAGATTCTGGTTCAGAAATCAGGCCTGTTAGCTTTGTACACAAGGGCTATGTAGGTCCTGTTCAGTCCCTGGAGGTGGGTTTTATCACTGTGCTTCTGTCTTTTGTCCATTGGGGTTGATGTACAGCCATTTGTGATTGTATTGTCTTTAATCCATCAACTTTGTGTACCATCATTTAAAGTTCATGGCTGTTTTTAGAGGGATGACTTTGTGAAAAACTTTGAAGAGCCAGTCATACAGCTGGTAAACGGATGTATGTCACTACAACGCATGCTTTTACAACGCATGCCGTTACGACGCAGGTTTTACAACGCAAGTCGTTACAACAACTTGCCTTGGGGGGGGCTGGATAGTGAATAGTTTAATTTACTATTCCAACTGCAGTCCCCGTGGATAGTAGGGAAGGTGTTGGATAGTAATTAAACTATTCCCTATCCTAGAGCGCCCCCCAGCGCAATTCGTTGTAATGACTTGCATTGTAAAAGTTGCGTCGTAATGGTAGTGCGTTGTAAAAGTTGCGTTTTAAAGGATGTTTCCCCTGGTAAACATCCGTTATTTGGTTAGTGGGAGATCTTCGAGTGATGAGAGATGAGTTTTGAGAGGTCTGGTTGTTTCTAGTGTCGGGAGGTAGTTGACGGTAGTGCTGTGAAAGCCCTGATGAAGTCAGAGATGCGGACGCATCAGATCTGACAAAACACGTGTTGGCTATTGTTGCTATTTTGAAGAAAATTGTGACGTGTAAAGGAAGAACGGATATTGACCTCTGATGAAAATATCTCTATCTCAAGAATAAACAGCGGAATTAAAAGAAGACGGATAGGACTTTAATTTCGCTAATATAAAAAGAGTAGTGCTCAGAATAACTTGTTTTTTGGTAGTGCTGTGGTAGTTTTGAGGCTGGAGAGGAGATTTAGGTTGAAGGAGATTTGGTAGTAGAATCTTTGGAAGGCAGTTTTCTTAATTGCAGTTCAGATGAATTCTTGCAGGGCAGCAATTGTTAGGAGTGTAGGTTTGGGGGGAGGGGGTTAGGTTGTGACACCCCCCAAATAATTGCATACCTGTCTTGGTCGTTGGATCTGGGGGCTCTGAGTTCGATCTGCTATGTCTGTTTTTCTGCCACAATTCAGTGGACTTTGAAGCAAGGCACGAGCGGGAGACACATACAGAGCTATAGTTCTGGTGGCTGAATATCAAAATGTGAAACTGGATAACCTGTAATCAATACCAGCCTCCCTGCTTATTTAAATTGTGTGATCCTAGGCAAACATGTTATTTCACAGAGTGTTCTTATTCCTTATTATTACTTATGAGAGCACTTTTAAATCCTTGTGTAAGGATGTGCGCAGCACAAGCACCGCTTGTGTTTGATATAATGGTCTATAATGTTGCTTTATCTATAATGTTTGTGAGAAGTTGGCCTGATATATGATGTTCCCAATTCTGGAACCACCTTGTATCAGTCCAAATATCCCCTTATGGTGTCTGGTTGTAAGTCAACCTTATAGACAAGCTATCTTAAGGGTAGCATAGACTAAGCAGCCTTAAAGGCTCAACTCAAGAGGTCGTGTTAAGCGAGCTGTTTTACCAATCACAGTCCTGTAATATCAAATGAAAGGACACCACACAAGTATATATTATAAAAATATATGTATTTATTACTTAAAATAATCCCCAGTATTCTTTATGAATCAAAAGCACAGTATAACATACAAAGTTGCACAATTATGGATGAGGGCGGGGGGCCACTCAAACCATATACTAAACAAGTGGTATAAGAGATACCAATCGAACAGTGGTTAGGCCTAGGGTCTAGGGAATCGCTGGGAGCAGTCGGGACAAGCAATGCTGAAGTCGGGAAAAGCCCGCGGGATTCGGGTGCAGCGCTGAAAGCGCACGCATGCACCAATGTTAGTCAATGGTGCGTAAAAGTTACACAAATAGAGTTTTAGGACACTTCCGCTGAACCTAGAAAGACAAAACTTAAGACACAGACCCTAGAGGTGTGTACCAGTGTGGGAACACCGGCATTGCAATGTTACCTCACCCACAGGAAGCGGGTGCACAGGGTCGAAGTAGTGTCGGGTTTCGTCACGCTGGTTCTTGGTGCTTGAAGCTGAAGAGGCTGCAGGCGCTGGGAAGGAGAAGTGTCCGGTGGGATCCAAGGGTGGATCAAAGTCGAAAAGTACCTGAAAGCAGAGGGGACAGACTCTGGGTCACTCAGCAGTGACCAGGGTGGAACCAGGACGGAACCAGGCAATGTCGGGCGCAGTCAGGTGGTCGTCGAGGAGCTTCTCTCCGCTGTCACGTGGGCTCTGGGGCATCTGCGACGTCCAGGAGCAGGTCACGATCTGTCCCACGCAGGCTCTCACCGTCGGCGCTGTCGGCTTCACGATTGGAGCAAACAACACTTGGCAAAAGCAATCCACGCGGAACTGGAAGATTGTTTCTCACTCGGACCAGGAGGGTCAGAGTGGGGGCTCCTTTTCAGGGGAGCTGGTGCAAATCGGGAGCAACCAGAATCACAAGTCGTATTTCAAAGTTCAACGACACAGGGGCCACAAGCCAGCTGGCAAGTGACCGGGCCAACGCGTTGAGCCAAAAGTAGCAGAAGGGTCCCACGCAGCACTCGTTGAGTGTGGAGGGCTGAACTTCGGTGCAAGAGTGGCTCAGGGTTGGGGCTTCTCAAACCCCGGTGTACAGCTTCGAGGGTCACTCGTGGGCTGCACGGTCAGCGTCTCGTGGTCTTTTCAAGATGGCGTGCCCCACGCTTCCGGTCGCCTTCACGGGTCTCAGCTCTGCAGGGACTGTGGATCGGGCTGTTGGAAGGCAGGCAAGCTTGATCTCGTCGATCTCTGTCGCTTGAGTTCCGGCGGGAACTGCAACAAAGCAGACGTCGATGTGCTGGATGGTGCCTGTTTGCACAGGGTGGTCACTCCTTGACCACAAGGGAGATTCTTCGGTCTTCTACGTTGAGTAGGATGTCGAAGGGTCCAGAGTTTCGTTTCTTATGTTTCATCAGGATAATCTGAAGTGCTTTGGCACTGCTCCCATTCTTTTACCAATCTAGGGGGCTGGATTACCTGCTAGGTCCCCTCCTATGGGTGGGACCCAGGAAGGGGGTGGATACACCCCTTTCCTTTGATCCAGGCCGCGCTGGGACGGGGGCTGGTATGCCCCAGAACCGGTTTGGCCGGATTATGCAAGGGGCAGCCTTGTGCGCCCCAAGCAGTGTCTGGTTTCTTTCCAACCTCCCTGCTACAATCCACTATCTCCTGTCTGGGGGGGTGTGACACCTCCCTGCGACAGGAAACCCTTTGTCCAGGCCCCCTTGGCTGAGTTTCGGTCAGCTTCAGGGGGTCAGACTTGTGTCTGTGGCAGAAGCATCCATTTTGTGGATCTGAGGTCCTTTTAGAAATTAACTGCATTTCAGTAAAGTAACATGTCTTCTCCCTCTAGAGGGGTGGAATGCTATCCCCGTCGCCAGGACTGGCGAGGGGATAGTATTCCAAATCGTATGACACCTTCCAAATCGTATGACACATGTTTTGATAAAGCCAAACCAAAGTTGCTATATAACCGCGAGGATTATAATGCACTTAAGAGTATATGGTATGGCATTATCCTGAAACAGCTTAGGGAATTGTTCCCGACAGCTGCAGACAGGCTCAGCTCATGCTAGAGCTCCATCTCACATTAAACCACGCACTCTGCCTCCAGGATTGATGAGGCCTTCCATAGGAGTGGCTCACAGGTTTATATGTGTCCAGATATGGGTTTAGATATAGGTATACTATATCTAAGCAAGGGGTGATTACACCACCTTACCCCAGCTGAGTGATCAGCCAGTTGTGTCAATTTAAGAACCAGCCAGGGGTGGCAAAAGATATGCTGCAGCCCCTGGTAGGCCTTGGTGGCACCTATGCCCTGAGCACCTATAGTGCATGGTACAGGGGCTGACAAGGAGTCCATTTCCAATTGGGGTATGTACCTATAGCACATGTATTATAATTTAGAGAGAGAACAGCAGGCTGGGGGTCTGATTAGCAGGCCCACAGCCTCAGTAAGTCTAAAACCAGTGAAGCAAAAAGCAAAAATTTGGGATGACCATAGGATAGCAGACCCTACTCTCCTACAATGTTCATCTAGTGCATGTTTAGGGTTTACAAGACTGCTGACTTATCTCTTAGTTCACCAATGGCATTGTAGTTGGGGTTGAGCCCTTTATGTTGCTGAGTTCATGTTTAGAACTATCACTTTAAATAAATGTCTGCCTATAGAGTGATAGAATTTGAAGTACTAAGGTGAAACTCTTCCGTATGTTAAAGAAATACAGTTTTTTGAATTTTAAAGAGATTGGACCATATTTTTGCATTATGTTTATTGTAGGATATACATGGCAAATGTTTTCATTGCTTGTGTCGCGCATGGACTCTTAGAGCGAAGCCAGACTACTGGCTCGGCTCCCCCGATTTATTCACTGGTATGCCCCTCTCCAATTGCAGCTCAGGCTTAGCACCTGGGGCCGTCAGTCATTTATTAAAAGTATTTGTAAAAGGCGAGGATGGAAACATTGAGCCCCGCCCACATGCACCTATTTGACAACCATCAAAGCTCCTCGTAGCAAAGTCGAAAAAAAGTCTGTGCCATGAAAATACATTTAAAATAAGTAACCCTAGCGCAGGAAATCCAGGCTCCCGTGTTAAAACTGGTCCTAGGATGCTTGTTTCCAGTCCAGGGAGGACGTGGATTGGCAGTTCGGGCTGGACTGTTCCCATGCGGCACAGGGTCAAGACTGATTTGCATATGGCTGGGTTCAAACTGGAATGGCATGGTGAGCAAAAAAACAATGGATTTAGGCCCAGATCTCTGTTCTGGGGGGAATGTACGACATTGTTCTGCATTCTGTCCATCACCTGTTGTTTTTGCTAAATGAGAAAAGCCTAAACATGAAGGGCATATTTATCAAGGGTTTGCATTGCATTTGCACCACACAACGTAAAGTAAGTGCGACACAAACCCTAAAATATGATTTATCAAGCCGCTCAAGGCTATTTGTGTGTCCTGATAAATCAGTAGTAATGAAACGAAGGGGAAATTGCTGTGTTGCGTTACTCTGTCCTGGGAAGGTGTTCCATGGGCGTTGCGTGGGTGTCCCCATTGTGTGCCAGCACTGGGGAAAGGGCTGAAAAGTGCTGAATTGTAATAAATATGGCACATTCCTTATCTTTCCCTGAGACCCAGCGAAGCAAGGTGACTTGCTGTGTTACTTTTTCTTAAATATACCCTAAATCTAAGATTATGGGTGGGATTCTGTTTCTAATGCGTACATGAAGGAGAGGGCCTCACCTCTGTAGTCAGGGCATTATTAGCAGGACATGGTCATTAATGATTTAAAACTCTGGCCTCTTCAGAATGACTCATTTGACTTCACCTCCTGTGAGCACACAAGAAATCACCATGAAATGCTTGAATAAACACATTTTTGTTCCAAGGGATCTGCGTGTGACCCTTACACTATATTTGAAAAAAACACTATCAGGAATTGTATGTTTTACCACGACCCCTCCAAGTTCATGTGCTTGCATCCCACAGACAGCACGTGATGTGGGGGCAGGAAATGTGACATTGTGATGTCTCATTGGACAATAATCACAGTGTTAAGGCTCAGTGGCAACAGAGTAGCAATGTACAGAACAAAGGTCACATTGTAGAGTGTCAGAGAACAGTGGCTACATTGTAGCCAAGTATAGAACTGCTTCTACACTCAAAGTGTGTTAAAGAAAAATTTACACACTGTATCACATGGTCACAAACCCAGATTGAAGAGCTTTCTGGATTTCAGCTCAGCAACTCACCAGTTCCATATAATACAGTAATAAATAAAACATAACCGCTTTGTTTCCCTTGATAGATCTGTAGGTATTGCTACAGGTCAGTTGTTTACAGCCCTTCTTTGCAAGCAGAGTACATTTTAACTACTGAAAGCTCCAAACAAATGAGCAATAAAGTGAGAAATTAGGTTCCCGTTCTCTAATCTATATATACACTTTGAAAAATATCCTCTGAATGGGCAGTGTCATGCCGATTATAATAGGGCCACTAATTGTGTGGTGTCGCGGATGCAAATTGGGCCCTCGATAAATACTTATTTTGCAGGTTTCAGTATTCAGCAGGGGTGTGTCTCCCATGTCCCACTATGTGTACCTTGGAAAGAGGTTTACGCGGCAACAGCACGTGTTATTCCCCATTCCAAGGAGCAAAAATAGTGCATGTGAGCTATGTGTCCACCTAATTTGCGATTGGGTATTAGCACGCCAATCAGAAACGTTTTTTTTGCCTTTTACATTGGTTTGGTGAGTGTATGGTGTACCACCTTCATTTTGCTGTACAAACACCCCCGATAAGCACTTCTGTGCTCCCTGTGATCCCAGGCTGAGTATTAATACTCGCTGTTTGTATTCATCATCAACGTCAGGTGGGAGTTCCTTCTCGGTCCTTGCATCAGCATCCAGGTATAAAATGCTTTTATGCTTAAATACACTACTGACCATCATGCTTTGAGAAAAACTACTAAAAAATTCAGCTGTGCATCCTGTAGAAAGCTGGCTCTGTACATGATATTGCTACTATGTGGTTATACTGTGCACAGAGTCCAGGGGTTCCCTAGAAGTGTACAGGGCTCATTGTAAAACCCAAAGTGCTCTATTTGTGGTAGTGTGGGCGAGCAGCCTTAGGCCTAAAACGGAGGAGTGAAAGACATTTTTTGCAAAACATTGACCAATAATGGACACTCGACTCAAGAAGGAGACTCTCATCAATTTTAGAAAATAAGCTTTGTTTGTTCTTTATTTTAGGACCAGAATCTTTGCATTAAGGTATGTAAATTTTTAAATAGAAATACCTTTCACTTTCAAAAGTTGGCACTTTAAAATTTTTTTGAGCAGTTAAATGTTACTCTATGGAGAAAAACAATAATGCGTTATACGGGTAAATTTCACACTTACAGTTCCAGTCTTTGGGACCAAAGGTCAGCAAGGGTCAGGTGAGTACCAAAACTGCACCATCAGAGGCACAGGAGCAGCAGGGTGCAGAGGTCAAAATCAGAGTTCGGTCCATTGCGTTTCAATGGAGAGTGGGTGTGCTGACAGCCACTCTGCTTGCAGGTAAGTAAATTGGTTGCAGGGGGCAAGCTTTAGGGGCTAAGTTAAGCACGGGGGCACAAAGAACCACCAGATATACACCAACAGTGGCACAGGGGCGACTGGGGTGCAGGGCGCAATTTCAGCCTCGGGCACCCATTTCTGTTCAATGAAGATTCTGTTTTTGAGAAACAGGCTGTAGACATCGTACCAGAGGTTGCAGTAGGGAGACCAATGACAGCAGAGATAAGTAGAGTTGTAGGGGGTCGTAGGGACGCCATAGATTCAGCTCACTAAGGCGCAGGGCTTCGGGTGCAGGGGTGCCTTCATACATTTATTTATTTCAAAGGTTTTATATAGCGCTGCTGGACCCAAGAGTATCAGAGCGCTTTACATGGAGGTGAGAATCAACGAATGTTTGTGCGAGAAATGGAAAAACAAAAAGCAAATATACGTAATGGAAGCAAATATACATAATAAAGCAAAAATACATAATGAAAGTGTAATCTGTAGAGCTTGCGTTATTTACCCCAGTATTTATTGAGAAGAAGTACTTTGAGTTCTTTTTGGAAGAGAGGGTAAGAGGGGTTGCAGCGAAGATCTTTGGGGAGAGAGTTCCAAATTGTAGGAGCGTTGCCAGAGAATGCACGTGATTGGGTCTTTTGACATTTGAGTCTAGGAGGGATCAAGACAATGGGAGTTTGTGCTTCTCAGGGACCTGGAGCACCCTGCTTTGTGTAGTTTGTTTGAAAGGTAAGAAGGTGTGTTTTGGTGGAGAGCCTTGTGTGTGATGCAAGCGATCTTATAGGTGGATC
Source organism: Lissotriton helveticus (assembly GCF_964261635.1). NCBI lineage: Eukaryota > Metazoa > Chordata > Amphibia > Caudata > Salamandridae > Lissotriton > Lissotriton helveticus. Next base: position 21,409,141 of record NC_136073.1, read on the forward strand.
TTCCTTCTATTGGGAGCCAATTGAGGATCTTGAGGGTGGGGGAGATGTGATCAAATTTTTTACAGTCGGAGATGAGTCTTGCAGCTAGATTGAGGACAGATTTGATCGGAGCAAGATGGATTTTAGGTGTGCAAGCCAGAGTTGCGTTACCAAAGTCGATCCTAGAAAGGACAAGTGATTGGACAACAAGCTTGAAGTCGGCTGCTGGTATAAATGGTTTAATTTTCTTGAGTTGTAGAAGGGTGAAAAGGGCACTTTTTGCTGCATTTTTAATGTGGGGTATGAGATTGAGGTTCTGGTCAATACTGATGCCTAGGGATTTAATGGAATTAGAAGTGGAGAGTGAACAGTTAAGAGCGTTGATGTCATTGATCCAGAGTTGAATGGGAAGGGAATTGTTTTTGGGGGAGAACAGTATGATTTCAGTTTTTTTCGGGTTAAGTTTGAGATGGTTCTGATGGAACCAGGTTTGAACTTTAGTCAAGGTGTCATTGAGGTGAAGTATGTCTTTGTGGGATTTGACCTTGTAGTATAGTTGGGTGTCATCGGCATAGAGGTGGTAACTGATATTAGCTTGTTTGAGGATGAGAGTGAGTGGTTCCATGAACAGATTGAATAGGGTTGGGGAGAGGATGGATCCTTGGGGGACGCCGAGTGAGACGGGTTGGGGTTTAGAGAGGAAGTGGTTGAGCTTGATTTGTTGTGATTCGTTATGAAGGAATGAGGAGAACCAATTTAAAACATTACCTTCAAGGCCAAATCGAGCTTTAAGAATGTTGAGAAGGGTGGGGTGGAGTACAGTATCAAAAGCAGAAGAGAGGTCAAGGAGGATTAGTATTGAGGATTCCCCCCTATCTAGTGAGCGATGGATGTCGTCGGTAATGTTTAGCATAGCAGTTTCGGTACTACATCCCTTTCTGAAGCCAGATTGGAAAACATCAAGTAGATTGTAGGTGATGATGTGTTTATCTAATTGTAGTAGGACACATTTCTCTAGGGCTTTAGAGAGGAATGGAAGGTTAGAGATAGGGCGAAGGTTGCTGAGGTCATTAGGGTCAGTCGTGGGATTTTTTAGAATAGGCGTGATTTGGCCAAGTTGAAGAGAGGCGGGAACGCAGCCAGTGGAAAGAGAGGAGTTGATGATTTTGGTCCATATAGGTGCAATGATAGAATTAAGTTCTTGAACCAGGTGTGCGGGAAGAGGATCTTTGGAGTGGGAGGAAGGTTTGAGTTTGGTAATGATATTAGTGATCGTAGCTTCAGATACTGGACTAAAGTCACTCCACGAGGCAGTGTTTTTAGCCGGGGTGTTAAGTTCCAGAACGGGGTCAGGTTGGAAGAGAGCCGGGAGGGCTTGAGAGGGATTGAGAGGAGTTGATATAGTGAACGAAGGTGAGTTAGAGGAGGTGGAGAGGGTGTGTTGGGTGGGGGGAGGTTGGAGTGAGAGCGGGAGGGAGGAGAAGGATAGTTCGATCAAGTTGATTTTGTTAGTAAAGAAGCTAGCGATTTCCTCACATCTGTCGGTAGAGGCTAAAATTTTGGGAGGGCCAGTGGAATTTTCTTACCGGAGCTGGTCGCCGTCAGGGGGAGCCTTTGGTTTCAGGCTTCAGGTGTCATCGTGGAGTCCAGCAGGGGTCAGCCAATGCTACCCTTGAGGTCAGGATCGCCAAGGAGACTTCACTGGACAGGTGAGCCACTCAGACTCGTGCCGTGGGCGTTGGGTGCAGAGTGGGCAGGAGACGTGGTTCCAGCTGGATCCGGAGCCCTTGGAGTAGGTATCTTCTGGACAGTTCCGCTGTCTTAGGGAGATCTGTCCTTGTTGAAGAGCAAGCAGTCTTCCTCTGATTTCTGGAAGCCGCTGGCCACAGGACAGGCGTTGTTGTCTTTGCAGAGTCTTTAAAGCTGGAGACAGGCCGGTAGTGCTGGGGCCAAGTCTTTACTCGTCTTCAGGCTTTGCCAGTGGCATAACGAAATGTGAGGGGCCCCATTGCAAGGTGCATGGAGGGATCCCACTCAGGATTTTATTAGGAGCTCTTGGAAAAGAGTACTGTGCTGAGGGGCCCCCTGAAGCTCAGGGGCCCCTGGCACCGTGGGGGCTGCCGGGGCCTGTGTTACGCCACTGGGATTTGCTGCACAACGTCTTCCCCATCCTTCTTCTTCGTAGGTTGCAGGAATCTCCTTTCTAGGTCTTGGGGAGCCACGTAAATAGTAAATTTAGGGTGCCTTTTAGGGGAGTAGCAGGTAGGGCCAATGGACATCCACTATGATGCCACCCTCCTATGGGAGGAGGCATAGACCTAGCCCTCATTGGAAGAATGCCCTCATCCTCAAGATGGAGGGGACTGACAATTGTGCTTGACTTTGCCTCCTCCACCTGAGGGGTGCAGTTGGCAAAGATGGGCAAACCCTCTAGCCTTTCTAAGTTTCACACCGGTATTCCTGCCCAAAGTGGGGGTGTAAACCAGGGGATGCCATCTGCTGCTAGCAGCCCAGGCTGGGGGTGGCATTACAAAGGTGGCAGGCCTTGAAGCTTCCCACTCGAGCACTGGCCCATCCTGGGGGAGGTGTAACACCTCTGCCCAGGATGTGCATTGTTTCTGGTCCCACAGAGCAGGGGCTCTCTACCCAGGGGTCCAGAAACATGTCTGTGGGTGGCAGGCTGCCCAAAGCCAGTCATTGCCCGCACCAGGGTTGGTAGGTTTTTAGAGCGCACCTCTGAGTTGCCCTCGGGGTACATGATTCAATACATTGGCACTGGCATCCGTGTGGGTTTATTGTGAGGAGTAGTTGGGTACCAAACACTCCTGGGTTCAGAGAAGCCATCATGATGCTGGGGAACTCGAGTTATCAAGTTTCCAGCCCATGTATTCTCTATGGCTCCACTGGCACCTGCAATATTAAGGAATAGACCACAATATTGAAGGGTCATATCTGCTCATGCAGATGTGCCCACATCTGGTATATAGTGCACCCTACCTTAGGGCCGATAAGGCCTGCTCGAGGGGTGACTTACCTATATCTTGGCTAGTGCTAGCTGGCATGGCACACAGGTGTGCCATGTCGACTTTGTTATTTTGGAGCACCAGGCAATGCATGCTGCAGTGGCAGTCTGTAGGCTTAGGTCAGGCGTCCCTAGGGGACCCTCTTCAGTTCCAATGCTTACAGGGGGCATGAAGGGCCAATTTGGGAGTCTTTTTCTGGGGAAAAAGCACTGGTACAGCAGACCTGGTGGCAGGGACCTTGTGCACTTCAATCAAAACCACATCAGTACCAGGCAAAAAGTGGGGGCTAGCCATGACAAAAGAGCCAATTTTTCACTCATCCCCAGTTACTTTTATTGTAACAATAGTAAGCCTGGATGAAATGTTCATTACGCTGGTGAAATCTAATGTAATTTCAGTAATTTTGTGTTATACTTAGTATGTGTAATTAAATTATGCTAGTATGCTTCGTTATGTTCTGAGGCACGATATGCAGCAAAATTTAGCGAACGCATTCAAGAAGAACACAAAGCATCAGTGCGGGATCAGCTATTCTTGTAGTGCTTTTGGTTTTTGTACTTGTTTAGCACAAATATCCTCCCTCCTGTGCAAAACAAATACAGGAATGCATTTTGTGCTAAATTATACGGCTAAATGCTGGATTTGTATTTCACACAATTACGTGTAATTTTGTGTCATTTTTATGAAATTTGGCTTTATTACGCAAATCACAGAAGGTGGCGTGCACACCATTTTCTTCAATTTTTATATACTTTCCAAGTTTAAATCTTAAATTGTCCTGTGTGCGTGCTAGCCAGGGTGGTGCAATGCCCGCATGCACTGGTTAAACATACAAGCATATGGGGAGGGTATGGCTAACCCTCCACTCCCTAGCTGCAGCTGCGCATTTTTTGGATACTAGTTCCATTAGTTAGTCTTTCATTAATCCAATTTTTTTTAGCATTTGCTTCAATCTTGACCATATCATTAATGTTTATTTTCCTCTCCTTTGACATGTCCACATTTCGACAATTTGTATCCGAAAAATTTCTTGCACAAGCGGGTGCCCATCCAGGCCTCTTCTTTTCGCAAATACGATTTCAATACAACAGATGGTTCAAAGCAGCAGTTGTTTATTTAAAACCCAATGCATTTCGGGCATTTCATTGCCCTTCGTCAGGGGAGTCTAAAAAACAATAATATAAAACAATACTTTAGGTCTAGTACATACATATTGCTGTTGCCTACATAGGAGTAAAATTTAAAAACATTCATATCCAAACCTCACGCATAATAATACGTGAGCTTGCAGTCTTCCCTTAAAAGTATCCTTCGCTATCCAGCCCCCATCAACCAAGACCTTCAATCACTTGTTTGCATTACAACGGTGAAACAGCAAAAAGACTCGTTTAACTCTGGCATTATACTTAGCGATTATGTAGACCCCATTTGCACTTCTGTTCGTTAGCCAAATCACTCGTGCCTGATTATAACACATTACTATTTTACAGTACGCCTGCCATCTCTGTAGTTTCCTGTATTTAAACGGTTAACAAAACTGCCTCACTTTAAACGCGTGCATGGCATCTTCTTGTTTCCCACGTTTACAAGATTACAATCTACTCTAGTGCGTGGCGCGTACCTGCTGCTTTTATTACGCAAAAGCAAATTACATGAAATTTGCACACTCCTTAGCGTTAGTAACCCATGGCAGTACAGATTGCCTGGGTCAAAAGATCCTTTGTGAGGAAGTGTGTTCTATAAATAGTTATTCCATGAGATAGACAACAAAGCCTTTTATGTAAGATTGAGAAAAAATGTCTTGTTCAATGCCTGCATCCACAGCCCAGCACAGCGCTCTCCCGTCCCAGATTGACTGGTGTAACATTTTAATAATGTTTTTCTAATAGTTATTAAAATATTTTGTAGAATTGATGTATGTTTTTCTTGTATTATGCTTTTATGATTTAATATTTGAATCCAAAAAAGCAAATTTTGATTTGATTTAATTTGACTGGTGTAACCTTGGTCAAAAGATGGAATTCTACATTCACCAACTTCTGTTTAGTGGAGAAGACCTCTTACAAAGGTGAACTTTTTTTTTTTTTATCATAGCTTCCCAGTGCTACTTGATAAAACTTGCGATTGATGTTCATCTAGTTATGATCTGAGATAGACGCACAAGGCCTACAAGTTGTGCAACAGGCAAAAATGGTCGCAGCTGTTGAGTTCCACATTTCTTTAAATAAATGTGTATCTTTTCTCACATCACATTCTTCAGCCAGACCACAGTTTGGGTGTTTAAACTTACGCCGACAACTCACAGGCATACCTCAAGGACAGAGGGAAAATAAAGGGGTACATTTAACCGAACACATCATCCATTGCAAAACCAGATGGTGCCCACTTGGCTCATTTTAAGTAATTTGGCAACAGAAGCAACCATCTACAGAACAAAATAATCAGCCACTGTACAGTACATAAAACATTGATTTGCTATGATTTTCTAATCTCCCAGTAAGGAGAGAAGTTCTGCCCTTGATCAGATGACAGCGACACACAGTTATTGTCTGGGACCTCACACAAATATTTGCAATATTACACACATAATCCACACAAGCGTTCTTATTGTTGTCATTAAGTATGGGCGAAATTTGCGAATTCGCGGTCCGCGAAATCTGCAAATTTGTGCGAACTCGCGAATTTTTTTATTTTGGCGTGTCGCGGGGTTTTTTTCAGTGCGGCTACCGCGAACTTACCCATGCGGTCGTTTTTGGGCGCGACCATCTTGTTCGCGGGAGGAAAACAACTCGTCAAACTCAGAATCAAGGTAAGTCAACGCAGCGCGCGCGAGATTGTATTTTTGAAGCGCGAACAAGCAAAAAAATTTTGCGCACTTGCGAATTGCGGATTGTTTGGCAAATTTGACAGAAGGCGCCAAGTTACTATAGCTACACTTACATGCTCCAAATCTTTTCATCTATCTATCTATCTATCTATCTATCTATCTATCTATCTATCTATCTATCTATCTATCTATCTATCTATCTGTCTATCTGTCTATCTGTCTATCTATCTGTCTATCTATCTATCGCCCTAAGTCTATCTATCTATCTATCTATCTATCTATCTATCTATCTATCTATCTATCTATCTATCTATCTATCTATCTATCTATCTATCTATCTATCTATCTATCTATCTATCTATCTATCTATCTATCTATCTATCTATCTATCTATCTATCTATCTATCCACCACCCTCTGTTAAGTCACAAATCTAGGTATTATTGATAGTGGTGTGAGACTCTCTTTCGGGCTTCTGGCTGAGTCTTTACAGAATGTTATCACTGCAAGCTCAAACTCCTAGGGGCGGCATAGGACCGAGGAGCGTTGTCCCACTGCTTTCTCGAGAAGCAGAAACATAAAATGGTATTTTAAATACAATTTTATGTGTCTGCTTTTCGCACTGCGAGAAAGCAGAAGGGTATGCCTGGTTGGGTGGTGGGCGGTTAGGCGGGTCGGGGAGTAGTGAGCAGAAGGGTATGCCTGGTTGGGGTGGGCGGATCATGGAGATGTGGCTTGCCCAATGCTTGGGCCCTGACTGTTTGGTCGGCCCTCCTGTTTTGTTACGCCACTGCCACTGTAGTATCTTCAAGACTGTATCATATCTAGCGCTCCCAGTTTTATGGTATTTCTTTTTTTTGTGCATTTCTGTCTGGTTTTATTCAAATTTATTTGCTAACCTTCTTATTGGTATTTATCCATTTTTGTTTTGTATTTTGATGATAAATGGAATCATAAAATCATATTTTTCCATATTTAATAATTGATAAACATGTTATTTAACTGATAAACATGCACTCATACTTAGATGCCTGTTGCATTTTAACAAATTAAGCAGCCACATACACATCAACGGTACAAAAGGGGGTGGTGATGGACGGAGCATCTCAGCCAATCAAACACTCACACCCAGTCAAAATATCTGGGTTTAATCCATCACCGTTCTTTAGCCCACTCTGCCACCCCAGTTCAGACATGGCTATATGCAAATCAGTCTGACCCTGTGCCTCATGGGAACAGTCCAGCCCGAACTGCCAAGCCATGTCTTCCCTGGACCGGAAACAAGCTTCCGAGGACCGGTTTCTGGCATTCCAGCCGTCTTCAGCCAGGCTTGCTTGAATCCAGTGGCAAAGTGAGCAAGGGACTCACGTCTGAGCATACCCTGCCAACTTATGGCGGCCAAAAGCGGTACAAAAGGGGGTGGTAATGGACAGAGCATCTGAACCAATCAAACACTCACACCCAGTCAAAAGATGGATTAAACCCAGATCTTTTGACTCGGTGTGAGTGTTTGATTGATTCAGATGCTCCGTCCATCACCACCCCCTTTTGTACCACATACACATCAAAGCACTAGACCCACAAGTAAATATTAACATTAAATACAGATATATGTTAATATATGTAGGTGTTTAAGGAAATTTCATCCTGCTTTTGGCCTCCCAATGCTGTCTATATGCTCAGCTGTTGGCCTGAAATTCAGAGCAGCATGGACAGTCACTCAAAAGAAACACAATTTTTTGTATTTTTCAACCTTAAATAAATAAATAAATACAGGCAGGAAGCACATTGTTTCCTGTCTGTATGCATGTGTAAAAATCAGTAAAAATGGAAAACGGGGAAACGTAATCATATCCAACAGGTCAGCAGAATGCTGCGGGCCTGTGCGCTGGAATCAGTGAGCGAGAACGCGTTTCTGATTCCTGAAACCTTTCTTGGCCACCTGCTAGTTAGGGAATCAGACGAGAGACGTTAAGGCTTGTACGTAAGCTCTTTTTTAATAGGTCCACTCATCAGGTCAGTCGATTGACAAGATATGTTCTTACTCCTCTCTTTTGAGGTGACTCCTAACCGAGGGACAACCACCCCCACATCTCTACGTTAAGAAAACATGCCTCTGTCAGAGACCCCCCCCTTTTTTTATAAAATTTCGTCGAAGCAGTGTTTTGGCAAAGGCAATATGCAAATGTGAGCCACTTTATCTTAGCGTGCCTGAGTTGATTTTTAATCCCAATCCAACCCTGGCTTCCAGCCCAACAGAGTTTCCTTTCACTTCTGGTGCAACAACACATTTCCTCCTGGGCAAGCGTCTGCTTCCAACCCAGTTGGGTAAGCCTTCATTTTCGGCGTAACCAAAACCTTTTATTTTCTGGGCATGTGTAACTATTCATGTCATTCAGGGCAAGCGTCTGCTTCCGGCCCATGAATGGATCGATATCCTGGGTGAAAGTATCCACCCTTCCTTGTAAGGTGACCTGGTCACCTGTCCACCAAGTTCCTCTGGGCCACAGGCTCTGCCATTGATTGTGTCCTCCTGGTTCAACCCAAAAGGCCACTGCAGTACCCTGCCAGTACCCCCTGGGTCCTGACTGTCACCTGTTTGTGGCCCGTTCCTCTCCGTGAACCTGCCAGGGCTCTGATACCAGAAGAACTTCCAGTAAGTCTTGTATGATTTGTAATAGGTAAGGTAATATTTTATTGTACAGTTAATTAAAACCATTACAAACCATCATCAATAAAAACTGTTTTGTGTATCTATAGCAGCCATAACAAATTACGATAATACTGTGGTAGGATGTAAGAAAAACTGCGATTAAAAGATGCTAAAACTATTAAAATAAATGTAGGATGTAAGATTGGCCCAAAAACTGTCTCACTTCTGTCATACCATTGAACAAATGTGCATGGTTGGGCTAACTTACATTCCCATTCAAATTCATTTAATTATTGCCATCCATATCTTCCTGGGTAACAAGAAGTTATCCTCCACTTAAGCTTGTGCTTTGTAGCAATAAAGCTCAATGGACACCAGAATGCCAGTTGGGCCCTCGTTGGCATCCGATTACTTTTGGCTCTAAGGGTACAAGTGTTGCACTGGGTTCCGTCACTGTCCTTCCTGCTTTTTCGCTAATGTGAGTGCCGTGCCTTCTTCATGCAGGTTGTCGCGCTGGCTTCTGCTCTACAGCCAAGTCAATTTGGCATTTTCTGTTTGTTCTTTTACTTCGTTAATATGGACATCTACGACTTCAAGGTATTTTACCAGTCGGCAGCTCAATTGGACTTCATCACCGGAGAAGCACGCCAGGACTTCTTGCCTGCATGACCTTACCCGCTTTTTGTTGAATAGTGGTCTCAAAAGGTTCCGGCGATCTTGTAGCAGATCCTTACAGATGGTGATGAGGTGTATGACGTTTTCTTCACCGTTGCCACAAAGGCGGCACTTTGCTGGCGTTGAAGGACGCAGCCAAGGGGCCAAGTGGTTTACAGAGGGCAAAAGTCCTAGGCGAAATTTCAAAAACTTCTCTTTTGTCTTTTTGGCGAAGCTGGTCTGAAGATATGTTTGGGGCCTGAGTTTGGTGTAAGATTGTATGGTTAGCCAGCCATGTGCTCGCTCTGCCAGTAAGGTTTGTCTTGCAAGAGAGATTCTTTTTTGACAACGCTATTTACTGCATGTTTGAAGCCCGCCAAGGGCCCTTGCAGATCCCATAGTTGACGCAACCCCAGGTGTTTTATTGCGTCCTCCAGGTAAAGTCTTGCAGGGCAGTTTTCTTTAGTTTGCAGTTCCTTCCAAAGGAGAGCGTTGAGTGTTTTTGCTTCTCACCTGCTTATTTTGTACCAGCTTTTTAAATATACTCCTTTGCGTGCCAGCTCTTCTGTTGTGAGTCCAAATTCGAGCCTAATCTGCGCGGGTGATGTGTACCTCAGAAAGCCAAAGATTATGCGCAATGCTCTTGTTACTGTACCATCTACCGTTTCAGCGTCCCTTCCTCTCATTGCTTCGCTTCCGAAGGTGATAGATGGAATCAGTTTTGCCTGAATCACCTTTATTAGAGGGAGTAGGCTTGGTCCAGTGGTCTTATTTTTTAAGTCTCTTAAAGATACCGCAGTCATTAATACTCTCTTTTTTATTTCCTCGCATGGTGGCTTAAAGCTGCCCTCGGAGTCTAGAATGACCCCCAGATATCTGTATTTGCTTGCCACATCCAGCTTCCTTGAGCCCAAGAACCAGTTGTTCGTTGTTTTCTTTTTACGATTAGTGATGCACATGACTTCAGTATTTTCTTGATTGATTCTGAGTTTGTTTGTTTTAGAATATTGCGATGTGATATCCAGCAGTCACTGTAGGCCTAGCGGAGTCCGGCTGATCAGCACCAGATCATCCGCGTAGAATAAATTGGACAGCTGGGTGCCCCCTAACTTGGGTGCCAGTTCAGCCATGAAAAGATTAAATAATGTTGGCGCGAGCACACATCCTTGTTTTACCCCAGTGCTTGTAGGGATCTTCCTGGATAAAAATTCCCCAGCGCCTAGTTTGACCTGGTCCCAGGTATCACTGTGCAAGAGGATTAATTGGTTTAACAGCATTGGGGGAATTTTCATTTTCTTAAATTTTTGCCACAGCATGTTTCTATTAACATGATCAAAGGCACAGCTATAGTCAATATAGCACAGGTATAAAGGTTGTTTTGCCACAAGTGCAGAGACAATCAAAAGCGATAGGGCTAGTATGTTAGTGGTCGTCTCCATGTTTTTGCAGAAGCCGGTTTGATTGTATGGAATTGTTGTTGTGTCTTCCACCCAAGATTTTAGCTCCTGGAGTAAGAGGCCCGAATAGTATTTTGCCTCATTATCAAGTAGGGCTATAAGACGATAGCTTCTTGGATCGTTCCTATCTCCTTTTTTAAAGATTGGGGAGATAATTGCTGCCCTCCATGATCCTGGGATTGTTGAGGACTGCACGATTTTTTCAAACATTGGTTTGAAGACGACAGCCCAGTATTCCCACTCTTGTTTAAACATGTGCGGCAGGATCTATCCTTACTCTTCGGAGAGTATGGTTAATCAAGGTCTTAAACTTTTTTTGCTGGGTGTGGTTTCTAAAATGTTGATGGTTCTTGTGTTTCAAGGCTTTGGGTGTTCTGTCAGTCTTTACATTTTTATTAGTTTCGGAATTGTCTCATAATGTTTTTGTAAACAGCTCCCAATTCTTGATTAAGTCTGTAGTTGCTATTTGTGCCTCTCCTAATACTTGTTTCGCTTGGGATAGGAGACTTTGTGGGTCATTAATTTAGCACTTTATCCGCCAATCATTTGCAACAGATATTCCTTGGTGTACCCAAATTCTATTCCTTGCCTTCTCTGAGGGCGGGTGGGTCTTCTCTGCAGAATCCCCAGTAGAAAGAGGGCCCATTGCCAGGCGCCTTCGGTTAAATAGTAAGAACAATGGAGCAGTGCACCCCCAGGATGATGTAACGTTAGTAAAGAAGCTCGATCTGTGTCTTCGTTGAAACAATCTTTATTTTTGCAAATCCAAGTGCATAGAAAAATACATCAGCCAACGCGTTTCGTTCATGAAATGAACTTCGTCAGGGCTGGAAAGAAACATAGATAACATAAATGAACACATAGGTGATATAAGAGGTACAAGGTGAACAGAACATTTAATCACTAACACATGGAAAACTGGACAAAGGGTGCTATATACATACATTAAAAACAATTGGGGGATCATAAGAGCTACCCTAAAGGAAGAGTAACATTCCTAAGTGCTAATATGGTCATCACAAAGAGGACTATATATATATATGAATATATAAACAAACATGAGCATATGCGTGGTGGGATAAGGAAATCTTTCATGTCAGTTGCAACATATACTCATTGGTCCAAGCGGGTGTAGACATCGATGTCAGTTATCTATACCCGTGTATGCAGTAGTAAAAAGTCAAAAAGTAGAATATGATAACGAAATCAAAAAAATATGTCATAAAGTGAGATGGGCACATGGACATAGGAAGTGAGCATCTGTAAGGTACTTGGTCGTATCTAGGTATTAAGAGCAAGTGGTAACCCCCCTACATGGGAAGAGAGAGCACTAGGGGTACGTCTTCTGTGGGGAAGTTGGAAACAATGATGATCGTATATGCCAATAACCACCTCAACAGCTACTAACTCTGCTAAGGACGTGCAAAAATTCAGGGAAAGTCAGTGGTGCGCAGTCAGCGTGTAAACCCACATGCTATGATGAGAGAAAATATCCAATACCCTTATGTAATGCTGGTTAGGTACCTGCAATAATTTAAAGCCGCCAAACAAGCACAATTACAAGCCTATTACTGCTAGAGATTTACCTCCCTTTGTCGCCAGCTTGAATTTAGGGATAATGAGCAGGTTGGCTGTAGATGACCTGAGTTCCCGAGATGGATGGTATCGCCTGAAGTATTTACGCAGATACAGCGGGCCCTGATGATGAAAGGCCCTAAAAGTAATAGTTAGGACCTTAAACAGGATGCGCTTATGAATCGGGAGCCAGTGCAAGGCATCCAGTGCCGCAGAGGCCGAGGATTTTCTCGGCCATCTGAGTACCAGTCTGGCGGCTGCATGCTGGACCATCTGAAGTCTATGCAGGACCGATTTATTGGATCCTGCATATAGGCTATTGCAGTAGTCCAGTCTAGATGTTATTAATGCAACTGCAACCGTTCGTCTGGCACTCAGAGGGAGCAGATCAAAGAATTTTCTAAGGCCCTTAATGATGTTGAAGCATGCACCGGCCACTTCCCTGGCTTGCTGTTTGAAGGACAGGGTATCATCAAATTTGATCCCCAAGTTTCGTGCTGCATTTATAGTGTTTGGCGGGGCCTCTGCCTCCTTAGGCCACCATAACTGAGGAGAGAAATAGTTGTTTGGTCCGAATGGCAAAATTTCCATTTTAGCCGAATTGCACTTTAGATGATTGTTGGTCATCCAAGTCAGTGTTGCAGATAGGCATTCTTGCAAAGTCTGTTCAGCATTGGTCGAGTCCTTGTCAAGGACAAGTACCAGCTGTGTATCATCGGCATATGCAATCGTCCTAATGCCAAACGAAGAGATCAGTTTGTTCAGGGGGACCATATATAGATAAAAAAGTGTGGGGCTCAAACTTGAGCCCTGCGATACCCCTGAGTTCAAAGCCTTCTCCTCCGAGCAAAATTGCCCCAGCGTAATGACCTGGCGCCTGTGCATCAGGAAATTACTGAACCATTTTAACACGGTGCCTGCTATGCCAGCATTTACCAGGCGATGTAAAAGGATAGCATGGGACACAGTGTCAAATGCTGCAGAAAGATCCAGCAGCACCAGGACAGCCTTCTTGCCCTGATCCAGTGCAGCTCGAATGGTCTCTGTCGAGAACAGCAAGGCAGACTCCGTTGAATGATGGGCCCTAAAGCCTGCTTGGTTGGGATGAAATATATCATTTCCTTCTAGGAATGCCATTAGCTGTTTGTTTACGCAGGATTCCGTCATTTTACATAGGGCCGGAAGGAGCGAAATAGGGCGTAAGTTGGATAGGGTCGTGAGGTTCCGTGGTTTTCGGGACCGGACTCCATTTTGTTTGCGTTGCTCGAGACACCATTTTGGGTTGCCCTCACGTAGGCCGTAGTGGTAAACGAACGAACAAAGTTGCATGGGCTTCGTTGTTCATGTACGTATTAACTTGGCCTTTTCGATTAACGAGTGAACTGCAAGATGCTGACCCCGTCTCCTGAAACTGACCTTTTCGTGAAGCCAGTTTCTTTAGCCGATTGTGGTCTGAAATTGGCAATCAATGTTCAGGATATCGTTAACTTTTAGTGTTCTTGCACATATCTTATCCTACTCAACATCTCAACTGTTCCTTTCCTTACGACTTTTCATTACATGGGTAGTGCTTTCAATTATGGGTTTGTCCGGCTTGTGGTAATCGAATTTGGGACAGTCCTAATAATTAACTTGTGGGTTGGTACGATGTAAAGTGAGCTTTTTGGAATGTAACAATGTGTGTAAAATGTATTTGATTGGTCAGAATTTGCCGCAGTGGGTGTGCATTCGTAATTAACTAAAAACCGCATAAAAAGTGTTGTCTTGCTCTACGAAAATTGAGCAGTCTCCTGAGTCGTACACCGTGTTGTATTGCTTGGTTTACTGTTACTAGCTGCAGCTAATAAATTTGATCTCTGACGCCAACCAGAAGTATTCCGTGTCTCTGTATTCCAAGACAGGAGAACTCGAAGACTTCGGGTGTGTCCCTGGCACCGCTGGGTTCTAAGAAAACCCGGTTCTTCAGTTGGCGCCCAACATGGGGCGACATCAAGCGGTACCGGTCCAAGCCCGAGGATCGTGAGGAGCCACGTGAGAACATTCTGGAGGAAGGCCGCCACTTCATCGACCCCTGTATGTCGACGTGGACGGAAAGTCTTTGCTGCGAGGTCTCCCCACTTTCCGATGGCTCGAAGGACTGCTACCCTGACTGTCGCCCTGTCTTGGACCCTTGATTGATCCTTTGTAAAGTGAGACGATAGACGGTCTTCTGGTGGCGTGACAGATACTTTGGTTAAGTATAAGTGGGTCGCTCCCACAACTTTGTTTTGGTTCTTGGTTTTGGTTCGAATATTGCAATAGTCGAAGCCGAGGGGCTCGTATATTTGCGAGTGTATCGATAGTTGATAACCCCTTGAAGTTTGAAGCTAGATTAGTGAGCTATAAGATGCCTGGTCTTAGCAAAATTAGGAAGTGGTTTAGTTGTGGTTGCAACAGGGATTCCCGATTGGAGGATTCGTGTCCGATACCTCCGGTTGGAACTCCGACTTATGAGCTCTATTCAAAACACGGAGTGGGTCCTATTACTTATAATGAAGTGTGGGTCCGCTATACTAAAAAGGATGGTGTCTTACGATGGCCCCAACATGGTAGTTTCGAATCAGATATTTTAGATAATCTGGGAGTTGCGCTATTTAAGAAGAAAGCCCGGCCGGCAATGTTTGACTCTTTCCGCCTCTGGCGAAAGGAAGCCAAACAGCGAGAAATTACGCAGGCAAAAAGAGATAGGAAAGATAAGAATATGTCAGTACTACAAGCTGCTAGGCAGTTTAGGGAAGATGGAGAAGATCGTGCGAGGGAAGTTTCAGATAGACAGCGTTGCATGGCCATAGATAAATGTTATCCGGCCTTGCCGTCTTCTCCTCCGAAAGTAATTGAAGACCTTGAAAAAGATCCTTTGATCTCTCATTTACTGAGATTGCCACCCCCTTATGTGCAGGGTGCTACTGTGCCTCCATTACCCCCGGTTGTTCCACCCTTTGTTGTTCAACCTCCTGCTGTTGTTCAGCCACCCGGTGCTCCACAGATGGTTTTGTCCCTACTGTGCAACCTATTCTAGGGTCGCAAGCTTTGCTACCAGCTTTGCCTCAAACTCCTTTGCCTTCTATTTCTGCATTATAGACTCTTACTGCTCTTGTTCCGACTTTGCCTCAAGATATTAATTTTCCTGTTTTCACGCCTACTTCTTCTCCTTCTGCTCGAAAATGAATGACTGAGACTGTTGCTATTTTGTTGTCTCCACTTTTTGGGGCTTTGAATATGACTCCTGTTTCGGAACGAAAGCAGTCGTAGTCAGCTTCCTAGTTCCGAGGAACGGGCAGTGTTGGATTTATTGGCCCGTAGATGGATTTTAAATGCTTCCAGGTATACTTTGCCTGCGGTTATGGATGTTTTCTTTCAGTTGGGAACCGCCTAAGTAAAGGTATGTTTTTGATGTAATGTGTATGTTCCTTCGTCAGGAATGGGAAGATAATGAGTTGGGTCCAATTCCGCAGGAAGTGCTTGATGTTCAGTCAGAATTTGCTAAAGGGACGATAGTGGAGTCTGATGTTGCAGATGCCGTAGAGACGATACTTGCTTTCAGGTCTAGGTTACCGCCTCAGCCATTGTACGAACCTGATTCTTCCGTTAGGAGGAAAGTGAAGCAGTATCCTATGAGAGAAGTTCCTCCTGTATGGAGGGACGCAGTTCAGGCTGATGCCGCTCATAATATTAATGCTGTTCCGGCACATTTTCAGCGAGTTTGAGTACATGTTCCTTGGAAGAGAGCAGAGGTCTTGGCTCTTAAGCAGACCTTACCTGACCCCCGTAAGAATCCTGCTGGTTATTATAAGGAGTTGTCTCAGACAGTTGAAGCATGTATTATGAATTTAGCTGACATAGATATGTTGATGGGTAATGTGGTTCCGCAACTTTTGTGGGCGAAGATTCGTCATGAGAATCATGCGGCAGAATTATGCGATACATGGGCTAATATTGTTGCTGCAGATGATCGACAGGTAGGAGGTGCCAAACCTGAGCCCTTAGTTTCAGAATTACCTGGTAGAATTATTAATTTGATGAAAACTATGATGCCTGCTTTGCGAGTGAATTGGGATAAGTTGGCAGCATGCAAACAAAAGAAAGATGAGAGTGTGTCTGATTTCTTCACGAGGTTTGAAGAAACGTTTATCGATCATAGTGGTCAGGACATGAGTACGGAAGGTGGTCAACGGTTGTTCGTGGACAAATTTGTCTTTAATTTACTTCCTGAACTTTCTAATAAGTTAAAGGACTCTGAGAGTTCATGGGCTGTTTCTTCGTCAGCCCAGATATTGGCTACTGCACAATATTACGAGAATAGGGATAAAGATGAGAAGGATAAAGTAGAGAAGAAGACTAAAGAATTAAAGACGAAAGTTCTTTTGCAGCAAGCTTATCCGCCTCGTCAGAATCAGTCTCAGTTTCAGCAGCCTCCATAGTTTCAGAGATTGTTACAGAAGCCTGAGCCTTATGCTCAGCGATTCTTTCCTGGTCCTAATCAGTGTGCTTATTGTAGAGAGGAAGGTCATTTCAAGAATAATTGCCCGGCTTTGTTACAGCGTGCGAATGGCGTATCTGCTCAGAGAGGTCGTGGTGGTTTCCAGCAAGCTCCTAGAGGTAGGGGACGTGGTGTGTTATCCCAGAATGAGCGTTCTCCTTCCTTTCAGAATTCTGCGAATTATTTTGACAGACAGAATGTTCTGAGTGGTCAGTCTGCACAGTACTATGTTGAGGATTACTATGTCGAGAGTGAGAGTGCTGGCTATAATGATAGTTAGGACAGCCATGAGAAAAGAGAGGGAGTAGTGTCAGTTCCAGTAGACCGGAGTGGACCTTATGTTGAAGTGATTACATTAGGTGTGACAGAACCTTTTCTTTTGGATACTGGTGCGATGAAGAGTTCTATTATGCACTCTAAACTTCCTGGCGCACCTTTGGCTTGACCAATGTTTCCGTAGGATTTTCAGGCGCCCCAGTTCGTAACCCGGTTTCTAGTCCTTTGTCCCTTTCTATTGGTCCTTGTGAATTGGAAGCTCCTCTTATTCTAACGACTAGTTGTGGTGAGAATCTGTTGGGTTTGGACTTGCTGAAAAGACTGCATGCGACATTACATTGCTCTCCTTCGGGAGTACATCTCACCCTCGGTAAGAAAGTGATTTCTCCGATGTATTTGTCCAAAGATTGTCTTCCACTGGAATTGCGTTGTCTTCCTGATACGCTTTGGGCTACGGGTCCCAATGATGTTGGTCTTTTGCAGATTCCACCCTATGTTGTTACCCTCAAATCGAATGCTAGGCTACCTCGTATTCCCCAATATAAAATATCTAGCGATGGCGAGAGAGCTCTTTTAGCGATTATCTATGATTTGGTTGAGAAGGGTGTCGTTGAAGAAACAAGAGGTAATGTGTGTAACAGTCCTGTCTTGCCTGTCCTTAAGCGTACTGATGCTACTCAGTCACCTGTGTACCGGTTTGTGATCGATCTTCGAGAAGTGAACAAGATTGTCGTGCCACAGTTTCCTGTTGTTCCGGATATCACTGCTTTGTTGACTCTGATTCCTGCTTCGGCAGCCTGGTTTTCAGTTATCGACTTGAAGAATGCTTTCTTTAGTATTCCGATTGCTGAGGAGAGTAGAGATATTTTTGGCTTCTCTTTAGGAGGACGAAGCTTCCGGTTTAAGAGAGCTCCCCAAAGTTATTGTGAAAGTCCCTCCATCTATAGTCAGGCGTTGAAAACTCAGCTTGATAGTTTTGTGTTGCCTTCTGTTGCTACTCTTATCCAGTATATTGATGATCTTCTGGTTGCTGCTGATGACGAAGAGATTTGTAAAGAGGCTACTCTTTCTTTGTTACGACATTTGTCTGACCTTCATAATAAAGTGTCACCTTCAAAGTTACAGTATTGCCGCCAAGAAGTAACCTACTTAGGTCATCTCTTGTCGAAGGAGGGGAGAAGGTTGACCCCAGAACGAATTCAAGCGATTGCGCAAATGACTGTACCATCCACACAGAGAGAAGTGTGTGCTTTCTTAGGTATCACCTCATATTGTAGACAGTGGATCCCTAATTTTTCCTTGCTAGCAAAACCTCTGTTAGCACTGACTCTTAAAGATACTCCGTATCCTCTCCCTTGGTCTGATGATTGTCAGAAAAGTTTTTCTGAATTACGTGATGCATTGTGTTCTGCTCCGGTGTTGGGTACTCCTGACTACAGTAAACCTTTCACATTGTATGTACACGAGAGAGAAGGTTGGGCATTGTCAGTATTGACGCAATGTTTCGGAGACAAGCAAAGCCCATGTGCGTATTTTTCAGCGACGTTAGATCCAGTAGCTAAAGCGTTGCCGAGCTGTTTGAGAGCTACAGCGGCAGCGGCTGTTTCTATTCGACAGTCTGCTGGCTTGGTATTGGATAATACGTTGATTGTGATGGTCCCACATGCAGTGGATACCTTATTGAATAGAACTAAGACACAGCACCTTACTAGTGCACGTCTGTCAGGTTATGAGTTGACGCTTTTGGCTAGCCATGTGCATATCAAAAGATGTAATGTGCTGAATCCAGCTACGTCGTTACCGATTTCTGTAGAGACAGATGCTCAATAACAGCATGATTGCTTCCTTCGGACAGAGGAAAAAACGAAGGCTAGAGTTGATTTAAAAGATACTCCTCTTACGAATGTTGATTGTACCTTATGGGTAGATGGTTCGTGTTTCAAGCTTCCGAATGGTGAGACAACTGCGGCATATGCTGTCACAACTTCGCATACAGTTGTTGAAACAGCACGCATAGCACAGAATTCTGCGCAAGCAGCAGAGTTGATTGCATTGACTAGAGTGTGTGTGTTGTCAGAGGGAAAGTGAGTGAATGTCTATACCGATAGCCAGTATGCGTTTGGTGTTGCCCAGAGTTTTGGACGGTTGTGGAGAGAAAGAGGATTCCTTACTTCTCATGGGACGAAAATTCAGCATGGGCAGTTAGTGAATGAACTTTTGGAATCACTTTCTCTCCCAAAGCAGATTGCAATTGTGAAGTGTAGTGCGCATAAGAAAGTTGTGGATGATGTAGGTCGAGGGAATGCGTTTGCGGATGAAGTTGCGAAGGAAACGGCGAAAGACATGATGAGTCGAATGTATGTTGCGGGTCCTGCAAGATGGGTTGTGGAAAGTGGAATGTGTGAAGACACAATAGAAAGTGTGAAGTTGATTCAGGCTGAAGCTACGGAAAAATAAGTGAGTGTGTGGAGAGAAACTACGGGTATGTTGGATCCGACAGGTTGTTGGGTTGAGTTGTCAGAACACCAGCGATGGTTGTTGCCAGATGCGTATGTGCTCCCAGTGGTTACTATGGCTCATGGAATGGCTCACATTAGTTCGAAAGGGATATGCAAGTTGTTGGCTCCAGTATGGCAGAATGCTGGAATTCCGAATTTGCTGAGAACTTGGTGAAGCATTGCATTATTTGTTCGAAGTATAATCCTGGAAAGGGAACTCCAACTCCAGCTGGTCATTTTGCTCCTCCAACGTATCCGTTTGAAGTGATACAGTTAGATTACATACACATGGAGAGATGCAACAATTTGAAGTATGTTCTTGTGGTTGTTTGCGCCTTTTCCAGATGGATAGAGGCTTACCCCCTAAAGGATAATACTGCCTTGTCTACAGCCAAGGTTTTGCTCAAGGAGTATTTCACTAGGTATGGTTTGCTGAGAATTGTATGGTCGGACAATGGGAGTGAATTTGTGGGTCAAATTATGAAGAAAGTGTGTGCTGGTTTGGGTATTAATCAGAAATTTCATGCTGTGAATTACCCCCAGTCAGCTGGACTTGTTGAGTGCTATAACGGCACTTTGAAGCTGAAACTAGCTAAGATACAAGCGAGCACTGGTCTTACATGGCCAGATGCCTTGCCGTTGGCTCTTTTGTCAACAAGGACGACAGTGCATTCTCGTGTGGGACTTAGCCCATACGAAATAGTTTTTGGTCGTCCAGCGAATGTTTGGGGTGTGCCTCGTCCTAAAACATACAGCGAAATTGAGTACCCTATGTTGGTGGATTACTTACATGACTTAACTGCAAAATTACGTGTTCTCCACCAACAGGTCTATGACAGTTTGCCAACAGCTACTGCAGATCCAGGCCATACGATTCAACCTGGAGAATACATCCTGATCAAGAATTTTCAGCGAGCCAAGAATTTGGAACCGAGATGGACTGGACCGTATTTGGTCCTCTTGGCCACTAGAACTGCTGTTAGAGTAGCTGGTAAAAAAAATTGGTTGCATGCCACCCATTGCAAACGAGTTCCTTTGCCCTTACCGTATGTTAAGTGGGTGAGGGATGGTATAGCCGACTCAGAGTGTGAGAGAATTCCTAGATTTGTACCTTTCAGTGATGCACATTTGACATGGACTCAGTCAGAACGTACGGATGGCGATATTCGCCAAGCTGCTGTGCCTCCGCATCTAAGACTCGACACTACGAATCCAGAGACTCTTTTTCCGGATCACACTGTGCCTGGCAAAGAGCGTTACAATCTGAGATCGAAAAAGGATACACAAATGGACAAATAAAGATTGAATTTTTTTTCATGTAGTGAATTACACCTTGTCAGATCAAGAGACTTTTTTACTTTTTTTTCTTTTTCGAGTCACCATCCGGACTCAGCTGCAGGGTCCCGGTACAGCCTTAAGGGGTGAGCCGCGTATTGACACAAGGTCTGTGGTTCAGGGTCGTTAGTACGATCTTGACGCACACTTAAGTGAAGAAGGTAATAGCCGTGAGCAGCACGATAGAGGATGGAGTCTTTTGAGTCTGATAAGGGTGTTAAGAGAGTCGATTTTAGAGCGAAAATGTGTACATTGATTCGTAGCAAATGTTTTTTGATACTGTGTTTTCTAATGCTTTTGAATATTACGTTAGCTTGTGTGGGTTGGATCATCTATGTTACACAACAGACGTTTGCATCTACCTCCCAACCTACTCTTTCTTTTTCTACTGTTTCCCCACATGAGTTTCATACGTTGCCTGAACATGAACAAACACGAAGATCAGAATTTGTGAACAATTCGTTCATACAGATGTTGCATCAGCATCAGCTAGTTGTAAATACCACGAACTGTTGGGTGTGTGGTCTTATGCCGCATACAACAGATAAGGGAATGCCATATTTGGTCTTCCCTTTTTCGCCTAATGGGTCAGTATGGGCACTCCAATCGATGTTTATCTATGCGAATGAAGCATCTACTGTACGTTCTGCCAAAGATAATGCGAATAATAATGCCTTGATACAGGGAATAGTAGATATGGTCAGAGATATTGATGCGTATAATGCTATCCCTAAAGATGAGGTACGAGCATATGTTGGTTGGAACAAGACGAGATATAGCATTAGTCTGACAGAAAAAGAGAGACAGAAAAGGTCTCCTCCTATTTGGATTATACCCCACCGAGGTCATTTTTGTCTGCAAGATAATGGTCAGAATCCGAGAGCTCAGCTTGGTAAGAGTGTGTGTGTTCACACCTATGTCTATACGTCCCAGAAATCTCCACCGTTCGTGCCAGCTAAAGGCACTTATTTTGTTTGTTACGATAGAGCATATACATGGTTGCCTTCTGATTTTTCAGGCACATGTTATGTGGCATTTTTGCTTCCCCCTACGTATACAGCTGCTTTCAACTACCATAAGACAAGATATGATAGAGGTGTTATCGATGCGAAAAATACTGTCGCACAAGAAGCTGGAGACTTCTTTAAGGGTTTTCTGCCCTTTTGGGGTCCTATGGCTAATAGTAGGAATATTCGACAGCTTACGAGAGTGGTCGAGGCCACTATAAATGAAACTGCAGGTGCTCTAAGCAATATTACAGCTGAGCTTCAAGCGGATCGCCTTATGACATTACAGAACAGCTTTGTTTTAGATATTATACTTGCAGATAGAGGTGGAGTATGTAAATTGATCGGGTCTAGTTGCTGCGTTTTCATACCAGATAATGCTCCGACAGTGTATCAAGCCATCTTGAAGTTGCATAAGTCCGCTGAGTCTATACATGTAGACGAAGGGAACTGGTCATTGATAGGATGGTTTTTGGGACTGTTGTCCAAATGGGGATGGAAGATTCTGATGTTTCTTGGTGTGGCTTTGGCAATCCTTTTCTCGTGTTGCTTATGCATCCAGTGTGGTCCCGCCATTTGTGGCCTTTGTGCTACAATCTTTGTGAGAAGACCCGCCCGAGAGAAGTGAAGGATAATAAGATGATGTTACAGCAACACCTTGATGACCTGATGAGAATAGATATAGACCTGGATTCAGATTAACGTGAGTTTAGGTTATTGCCTACGTAATGGCAAAAGGACGGTCTGAGGTTCCGTGGTTTTCGGGACCGGACTCCATTTTGTTTGCGTTGCTCGAGAAACCATTTTGGGTTGCCCTCACGTAGGCCGTAGTGGTAAACGAACGAACAAAGTTGCATGGGCTTCGTTGTTCATGTACGTATTAACTTGGCCTTTTCGATTCACGAGTGAACTGCAAGATGCTGACCCCATCACCTGAAACTGACCTTTTCGTGAAGCCAGTTTCTTTAGCCGATTGTGGTCTGAAATTGGCAATCAATGTTCAGGATATCGTTAACTTTTAGTGTTCTTGCACATATCTTATCCTACTCAACATCTCAACTGTTCCTTTCCTTACGACTTTTCATTACATGGGTAGTGCTTTCAATTATGGGTTTGTCCGGCTTGTGGTAATCGAATTTGGGACAGTCCTAATAATTAACTTGTGGGTTGGTACGATGTAAAGTGAGCTTTTTGGAATGTAACAATGTGTGTAAAATGTATTTGATTGGTCAGAATTTGCCGCAGTGGGTGTGCATTCGTAATTAACTAAAAACCGCATAAAAAGTGTTGTCTTGCTCTACGAAAATTGAGCAGTCTCCTGAGTCGTACACCGTGTTGTATTGCTTGGTTTACTGTTACTAGCTGCAGCTAATAAATTTGATCTCTGACGCCAACCAGAAGTATTCCGTGTCTCTGTATTCCAAGACAGGAGAACTCGAAGACTTTGGGTGTGTCCCTGGCACCGCTGGGTTCTAAGAAAACCCGGTTCTTCAGTTGTGGGATCCTGCAGTGCCTTCTTCTGCAGAGGTCTTACAGCTGCAACTTTCCATTGAGGTGGAATCTCACCTGATAGAAGGGATGAGTTGATAATGGAATTTATTTCGGGGTTAGCTTCCTCTATTATAGCTTTTAGCAATGTTGGGGGGCAGGGATCAAAAGGAGACCCTGACTAATGGATATCGCCTGATATGTGTCTTCCAAGCTAATCGGGATAAAGGTCTCCCAACAGGGCTTATGGGTGTCTATAATATCCCTTGCCTCTAAGTCCACTGGCTCAATCTGAGGGAATTCTTTCGTGAGCTTTTCTATTTTATGTTCGAAGTAGTTTGCTATCTCGTCACATAGGGTCTGGGAGGGTGGAATCTCCTGAGATAGAGCCTTGGGATTTCTGAAGCCGTTGACAAATTTGAAGATTTCCTTCTGTTTATTATCAGTAGCTTCAATTAGTGACGTATAGTGATTGGCTTTCGCAAGTTTGATCGAGGCATGATAATGCCTCCTGGCTGTTTTATACGCCTCATGTTCATTATTGCCATAGTGGCGTCGCCACCTGCGTTCCAAGACCCTAACTTCTCCTAGCATTTCTTTTAATGCACTCAAGAACCAGGGTGCAGATGCCCTCCCTTTCCCAGGTCTAGATCTTGTACCTGGGGGTTTTATACTATCCCCTATAGCAGTCATCCATCCCGCAAATGTTTGGGTATCCATGATGGTGTTCCCTGAGAGAAAGGGTTTGCTCTCCTTCACCCAGTTACAGAGGTCCGGGTGTTCTATAATTTTACCCCAGCACGGAGTGGATTTGCCATTATTAGATGCACCTTTCTTCTTTATCTCGTTCCTATCGACCCTGAGACTAAATTCAATAAATTTATGGTCTGTCCAGGATTGTGTCAAAGGGGACTTTACTTTTATCGTATCCACATTGGAGCTAATACAGTCCAGTGTATGCCCTGCCATATGGGTGGGTTCTGAGATTTTCGTCGTCAGCCCCAAAACCTGTATAATTTCTCTAAAACAGGAAGCATAGTGATCATTTAAATTATCCAAGTGGAGGTTTAAGTCTCCCAATAGGGTGAAGTTTGCATACTTCATGGTCAGGTCACCTAGGACTTCCCCCACGCTTTCCAAAAACTGCGAGGGTTGGCCCGGCGGGCGGTACACCAATGCGCCAGCGAAAGTGAACGTATCGCGCGCTTGAATGCAAAAGCTTAAGCTTTCAGCTCCTTTAATGTCTGTAAGCTCTGTTATTGTACCCATGTACCAAGTGCATAGGGGGAAACATCACTTACAACGCAACTTTTACCACGCAGTGCCTTTACATCGCAACTTTTACAACGCAAACCATTACAACGCATTGCGCTGGGGGGCGCTCTAGGATAGGGAATAGGTTAATTTACTATCCAATAACCTTCCCTACTATCCACGGGGACTGGAGTTGGAATAGTAAATTAAACTATTCACTATCCAGCGCCCAAAAGCACTGTGCGTTGTAATGGTATGAGTTGTAAAAACCGCGTTGTAAAAGCATGCGATGTAAAAGCATGCGTTGTAATGTCGTACATCCGTGCATAGGTACCCCAGAGGTCTCCTGCAGCATGTATTATGCCACCCATGAGAGACCATTCAAAATGGAACTGCAGGCCTGCCATAGCAGCTTGTTTACATTGGTGTATGCACCCCTTACTAAAGATATAGGTTTACTATATCTAAGGGTCTCTGCACTTAAAACCAATAGGTCACCCCTATAGCAGGCCTTTGCAATCCTGAAGGCAGGGAGCTTGGTTCTAAGTGAGAGGGTGCCCCTGCATGAGCAGGACATCCCTGCAGCCTACGGAGTGCATTCTCCCAGGTTGTCAGTGAAGCACCCATATAGTATATAGAGGGGCACCGCGTACATACGCGATGATCATCTCAAATACGGCTGCAACGAATACTATCATGTTGGGTATCAAACATGTTGGAATTATACCCCCACACCATAAACAGTGTGGTAGGTAAGATTCCAAGCACTGGAACGGGTCTTCGTTAGGCTCTCCGTGCTCCAGGTACCAGTCTTCTAGACCCGGAAAGCACAATATGGCTGCTGCTGATTAGAGACACGATTCTGCCCTCCTGCTGCTGAGCCGAGCAGCGGAAAGCAGAACAATAGGCATCCTGTCACAGGGAGGTGTGACCACCTCCCAGACAGATTTAGTGTATTTGGGCTGGGTGGGTGCACTTGCCAGCACCTGAAAGTCTGCATGAGGGGCACATTTGGTGTTCCTGTGCATAGTCCAGTTCAAACCAGTTCTGGGAGCAGTTGGCTCCCCCTCTGGCACAAAACTGAACAAAGGACATGGGAGTAACCTGCTCCCTGTCCAGGTCTACTGAATCTTCCTAATCCTTTCCCTAGGGTACTTAAGGGCTTACCTGGGTGTCGATCCTTAGATTTGTCGTGGGATAAGATTCAGAACTGAACCCACTGCACTTCTACCATCTGGGCACTGTGGACTTCGCTGGACTTCGTTTGGGCCGGACTTCGTCTCCCTTTCAGTCTGCTGCATCGTCTGTGCCTGTGCACCATACAGGATCCGTGCAGGACCTGTGGAGCATCCAAGGCACTTGAAGGAATCTCCTTTGAAGTGAAGGAGTCACTTCCCTACATTCGCAGGCACCTCAACACTGCTGACCGGTCTGCTGATACTGAGCTCCTGCGGACTCCCAAGGGTTCAGCAACACAGGTGGTGGTTTTCTACATCCCTCGAGGCCTGGGCTGTCCTCTCACCGAGTTTGAGGTCAGAATCCCTTCCAAGTCTCCTGGTCACGCCTGAGTGACATAGACTCTGTACCCTCTGCTTTCAGGTACTCCTCTTCAAGAATCCACTTTGGATTCCCACTGACACTTTCTCCTCATCCAGCAGCGGCACTTTCCTGAAGTCCTCCTTTGGGTTCGATGGCGGTTTCCGATACCACTTCACACGTATACACTCAGCTTCCCTGATGTAGGTAACATGGGTACTAGGGTATCCACGGACGGGATGGCTCTCCAACCTTCTGTCTTCTACTGGGTTTCTTCAGGGTCCACTGGGAAGGGTCCTTAATCTTAAAAAATCCAACTGCGACTTGCACATAGACTTGTACGGAGCACTTGATCATGTTCCCACACTGCACATGCTTTCCGTGGGGTCCCTATCTCTTAACCTTGGGTGGTTCTGTGGGTCCCCACCAATTCTACGTCCTAAATACATATTTTAATAAATACTTTGTGTGGTTCTTTTTCACTTAATCTATACTATAAGATTGCAATCTAGTAAAACAAGCTGCTTTACACTCCTTCTGGACTAAGCCTGAAGGCTGCCTCCACAGCTACCACTTAGAGAGCTTTCTAAGGTTGTCTAAGACCTCTTAAATCACCATAAGCAGGGGTGTAACACAGGCCCCGCAGCCCCTCCTGGGCAGGGGGACCCCGAGCTGCAGGGGCCCCCCTCAGCACAATACTAAGGGCCAGAGCCGACTGGCCGTAGCGGGCACCGGGCAATCCCCCGGTGCGCAGCACAGATGGGGGGCCGTTTTTGTTACAGGGCCGTTTTTGCAGCATAGCCCTGTAACAAAATCGGCCGAAAACCAGCCCTGGCAAAGAGCTCGGCGGCACCCCCCCTCCCCAGGGGGGGGGGGGGCGAGCACTTTGCCAGGGCCGGCTTTGGTTCCCAGTCTGGTTTAAATCCGGAGAGGGGGTCCTTCTGTGTATGTGGCTGGGGGGCCCCCTCAACTTTCATTACACCACTGACCATAAGGGTCGTCTGGACTGGTGCAAGGTGTCCACTTACATTAGTGGACATCATATACCAGGTGTGAGAAGTTGGCCTGATAGGTGATGTTTCCAATTCTGGAACCACCTATTATCAGACCAAACAATCCCTTATGGTGTCTGGTTGTAAGTCAACCTTATTAGACAAGCTATCCTAGGGGTAGCATGGACTAAGCAGCCTAAAGGCTTAACTTAAGAGGTCGTGTTAAGCGAGCTGTTTTACCACATACAATCCTGTAATACCAAATGAAAGGACACCACACAAGTATATATTATAAAAATATATGTGTTTATTACTAAAAACAATCCCCAGTATTCTTTATGAATAGAGGGGCACAAGCGTTAAATCAAAAGCACTGTTTAAACATACAAGTTGCACAATTATGGATGAGGGCGGGTGGCCACTCAAACCATATACTAAACAAGTGGTATAAGAGAGGCCACTCGAACAGTGGTTAGGCCTAGGGCCTAGGGAATCGCTGGGAGCAGTCAGGACAAGCAATGCTGAAGTCGGGAATGGCCCTCGGGATTCGGGAGATGTGCGGAAAGCGCACGCATGCACCAATGTTAACCAATGGTGCGTAAAAGTCATAGAGTTAAAGTTTAAGGACACTTCCGCTGAACCTAGAGGAACAAAACTTAACACACAGACCCTAGAGGTGTGCACCAGTGTGGGAACACCGGCGGAGCAAAGTTACCTCACCCACAGGAAGTGGGTGCACAGGGTCGAAGTGGCGTCGGGTTTTGACACGCAGGCTTTTGGTGCTTGAAGCTGAAAGGGCTGCAGGCGGGTTAAAGATGAAGTGTCCGGTGGAGTCCAAGGGTGGACTCAAGTTGTAGAGTACCTGAAAGCAGAGGGGACAGAGTCTGGGTCACTCAGCAGTGACCAGGGTGGAACCAGGACGGAACCAGGCAATGTCGGGCGCAATCAGGTGGTCGTCGAGGAGCTTCTCTCCGCTGTCACGTGGGCTCTGGGGCATCTGCGACGTCCAGGAGCAGGTCACGATCTGTCCCACGCAGGCTCTCACCGTCGGTGCAGTCGGCTTCAAGTTTGGAGCAAACAAGCCTTGGCAAGAGCAATCCACGCGGGATCGGAAGATTGCTTCTCACTCGGACCAGGAAGGTCAGAGTCGGGGCTCCTGTTCAGGGGAGCTGGTGTGGATCTGGAGCAACCAGATTCACGAGTCTTCTTAGGTAGTTCGTCGGCACAGGGACCACTAGCCAGCTGGCAAGTGACCGGGCCAACGCGTTGAGCCAAATAGAGCCAAAGGGCCCCACGCAGCACTCGTCGAGTGTGGAGGGCTGAACTTCGGCTCAGGAGCAGCTCAGGGTGGGGGCTTCTCAAACCCCGGTGCACAGCTTCGAGGGTCACTCGTGGGCTGCACGGTCAGCGTCTCGTGGTCAATTCAAGATGGCGTGCCCCACGCTTCCGGTCGCCTCCACGGGTCTCAGCTCTGCAGGGACAGTGGATCGGGCTGTTGGAAGGCAGGCAAGCTTGATCTCGTCGATCTCAGTCGCTCGAGTTCCGGCGGGAACTGCAACTAAGTAGACGTCGAGGGCTGGATGGTGCCTGCTGCTGCAGGGTGGTCACTCCTTGACCACAAGGGAGATTCTTCGGGCTTCCACGATGAGATGGAGGGCGAAGGGTCCAGAATTGCGTTTCAAATGTTTCTTCCAGGAAATCTGATGTGCATTGGCACTGCTCCCACTCTTATTCCAATCTGGGGGGCGTGATTACCTGCTAGGTCCCTCCCTATGGGTGGGACCCAGGAAGGGGGTGGATACACCCCTTTCCTTTGATCCAGGCCGCCCTGGCACGAGGGCTGGAGTGCCCCAGAACCGGTTTGGCCGGATTATGCAAGGGGCAGCCTTGTGCGCCCCAGGCAGTGTCTGGTTTCTTTCAAACCTCCCTGCTACAATCCACTATCTCCTGTCTGGAGGGCGGTGACACCCTCCTGTGACAGGAAACCCTTTGTCCAGGACCCCTTTGGCTGAGTTTCGGTCAGCTGCAGGGGTCCAGACATTTGTCTGTGGCAGAGGCATCCATTTTGTGGATCTAAGGTCTTTGGAGAAATCAACCGCATTTAAGCAAAGTAACATGTCTTACCCCTCTAGAGGGGTGGAATGCTATCCCCGTCGCCAGAACTGGCGAGGGGATAGTATTCCAAATCGTATGACACCTTACACGACATGTTTTGATAAAGCCAAACCAAAGTTGCTATATAACCGCGAGGATTATAAGGCACTTAAGAGTATATGGTATGGCATTATCCTGAAACAGCTTAGGGAGTTGTTCCCGACAGCTGCAGACAGGCTCAGCTCATGCTAGAGCTCCATCTCACATGAAACCACGCACTCTGCCTCCAGGATTGATGAGGCCTTCCATAGGAGTGGCTCACAGGTTAATATGTGTCCAGATATAGGTTTAGATATAGGTATACTACATCTAAGCAAGGGGTGATTACACCACCTTACCCCAGCTGAGTGATCAGCCAGTTGTGTCAATTTAAGAACCAGCCAGGGGTGGCAAAAGATATGCTGCAGCCCCTGGTAGGCCTTGGTGGCCCCTATGCCCTGGGCACCTATAGTGCATTATACAGGGGCTGACAAGGAGTCCATTTCCAATTGTGGTATGTACCTAGGGTACATGGAATCCATTTTACAGAGAGAGCAGATGGCCTGGGGCCCTGATTAGCAGGGAACCAGGTCAACTAAGTCAAAAAACCAGCTAAACACAGGCAAAAAATCCGGGGTAACCATAGTCAGGTAGCCACCTTCCTACACCAGGACACACACACACACACACACACACACGCACGCACTGACGCACACACACACACACACACACTCTCTCTCTCACATAAACACACTAAAAACTGCAAGCCCACACATTTAAAAGCTTTTTTTTTTACTTACCTCGACTGCCAAGCAAAGTCATATTCCACCTATTCTTACTTTTTTATTTAACTAGAAGTGAATAATGTGATATTAGTCACTATTATTATAATAAAAAATTGACCAGAAACGAGGTGAGTGAAGCCCCCATAATGTCCCTAAGGAAGAGCTGCTTCTGTTCCTGCCTCTGATTTTGCCACTGTTGAGGCTAGGGGGTAACAGAGCCAGTGGCCACAATGGGCATGCCTGCTCTATGTTCACCCCCTGTTTCACGTGGCCTGCTCTGCCTGCAACCAGCCCTGCACCCTGCTCCGCGAGCACCCAGCCCTGCGCCCTGCTCCGCGTGCACCCCGCCCTGAGCCCTGCTCTACTTGCACCCAGCCCTGCGCCCTGCTCCGCGTGCACCCAGCCCTGCACCCTGCTCCGTGTGCTCTGCCTGCACCAGCCCTGCGCCCTGCTCTGCCTGCACCCAGCCCTGCGCCCTGCTCTGCGTGTGCTCAGCCCTGCTTGCAGTTGCACCAGCCCAGCTTGTACCCAGCCCTGCGCCCTGCTCCGCGTGCACCCAGCCCTGCGCCCTGCTCTGCGTGTGCTCAGCCCTGCTTGCAGTTGCACCAGCCCAGCTTGTACCCAGCCCTGCGCCCTGCTCCGCGTGCACCCAGGCCTGCGCCCTGCTCTGCTTGCACCCAGCCTGGAGCCCTGCTCTGCTTGCACCCAGCCCTGCGCCCTGCTCCGTGTGCACCCAGCCCTGCGCCCTGCTCTGCTTGCACCCAGCCCTGAACCCTGCTCCGCGTGCACCCAGCCCTGCACCCTGCTCTGCTTGCACCCAGGCCTGCGCCCTGCTCTGCTTGCAGCCAGCCCGGAGCCCTGCTCTGCTTGCACCCAGCCCTGCGCCCTGCTCTGCTTGCACCCAGCCCTGCACCCTGCTCCGCGTGCACCCAGCCCTGCACCCTGCTCCGCGTGCACCCAGCCCTGCGCCCTGCTCTGCTTGCAGCCAGCCCGGAGCCCTGCTCTGCTTGCACCCAGCCCTGCGCCCTGCTCTGCTTGCACCCAGCCCGGAGCCCTGCTCTGCGTGCACCCAGCCCGCAGCCATGCTCTGCTTGCACCCAGCCCTGCACCCTGCTCCGCGTGCACCCAGCCCTGCGCCCTGCTCTGCTTGCACCCAGCCCTGCACCCTGCTCCGCGTGCACCCAGCCCTGCACCCTGCTCCGCGTGCACCCAGCCCTGCGCCCTGCTCTGCTTGCACCCAGCCCTGCACCCTGCTCCGCGTGCACCCAGCCCTGCACCCTGCTCCGCGTGCACCCAGCCCTGCGCCCTGCTCTGCTTGCACCCAGCCCTGCACCCTGCTCCGCGTGCACCCAGCCCTGCACCCTGCTCCGCGTGCACCCAGCCCTGCGCCCTGCTCTGCTTGCAGCCAGCCCTGCGCCCTGCTCTGCTTGCACCCAGCCCTGAGCCCTGCTCTGCCTGCACCCAGCCCTGCGCCCTGCTCTGCTTGCGCCCAGCCTTGCGCCCTGCTCTGTTTGCACCCAGCCCTGAGCCCTGCTCTGCCTGCACCCAGCCCTGCGCCCTGCTCTGCTTGTACCCAGCCCTGCGCCCTGCTCTGCCTGCGCCTCCGGCTTCACGCGGCCTGCCCTCAGAAGATCTTGAGAGGGGCGCGGATGAGCCGGAAGCCTCTCCCGGGCACCGTGCCCAGCCGCCCTCCGTCTGCGCCGCGCACTCAGGTTTCCTGCAGCCCGGCCGGGAGCTGAAGTTCGCCTAAACAGCGAGGGATTAGGGGGCTCAGAGGCTGCGCGGAGGATCGGGGGCTCTGCCTCCAGGCTCGTGTTTTCAGGCCGTCGGATCCTAATCTGAAGCGATCAAGAGCCGCGCAGGGCCCTGGAGAGCTCCGCGTGCGCACCAGAGGCGCGCAAATGCGCACTGGAGAGGCCGGGGCGGGCGAGGCGGCGCCCACCGACACTTACACGTGTTAACGCGCACAGGGCCACGCGCAAAAAGGAGCGAGGCCCGACACAGCGACCAGTACAGACACGCAAACCACTGAGCACCCTGCAAAGAAGCCACACAAAGAGACAGACACCGAGCCACGAGACAGACACACAGAATGCAGAAAAGCCATAGAAACACAAACTGAACAGGCATTGTCCTGTGCAGAGACAAAAACCGGGGAACAGACAGATAAACCAATAAAGAGACAGATAAGACAGACAGGGCAGAATGCTGCGACTCAAGAGGGAGAGCAAGAAAACACACACACAAACATGGAACACATGGGGCGGGTCTTTGAAGAGGGAAGCAGCACACAAGCGAGACAGCACGAAAACACACACAAACATGGAACACATGGGGCGGGTCTTTAAAGAGTGAAGCAGCACACAAGAGGGAGAGCAAGAAAACACACACACAACATGGAACACATGGGGCGGGTCTTTGAAGAGGGAAACAGCACACAAGAGAAAGAGCAAGAAAACACACACACAACATGGAACACATGGGGCGGGTCTTTGAAGAGGGAAGCAGCACACAAGAGAAAGAGCAAGAAAACACACACACAACATGGAACACATGGGGCGGGTCTTTGAAGAGGGAAGCAGCACACAAGAGAAAGAGCAAGAAAACACACACACAAACATGGAACACATGGGGCGGGGGTGGGTCTTTAAAGAGGGAAGCAGCACACAAGAGGGAGAGCAAGAAAACACACACAACATGGAACACATGGGGCGGGTCTTTGAAGAGGGAAGCACTACACAAGCGAGAGAGCAAGAAAACACACACTCAAACATGGAACACATGGGGTGGGTCTTTAAAGAGGGAAGCAGCACACAAGAGGGAGAGCAAGAAAACACACACAAACATGCAACACATGGGGCGGGTCTTTGAAGAGGGAAGCACTACACAAGCGAGAGAGCAAGAAAACACACACTCAAACATGGAACACATGGGGTGGGTCTTTGAAGAGGGAAGCACTACACAAGCGAGAGAGCAAGAAAACACACACACAACATGGAACACATGGGGCTGGTCTTTGAAGAGGGAAGCAGCACACAAGAGAAAGAGCAAGAAAACACACACAAACATGGAACACATGGGGTGGGTCTTTAAAGAGGGAAGCAGCACACAAGAGGGAGAGCAAGAAAACACACACACACAACATGGAACACATGGGGCGGGTCTTTGAAGAGGGAAGCAGCACAATGACGAGAGGGCAAGGAAACACACACACAACATGGAACACATGGGGCTGGTCTTTAAAGAGGGAAGCAACACACAAGAGAAAGAGCAGGAAAACACACACAAACATGGAACAAATGGGGCGGGCCTTTGAAGAGGGAAGCAGCAGACAAGAGGGAGAGCAAGAAAACACACACACAAACATGGAACACATGGGGTGGGTCTTTGAAGAGGGAAGCAGCACACAAGAGGGAGAGCAAGAAAACACACACACAAACATGGAACACATGGGGTGGGTCTTTGAAGAGGGAAGCAGCACACAAGAGGGAGAGCAAGAAAACACACACACAAACATGGAACAAATGGGGAGGGTCTTTGAAGAGGGAAGCAGCACACAAGAGAAAGAGCAAGAAAACACACACAAACATGCAACACATGGGGCGGGTCTTTGAAGAGGGAAGCAGCACACAAGAGGGAGAGCAAGAAAACACACACACAAACATGGAACACATGGGGTGGGTCTTTGAAGAGGGAAGCAGCACACAGGAGAAAAAGCAAGAAAACACACACAAACATGGAACACATGGGGTGGGTCTTTAAAGAGGGAAGCAGCACACAAGAGGGAGAGCAAGAAAACACACACACAACATGGAACACATGGGACGGGTCTTTGAAGAGGGAAGCAGCACACAAGAGAAAGAGCAAGAAAACACACACAAACATGCAACACATGTGGCGGGTCTTTAAAGAGGGAAGCAGCACACAAGAGAAAGAGCAAGAAAACACACACAAACATGCAACACATGTGGCGGGTCTTTAACCACTTGGCTGCTATGCGTTTTCCCCCCCCGGTGCTGGGATCCCACATTTTCCATTGTTCATGACGAGCTGGGCTCGTCATGAGCGTGCGAGGAGGCTACACCATGACGAGCCCAGCTCGTCATGAGCGTGGAAGGGGTTAAAGAGGGAAGCAGCACACAAGAGAAAGAGCAAGAAAACACACACAAACATGCAACACATGGGGCGGGTCTTTGAAGAGGGAAGCAGCACACAAGCGAGAGAGCAAGAAAACACACACACACAAACATGGAACACATGGGGTGGGTCTTTGAAGAGGGAAGCACTACTCAAGCGAGAAAGCAAGAAAACACACACACAACATGGATCACATGGTGCGGGTCTTTGAAGAGGGAAGCAGCACACAAGAGAAAGAGCAAGAAAACACACACAAACATGGAACACATGGGGTGGGTCTTTAAAGAGGGAAGCAGCACACAAGAGGGAGAGCAAGAAAACACACACAACATGGAACACATGGGGCGGGTCTTTGAAGAGGGAAGCAGCACACAAGAGGGAGAGCAAGAAAACACACACACAAACATGGAACACATGGGGTGGGTCTTTAAAGAGGGAAGCAGCACACAAGAGAAAGAGTAAGAAAACACACACAACATGGAACACACGGGGCGGGTCTTTAAGGAGGGAAGCAGCACACAAGAGGGAGAGCAAGAAAACACACACAACATGGAACACATGGGGCGGGTCTTTAATGAGGGAAGCAGCACACAAGAGGGAGAGCAAGAAAACACACACACAACATGGAACACATGGGGCGGGTCTTTGAAGAGGGAAGCAGCACAATGGCGAGAGGGCGAGGAAACACACACACAACATGGAACACATGGGGCGGGTCTTTGAAGAGGGAAGCTGCACACCAGAGAAAGAGCAAGGAAACACACACAAACATGGAACACATGGGGGGGTCTTTGAAGAGGGAAGCAGCACACAAGAGGGAGAGCAGGAAAACACACACACAAACATGGAACACATGGGGTGGGCCTTTAAAGAGGGAAGCAGCACACAAGAGAAAGAGTAAGAAAACACACACAAACATGCAACACATGGGGCGGGGGTGGGTCTTTAAAGAGGGAAGCAGCACACAAGAGGGAGAGCAAGAAAACACACACAACATGGAACACATGGGGCCGGTCTTTAAAGAGGGAAGCAGCACACAAGAGAAAGAGCAAGAAAACACACACACAACATGGAACACATGGGGCGGGTCTTTGAAGAGGGAAGCAGCACACAAGAGAAAGAGCAAGAAAACACACACACAACATGGAACACATGGGGCGGGTCTTTGAAGAGGGAAGCAGAACACAAGAGAAAGAGCAAGAAAACACACACACAACATGGAACACATGGGGCGGGTCTTTGAAGAGGGAAGCAGCACACAAGAGAAAGAGCAAGAAAACACACACACAACATGGAACACATGGGGCGGGTCTTTGAAGAGGGAAGCAGCACACAAGAGGGAGAGCAAGAAAACACACACAAACATGCAACACATGGGGCGGGTCTTTGAAGAGGGAAGCACTACACAAGCGAGAGAGCAAGAAAACACACACTCAAACATGGAACACATGGGGTGGGTCTTTGAAGAGGGAAGCACTACACAAGCGAGAGAGCAAGAAAACACACACACAACATGGAACACATGGGGCTGGTCTTTGAAGAGGGAAGCAGCACACAAGAGAAAGAGCAAGAAAACACACACAAACATGGAACACATGGGGTGGGTCTTTAAAGAGGGAAGCAGCACACAAGAGGGAGAGCAAGAAAACACACACACACAACATGGAACACATGGGGCGGGTCTTTGAAGAGGGAAGCAGCACAATGGCGAGAGGGCAAGGAAACACACACACAACATGGAACACATGGGGCAGGTCTTTAAAGAGGGAAGCAACACACAAGAGAAAGAGCAGGAAAACACACACAAACATGGAACAAATGGGGCGGGCCTTTGAAGAGGGAAGCAGCAGACAAGAGGGAGAGCAAGAAAACACACACACAAACATGGAACACATGGGGTGGGTCTTTGAAGAGGGAAGCAGCACACAAGAGGGAGAGCAAGAAAACACACACACAAACATGGAACACATGGGGTGGGTCTTTGAAGAGGGAAGCAGCACACAAGAGGGAGAGCAAGAAAACACACACACAAACATGGAACAAATGGGGAGGGTCTTTGAAGAGGGAAGCAGCACACAAGAGAAAGAGCAAGAAAACACAAACAAACATGCAACACATGGGGCGGGTCTTTGAAGAGGGAAGCAGCACACAAGAGGGAGAGCAAGAAAACACACACACAAACATGGAACACATGGGGTGGGTCTTTGAAGAGGGAAGCAGCACACAGGAGAAAACGCAAGAAAACACACACAAACATGGAACACATGGGGTGGGTCTTTAAAGAGGGAAGCAGCACACAAGAGGGAGAGCAAGAAAACACACACACAACATGGAACACATGGGGCGGGTCTTTGAAGAGGGAAGCAGCACACAAGAGAAAGAGCAAGAAAACACACACAAACATGCAACATATGTGGCGGGTCTTTAAAGAGGGAAGCAGCACACAAGAGAAAGAGCAAGAAAACACACACAAACATGCAACACATGGGGCGGGTCTTTGAAGAGGGAAGCAGCACACAAGCGAGAGAGCAAGAAAACACACACACACAAACATGGAACACATGGGGTGGGTCTTTGAAGAGGGAAGCACTACACAAGCGAGAAAGCAAGAAAACACACACACAACATGGATCACATGGTGCGGGTCTTTGAAGAGGGAAGCAGCACACAAGAGAAAGAGCAAGAAAACACACACAAACATGGAACACATGGGGTGGGTCTTTAAAGAGGGAAGCAGCACACAAGAGGGAGAGCAAGAAAACACACACAACATGGAACACATGGGGCGGGTCTTTGAAGAGGGAAGCAGCACACAAGAGGGAGAGCAAGAAAACACACACACAAACATGGAACACATGGGGTGGGTCTTTAAAGAGGGAAGCAGCACACAAGAGAAAGAGTAAGAAAACACACACAACATGGAACACATGGGGCCGGTCTTTAAGGAGGGAAGCAGCACACAAGAGGGAGAGCAAGAAAACACACACAACATGGAACACATGGGGCGGGTCTTTAATGAGGGAAGCAGCACACAAGAGGGAGAGCAAGAAAACACACACACAACATGGAACACATGGGGCGGGTCTTTGAAGAGGGAAGCAGCACAATGGCGAGAGGGCGAGGAA
Source organism: Lissotriton helveticus (assembly GCF_964261635.1). Lineage (NCBI taxonomy): Eukaryota > Metazoa > Chordata > Amphibia > Caudata > Salamandridae > Lissotriton > Lissotriton helveticus. The sequence continues at coordinate 21,446,393 of NC_136073.1, forward strand.
ACACACACACAACATGGAACACATGGGGCGGGTCTTTGAAGAGGGAAGCTGCACACCAGAGAAAGAGCAAGGAAACACACACAAACATGGAACACATGGGGCGGGTCTTTGAAGAGGGAAGCAGCACACAAGAGGGAGAGCAGGAAAACACACACACAAACATGGAACACATGGGGTGGGCCTTTAAAGAGGGAAGCAGCACACAAGAGAAAGAGTAAGAAAACACACACAAACATGCAACACATGGGGCGGGGGTGGGTCTTTAAAGAGGGAAGCAGCACACAAGAGGGAGAGCAAGAAAACACACACAACATGGAACACATGGGGCCGGTCTTTAAAGAGGGAAGCAGCACACAAGAGGGAGAGCAAGAAAACACACACAACATGGAACACATGGGGCGGGTCTTTGAAGAGGGAAGCAGAACAATGGCGAGAGGGCAAGGAAACACACACACAACATTGAACACATGGGGTGGGTCTTTGAAGAGGGAAGCAGCACACAAGAGAAAGAGCAAGAAAACACACACAAACATGGACCACATGGGGCGGGTCTTTGAAGAGGGAAGCAGCACACAAGAGGGAGAGAAAGAAAACACACACACAAACATGGAACACATGGGGTGGGTCTCTAAAGAGGAAAGCAGCACATAAGAGAAAGAGCAAGAAAACACACACAAACATGCAACACATGGGGCGGGTCTTTGAAGAGGGAAGCAGCACACAAGAGGGAGAGCAAGAAAACACACACACAAACATGGAACACATGGGGTGGGTCTTTGAAGAGGGAAGCACTACACAAGCGAGAGAGCAAGAAAACACACACACAACATGGAACACATGGGGCGTGTCTTTGAAGAGGGAAGCAGCACACAAGAGAAAGAGCAAGAAAACACACACAAACATGGAACACATGGGGTGGGTCTTTAAAGAGCGAAGCAGCACACAAGAGGGAGAGCAAGAAAACACACACACAACATGGAACACATGGGGCGGGTCTTTGAAGAGGGAAGCAGCACAATGGCGAGAGGGCAAGAAAACACAAACACAACATGGAACACATGGGGCCGGTCTTTGAAGAGTGAAGCAGCACACAAGCGAGAGAGCAAGAAAACACACACAAACATGGAACACATGGGGCCGGTCTTTGAAGAGGGAAGCAGCACACAAGCGAGAGAGCAAGAAAACACACACAAACATGGAACACATGGGGTGGGTCTTTAAAGAGGGAAGCAGCACACAAGCGAGAGAGCAAGAAAACACACACACAACATGGAACACATGGGGCAGGTCTTTGAAGAGGGAAGCAGCACAATGGCGAGAGGGCAAGGAAACACACACACAACATGGAACACATGGGGCCGGTCTTTGAAGAGTGAAGCAGCACACAAGCGAGAGAGCAAGAAAACACACACAAACATGGAACACATGGGGTGGGTCTTTAAAGAGGGAAGCAGCACACAAGCGAGAGAGCAAGAAAACACACATACAAACATGGAGTGCATGGGGCAGGTCTTTGAAGAGGGAAGCAGCACACAAGAGGGAGAGCAAGAAAACACACACACAACATGGAACACATGGGGCCGGTCTTTGAAGAGTGAAGCAGCACACAAGCGAGAGAGCAAGAAAACACACACACAACATGGAACACATGGGGCGGGTCTTTGAAGAGGGAAGCAGCAAAATGGTGAGAGGGCAAGGAAACACACACACAACATGGAACACATGGGGCCGGTCTTTGAAGAGTGAAGCAGCACACAAGCGAGAGAGCAAGAAAACACACACACAACATGGAACACATTGGGCCGGCCTTTGAAGAGGAAAGCGATTCAGAAAAGGGGGTGGTGATGGACAGAGTATCTGAATTAAGTAGAACATTCCTACCCAGTCAACAGATCAGGGCTTGATCCATCACCGTTTTTTAGCTCACTGCACCATCCCAGTTCAGAACCTGGCTACATGCAAATTAGTCTGTCCCTGGCCCAGTGCATCATGGGAACAGGGCAGACCAAACTACCAAGCCAATTCTTTACTGGAAAGGAAACAAGCTTCCGGGGACCGGTTTCTGGCATTTCAGCCGTCGTCGGCCCGGCTTGCTTGAATCCTGATGGTGCAGTGAGCAAGGGACTCACATCTGAGCATACCCTGCCACGCTTATGGTGGCCAAAACGATTCAGAAAAGGGGGTGGTGATGGACAGAGTATCTGATTTAAGCAGAACACTCCTACCCAGTCAACAGATCAGGGCTTGATCCATCACCGTTTTTTAGCTCACTGCACCATCCCAGTTCAGAACCTGGCTACATGCAAATTAGTCTGTCCCTGGCCCAGTGCATCATGGGAACAGGGCAGACCAAACTACCAAGCCAATTCTTTACTGGAAAGGAAACAAGCCTCCGGGGACCGGTTTCTGGCATTTCAGCCGTCGTCGGCCCGGCTTGCTTGAATCCTGATGGTGCAGTGAGCAAGGGACTCACATCTGAGCATACCCTGCCACGCTTATGGTGGCCAAAACGATTCAGAAAAGGGGGTGGTGATGGACAGAGTATCTGAATTAAGCAGAACACTCCTACCCAGTCAACAGATCAGGGCTTGATCCATCACTGTTTTTTAGCTCACTGCACCATCCCAGTTCAGAACCTGGCTACATGCAAATTAGTCTGTCCCTGGCCCAGTGCATCATGGGAACAGGGCAGACCAAACTACCAAGCCAATTCTTTACTGGAAAGGAAAGCAGCAGACAAGCGAGAGAGCAAGGAAACACACACACAAACATGGAGTGCATGGGGCGGGTCTTTGAAGAGTGAAGCAGCACACACGAGGGAGAGCAAGAAAACACACACGCAAACATTGAACACATGGGGTGGGTCTTTGAAGAGGGAGGCAGCACACAAGAGGGAAGAAACACCTGAAGACCAGCTAATCACCACCCTCGCCTGTGACCCACCGATCAACCACACCGACACCAACACCAACACTGCCGCCTGCAACCTCAAGCAATGGATCGACGACTGCGCCAACACTCTCGCCCCGTTCAAGAAACCCACAAACAGACCCACCAACAGAAGAGCCATCTGGTTCACCGCCGACCTCCAGACATCCAAGCAGACCTGCCGGAGAATAGAGAAGAAATGGTGCCGCGAGCAAACACCGGACAACCAGGCAACCCTCAAGAACGCCAGCTGCAGACACCACCAACTCATTTGAATGGGCCAAAAGGATTTCCTCCAAGGAATGCATCAACAACAGCGCACACAATAGCAAGGAGCACTTCAACATCGTGAAGGAACTCTCCATTCCTAACTCCAGCTCCAACAACATCCCACTGTCACACGACCTCTGCGACTCTCTAGCTACCTTCTTCCACCGCAAGATCGCAGACATGTTATGTTATGTTAACGCATATTTATAAAGCGCGCGGCTACTCCAAAGAGTGTCCCGGCGCTAAACAGCTTCAACACCCAGACCTCTTCGACAGCCGCCGACACCCCAGACTCGCCGCCGCCCGGTCACAACGGCCATATAATCTCCTGGAACCACGTCAACGACAAAGACACCATCAAGACCATGAACATCATCCATTCCGGGTCACCATCAGACCCCACCACCTCTTCAACAAAGCAAGCTCTGTCATCGCACCCCAACTCCGTAAGATCTTCAACAGCTCATTCGAGACCGCCATCTTCCTGGAAAGCTGGAAACATGCAGAGATCAACGCCCTACTCTAGAAACCCAAGGCAGACCCTATGGACCTCAACAACTTCCGGCCCATCTCCCTGCTACCGTTCCTGGTGAAAGAAATCGAGAAGATCGTCAACAGACAACTGACCCAATTCCTCGAAGAGAACAACACCCTGGACTCATTCCAATCCGGATTCCGAAGCAACCACAGCACCAAAACCGCCCTCATCGCCGCCACCGACGACATCAGGGCCCTGCTGGACAATGGCAAAACCGCGGCCCTCATCCTCCTGGACCTCTCGGCCGCCTTCGGCACCGTCTGCCACCACACCCTACGCACACGCCTCTACAAAGCGGGGATCTGCGACAAAGCCCTGACCGGGATCACCTCCTTCCTCACTGACAGAACCCAGAGAGTTAGCCATCCTCCATTCCGATCAGAAGCCACCAAGATCACCTGCGGTGTACCCCAAGGATCATCCCTCAGCCCGACCCTCTTCAATGTCTACATGACACCGCTCGCAAACATCGTCCAATCACACGACCTCAACATAGTCTCATACACCGACGACACCCAGCTGATCCTCTCCCTCACCAAAGACCCCACCACCAACACACCGCCAAAACAAACTTCCGCGTAGGGATGAAGGCCGTCGCTGAATGGATGAAGAGCAGTCACATGAAATTGAACTCAGACAAGACAGAGGTCCTCATCCTCGGCTCCACCCCTTCCGCCTGGGACGACTCCTGGTGGCCAGCCTTACTGGGAACTGCACTGACACCCACCAACCATGCACGCAACCTGGGGTTCATCTTAGACTCATCGCTATCAATGACCAAACAAGTCAATGCCGTCTCCTTCTCTTGCTTCAACACCCTCCGTATGCTTCACAAGAGCTACAGATGGATCCCCTCCAAAACCAGAAGGACGGTCACCCAGGCCCTTGTCACCAGCAGGATGGACTACGTCAACGCTCTCTTCGCGGGAACCACGGCCAAACTCCAGAAAATACTCCAACGCATACAAAACGCCTCCGCACGCCTCATCCTCGACATCCACCGTCACAGCCACATCACCGCCCATCTGAAGGACCTACACTAGCTTCCCGTCAACAAGAGGATCACCTTCAAGTTCCTCACCCACGCTCACAAAGCACTCTACAATGCCGGACAAGCATACCTCAACAAGCGACTCACCTTCTACACCCCCAACCGCCAGCTCCGCTACGCTGACCTCGCCCTTGCCACCATCCCACGCATCCACTGAACAACCACCGGCGGCAGATCCTTCTCCCACCTCGCCGCCAAGACATGGAACACCCTCCCCACCCACCTGCGACATACCCAGGACCTGCTGACCTTCAGGAGACTCCTCAAGACCTGGCTGTTTGATCAGTAGCTGCTCCCCCCCCAGCGCCTTGAAACCCTCACAGGTGAGTAGCGCGCTATACAAATGTCTGATTGATTGATTGACTGATTGAGAACAAGAAAACACACACAAACATGGAACACAGGGGACGGGTCTTTGAAGAGGGAATCAGCAGACAAGAGGGAGAGCAAGAAAACACACACACAAACATGGAGTACATGGGGTGGGTTTTTGAAGAGTAAAGCAGCACACAAGATGAGATAAGCAGCACACAAAACGGAGAGCAAGAAAACACACACACAAACATGGAACACATGGGGTGGGTCTTTGAAGAGGGAAGCAGCACACAAGAGGGAGAGCAAGAAAACTCACGCACAAACATAAAACACATGGGGCGGGCCGGTCTTTGAAGAGGTAAGCAGCACACAAGCGAGAGAGCAAGGAAACACACACACAAACATGGAGTGCATGGTGCGGGGCTGGTCTTTGAAGAGGGAAGCAGCACACAAGCGAGAGAGCAAGGAAAAACACACACAAACAAGGAGTGCATGGGGCCCGTCTTTGAAGAGGGAAGCAGCACACAAGAGGGAGAGCAAGAAAACGCACACAAACATGGAGTGCATGGGGCGGGCCAGTCTTTGAAAAGGGTAGCAGCACACAAGCGAGAGAGCAAGGACACATACGCACATACATGGAGTGCATGGGGCTGGGCGGGTCTTTGAAGAGGGAAGCAGCACACAAGTGAGAAAGCAAAAACACACACACACATGGAACGCATGGGGCCGGTCTTTGAAGAGAGAAGCAGCACACAAGCTAAAGAGCAAGAAAACACACACAAACATGAAACACATGGGGTGGGTCTTTGAAGAGTGAAGCAGCACACAAGCGAGAGAGCAAACACACACACAAACATGGAACGCATGGGGCCGGTCTTTGAAGTGTGAAGCAGCACACAAGGGAGAGAGCAAGAAAACACACACAAACATGGAACACATGGGGTGGGTCTTTGAAGAGGGAAGCAGCACACAAGAGGGAGAGCACGAAAACACACACACAAACATGGAACGCATGGGACGGGTCTTTGAAGAGGGAAGCAGCACACAAGCGAGAGAGCAAGAAAACACACACACAAACATGGAACACATGTGTTGGATCTTTGAAGAGGGAATCAGCACACAGGAGGGAGAGCAAGAAAACACACACAAACATGGAGTGCATGGGGTGGGTCTTTGAAGAGGGAAGCAGCACACAAGACGGAGAGCAAGAAAACACACACACAAACATGGAACACATGGGCCGGTCTTTGAAGAGGGAAGCAGCACACAAGAGGGAGAGCAAGAAAACACACACACAAACATGGAACACATGGGTGGGTCTTTGAAGAGGGACGCAGCACACAAGAGGGAGAGCAAGAAAACACACACACAAACATGGAACACATGGGGTGAGTCTTTGAAGAGGGAAGCAGCGCACAAGCGGGAGAGCAAGAAAACACACACACAAACATGGAACACATGTGGTGGGTCTTTGAAGAGGGAAGCAGCACACAAGAGATAGAGCAAGGAAAACACGCACACGTGGAGTGCATGGGGGTGGGTCTTTGAAGAGGGAATCAGCACACAAGAGGGACAGCAAGAAAACACACACACACAAACATGGAACACATGCGGTGGGTCTTTGAAGAGGGAAGCAGCACACAAGTGGGAGAGCAAGAAAACAAAAAAAATGGAACACATGGGGTGGGTCTTTGAAGAGGGAAGCAGCACACAAGAGGGAGAGCAAGAAAACACACACACAAACATGGATCGCATGGGACGGGTCTTTGAAGACGAAAGCAGCACACAAGAGGGAGAGAAAGGAAACACACGCAAACATGGAACACATGGGGTGGGCCTTTGAAGAACCTCCTCTAACTCGTCCAGAGAAACTTTCCGGATAGTGAAAGACCTCCTTAAAATACCTAATCCCCTGGTCGTGCAGGATGTGGCTGGAGTTAGATGTAACCAATTAGCGGTCTTCTTTGAAAATAAAATCCTAAACATATTAAACACCTTACCACAAAGCGATGTAGCTTCTGACCCCGTGCAATCGAATGCTCATAGCTCTGCCCCCCTCCTTGATGCCTTTTCTTCGGTGTCTAGGGAGGAATTCCAAAAAACTCTTACTTCCTTAAAAAGTGGCTCCCCTTGCGATCCTGCGCCCATGCACATCCTGAAACGAGTTTCAACTGTTATCTCACCATTGGCTACGGACCTACTTACCGCCTCATTTGCTCAGGGAATAGTCCACCCCAGCTGGAAGCAAGACATGGTAAAGGCTCTATTAACAAAACCGGAGCTGGATCCCTCAGAGCTGGCCAATTTCCGGCCAATCTTCTTGCTACCAGGCATTAGCAAGATCGCTGAGAAAATTGCTAACCAGCAGCTCTCCTCTCATCTGGAATCTAATGGGCTCTTACGTAACTCCCAAACGGGATTTCGCCCAGGTCAGGGCACTGAGTCCGCCCTGATAGCTGTGGTCGAGGAGGCAAGGTGCATCTTGGATTCGGGAGGATCAGCGCTGCTGATCCTCCTTGATCTGAGTGCAGCCTTCGATACGGTAGACCACAGAATCCTAATCCAACGCTTGACCAGTCTGGGAGTCACGGGAACGGCGCTGCTATGGCTGACATCCTTCTTGAGTAACCGAACCTTCCAGGTATGGGAAGGCAACCTACGCTCTAAACCAACCCCCCTCCACTGTGGGGTCCCTCAGGGCTCTTCGTTGAGCCCTACTTTGTTTAACGTGTATATGGCCCCTCTGGAGGAGGTGGTTACTCCGTTTGGAATTAGAGTTGTCACTTACGCAGACGACACCCAACTGGTCGTCTCACTATCCCAAGAGAAGCACAGTACGGAAAATCTTTACTTGTGCCTCTCAGAAATTCATTCATGGATGAGCAGATCGCGACTCAAACTGAATGGAGCGAAGACAGAGCTTATGCTCCTAGGTCATCATATAACATCCATACCCAGCGCCATCTGGCCTGCCTGCCTGGGGGACCTTCCTACCCCTAAGAACGAACTAAAAAGTCAGGGGGTCTGGCTAGAGCAAGACCTGTCATTTAAGACCCATGCGAAAAAAACAGCGGGCATCTGCTTTGGTCTACTTCGATCTGTCCGGGAGATTCTCCCTCTCTTACCAGCCCACTCAAGAAGGCTACTTGTCCAAGGGCTAATCTTGTCTAGATTAGATTTTAGCAATGCCCTCTTTCTAGCTGCCCCAGCAACCACCATTAACACCCTCCAACGGGTCCAGAATTCAGCGGCCAGGCTGCTTACTGGCACTTCCCCTAGAACGTCTGTCAAACCCGCTCTCAGAGCTCTCCACTGGCTGCCAATTCAGGAGAGGATTAATTTCAAGTCCTATTGTATCGAAGGCATTACACGGGAAGGGTCCCCCCATTCTAGGGAGTCTTGTCTATTCTTACAAGGCCACCAGGACTCTTCGCTCTGCTCATGGAAACCTAGCCAAAATTCAGAGAGTTAAGAAGGCCCAAACGGGGACGCCGCTTCTCTGTCAATGCGGCTACCCTGTGGAACGCTCTTCCTGTTAGACTCCGCACGGAACCTAGCTATCCTAGGTTTCGAAAGCTTCTCAAGACTTTTCTGTTCCCCCAAGACTCCTAAAGTTCGGTACTCTCCTCAGTTGTTCCCTGTTCTATAGCGCTGGGACGCTCTCTGGCAGCCATGCGCTTTATAAATCTAATTTCATTTCATTCATTTCATTCACAAGCGAGAGAGCAAGAAAACACACACACACAAACATGGAACACATGGGGCGGGTCTTTGAAGAGGGAAGCAGCACACAAGAGAAAGAGCAAGAAAACACACACAAACATGCAACACATGGGGTGGGTCTTTGAAGAGGGAAGCAGCACACAAGAGGGAGAGCAAGAAAACACACACACAAACATGGAACACATGTGGTGGGACTTTGAAGAGGGAAGCAGCACACAAGAGGTAGAGCAAGGAAACACACACACACAAACATGGAACACATGGGGTGGGTCTTTGAAGAGGGAAGCAGCACACAAGAGGGAGAGCAAGAAAACAAAAAAAATGGAACACAGGGGGTGGGCCTTTGAAGAGGGAAGCAGCACACAAGCGAGAGAGCAAGAAAACACACACACACAAACATGGAACACATGGGGCGGGTCTTTGAAAAGGGAAGCAGCACACAAGCGAGAGAGCAAGAAAACACCCACACAACATAGAACACATGGGGCGGGTCTTTAAAGAGGGAAGCAGCACACAAGCGAGAGAGCAAGAAAACACCCACACAACATAGAACACATGGGGCGGGTCTTTGAAAAGGGAAGCAGCACACAAGCGAGAGAGCAAAAACACACACACAAACATGGAACACATTGGGCGGGTCTTTGAAGAGGGAAGCAGCACACAAGAGGGAGAGCAAGAAAACACACACACAAACATGGAACACATGGGCCGGTCTTTGAAGAGGGAAGCAGCACACAAGAGGGAGAGCAAGAAAACACACACAAACATGGATTTCTTAAAAAACATACTTTGAGCCCAAACATCTACGGTTCTTTGCTTTGGTCACTCATTGAATGTTGGACTTTTGCACCCCTGGACCTGATACATCTGGGTGGCTGATTAATTTTGTCCATGTGACCTTTGGTAATTGTATTAAATTTCTTGTGCTCTCTTTATATTTTCACTATTTCCCTTGCACTGCTTCAGCACCAGGCACACCTATTATTTGTACTGTATGTTACTGTATGTAAGGATTACCAATTACACTGCCTTTCATCCTATAAGGAAATATATCCCTGACTCTGCCTTTCATCCTATAAAGGAGTACCACTGACTCTGACTTTCATCCTATAAGGAAGGAGTAGCATTAGCTCCGCCTTTCATCCTATAAGGAAAGAGTACCACTGGCTCTGGCCTTCCACCCAGTAAGGGAAAAGTACCACTGACTCTGCCTTTCATCCTAACAGAAGGAGTACCTCTGGCTCTTCCTTCTATCCAATAGGGAAAGAGTACCAGTGAGTCTGCCTTTTATCCCATAAGGAGGAGTTTGGCTCTGCCTTTCATCCTATAAGGAAGGAGTACCACTGACTCTGGCTTTCTCCTATTATGAAGGAGTAGCACTGACTCTGCCTTTCATCCTATACGTATGAAGTTCCACTGACTCTGCCTCTCATCCTATAAGGAAGGACTACCAGTGACCCTGGTAAAATGGAGAAGCGTGGCTCAATGGTTAGAGCGACAGAACCTGATGCAGAGGTCTGGCCCGGGACCCGCCTCGGCGGCACTTGGACTTAATTTCCCCGGACCTGATAATTCTCGCCTCGGCGCCTATTCTAATCATGGGTCCAACTCTGGGCAATAGCTTGCTTAATGTCCACAACGGCCCCAGCAGCGCTTGGATGCCTGGCTTCACCTTGGGGGTGCCCAGGAGTGGACATTTCACAGGAAAGCCAGGATGGGTTCCACAGCGGTATGAATACAGCGCCACGAGGCCTCCGGGTAGAAATGCGCTATATCAATACACACACACACACATTTTATTAGTTGATCGCTAACAGTCAGATAGTTCAGTGTTGTGGCATATTACATATGGTAAATGTTTCTTTCTCGTGGGTCCTTCAGTGGCAATGAAAGGTGTGTATGCCTACATTCCCCTGAAGCCTCCCTCCGAGGCCAGCTGCGTTGCCAGCAGACATGAAATCAATACTTGAGTTTTTGCCCATAAATTATGTATCACAAGAGATGGAATAAGAGGCGGGGGGGTGGATTGCAGCATAAGTGTTTTCTTTTCTTGGGCGGATATGGATAATGGATTTAGGGGTGTAAGGGGGGGTGGGTTGTCAGAGTTGGGCTGGGAGCTTCCTCTGGCAGACTTGTATCTGTGCCAGCTGCTTCACTGGCACAAACAGATGTGAAGCCGCTGAGGGCTGCGCGTGGTAGAAGGGGGTCTTGCCTATAAGGGGGTACCCTTCCTGCTTCACCACTCTCCTTCCCCTCACCACCCATGGCTTACATATCTCTTCAGTGGGACTGCAGTGGGATACTGCTCATCAAAGCCAAAAGTGACAGGTAGCCACGCCCCTTACCCCCCTCCCACTCATTTGTAATCTAGGGCCATATGTATGAACACATTTTCCCATAGACACAGAATGGGTAACAACCTTTGATACTTCTGGGCCCTGGTCCCATGATTTTGTCAGAGCAGAACCGTTCTGCCCTTCCGTCATCCCATTGCGGGGGGATGTATGACGGTACAACGCGTACCATTACAACGCATACCTTTACGACGCAGGTTTAACAACGCAAGTCGTTACAACGACTTGCGTTGGGGGGCACTGGATAGTGAATAGTTTAATTTACTATTCCAACTCCAGTCTCCGTGGATAGTAGGGAAGGTGTTGGATAGTAAATTAAACTATCCCCTATCCTAGAGCGCCCTCCAGCGAAAGTCGTTGTAACGACTTTCGTTGTAAATCCTGCGTTGTAACGGTACCGCGTTGTAACGGTTCCGTGGTAAAGGATGTTTCCCTTGCGGGGCAGGTCTCACAGCAGGGTAGTTCTTACACACATGTAGTGGCCGGGTTGTAGTGCTCATATTACGCCTTGAGTTGAACTGTCACTGCAGGGGGCAGTCTTCTACCTACTAGTCACGTGTTTAAATCACAGTCGTCCTGGGATCATCACCCTCCGCCTGGGACGACTCCTGGTGGCCCCCCGCCCTGGGCAGCGCACCCAAACCCACAGACCACGCACGCAACCTGGGCTTCATCCTGGACTCCTCCCTCTCCATGACCAGACAAGTCAACGCCGTCTCCTCGTCGTGCTTCAACATCCTGCGCATGCTGCGTAAGATCTTCCGATGGATCCCCACAGAGACCAGGAAGACGGTCACCCAGGCCCTCGTCACCAGCCGTCTGGACTACGGCAACTCCCTCTACGCCGGAACCACCGCCAAACTCCAGAAGAGACTCCAGCGGATCCAGAACACCTCAGCACGACTCATCCTGGACATTCCCCGCCGCAGCCACATCTCCGGACACCTGAGAGACCTGCACTGGCTCCCGGTCAACAAGAGAATCACCTTCCGGCTCCTCACCCACGCACACAAAGCCCTACACAACCAAGGCCCAGGATACCTCAACAGCCGCCTCAACTTCTACGCTCCCAAACGCCAGCTTCGATCGACCAGCCACGCCCTCGCCGCCGTCCCCCGCATCCGAAGAGCCACCACAGGAGGAAGGTCCTTCTCCTACCTGACCGCCAAGACTTGGAACTCCCTTCCGTTCCACCTCCGCCTGACCCAAGACCACCTCGCCTTCAGGAAGCAGCTCAAGACCTGGCTGTTCGAGTAGTAGCGGACCCCCTCCACCCAGCGCCTTGAGACCCTCCGGGTGAGTAGTGCGCTATATAAATGCTTTGATTGATTGATTGATTGATTGAGTCGAGCTGACTCATCCTTTCATCTTTGTGCTGTTGATACAATGCTCTCTAACAGAACCTGCGAGCTGGCTGAGCTTGAAAGGGCCCGTGGTTCGTCTGTTTCATGTGCATACCAAGTAGGCCTGGGTGGAGTTCGCAGAGTTTTACTCCACAGAATTCTGCAATGTGCTCGAAAAACTCCGCCGCGGCTGAGTCTATTAAGTTGCGCTGCTCGTACTGATTTTTAGTGCCAGGAGTTTGTACCGCGCTGTAAATTCAACACGAACGGCACCATGCTTTCTGCTGCTCGCGTAGACATTCTACGCAAAGGGCAGATTTCTCAATGCAAGCGATCACGACCTGCCGCGACCACCTGCATTGAGAAATCTTGCCGGGAGGAAATCTAGTGCGTGATTTTTTTCTCACGAGCGTTCACCAACTTAATGTTGGTGAGCCGCTCGAGAGAAAAAATCTCTACTTCTCGTCACTTCGCTGAGTTTTTCGGAACTCCGTTAGAAGAGGGCAAAACTCGGCGAACTCCGCTAGCGGGGCGTAATTCTTCGCCCACCCGTAATGCCAAGGGCTGTAATGGGACCAAAAAAACAGCCACACACTGGTCTTTTCAACCTGGCTCGTCTGGCAGTGCAGACTGCATGAAAGGCCAGTCCAGCACAGGGTGTGGGCTGTAAACACAGCCTATATATAATTCAAGAATATACTCTTTATAATAGCCCGACCTCAGGGTGTCCCTGACTCGCTAGATCCAGGCCGGATGTTTGGGATATCCATGTGAGATAATATCACCACTCTACCAACGATTTAACTCTAACTTGGGTTCCGGAAAGCTCTTCAACGCCTCTCCAGGAGTAGTAAGCGCTATATAAATACAATTTACAATAAACGTTCACACAATGAGTTGAATTAGAATCTTTCACACTTGTGGTTTGCCTGCTCACACCTCTCCATGTCCATCATCAAATATTTGTGCACAATTGTATTTTCTTTACTTAATTTGTTGGAAAAGTGCTCTGAAGGCGCTATAATAAAAGTGACATTAAGGGCCCGATGTAGGTAAATCTTTTTTACCACTTCTTAAATACCGATTCATACCGAATCGGTATTTAAGAAGTGGTAAAAAAGAGGAGGGCAGATGTAGGTAATTGTATTTTTACAATTACCGAATCGGAAGGAATCGGTATTTACCGATTCGGTAAATACCGAATCGGTAATGCCCATTGAGTCCTATGGGCATTGAAGCCCATAAGAATCAATGGGCATTACCGAATCGGTAAATACCAAATTTTGCAAGGGTGCAGGGGGTGTCACTTTGACACCCTCTGGCACCCCAATTACAGGCATGTGTGCCATGTGGCACACAGTCATGCCCTAAGGGCATGTCTGTGTGCCACATGGCACAGGTGTGCATGCACAGATGTGCATGCACTCCTGGATTCGGTATTTCACCACCCAATTGGATTGGGTGGTAAAATACCGACTCCTAAAGGCCTGTGGCACTGTTTGCAGTGCCACCTACATGTGGGATTTACCGAATCGGTGAAATTACCGATTCGGTATTTTACAGAATAGGTAAATTTACCGATTCGGTAAAAATAGTCCCCTACATCTCAATGACCCATTTACCGGTCGGTAACGGCCGAATTCGGCTGTTACCGACCGGTAATGGCCACCTACATCGGGCCCTAAATGTTTATTTGTATGCAGCAAGGCAGGGTCGCCCTCCAGGTGAGGTGGACACAGGTGTGTGTGAGCACTCTCTAGTGATGCAGGCTCTGCGGGAGGGGCGGATGCCCCTCTGTCAGCAGGTGTCCCTCCCGGCCGCCTTAGGCGCGCGCCCGTCGCGAGCACGCGCAGGGCAGGCACCTCTTTGGAAGGCGCCTGCTCTTTCTGCTTACTCCTGCCTTTGGGAGCTGCAGCGTGCCGCAGTGGGGGCGAGCCCCCTCCTTGCACTCCGCCCACCTCTGCCTAAGTGCACTCTCTCCACAGCTGGAGAGGCCCCCCCCCCACCGACGGAGCAGTGGGGGCCGTGCAGTGCACGCATGGAGTTTGCTTGGGTCCTGCTGAGAGGGAATCGATGTGTTTTGTGTCCCCTCAGCGATCTGTGTTTGTGCACAAACCAAGGGACTCTGCGCTGTCATGATTTTTGGCTGAAATCTCTGAGGCTGAAGTGAGTTTCTCTCCGACTCCGGCCCTTTCACTCCCAGGAGGCCCCCGCCCCGTTCACTGGCTGCACAGTAAAATCCAGGTATAAGATCGGCGCGTTGGGCTCATAGGATATCCTAGGCCATGGTGTCACTGCACCTGCTGCACCATAGATAGCAGTGCCCCCGCTTGAGACAGGAGGTGTGAGGGAGTGATGAGAGTTGTGTAATCTTTGTCTGGGCAAAATACATTCCAGCTGCTCGGATGGTGTCCTTGGTACAACACACACACTACAAATGTCTCACCTCCTCTCCCCCTCTACTCTCTGCTCTCCCCTCCCCTCCCCTCACCCTCAACCCCCCTCCTCCTCTCTTCTCTTCCCCTCTCCTCCTCTCTTCTCCTCTGTTCGCTTTCCCTCTCCTCTTCTTTTTTCTTCTCTCCCCCTCCTCTCTTCTCTTCTCTTCTCTTCTCCTCCTCTCTTCTCTTCCCCTCTCCTCTTCTCTTCCTCTCTCCTCTCCTCTTCCCCTCTCCTCTTCTCTTCCCCTCTCCTCTTCTCTTCTCTTCTCCTCCTCTCTTTTCTTCTCTTCCCCTCTCCTCCTCTCTTCTCTTCTCTTCTCTCCTCTTCTCCTCCCCTCTTCTCTTCTCTTCCCCTCTCCTCTTATCTTCCCCTCTCCTCTCTTCTCTTCTCTTCTCCTCCTCTCTTCTCTTCTCTTCTCTTCCCCTCTCCTCCTCTCTTCTCTTCTCTTCTGTTCTGTTCTCTACTCTTCTCCTCCTCTCTCCTCTTCCCCTCTCCTCTCCTCTTCTCTTCTCTTCTCTTCTCTTCCTCTCTCCTCTTCCACTCTCTTCTCTTCTCTTCCCCTCTCCCCCTCTCTTCTCTTCTCTTCTCTTCTCTTCTCTTCTCCTCCTCTCTTCTCTTCTCTTCCCCTCTCCTTCTCTCTTCTCTTCTCTTCTCTTCTCCTCCCCTCTTCTCTTCCCCTCTCCTCTTCTCTTCCCCTCTCCTCCTCTCTTCTCTTCTCTTCTCTTCTCTTCCTCTCTTCTCTTCCCCTCTCCTCTTCTCTTCTCTTCCCCTCTCCTCCTCTCTTCTCCTCTCTTCTCTTCTCTTCTCCTCCTCTCTTCTCTTCTCTTCTCTTCTCCTCCCCTCTTCTCTTCCCCTCTCCTCTTCTCTTCCCCTCTCCTCCTCTCTTCTCTTCTCTTCTCTTCCTCTCTCCTCTTCCCCTCTCCTCTTCTCTTCTCTTCCCCTCTCCCCCTCTCTTCTCTTCTCTTCTCTTCTCTTCTCTCCCCCTCTCCTTCTCGCTTCTCTTCTCTTCTCTTCTCCTCCCCTCTTCTCTTCCCCTCTCCTCTCCTCTTCTCTTCTCCTCCTCTCTTCTCTTCTCCTCCTCTCTTCTCTTCCCCTCTCCTCTTCTCTTCCCCTCTCCTCTTCTCTTCTCCTCTCCTCTTCTCTTCTCTTCTCTTCTCTTCTCTTCTCTTCTCTTCTCTTCTCTTCTCCTCCTCTCTTCTCTTCCCCTCTCCTCCTCTCTCCTCTTCTCTTCTCTCCTCCTCTCTTCTCTTCCCCTCTCCTCTTCTCTTCCCCTCTCCTCCTCTCTTCTCTTCTCTTCTCTTCTCTTCTCTTCTCCTCCTCTCTTCTCTTCTCTTCCCCTCTCCTCCTCTCCTCTCTTCTCTTCTCTTCTCCTCCTCTCTTCTCTGCTCTTCTCCTCTCTTCTCTTCTCTTCTCCTCCTCTCTTCTCTTCCCCTCTCCTCCTCTCTTCTCTGCTCTTCTCTTCTCTTCTCTTCTCCTCCTCTCTTCTCTGCTCTTCTCTTCTCTTCTCCTCCTCTCTTCTCTGCTCTTCTCCTCTCTTCTCTTCTCTTCTCTTCTCCTCCTCTCTTCTCTTCCCCTCTCCTCCTCTCTTCTCTTCCCCTCTCATCCTCTCTCCTCTTCTCTTCCCCTCTCCTCCTCTCTTCTCTTCCCCTCTCATCCTCTCTCCTCTTCTCTTCCCCTCTCCCCTCCTGTCATTCACATGTTTCTTTTGCCCACCATAGCATGCAGTATGGAGCAATGGGCCAGCCCACTTCAATGCCAGGGCTGGTGTGCCTGGGCTATCACCCCTCCTTTATATTTCATATATGTTGCCAATTGTTTGCATATATGGCATTTGTTTGCAACAAAAATCAAACACTTGTCAATGCCAGACGTATTGGTTTTGCCAATGCTTGTTTTTTTTTTAACCAAATAAGCACTACTGGTATCATCAATACACATTACTCCTCTCAGACAATTTTAAATTATCCAATTACCGTCAGGGTGGATTCCAACATTTACATGATGAAATATCCTAAGGAAAGGGACACTTTGATAATGTAACTTTCTGAAATGTATAGAATAACAACCATAAGAACACGTACACAGTTTGAGCAGCCGGAGGTGTGCACCTTTAAATAAAAACTGTAATAAAATCTCACTGGCAGGACTAGGAACTGTTTGTTACAATCCAGTCTGGAGATGTCAGTCCCTGGCTGCCAAGCCAACATCTGCAAAAAAATATATAAATCTTTTAGGCAGCGCGGCTGTCAGATGCGCCATTTCTGCCTGAGTAAGGATTTGCAGTGCTGGGCTGAGCGCAAATCCCTGACATAGCAAAGTCTGTTCCACGATTCCTTGATCCGGATATCTGGATTTTAATACTGGGTAGAGAAACATCGCCCTCTTAAAACAGGGGTGTCTAAAGTTGGTCAATGAATGCCAATTCGCCCAGTGAATTTAAATATACATAAATACATAGTTAGTGCTTATCCTGAAAATGAACCACAAATCTTTCTAAATAACAAAGAATTCTGAAAGAACTGGTCATATATTGCATGGAAATGCACAAAAGATGGGCTGGTGCTAATCATTAACACAGCCCAAAAAACATTTCTGATCTACTACTAATAGACATACAGTCCTGCAAAAGAAAAGTTAAAACCTCAGTACACATTTCTGTCTTTAAGAAGAAATTAAGGGAAATAAAAACAGACTACTCACAATACAGGAAATATGTGTCATAAAATCCAAGTTGACCAAACTCTAAAAAGATGTGCAAAAATTCAGTCACCAGGCCTGGCAAATGGGGGAAAATTTGGACTCAGTGGAACGCATACCGTGGAGATATATGTACCCCCCCATTTCGGAATTTGATACCGACCTGTCTTCCTCCCAACCTGATGTTTCCTCCGCAGGAATATAGATGTATTGCTTGCTTCTGGTCTCCTTCTCTCCCCCCCCCCAGTATTTTTCTAATGCAATGATGTCTGCTTTACATTTGTACCCCCCCACGAATCACGTGGTGACACGTTTGTACCGTACTGCCTTGTTTTCTTTTGTTTCGCTGTTTTCTTGTTCTTTAAATTCAATAAAAAGTTTTCAAAAAAAAAAAAATTCAGTCACAAGAAAGTGTTCCTGTGGGAAACATCCTTTACAACGGAACCACTACAACGCGGTACCGTTACGACGCAGTTTTTACAACGAAAGTCGTTACAACGACTTTCGCTGGAGGGCGCTCTAGGATAGGGGATAGTTTTATTTACTATCCAACACCTTCCCTACTATCCACGGGGACTGATGTTGGAATAGTAAATTAAGCTATTCACTATCAGCACCCCCCAACGCAAGTCGTTGTAACGACTTGCGTTGTTAAAACTGCGTCATAAAGGGACGCGTTGTAACGGTACGCGTTGTACCGTCATACATCCATTCCTGTATGTGCCAGGTGGACATTATGAGAAACCCCAGACCCCAACAGCCCAAAAACGTCAGTCCAGGTATAGACCAACCCCACTGGACTGGACATTTTGGTCAGGTGATGAGAGGAGTAGCAGTGGTAGCAGTGATGAAGGAGGAACAAGGGGACCCCAGACACCATACTATCCTGGTTTACCAACAAATCCACCCATGGTGCCATACGGATATTGAGACAGCAACCGTTCCAACCGCGTGCACAGGGATACCCCTTCCACCAAGGCCCCCCTTTTTATATAGCCACAGAGGCCTGGGAAGAGGGAAACAAAAGCCCCGCAGACAAAACTCCAAGGTAGAGTGGGAAGATCAGGTAACCAGTCAGGTGGTAACAAGAAGCAATGGGAATGATCGAGCACCAACAACGAGCAGAGACCTTCCAACACTTAGAACCAACAACCTCACACAGATTGAGGGAGTCGTCTTGTTGCAGGGGTTAGGATTTGTACCAACCCCAAGAAGTGACCTCTTCTCCTTGCACATAGAATTAGCCTAATTCTTTAGACGTATTAAACTACAGAGTTTTTTTGAGAATCAAGATAACCTACCTGACGGGGAAAGAAACACCGGTTTAAGGAGGAAGTCAACCTTAAGCCTTCAACACATGCTAAACCGTGTGAGGTACTAGCATTTGAACAGGCTGTACTTATGGAGGTAGATGCGATTGAATGCCCAAACCAGAAGGCATTTCAAAACATTCACAAAGAAGAGAAACACGCACTTGAAACCCTTAAAATGAACACTGACTAGGTTATTAGACCAGCGGATAAAGGGTGAGCAATAATGATTATGGACAGGATCATGTATGACACAGAATGCCTCCGCCTGCTATAAGATGGCGAGAGTTATGAGATCCTCCTTATGGACCCCACGCTGAGACTTACCAACAAGATAAAAGCTATGGTAGAAGAGGCCCGCACACATGATTGGATCACTAAGCATGAGGCAGAATTCCTAATTACAGACACACCACGAACCCCGAGATTCTACATTCTCCCAAAGATTCACAAAAACAAGACGCCCCTGCCTGGCAGACCAATTGTCTTGGGTATCGGGTTGCTCTTAGAACCCTTATCACAATTTTATGACTGGTTCCTCAGACCTGTAGTAAAAACATCTGCTTCCTATTTATGGGACACCAAGGATGTCCTTTGTTTAGTCGGTGGCACTGAAATCACCATGGTCGATGACATGATCATCACAATGGAAATCGAAGCACTATACACAAGCATTCCCCAGAGACATACTGTGAAGAAGTAGAGGAGGCAGGTAGGTGTAAAGATGAACTTGTTTATTCAAGCTTCTCATAAAGCAATGTTCTATCCACAGGGCACCCAACAGCAACTGGCTGCAAGCACTAGGCAACAGGGACCAAGCACTCTACATTCTAGAGCCACAGTGGAAGAGTATTCTACATAGAAGCAGCTCAATGTTATACAGTAACACATAAGGCAATTACCACACACCTTCCCCTCAAACATAAAGAAAAGCATATAAACACAAAGAAGCAAGAGAACATAAGTGGGCTCAAAGGAACTCCAAATCTGGAAATTCACATGCACATAAGCTTACAACAGGTTTCGTAGATGCCCAGAAGTTTTTTGGGTACGAGAGCTCCTGCGTAGAGGAGAGACAGCCTTTGAGGGAATAGGTAGATCACCTCGACCAGAGGAGGCATTGGAACGCATGGGAGCAATTCTACTCAAATTCCAAATGCGCCCATCGTCAAGCTTCACAGTTTTGCGAAACAGTTTAGTCACCCTAAAAGGAGGAGAGAACTTTGCACTAGCAGACTTCTGGTGGAAACGTACTTTCACGCTGTCACCCACACATATAATCGTGTGAGAGACAGCATGCCTGGCATCAACATTTATTTTCCTCTTGGCTGACTTGAGATCCTGAAGCTCCCGCCACTGAGAATACTCACGAACAACAATGTCGGCACCCTTTCCCCTCATCCAAGTTTGGAACATATACATGTTAGGGATGCGACCCCTAAACAATTCAAATGGAATTTTCTCAGTGGTCGAGTGAAGTGTCAAGCGATAGACCATAACTCTCTCAATATTACAGATCTCCAATCCCTACCTTGATCTTTGGTAGTTCAATTGACTCCTTCAATACACGGTTGAACCTCTCTACCATTCCATTGCACTCAGGGTGGTAGAGGGAGCAACGGTTGTGTGCAATCCCTTTTCTGCCCAAAATTCCTCTATCTTGCTTTACACAAGCTGAACATCGTTGTCAGTCAGAAGAGATTCTGGAAGACCTTCCCTGTGGAAAATATCTTCCAAGAATTTGGTAATGTCCCTAGTTTCAATACTCTGTGTAGGACTGCCCAGCTTTACTGGGGACAGGTGCTAGAGATCCAAGGCTACATGTTGCCAACATCGTGTCGGTGTTTCTCGAATGACCATAGGTTGCACTCTAGTCTTGTAAACTTTATCGCAGGCATTGCATTCTGTGCAGTCTCTTATCATTCGTTCAACAAGGATATCGATGCCTGGCCACCAAAAGTGTAATCAAACCCTTTCCTTAGTTTTGGAAATACCTTGGTGTCCCTGATGAGCCAAGTGAACACTTTTTTCCCTAACAGGTGATGGCGGAACAAGCCTAATGCCCCTCCAGAGTAAGCCTCCAGCCACAGAGAGTTCATTTCGAATGTTCCAGAATTTCTTGACACCTTCACTCAAATTCCTAATGCCTGTCCAACCCTCAGAAACCAATCTGTATACTTCATGCATGTCTATATCACTGTTCATGGCATCCTTCCACTCAGCCTCGGAGATTATCCCTTCAACAATTTCACACACCTAGAAGTCCTCAATTTCCCATGAATCTTCGGGGTCAGGTGAGAGTTCCCCACACTGTTTGGGCACTAAGTGAGAAAGACAGTCGGCGACCTTATTATCCGCCCCAGGGATGTACTTCAAGACAAAATCAAAATCTTGCAGGGCAATTACCCACTTGCATATTCTGGAGGAGACAGTGTCTAGACCCTTCTTACAGAACACATCCTTTAACGGTTTGTGATCTGAATGAACAACGAAAGAGCTACCCCAGAGGAATTTTTTTTATTTCCTGATGGCCCAGAAGATGCAGAGTGCCTCCTTCTCGATTACGGAGTACTGACGTTCTGTACTGAGAAGGGCTCTGGAGAGGAACATGATAGTCACTTCCTTGCCGTCTCTCACTTGCTTAAGGACTGCAACCAGGCCCTTCGAACTGGCATCAGTAACCAGGATAGAGCTTGAAGATGTGTTAAAGCTCTGAAGGGAGGGAGCCGGACTCAGAGCTATCTTGACACCCTCGAATTCCAACTGGCACTGGGGAGACCATGAGAATGTCACGCTCTTCTTTAAGAAGGATCTCAATGTGAAGGTGGGACAAGCAAAGTGGGGAACAAATTTATTGTAATACTCCGCCATCCCTCAGAAGGTAACGAGTTCATCTCTGGATTGTGGAACGGGAAGCTCCTCAATTGTCCTAACAAGACGATCCTTAGGTCTGACTCCACCCCCGTCAAGCAGTGACCCAGGTAATCGATTTCTGAGAGATTGAACCTGCATTTGCTCTCACGCAAAGTCAAACCTCTTGCACCAAATCGCCCGAGAACAGCCCTCAGTCTCACATCATGTTCCTGTTGAGATGAGCCATGAACCAGGACGTCGTCTTGGTATATCTTAACTCTTCCCACAACATGTAACACGTCTTCCATGACTCTTTGGAACACAGATGCTGCGGAGTTCAAGCCGAAGGGAAGACAAGTGAATTTGTAGGTGCCAAAGGGAGTAAGAAATGCAGTCAAATTCATGGACTCATCATCAGTTTTAACCTGAAGGTAGGCCGCCCTAAGATCAAGAGTGGAGAAAACACGTGCATCACTTAACTGAGCCAGCATCTCCGTGATGTTAGGAAGAGGGTACCTGTCAGCAACAACTGCACGATTGAGGGCACAGAGGTCTACACACAAACATACATCTTCAGGGGCCTTGTGCGCAAGAACCACCAGAGACAACCACTCACTCGCCTCCGTCTCAACAATGCTACCCTCTTTCTTCAGCTTTTCGAGTTCAAGGCGTATGGGCTCCCTGATGGTCACAGGAACAGTGTCAGGTTTAAGCATGATTTTGTGAGTATAGCCAGAGAACCAACCCAACTTCTCATTGAAGATTCCTTTAAACTCAGTATGTAAAGTACAGCTTGAATCAAGTTCACTTGAAACAACTTTTGAAGCAATCCTATTTGAAACAACATTCAAATGGACCCGATGAGGAGTGATGTCTCTGAGAACAATGCATGGATCGCAACCAGGAACCAATGACACACCTAAATCAGCCTGGTGAAACCATCTAATTATGCTGTTGCCTCTACAAGAGATATATATTTTCCCAGCAGTTATTCTCCCTTTGTATTCGATATTACCTAAGAAATAGCCAAACAATTTTATGGGTTGACCACCATAGGCCAGAGGCTTGATATCAGACTTGTATACTCTCACCTTCACATGCAGTTTCATGTCAAAGAATTCTTTGGGTATAAGGGAGATTTTTGCCCCTGAGTCAAAAAGCATTTTAATGTTGCACTCATTCACTTGTACTTCATCTGCAGGTCCTTTAGTCTTGTTCAGACCCCCTTGTAATAAGACTTCCCCACAGTGAAGTTTATCATAGTCGGAATCACTTTCATACTCAAGAGAAACCTCTTTGACTCGTCTGCCCTTTTTGTTCATTTGAGCTCTACAAGCTTTGGCTAAGTGACCAATTTTCCCACAATTGAGACACTTAGAGGAGAGGGCGGAGCACGACTTGTCGTTGGCAAGATGCCTGATCGAGTCACATCGGTAACACTTTATTTGACTTTTCCCTTGAGTCTAGAGGAAGGAGAAGAGGAGTGCAAAGGTTCAGGTTGCTTCCAAGAAGACTTAACCGGGTTCTTCGTAACAGAGTGAACCTTCTCCTCCAGGACACCATTTTCTTTTTTTGATGACCTCAACGGAAGCAAGAGAGTGCTCTATCCTCTTGGCTATAGCAACAACTTTATCAAGCTTTGGGTCATCTTTCTGCCAAAGTTCATCTTTGATTTTCTCTATATTGCATCCTAGCATAAATTGATCGCAAATGCGTTCTTCAAGAGACCCATCAAATTTACAGGTAGCACCCAACTTACGAAGAGCAGTAATATAAGCCTCAATATATTCTTCAGGCTTCTGCATTCACCTTCCAAAATGGTACCGCTCTAATATTGTACTGATTTTCAGAAGGTAGTGTTTGTCAAGTTTTTTAAGACAGATCTCGAATTCATTGAGACTATCAGATTCGTTATCTGTCAAATCAGGAAGATGTTCAAACACCTCCTGTCCTTCAGAACCAAGGCAGTGTAATAATAATGCAGATTTTCTCTCTGCACTCAGAGATATCCCACAAACTCTTGCATAATTTAGGATTTTTTTTCATTTCGACCTACGTAATGCAGGATCACCAGGGTTAGAGAGGAAAAATGGTGGAGGAGTGACATTTTGCATTTTGCAGTCGAAGAACTAAATATAAAGGTCACAGAAAAATAAGACACAATTGCAAAATTGGCACGTAGCAGGCATGCTTATGCATGATTGCGTAATGAAGACCAAGCTGAGCGTGCCAGCGCAGATCGAGAGATGACAGCCAGGCTGTATGCTTTGCACTCTGTAAAGAACACCTTGTCGCCAGTGTGAAGAAGTACAGGAGGCAGGGAGGTGTAGAGATAAACTTGTTTATTCAAGCTTCTCATAAAGCAACGGCCTATCCACAGAGCACCCAACACCAACTGGCTACAAGCACTAGTCAACAGGGACCAAGCACTCTACATTATAGAGCCACAGTGGAAGAGTATTCTACATAAAAGCAGCCCAATGTTATACAGTAACACATAAGGCAATTACCACACATACCCTTGAAGTGGTGGAACACATTCTGCAGGAGAAAGATTGGGGTTTCATGACCTCAAGACATTTCATCATGGAATGAGCAGCATTAGCACTAACTGAAAACTTTTTTCAACTCGAAGGAGTAATATTCCATCAAGTACAAGTCATCTTGATGGGAAGCACCTTTGCGCCAAGTATGGCCTGTCTGTATGTACACCAACTTGAGGTAGACTATATATTCAACTCAGAAAACCCCTACAAAGAACACCTCAAACTGTGGCGCAGGTACATCGATGATGTGTTAATAATATGGCATGGTAGTGAACAACTTGCAACTGAATTTGCAGAGTTGGTCAACATCAGGGACAGACATCTAAAATGTAGATACGGAATGAGCAAAGATGAGGCAGTATGCTTGGACCTAGTGATTACTATGGACCAGGGAGGAATCTGAACCAATGTCCACAACAAAATAAGGGACAAGAACTGCTTACTCTTATATGAAAGCTTTCACCCCAGAGCACGCCGTCAGAACCTACCAGTGGGCCAATTCTTGCAAGTAAGATGGAATTGCTCCACGATGGAGGCTTTTGAGACACAAGCAAATGCACTAGAAGAAAAGTTGGTGGCACGCTATTACCCTAAGAAAGCGGTAAAGAATGCCTAGAAAAGAGCAATGAACAATAATAGAGAAGCCCTGTTGGAAAGCTACAGTAAACCTGAAAACGACAGGGTTGCTTGTGTTACAACATTTATTCCAATCTCAAAGTCCAGAACATCATAAAAAGGAACTGGTAGATTTTGAACGGGGGAACTAAACAATGGTCCCTTACACTCTTCGCCTTCAAAAGAAATACCACCTATGAGATGAATTGGTTCACACTAAAACACCGTCACCACAGACTAACCCACAAACCATGTTAGGGACACGGTGGGCCACTACCCATGTGGCAACTGTGTATCCTGCCAATTCACAAGAATCACAAAATAGGTTGATATTGAGACAGGGAGACCATGGATTCTTAATAATTTGACAAACTGCAACAGTGAAAATGTTATCGACCTAATCACTTGCCCATGTGGTCAATTTTATGTAGAAATGACCACACACAAAATAAACATACGAATCACCGAACATAGAAGCACACTCTGAAGTAAAAAGAATAACACAAAACTGACATGCCACTACCTGGAACAAAGTCATTGAGACGTGGATCTGACACGGGTGACCCTGGGGAAAGTAAATACAAACTTCTCAGACATTCAGAAAAAGCTTTTGACCTGAGAACAGCGATGGGTTTATCGTCTAAGGTCATGGGAGAAAGGACTGAATGATGAAATCACCTGGCTGAAAATCACATAAAAAGTTGCCCATGATCATGAAATAATTCGAAATAAACACAACCACACATTGTGGATAACAGATAAACTGTAAATACAGTTAGTCTGCACATAGTATATCATGACAACTTTAGCTACAACCTGCAAGATTCCAATCGACACCTGACATATACCGCCTTGTCCCAACTGAAATACATTGACCATGTACATTTATCATGTATAGCAAACATAATATTGAAACATCAGCACCTTGCTATGTCATGGCATCTCTTAGAAACAAGTTGCAAACAGCCCATTATATACTGATATGGGTCGGTAGATGAGGCACTTACACTTATTGAATCCTATATGAAAGAAATAATACCTACTTATCATGGCATCTTTTAAAAAAAGCTTGTGTGAATCTAATTGGAATTTGACATAGTCCGTAATATCAAAACTGAATTACATAGCTCATGTACATTTATTTATTATGTATAACAAACATACCAAAAAAGACACCAACATACAGGCACATCATGGCACCTCTCCATCACAAGCTGCGAGCAGCCAATATGGGTCGATGGATGACAACTACAACTCCCATGAGCCTTAGGGAAAGATAAAGCGATGGCTGGGAGAGCCACATCACTACGCGGCCCGCAGACAGTCTCTACTTGGGATATTTGAAAAGGCACTGGCTCAAAACATTGGACATGTCTTGTGCGCCCCACTGACATACCAAAAAAGAAAAAATTGCTGACTATACTTCAGGGTATTTGTACTACTAATTCACTAATGTAATACTAACGCCTGCATGAGACGTATGTCATTATGAGCTCCCCAGGCAGGGGCGGCATCGGACACCAGAACATGAAGTTACACCAGTACATAGTAATTAACTCCAGGTGCTGTGCATCTCACTTTCAAGCAAACTGGAAAACAGTTAAATATGCACCTTCCCTTCCATTCCGACATTATCAGGAGGAAGGAGCAGACGCACGTAGGTGTACGGTGAGGGACGCACCTTGAGGCAGTAAGAGAATGAATGAGTGAAGGGAGTTTCTTCCTGGCTATTGCTGAACGCGAGTAAGTGCGTGATGGTATAACTTGTACTTTCTATATATAAAAAATTACTATCCATAGAGTTTGACTACAAGGGTCTATAAACCCTTCTTCCATGAAGCATTGTAGACCCTACTTTGGGGTAAGGTTGTGAGCTGGTCTCACTATTAATTAAAGACAAGCTTTTACGATTGGCTCACGTGTGCAGTGTCACAACATCACATTAGCATGCAATGCTGCATGCTTACATATCATATAACATTACTTATGTACCCCCTCCTTTTTCTTTTTAATTAAGGCACCTTAAATAATCATGTATGTATTCACAGGTATCTATGAACCGAACTTTAGTTTAGAGGTAGACACAGGTCACCCTAACAACAAGGCAATTCTTAGTGCAACATTGCCTCACCAGGAGTTTGTTTGCTCGTCCTGAAGAATGCCATGGACCAGCAGAGCTCAAGGCAGAAACATGTCGACAACGGTAACAATGGTGATGGGGTAATAGTTCCACTTATCCCCATATTCTCAATTTTTAATACCAAGTGGTATGTCCAATGTTTTTTGATTCACTCTTCACAAGGGCCCACTCTAACAAAGTAGTGCCTCCCTGTCTTTGGGTGTAGGCCCGCTCACCATCAAACTGGGTTTTTGGAGAGCGAGGGCTGGCCTATGATGAAGCATGACACCTGGTGGTGTGTAACGACAAGCTGTTACTTTTTTTTTGCATGGCCAGCACTCCTATTAAGTTGTGCTAAGAGGAAAACAGTGATGTAACATAACTGAATATAATTCTTTGGTGTCTACTTTTTTGTGTATACGGTTGATTGGAGGCCAGCTCACCCTGGAAACCCTGTTGCCTCCAGTTGCCTCCCCTGGATACCTCTAGGGGTGTGTTGGAGTATCCTGAAAATCTGTCATGAATTCGCATTCAAGTGCCTAAATTTAACACATTTAGCTTAGAGCAATATACCCCATACCTCCGCACCTGACTCACACTATATGTAAGTGAGCTCCGAGCATGGAAGGGCCAGTAGGGAAACTCCAGACTCATCAATGCCTCAAAGTGACTGGAGATGCTGCTTCTACTTCAGAGTCACTTCACATGTGGTTGATCTATGTTATGTTAATCAAAGATTTATAGAGCGCAGAGCTACTCAACAGAGTGTCCTGGCGCTATGACAGAAGAGACGTGAGAACAAAAGCTACGGATACCGATAGGGACCAATAATTAAAGGGGATTGCTGAAACATCCAGGTTTTTTAGCTGCGTTCTAAACTCCAGAAGGGTCGTGGTCTGTCTCAGCAATAGAGGCAGGCTATTCCAAACGCGAGCCACTTGAACATGGAAGGACCGACCTCCACAACGGGCTCTACAGAAATTCGGTGCCATGATCAAATTTTGGTGAACTGATCTGAGCAATCTACGGGGAGTTTAAAAATAAATTATTTCCCTGATGTAGTGTGCCCCCAGCCCATCTACCCCAGCCCTAAAGGAGGGCTAGGCCTGTTTGCCTATGATCACTTCCTTTTTAGGTAAGAAACACCAAGTTTGTGCTCTGACCAGTCAAATACCGCCCTCTGCATTCTGTCATAGATTTCCAAAGCCATAAAGGTCCAGATCTTGAGAATGTTACAACCCAAGGATGCCCAATATAGGTCCAGAAGGACCAGAATTATTCCAGAATTTCAGAATATCCACATACAACACCCATTTTAGGACATCCTCATTCCTCACTTCCCATCCCTACTTCTCATTCCTACTTCTCATTCATCATCCCTATTTCTCATCCCTACTCCTTGCCCACCATACATTCTCTGTATGTCTTATCCCTACTTCTCAAGCATCATCCATCTTTTTACTTCTCATCCATCATCCCTACTTCTCAGGCACCGCCCATACTATTCATTCCTACTTCTCATCCATCATCCCTACTTGTAAGGCATTGTCCTACTACTAATCCCTAGCTCATCCATTTCCTTAACTTCTCAGGCATCATCCATACTACTAATCACTACTTCTCATCCATCATCCCTTCTATTCAGGCATCCTTACTATTAATCACTACTTCTCATTCATCATCCCTACTTTTCAGGCATCATCCCTACTACTCATCCCTACTTCTCAACCATCATCCTTACTTATTAGGCATCATCTATACTTCTCTTTCAGCATTCCTACTTCTCATCAATTCTTCTTGTACCTACTACTCATCCATCATCCCTACTTCTCAGACATCATCCCAACTACTCATCCCTACTACTCAACTCTACTTATCATCCCCACTTCTTAGGCATCACCCCTACTACTGATCCTTACTTCTCAACTCTACTTCTCAGGCATCATCCCTACTCCTCATCTATCATCCATATGTCTCATCCCTACTTCTCATCCATCATTCACATCCCTATTTCTTATCCCGACTTCTCATGTATCACCCTTCATAACCTACTTCTCTTCCATCATTCCTAATTCTCATCCTTCATTCCCACATATCATTCCTCTGTCATACCAGCACACATTAAATGTTGTGAAACACCCCTTCACACTACTTAGGTGGCAACAGCCAATTGGAGTTAAGCCAGTAACTTACATTCTACTGGTCTAGACACTGAAAAACAGCTGCCTAGTCTGCATGTGCTGGTTGGGGACCAAGGAGGGGAAATAGAACGCTGTTTGCTTCAGTGATTGCAAGACTGTACATCATTTCTGTGCATTCGACATTACCAGGCTTCGCATTGCGCCCTCCCGGTTTCACTTTCCAGCCACCCCACCATCTTGTTGTTGTGCTTTTCCCCTGGCCCGCCTCCACGTCCCCGCCTCCCAGCTGACCCTCCCACCCACGGATAGAGGGCTCACCTCCTCCCAGGACTGATTGTGACCGCCTGGACATCGTCCTGAACGGCCGCTCCCCTCGCTTCCTGCTCCCAGCCCAGTGCAGCGCCCACAGCACACAGCTGAATCTCGTTTTGCCTGTGACTCGCCTGCAGAGTCTGGTATCGTTGCTCTGACCTGATCAATTCGATCTGTGCATTATTTTGAGGCAGCGCTTTTATAACTTGTATGTGCATTTAGTTTTGGCAGCGCTTTTTAACCTGTAAGTGCATTCATTTTAGATAGCTTGTTTTAAAATTGTAAGCGCTCTCACCGGGATTCTCTGTGTGAGCACGCTGGTACTTCTGTGCATTCGACATTACCAGGCTTCGCATTGCGCCCTCCCGGTTTCACTTTCCAGCCACCCCACCATCTTGTTGTTGTGCTTTTCCCCTGGCCCGCCTCCACGTCCCCGCCTCCCAGCTGACCCTCCCACGCTCCGCCCCCTCCACCACCTATGTTAGTCAGATGGTTCCACGCGCAGCGTCCACGCGCTACGGCCGCGCCGAAGGTGCACCAAAGGTAAGCCCGTCTACGCCCGTCCGCGCCGAGCCCGCGCCCAGCGCCAGACCCCCTGGCCCTCGCATTGCCCAGCCCTCCCGCATTACTTACGATGCCACCACCCTCCTAGCCCTTAACCCCGGCCGATCCCCCAACTGCGTCCAAGCCGCTCCTGGACACACCCATGGACCTTTCTCATGCCACTCCTGCAAATTCATCGGCACCGTCACCAACTCCGATACGATCACACCTCAGATTCCCGACCCCAACCACCTACAATGCATCTTGCTCAACACCCGATCGGTCCACAGGCACGCCATTGACCTATGGAATCTACTAGACACCATCTCTCCGGACGTCGCCTTCCTAACGGAAACATGGATGAACGCCTCCTCCGCCCCAGACATCACCATTGCCATCCCAGAAGATTATAAGATCATACGCAAGGACCGTACCGGCCACACAGGAGGAGGAATCGCTATCGTCCATAAAAAATCCATCCACATCTCAACCAGCTCTGACGTCAATCTCGCCAACTCTGAACACCTTCACTTCCAGATCCACATCGACCCCAAGACCACACTCAGAGGCACCCTCCTTTACAGGCCACCAGGACCCCGCGCACAATTTAGTGAGGACATCACGGACTTCATCACTCCACACGCGCTCCCCTCCAAAGATTACATCCTTCTGGGAGACCTCAATTTTCACCTTGAAAAGAACAACGACCGCAACTCCACCACCCTTTTGGACAACCTCGCCAACCTCGGACTTAAACAACTGGTCACTTCCCCCACCCACATCGCAGGTCACACTCTCGACCCTATCTTCACCTCCAGCATTCATGTCTCCTTCAGCCACACTACGGCTCTCCTTTGGACTGACCACAGCTGCGTTCACTTTACCTACAACAAGCCCAAACCCAACAACCACCCCCAACCAACTCTGCAAAGAAACTGGAACAAAATCACCATCGACCAGATCTCCTCATCGCTTCTTCTAAACCCCCCAGCCCACTCCTCAAACCCCGACCAAGCCGCCACCAACCTCACCCTATGGTTATCCAACAGCGCCGACATCCTAGCACCACTGAAAAAACGACAAAGCAAACTTGCCAGCAAGAAGGCCTCATGGTTCAACGATGATCTTAAGAAATCCAAGAAACTCTGCCGCTCCCTTGAGAAGGCCTGGAAAAAAGACCCAACCACCAGCACCAAGGACGCCTTCAAAAACGCCACCCGCATACACCACCAACTGATCCGAAAGGCCAAGAAAACCGCCTTCAAGGACCGACTAGATAACAACGCCCACAACAGCAAGGAACTTTTCAACATCGTCAAGGAATTTACCAATCCCTCGGCCAACTCCAACGACATCACCCCCTCTCAAGCCCTCTGCGACTCCCTAGCTTCATTCTTCCACAACAAAATTGCAGACATCCACAACAGCTTCGACAACCAACCCGGAGTCCAACCCACCCAACCATCTGCTGAACCTTCACCCCCCTTGAACATCCTCAACGACTGGAACCCAATCTCCACTGAGGACACCATCCGCCTGATGAACTCCATCCACTCAGGATCCCCCACAGACCCATGCCCTCACCACATCTTCAACAAAGCAGACTCCATCATAGCACCGCACCTCCGAGACGTCATCAACTGCTCCTTCAACTCCGCCACCTTCCCGGAAAGCTGGAAACACGCTGAACTCAGCGCCCTTCTGAAAAAACCCACAGCGGACCCCACCGAACTCAAAAATTACCGCCCCATCTCGCTCCTTCCATTCCCGGCCAAAGTCATAGAGAAAGCTGTCAACAACCAGCTCGCCGCCTTCCTCGAAGCCAACAAATCCCTCGACTCCTCACAGTCCGGCTTCCGAGCAAAACACAGCACTGAGACCGCCCTCATCGCAGCAACAGACGACATTCGAACTCTACTGGACAATGGAGAAACAGTCGCACTCATCCTCCTCGACCTCTCCGCAGCCTTCGACACAGTCTGCCATAGCACCCTTCTACAGCGCCTCAGAAACATCGGAATCCAAGGAAAAGCACTAAAATGGATCACCTCGTTCCTCACCGGAAGAACCCAGAGAGTCCGCCTTCCACCATTCAAGTCAGAGGCCACTGAAGTCATCTGCGGCGTACCACAAGGATCTTCACTCAGCCCCACCCTTTTCAACGTATACATGAGCCCCCTCGCGGCCATCGCCCGCCAACACAACCTCAACATCATCTCCTACGCGGATGACACTCAACTGATCCTATCACTCACCAATGAGCCTAGCACCGCCAAAACTAACCTACACGAAGGAATGAAAGAAGTAGCCGAATGGATGAAACACAGTCGTCTGAAACTGAACTCAGATAAAACAGAAGTCCTCATCTTAGGTACCTCCCCCTCCGCATGGGACGACTCTTGGTGGCCAGAAGCCCTTGGAAAAGCACCCATCCCGACAGACCACGCACGGAACCTAGGCGTCATCCTGGATTCCTCACTTTCAATGAACAGACAAGTCAACGCCGTCTCCTCATCCTGCTTCAACATTCTTCGCATGCTCAAAAAAACATTTCGTTGGATCCCTACCGAAACTAGGAAAACGGTCACCCACGCTCTGGTCACGAGCCGACTGGACTATGGAAACACCCTCTACGCCGGTACTACCGCTAAACTCCAGAAAAAACTCCAACGAATCCAAAACGCCTCAGCCAGGCTCATATTGGACATCCCGCGTAAAGAACACATCTCTGGTCACCTGAAAAACCTCCACTGGCTCCCCGTCAATAAGAGGATCACTTTCCGGCTCCTAACCCACGCACACAAAGCACTCTACGAAATCGGACCAGAATGCCTCAACACACGACTGTCCTTCTACACCCCCTCCCGCCAGCTACGATCTTCCAACCAAGCCCTTGCCATTGTACCTCGCATCAACAAAACCACCATGGGAGGTAGATCCTTCTCCTACCTGGCAGCTAAAACCTGGAACTCACTTCCCACTCACCTTCGCCTTACCCAGAACCACCTAGCATTCAGAAAGCAACTTAAAACGTGGATATTTGACAAGTAATCCCCCACCCCTCCTTAAGCGCCTTGAGACCCTCTGGGTATGTAGTGCGCTATATAAATTATCTGACTTGACTTGACTTCATTTCAGTAATTCATTTTCTGTTTACGCAGGCCTCCGTGGAAAGCTCTGATGGTTTGGGGAAGACACGGGGGTGTCCTGGTCTCGGGCCACCAACACTCGGAGACATTGTTATCCGACTCATTTGATTTTTTGAGTGCAGTCTTCATATTCAAACCCTTGTCCCACTTGGAAACCCCCCCAGAAAACACACTTAGTGTGGACTATTGAAAAGCATTTACTGTTTTACAAATACATGTTTTACAAGTAAACATCTATTCTAGCATGCACTAAGCGCATGCACTAAGCAGGTTTGGGCTCTGATCTTCCAGAAATACCAATCAATGGCAAAACAGCTTAGGCAAATATTATTTCATAAAACTGGCAATGAACAGAAATATACAAATACTCTTGCAGGCATGCATGCTTATGTGTGTAGTGTAGTTGGATTTTAACAAGTGCAGACCTGAAAACAAAGTGCTAAACCAAAATAGAACTCAGTATTCAGTATTAAAACCTAATTGTTCAGCCTGAAAAACACCATACATATCAGAAGTCATATGAGGATAATAACAGTGTATTTCACATTTTTTTCCTCAAATGAAGCCCATACACTGAAAGGGAAACGGATCTAGCGCTTTCCAAGGCTCAATCTGAACCTCATGTACTCCTTTGTATTATAAAAGCACAAATAGGGGGGGGGGGGGAGGATGCAACAGCCTCCTCTGAGAGCTTCCAAGCCCAAGATGGCCTAGTGTGTGCGCAGCAGTGACGGACATCTTGGAATGGTTACCTTTTTTGATCAACGAGTTCAATGTATTCAGGGAAATCTGAAAAGTATAAGTGAATACAAACATTACCTTTACTAGAGGGAGAACTAGAATACACCATTAAAGTTAAGCATTTTACATTAAATATATAATAATAATTCATAAATTACTGGTTAACATTTTTGCCCAACAATAAAATATTTATTTGAGGTACATTTACTAATTAATACATAAATGTCGCTTTTTGCCAGTTATTTCTCCTTTTCAGTTCAGAATATCACAATCAGCTCCGTTCTAAGATGGCGGCCGCCTTGCCCCGGTCACTCAGCCGTTCCTCCGTCATGGCTCCTCGGTTGGCGGAAGTGAATGGCGCACCAGGGGCTGTGGAGGTCTGTCTTGAAGTTTGTATCCACGGGGGGTGTCAGGGCGCCCTGCTTCTGGTTTACAAGGCCGGTCGGTACTCTGGGTCTCTTCCCGGTGTCGAGGGGTTCGTGGTACCGTGCACAGAGCGTGCCTCCCCGGCAGTGGTTGGCAGATGTGGCCCCTGACACTCTTCAGACTTTGCTTCGGGGGCAGAAGGGGCCCAGACCTGCCCAGGTCAGTGTAATGTGTACTATACATAGCCTAAGTTAGTTTGTCACCTGGGAATACAGTCCCTCCAAGACGCATCTGCAGAGGTTAATGGATTAGAGTTTTCTATTGTAAGCCCGTTGTATTCTGGGACTTGTAGTCCCGATTGAGCCATGACTGCAAATACCAATATTCAAAGCAAAAAACGTGCCCCTGACGTGTTACCCAACTCATAGAGTAGGTAACCTTGAGAGCTCTGCATTAGCTCCAGAAATGTAAGCATGTGAGGGCAAGATTACCTGTACGATTTAAAAGTTTGTTTATTGACATTTTCAAGAAGAGTAGACACTTTAAGGGCTCCTTCTTAAAACTGAAAGGAAAATACCCCAAAATGTTGTCAGGTTTAGTGTCAGAATACTGGACCACCACTTGGTAAGTGCTGTATCTTTCTGAACAGTATTCTAATGTCAAGGGCAGTAAATTTAAAAAAAATGGACAGTCCGTAAAATATGTTATTTTCCCTTTTTGAGATATCAACTTAAAGAAACAGACACGTGAAGAAATCACTTAAAAATAATGTAAGAGTTGACTAAATTATTTCTAAATGATTAGAAAAGCAAACTGGATTTTATTTGCCAATGAAAAAAAAGAACATTGTCCATACCACATAAATTTATGTTCTCTTACCAGCTCTTGCCACTTCTAGAATAGCAAATCAAATGAATGGCCTGTCTTTTTTTCTGACCAAGATAGCAACCTCATCAGCATGCCACCCAATGACAGAACCTAACCCTCGACCATCTGGATGGTTGCAAACCTGTACCCTGCGAAAGATGTCTTTCTGGGGTGGGTTGGGCTGGGTGTCATCTCCACGAGTAGGACTCCGCGTGCCATGGGAATATCTCCCTGTGTATTGGAGTGTGCTCCTCTGTGGCACGACTAGTTCCACTTTCAAGCTTGAGCCATTTATCAGAGCATTCAAATCTCCCCGGTCATTGTGTGAGTAGCACGTGCAGTGCAGGCTCAGTTTGCATTCTGTGATTTGTAATTCTGATTGTATTACTATATAAATTGGCAGCAAGTTCCAAGATGCAAAGTAAAAACCTAGCCAGAATGGTTTCTCAAGCATGGACCTGGGGGCTGTAACTTCCATTTTTTTAGAGTTTTATATAGCATGAACTAGACCCGAGACATTGGGCATCAGAGCGCTTTACATGAGCACCAGTTTCGTTACAGATGGACGCATTCATTTTTGATATGCACGGGGAGACTAAGTAATGTGCCCAGAACCACAAGATGTTGAGCGTCGTTGCCGAGACACAAACCCAGTTCCCCAGTTTCGAGGTCGACCGCTCTAGCCTTTATTGACTTTTGAATATCTGAATCTTGAGGGTGATCTTTCAGTAGTAGCTCCTCTCCAGGGTATTTAAGAAAGACCACTTTATCTTTAAAAGGTGTCCTTGTACCAAAGGGGCCTCCCAGCAGGAGACTGGAGGGTTATCCCTGGGGCTTGAGACTTTCTGGACCCTAGGTGTCTCTCTGGGTTTCAGTACCTTTACTAGGCCTAAAGGGTCGTCTTCAGAACAAAGGGATTTCCCGGGCATTGGGATGTGTTGTTTAAGTTGTTTTGCTATTGTATTGTTCATCCAGGAACCAGAATGACCACCTCATGCTAACGATGTCTCCTAGTATCTCTCTCTGGGGCGAGTGACTCTCAAGGTGGAGAGAGGAGTCTCTTTTCCTGCCTGAGGAGGGGGTGTCTCTGTCCTAGGAGACATGTTTCTCTGGGCACTCTAGTTTCCTAGGTCTTGCATTTACTGAGTTTCTCAAGCATGGATTTGTGATACCTGAAAGCTCCTGGCTTGTGTGAGTGGAAGTGGACTCCCTTGTAACTAGGCTTTTTCACTGAAGATGTCTGTCCTTCCATTGGCAGCAGTCGTTGGTTAGCTCACATAAAAACAGAAATATTTGAAGTGGCAAAGCCTCGTGCGCATTGCACCCACCTCTGAATGTTTGCAGACTTTGGTATATTTGCATTGCCGGGGAGTGAGCGCATGAAATGTGTTTGCTTTCTATCTCAAACTGTTTGTTCCTCTGTCCTTTAGCCACAGTGTGATCAATGTATTTTTTTCTTTCATTAATATTTTCAAAATGCATGACCCCTGTAACGAAACCTTTTATGTTATTTATTTCGTTTTTTATCAAATATACATTTAAATCAATCAAAATTATTATTTTTTTAAACATTCAAGTTGTGTATTTTATGCCAAATTTAGTTCCTGTAGGCTTACATAACCTTCCTGCTGTGCTCATGTAAACTGTTAAGAAATAACTTATTTATCCAAGACATGGGACCCTCGTCCGGCTGTGTTGTAGGAATCAAGGTGCGCCCGAGAGAGCTTCAAAAAGGCAGAGTCCTTTCTGGGGAGCATCTGTTCCTTTACATTGTGAATATTACATAGCAGTTCTGGATGGTCTTTTCCTTGTTTGGGTTGCATGGCCATGATCGATTTATATATTTTTGTTTTGCGCCTGTCGGGGTACAGTATGTCGGACGGAATGCCACATGGGGCTGGAATTAATTCCAGCTTTTAAGGCTTCACTATTTTTACATAATACACTATACTTTGGGTAAGGTCAGAGGACAAAATTTAAAGACTCAACGGGATATTCAGCCCCAATATAAACGTTAAACACAGCATATATCCCGGGGTCTACAAGTAAAGAACACAAATACTATGACTATCCAAGACTCATTCTGAAGCTAAATCCTATGGGATATACAAAAATTGTATGGATTCCCATCACTCGCCATTCCAGGTGACATGCTTCATCATCTGGGTCTCCTTTAAATAGGGCTTCAACTCCACCCTGTTGATGGAGGAGCCCAAGGATGTTTTAAGTCTTAATACAGATGTGAGCAAGTGTTATTATAGAGTGTATGGGAATAGTGCAGTGCAGTTGAAAATGTGAAGTTTAAAATTGAAGCGTGTACAGACCACAATTTATTCTTGTCCGACACGATCAGTGGTTAAAAACAGAGCATAAGAACAGTTTCAACAGATAGCTGTCCGTAAATAGTCAATCGGTCAACATGTTTCAGCACCCATAGGCAAATGTACACCCAGTGCTTTCATCAGGACCTATTAAGTATTGATGCTACTGCAATAGTGAAAAGTAAATAAAACATGAACGTGAAAAATACCATAAAAGATTTACTGTGGAACAATACAACCTTCCAGCTTGGTTCTCACAGTTCACAATCCTCGTATCTCTTGAACGATCTACAGGAAATACAAGAAGGTACATACAGGTAGAACAGTCTTGGAAGACATTGTGTTTCTTATATAAAGCCTTTGTAACTATAATTAGTTGTCAGGCTAGCCCTCATAGTGGGCACTCATCCACCGAACCTTACCTCAAAAGTTTGGAGGAATTACCTCACCCCACCTGGCAACAGCTCAGGGTAAAGGAGGCACCGCTCTGAAAAGGGGAACAGAATACACCGATATAATAATATGTGGTGCACTGTTCACCTTTAACGTTTCCCACACAATCCGAATGTCTGACACACAACATGAACAAATGTAACTCTAACACACAACATATATCATGTACAGTCCCCAAAAGTTTTTTTTTCATTTTTTTCTTTAGCACTAGATAGTGCGTTTGCAATAGAACATTCTATGCTGGAAGTCTAGGCAAATAAAAGCTTCTAAAGGAATAGCAGTCCTACAGTAAACAATAACCGGTCTCCCAAGATTATCTATTGGTATGACCATAATCCATAGTGATATACTGCCAAAATATAGCCGCATCCGCAGCAGATCAAGGACTGTAAGAATGTCTAATTATACAGCGTAAAACAAGGAAGCAGGGAACTACCAAAGTGAAAGCCTTCCCTTTGTAGATAACCTATCCCGCGAGTCAATACAACGCGGTACATGAAAGAAAACCAACTACGAACTAGAAACCATCCTGATGACAGGCACCCCCAATCACCTGTGAATGAATGAGTACGGATTTGTAGAGCGCTGGCTACCCGGAGGCATCCCAGCGCTTTTTGACCCATAACAGAGCAACAACATTCAGCAGAACAGGAAGGTCTTCAGCCGCTTTCTAAACAATAAATGATTAGGTTCAATCCGGAGGTTATCGGGAAGTTGATTCCAACTTTTTGCTGCATGAACTGCGAACCGGCGGCCACCTGTACGAGAGCGCTTGACCCTCGGAACAGAGAGCAGATTGCGATGGTTAGATCTTAGAGCTCTGGACGCTTGATGATGGCAGAAAAGAGGGCGCAGGATGGCCGGACCGTTGTTAGTTATTGACTTATGGGCCATACACAAGGCTTTAAACCGGATCCTTTCCTGCACCGGTAGCCAATGCAGAGATCGCACGGCAGCCTTCGCCGAGCCATGTCTCGGTACCTCCAGGAGCATACGGGCTGCACAGTTTTGGACGGACTGAAGTATCTTAATAGTGCCTAAGGGTGCACCCAGATATACCGCATTCGCGTAATCAAGTCGCAAAAGAATCAGGGACTGGACAAGGATCTGTATCGCCTCGAACGGAAGAAGGGTCAGCACCTTCCTTAAGATCCTCAGAAGGCCATAACAAGTCAAGGCGACCGTACGAGCTTGAACTTGAAAGCCCAGAGTGGGATCAAGCCAAACCCCCAGACTCTTGATCTGGTTCTTCGGAGTAGGAGAGGGGCCCAGACATCTCGGCCACCAAGAGTCAAGATTAATGGGGGCCTTATATCCCAGCAACATGAACTTGGTTTTTGATCCGTTGAGCTTTAGAAAAGAGGTATCCATCCATTCGAGGACCTCGGTAAGACAAGGGGACAGATTGTTGGTCCCAGAATCCACAGCATCCGCCCTAGCAAGGGAAACAACCAACTGCGTGTCGTCGGCGTAGGTGACCAACTGGATTCCCCAGGGAAGAACCACATCAGCCAAGGGCCTCATGTAGATGTTGAACATGGTCGGGCTCAATGAAGATCCCTGAGG
This sequence comes from Lissotriton helveticus, assembly GCF_964261635.1. Classification (NCBI taxonomy): domain Eukaryota; kingdom Metazoa; phylum Chordata; class Amphibia; order Caudata; family Salamandridae; genus Lissotriton; species Lissotriton helveticus. The sequence continues at coordinate 21,485,953 of NC_136073.1, forward strand.
AACGCCGTAATGCAGTGGGAGTTGTTCGGATGCTGCTTCATCTTCAAAGACTGAAAAGGATCTCTTCGATAGAAAGGACTGGAGCAATTTAACCGCATGCGCGCTAGCGGTTTTCCCGCTGTACGCGGCGGTTTTAAAAAACCCGCGTTACATGAAGAGCTCAGCTCGTCATGAGCGTCGAAGGTGTTAAGGGCAGTCCCTGCGATGCCAGCCTCTCGCAAACGGTGAATCAGGAGTGTGTGGTTTACCGTGTCGAAGGCTGCGCTGAGGTCCAACAGGACCACCGCCGCGCAGCCTCCTCCATCCACAATTTTCCTAGTCTCCACCACAGCAACCAGAGCCATCTCTGTTCCATGCCTAGTTCTAAAGCCCGTTTGAGTGGCATGCAGGGCTCCCTAGTTTTCCAAGAACGCTGATAATGCAAGGTTGACATGCTTCTCTGCGATTTTACTAAGCCCTGGCAGGAGAGAAATGGGTCGATAGTTAGACCAGTCTTCCGGGTCTAGGCTGTTTTTTTTTTTCAAAAGAGCCTTAACTCTGGCCTGCTTCCATGGAGGGGGCACTACACCATCCACCAGAGAGGAATTGATGACATCCCTAATAATAGGAGCAGCAGTGGCCGAGGCCTGTTTAAGTACAGATGGCGGAGCGATGTCTAAAGGGGAGCCGGATTTAAGATTCCTAAGGAGTCTTTCCACCGTGGGCAGATCTAACACAGGGAAGGACTCAAGTGCAATGGGGGAACAGGCACAGTCAAAGGGACAGTGGTCTCAGTAGTGTCAAAAGATGGAAAGGCTGAGTATATGTTGGCAACCTTCGTGGCAAAGAAATCGGCCAGTTCAACGCAGCGTTCCTGGGGGTCAGTTACTTCATTAGAGGGACAAGGGGGAGTGACCAGGGACTCAAATATTTTAAAAATTTCCCTAGGTGAATTAGCGGCATCAGCTGGTAGTTGGTAAAGAAATGGTCAATTAAGTGCCCCGCCAAATGGGTGGGTCCAGCTATAATTTGTTTGAGTTGCAGCATCCCCAAACCTTCCAGAAGAGCTTGCGAAGGAGGGGCAACTGGATCATCAAGATTTATATTAAAATTTCCCAAGATCGTAAAATTGGGAGTGCTGCTGATAATATGGGTGATTTTATCGTAAAGATTGTCGCAAAAGCTAGTGTGTGCACCAGGGGGCCTATACGCCACAATCCCTGAAAGGGAACATGTGGGAGAAAAAGTGATTGCATACGACAGACTCTCACACTCAGAAAGCGGGCTCTCCGAGGTACGACACCCAAATGAATTTCTATAGATAATTGCCACCCCTCCTCCCCGTCCACTTTGGCGATTATATCTACTAATTGCATAGCAGGGGGGAAGGGCGCAAACTAATTCCAGGTCAGAGGCCTCTGTTAGCCAAGTTTCCGTGAGAAACAAGACATCCGGATCTTGCTCCTCGAGCAGCATGCGTATTTCATGTGCATGTTTCGGAAGGGAGCGACAATTCAAAAGGAGTAATGAGTATATTTTAGGTTTAATAGTTTTCAAGGTGCCAGTATCATGAGGACCCAACAAACCCTTACAATGAGGGCAAGGAATCATTACCTCCTTAGGAAATATCAAGTGAGGACAGGAGACAGCAGGATCAACTCTCAACCTGTGATCGTATGTACTTAGATCACCGGTAGAACTCGGGCCACTCTCATGCTTAAAAGCATTCACGGGCGCTTACCTGGCCGTCGGTACCTCTGACGGTCATCCAAGCCGTCGGGAAGGTACCGACACCGGGAGCCCGAAGAGTTTATGAAGGATAGCCCATTGTGTTCCTGTCTCGGAATCGGCCGCCGCGTCATCGCGCCGAGCGTAATCCCGCTCATCTCGAGATTACGCTAGTACAACATATAATCATGGGAATTGTAGTCCCATAGATAGAAGTGCGTAGCTAACAAGAGTATAAATATGTATTTTCTTGTTTGCATTCATAAAGATATTGCCACAACAAAAGGCATATGTTAAATAGAGAATGTACCGGTATGCTGATGACGTTTTTTTTAAGATGATCTAATAAGTAAATTACAAACAAACGTCCGAAAATTGCAAAAAATGACATGAACGCTACCACAAAGTAGTGAATTATCCTGTTCTTTAGGTAGGGAATATATGGGACAGTGTTGGTGATATTAAATAATCCTCTATCAGATAAAAACGATGTATGTCAAGGGGAAGGTATAATCACTTAACAAGATCTCTATTCAATGTAAAGATGTCACTCCAATCTAAAATGCAAACAGGCATTGCAAATACCAAATACAATTTAATTCAAGGCCATAGAACCTACCAAAGAGCTAGAAAAAAGACTCTATATGTATTGTCGGATACAACAGTATACAGTGTAGAGGGTTTGTGTTACAGGATGGTCCGTGGAATCGAGTCATTAAGACCCTTAGTATCGCTTTTAAGCCTGAACACCCATTTCTGTTCCCTCAATAGCAGGAATTTGGATATATCAGTTATATGTTATGGAATGTAAGGTTTCTCTAAGATAGTCCAGGACAAGTCCTCTGGTCGATGGTTCATTTCCAGAAAATGAGTGGTCAGTCGTGTGGCCTGTTTTTTGCACCTCACGGTGCTCATGTGCTCCATTATTCTGAGTTTAATTTTTCGAGTGGTCATCCCCACATAGTTCAAATTGCAGGGGCAAGAAATTAAATAAACCACCTTCTCACTGTTACAATTGGTAAATTTATTCTGTATCCATGGTCGGTCGGTCCCAATCTCAATGGACTTGGATTTTTTGGTAAGAGGACATACTTTACACGTCCCACAAGGAAAATGGCCCTGTAAAGCTGGTATGCCCCATATGGTGTCTTGAATCTGTGGCTTAGGACTATAGGGTCTAGTGTGTACAAGTTTGTCTCGCAAGTTGCTATTTCTTTTGAAGCCAAACAAAGGTTCGGGTAGACGTTCACCCCCCCCATGTTCAGTATTTTCCAGTGTTTTTGTACCGTTTTCTTGACTTCATTTGACACTGTACTGAACGTATTGACAAAGGTCAATCTTGATGTTGTTTCCTTGGGCGCACAAGGTTCTAAAAGAGCTTCTCTGTTGTTGTTACTTGCACGTTTGGCCGCACATCGTACCAATTGTGCAGGATAGTTCCTTTCCACCAAATGAGATGATAACTTCTGGGCATGTTTCCGGAAGTTGTCTCTAGTGGAACAGTTCCTGCGGATCCGCAGGAACTGGCCATAGGGTAAATTGTCTTTCAATGCCCTGGGATGGTGACTCTCATAGCTCAGAAGAGAATTCCTAGCCTTGGGTTTGGTGTTCAATTCGGTCTCAAGGCCACTAGGAGAGGCTGTGATCAATAGGTCCAAACATGCCAATTTGTGTTTGTTTACCTCAACTGTGAATCTAAGAAAGTTATTACGACTATTCAGCCAAACCAAAAAGTTGTTGACACTGATCGTATCACCTCGCCATATGACTAGAATGTCGTCAATGTATCGCTTCCAAAGGCGTATAGAATCACGGAACGGGTTGGAATCAATTAGCACGTGCTCCTGTTCGAACCCATGGACATAAAGATTCGCCAAGCTGGGAGCAAAAATGCTTCCCATGCTTGTACCTGATGTCTGGAGGTAGATTGTATCCTCGAATATGAAAAAGTTATCTTTCATGGCGATTTGTGCACAAGCCATGATGAAATGAGTAGGTGTTATAGAGTTTAGATCCCGCTGTTCTAGTAACACATTCACTGTGTCCAGTGTCTCATCTTGCGGAATCGAGGTATATAATGACTCAACGTCAAATGAGACAAGTAGATCTGTTTCAAAAGTAAACTCAACCCCGGGTAACAATCTCAGCACATCTTTGGTATCCTGTAAAAATGTCGGCATTTCTTTGACCATGGGACTGAGGAAGTGGTCTACGAAAGTAGACAGTGGTTCTAAAAGTGATCCAATCCCAGAAATGATTGGACGACCCACTGGTGGTCTGGTGGGTTTGTGGACTTTAGGAAGAACATAAAAATCGGGCATCACTGGGTGCTTCCAGCATAGAATGTTCTATTGCAAACGCACTATCCAGTATCTAGTGCTAAAGAAAAAATTGAAAACCCCCTTTTGGGGACTGTACATGATATATGTTGTGTGCTAGAGTTACATTTGTTCATGTTGTGTGTCAGACATTCGGATTGTGTGGGAAACGTTAGAGGTGAACAGTGCACCACATATTAATATATCGGTGTATTCTGTTCCCCTTTTCAGAGCGGTGCCTCCTTTACCCTGAGCTGTTGCCAGGTGGGGTGAGGTAATTCCTCCATACTTTTGAGGTAAGGTTCGGTGGATGAGTGCCCACTATGAGGGCTAGCCTGACAACTAATTATAGTTACAAAGGCTTTATGTAAGAAACACAAAATGTCTTCCAAGACTGTTCTACCTGTATGTACCTTCTTGTATTTCCTGTAGATCTTTCAAGAGATACGAGGATTGTGAACTGTGAGAACCAAGCTGGAAGGTTGTATTGTTCCACAGTAAATCTTTTATGGTATTTTTCACATTCATGTTTTATTTACTTTTCACTATTGCAGTAGCATCAATACTTAATAGGTCCTGATGAAAGCACTGGGTGTACATTTGCCTATGGGTGCTGAAACATGTTGACCGATTGACTATTTACGGACAGCTATCTGTTGAAACTGTTCTGATGCTCTGTTTTTAACCATTGATCGTGTCGGACAAAAATAAATTGTGGTCTGTACACGCTTCAATTTTTTTACTTCACATTTTCAACTGCACTGCACGATTCCCATACACTCTATAATAACACTTGCTCACATCTGTATTAAGACTTAAAACATCCTTGGGCTCCTCCATCAATAGGGTGTAGTTGAAGCCCTATTTAAAGGAGACCCAGATGATGAAGCATGTCGCCTGGAATGGCGAGTGATGGGAATCCATACAATTTTTGTATATTCCATAGGATTTAGCTTCAGAATGAGTCTGGATAGTCGTAGTATTTGTGTTCTTTACTTTTAGACCCCGGGATATATGCTGTGTTTAACGTTCACTATTTTTACTCCTGTGTATCCTCCTGACTGCTAAGATTAGAGTTGGTACTCTAGATTTTTATAGCAGTTTAAATCCACTTGATCCACGTTAGGTATCGGTTTCTTGGCTTGTCCTTTTATCCAAGACCCTGTCCTGGCTTTTCCCCTTCTTCCCTCCTGCGTTTAACTAGCTGTTCCATCTTTTTGATAATTCATGGACTTATTTTGTCAGGCAATAAAGCTCTTGTGTATGATATTCTGTACCTGCAGTATGCTGATTGTTTGTCGCTTTGTTTTTATGTTTCGTTATTAACCAATTTTCAGATTTTTGCGACGACCCTTCTGCCTGGATTCTTTGAGGAGCACAATTTTTGCCTTGTCTTCTGGACATGGGAAATGTGGCGTTGCTGTGATCAGAACAAGCGGCCCAGCCAGTAGGACAGCTTTACTGGGGTTGACAGGAGAAATGAAGCTGCCCCAGCCTAGATCTGCTACTCTGAGCCTCCTCTCGCACCCCAGCTCGGCTGAGCCCTTGGACAGGGGACTCGTGCTCTGGTTCCCAGGTAAGAGGCAACTTTCAACTAGGCCTGGGCGGAGCTCACGGAGTTCTACAACGCAGGACTCTGCAAAGTGCCGAAAAACCTCTGCTGCGCTCCACGGAGTTGCACAAGCGGTGGAGTAAGGCAAGTCACACTGCTCGAGCTGATTTTTAGCGCTAGGAGTTTGTCCTGTGCTGTAAAATCAGCAAAAACAGCACCATGCACAGAGCAAGAGGGCACTGCTTCTTTCTGACGCTCAAGTTGATGTTCTACTCGAGCGTCAGCTTCCTGAACTTGAGCGTTAGGTTACTCAACGCGAGCGCCAGCGGCCTGCCGCAACCACCCACATTGAGAAATGTTGCCAAGAGGTGGTCTAGCGTACACTTTTCTTTGCTCCCACTCTCCACCTTAACATTTGTGAACCATGCGAGAGGAAAAACTCAGAAGTTTATCGGAAATCCGCGTTCCATACAGAGCGAGGAGTGGGCAAAACTCTGCAAACTCTTCGAGCAGAGCAGAATTTTACACCCAGGCCTATTCTCGACTAGAAGAAATGTTAAGTCATCTCAGACTCACCATGTAATGCTTTGCCAAACTGACTTTCAATTGCATTTTACAGCTCCCGTTTTTATAGTACATCCTGGGTAGAAAAGGGACACGATGACTTAGCGTGCTTTCTCACAAGAGCTCATAGAAGCATATTTGCCTTTGCAAATACCACCATCCAACATCTGTTAGACTGCTCACTCTGTATCTACCAAAAATAAACAAGGGCATTTATCATTCTGTATCGGTGCTAGTTGGTCTGATGCCCACACACCACCAACCAACATCTGTTACACAGCTTGCAGTATGTCTGCTTAGGTCAACATTAGCTTGTGACCACAGCTGTTACCTGAACCTGCTTCTCCTGTCAGGGTAGCTCTCCTCAGCTTCCATCTTGAGCTATATTAAAGCAGTGGCGTTGAAAATGGATCCCGGTTACTTCAGTACTCAGACTGACACGCACTTACAAAAAGTCCTACTACCATAAATGTGTCAAAGCTTCACTTTACATGCGCTCGACATACACGCAGGATGTTAGCTCAAGGTTCAGGGTCTCACATAACAGCGGAACTTTGTACCTGAGGGGTCCATGGGCCACTCTTTGACTGATCAAGGATAAAAAGGTCTGATCATGCTGGGAAACATCCTTTACAACGCAACTTTTACAAAGCACTATCATTACGACACAACTTTTACAACGCAAGTCATTACAACGAATTGCGCTGGAGGGCGCTCTAGGATAGGGAATAGGTTAATTTACTATCCAACACCTTCCCTACTATCCACGGGGACTGGAGTTGGAATAGTAAATTAAACTATTCACTATCCAGCGCCCCCCAACGCAAGTCGTTGTAACGACTTGCGTTGTAAAACCTGCGTCGTATTGGCATGCGTTGTAAAAGCATGCGTTGTAACATCATACATCTGATCATACTACATATCATGAAGGAAGGTGCTCTGCACCCTCAGCTTTACGTAATAAACCCTAAACAAGGAAAGTAGTCCACAGTTAAATATAAGAGCACGCTTCGTGCGTCCCTCCAGGTCACAGGACGGACCAGGACCTGATACATATGTCTCTCTAATTAGCAATATATGTGTCTCTGTGAGCAAAAAAAAAAAAATTGAGAGCAAAACATAGCAATCATGAGGTATGGCGTATATTGTGCGCATTATCAGCCTGATTCATGAACGGGCCGTTTTGCGAGCCCCTAATAGCGATTCATAGCGAATCGCTATTGAGGACTCGCAAAACGGTATTCATGTAGGAATTGCTAAATTAATAGCGATTCCTACACATTCCTTATTTGCGAGTAACAAGTTGCTACTCGCAAATAAGGAATAACTCCCCATTCATTCCTATGGGCCAAAAGGCCCATAGGAATGAATGGGGAGTATCCCTTATTTGCGAGTAGCAATTTGCTACTCGCAAATAAGATAGCGATTTAAAGGGTGCCAGGGGTGTCCTAAGGACACCCTGTAGCACCCCTTAAATGCAAATTGAAACAGGTGTTGCGCACACACATGTCCAAAGGACATGTGTGTGTGCAACATGCAACTTAGAAAAATGCTTTTAAAAGCATTTTTCTAAGTTTTTGCTATTTACCGAGAGGTCTGACCTCTCGGTAAATAGCGGCCCAAAAGTGCAAAATCGCAATTTTTGGGTTTCGCCTGCCGAAGGCTGCGCTCTGCGCAGCTCTTCAGCGCAGGTGAAATCCTATGTCGACAATAAGGAGTTCTGGAACGTCCCCCGGCTCTCATTGGCTAGCTCCATAAATGGAGGCTAGCCATTGAGTGCCGGATCTGTCCGTCAAGGCCGGACCAGATTCGGGGGCGTTCCCGAGATTTTTTCCCAGGGCGTAGTTACGTTTTTTCCCGTTCCCTCCCCTTTCACTGGAAGTCTGTCCATTCCCGCCCCCTCCGTGTGCCTTTCCGCCCCCCCTCCCCCCCCTGTCCTGTGCATGTTTCCCGCCGTCCGTGTCCTCTCCCGCCCCCTCCCGCCGTCCGTGTCCACTCCCGCCCCCTCCCGCCGTCCGTGTCCTCTCCCGCCCCCTCCCGCCGTCCGTGTCCTCTCCCGCCCCCTGTGTGTATTCTCCAAGGGTAGTCTCCCATCTTTGCCCGCCATCACTGCCTCGCCGGTTTTCCTTCTCACTAGTTGGTTTCTACCCATGGCGGCTCAGGGGCTGCCGGATCTCGCGAGAGCGGGTGCCGCGGGACGAGAGCAGCAGGCTCGAAGCGCCCTGCACAGGCCTCTGCAGCAGGGGACATGGAGCAGCAGCAGGAACCGGAGACCGAGGTCGCGCCCGCGGGGAGCCCGGCGGCAGTGATCTCGGAGGTGGCAGAGAGCCCGCGCTCTCCCAGGGCTGGCCTGACGCGGATCTGTGACTTGCTGAAGAAAAAGCGGAGGCGACGAGAGGAGCGGGGCGAGCAGCGCAGGAGCCGCACGGCTCACACCGCCCCGGCCACCACCAGCAGCAGCAGCGAGAGCAGCGGCAGTGAACCCAGCAGCGAGCGAGAGGAAGAGCCGGAGGAGGAAGAGGAGGTGTCCGAGGTGAGACCCGCTCGCAGCTTATTTCCCATCCCTTAGCATCCCCTTATGAAAACCGTACCCCTGTCCGGCAGAGGGACCCTTCCACGCAGAGTGGGATCTGCCTTTCCAGGGTTGCAGACAGGGGGCAGCACCTTTCAGCCGGTGTCCCCCACTTGACCGTGAGTGACCCCAGCTCTCCCCGGTGATGCAATCCTGCAGCAGATCCGCAGTGGTCATTGACCGACTCGCCTACTTTCTACCCCCTTGAGTAACTCAGACGGTGACACCCAGATCCATACTTGTAGGATAGTACCAAGAACGCGACATGGCACTTTCCGCTGTGAGGATGATACACATGGATGTTTACATATCAATTCCACGTAAACCAATCAAGTTCAAGAAATCATCTTTTGGTATCGTATCCGATTCTGTTTAATGCTTTAGTCAGCAGATCCATTTGTCGGTGCCAGATGGTCGTTGATCCTCATTTGTTACTAAAATGTCGATGTACGCTGGCATTGCCTCGCTTTAAAAAAATATATATTTCAGGCATCTGAGGCTTTCATTGCATTATCCTACTTTGCTGAATCGCTTTTAGCCAATTTTGTTGCTTTTCGAGTACTTTCGCGTTGCGCTATTCCACTTACCTGCAACGGGTGCGGGGCATTCGTGTCAGTTTTACATTCTACCCATTCGCACATTAATGATCGTTTCCTAGGTAAGCACGATAGTGGTTACAAAACACGAATTATAAAATGCAAACCGTCATCTCTCAATGTTCTTTATGAGGAATTGCTTTTTTTTAAATACCAGTAGACGTATGCTCATTTATTCTCAGAGGTGGGTTTCACGGTATTGAGTCACCTCACATTATCCAGTTACGTTGCAGATAAGGAGGAACGGCTCATTATTTGAACGTAACACTTAAGAGAGTGTCTGAAGGACTTCCACGCCTTTCATCTTCGTTAGGGCGGGAACATTTCGTTGGAATTTATTTTCTGCAGTCTGATATTTAACGCCTCCACCTGAAAGTCTTTATCCTGCAGCTGTATACCAAGCTCCACCTTAATGAGTTTTTTTATTGCTGTGGGACGAATCAGGTTTTCGTACCTGTTGTGTTGATATATCAATTCGGCAAATTATTGCTAATATGTTCTGAAACTCGAGACATGTTTTATTTGTTTCCCTTTCCGTTGTTTTTCTCTTACCTCATCTCATGTTTGCTTGTAAAGTTGACCCAGACAGACATTGTCTGCTCTGCGTCATGGAATTGGACCTTTAATAATGTTGACTATTGGTTCAATGCTCAGTTTATTTTTGTCTCGACTCAGGTTTACAAGAAAGGTGTTTTTAGCTGTAGCCATGGCCGTCATTTAAGTGGCCTTTTTTATTTTGTCTATTAATAAAAAATATAACGCATGAAAATACTAGAGTAGAAATGCTATGCAGATCTGTTTAATGTAGAAAATGGATGGTGCCTAGAAAAAAGAGCAATTGCTACCCAACATGTGCACTCATGTCAAATTCAACCTCTGGTAAAAAGTTCACCATCATTAAGTTACCTTTTAAAGTTTGTGGTCGGGAGGGGGAACATGCCAATATGCATTAGGGTGTAGTGGAATGACCAGACAAACTGGATGACTCGCTTATTGCAAGAGACTGAGTGGTTCAAGGTTTACATATGTTAGTTACATTATTTTGGTCTTCCCAACGGTAATCGGAGCCCGAATCTGGCTTATTTTTTTCTCTCCCTTTTAATTGTACTTTAGAAAAACATTCTTGAATTACAAGACAGCTGTCAGTTCAGTTCTATATGCTTTATTCGGGTTGTGGAACACCCATAAAAGCGATTTACAGAATAAATAACATTCTTTTGAAATCTAGAACACGACATAATGACCGACATATAGTGGAATCATCAAGAGCCAAACGAAGCAAATTCATAACGGCATGTTACAATCTCACATTAGGTCTATTTCATGCGCCTTTTTGCCCATTCATCTCCTTCCTCGCGCCGCATCCCACCTGCTGACAGGGCGCTGATTGCCTACCTAATGCTCGAGTGACCTAGTTTCTAGTTTAGCATTGTCAAAAAATTATGGATTGCTTAAACAGTTCGCGCACAGGAAGAAAAAGACTGCAAATCCAAGAATGCTTTGAGATTTAAACGTGTGCCCATGTTTCTCGTTTAAATCTTTCTCTTGGCAGTGGTTTACCTGGAAGCTCTGATGACATGCACTTGAATTCAATAAAGTGAGGGTGTATGTGGCGCTCGAGCAGCAGGGAGAAGACAGTCCGCAAGACAAGGGCATTAGTGATGAGCATTACAGAACAAGTGAGTTTTGAGAAGGGACCTGAAACGTGCGTAGGGAGAGGCATTTGCGAGAGATTAAGCTAATGGCAATGTAAATGACAATGCCATTTATTTCTGTTTTCAAAACCAACACATAAATACAAAATTTGTCATTTACAATGCCAATAGCTCTAACTTTTCCAAAGGCGAAACCATTGCATTGTAAATGCTTGTTTATTGTGTCATGAATAGCATTTGAGGAATCTCTATTAGAGATTCCTTAAATGCCATTCCTCGCAAATATGCGAATTCTTACATAGCGATTTTTGCATTTGGGATGATGAATACCAAATGCAAAAATCGCACTCGCAAAGGGCCAGATTCTCAGAATCTGGCCCTTTTGCGAGCGCTTTCAGCTACATGAATCAGGCTGTATATGTAATAAGCGGCCAATTTCAGGGATTTTACGATGTTTGTATCCACTGAATCATAACTAACCAGCAACTCTTGTTTTTTAAGTGAATTTTTATTTTTATGATACTATGGCTCTCCCCACCATGTACGCATCCGGCTCTGGGCACAGCCTTGGATCTTTCGTGTCTCAACAAACAAGATGAGCCCACAATCCTTTATTTGCTATTCTTTGGAAACGTAGCGTTTCTGTATTACGTATACTGTGTTTTTGCATCATCTGTGCTGGTGGCATTGTCAACTGTTAAATCTTTGCCCAGATTTACAGTTTTAATTTGTCCGCCTCATCCACCCCGCACCACACCCGGCCTCCTACCTCTTTATTTATTTTTTAAGGGATATTGAACCCCTTGTAATCTAAAAATGCAACATGACGTGTTAGGGTAGGGAATCTTTTTAAGCATATGTAACAAATAAAAGGAGTAGTCTGTGAAAAGCTGGTTTGTGTACTAGAATTGAAACTTTCTCTGCACTTTGAATTATATTGAGATCTGATTGATTTATATATAAATCTCCCACATTTCTGCACAGAATGTAAGAGCTGTCTACAAAGATTTGCACACTTAAAACTTTCACACAAATGTAGATTTTTACACAGTGCAGCAGTTGTGCTTAAACATTCAACCGCTTTCATAATGGCGCAAATCCCACTTGAGTTTAAAGTACTTGCTCATGTTCAAAAAGTGTCTCTCTCTGTCTCACTCTCTATCGCTCTCTACATATATATATATATATATATATATAGATATAGATATAGATATAGATATAGATATAGATTTATATTTACTTCATTTCTGGACCCACTTGCTTGTTTAACTTGTTTGTCTTATGCAGCGGGCTGAAATGTGTATGTATAATGCGCTGTGGAACCAAACCTGTATTACTGAAAGCCTCTCCGTCGATCCCGTCTCACAGGATGACTCGTCTGTGGACTAACAATACCCAAGGGGGGGGTACATTTTTGCCCACAAGCACTGAAGAGCCTGGAACTCTGTTGCTGGCATTCACCACACCCCAAAGGATAGTCATGAACTTTACATGTCAGTTTTAAGAAATGTAGACCTGAAGCATGCTTGCCCTACGTATGTAGGCATTTTATCCAAGAAAAAGCAGGTCAATTTCTCCCAGAAGAATGCTGCACCATTTTGAAATTTTGGAAAACTTGTAGAGTGGGAAATCTGAAATCTTGGCTTTGCTCTGATAATATTTTATATTGCCCAAAGCAGAACAGTAGTTCTCTTTATCCTTCCACTGTTCAATGTGTAGAATCTGTAGGGTGTTACTAGAAACTTTTTACTGTGGGAGCTTTGCTAGAGCTGATGAAACTGGCTTCACCCCCCCTCCCTTCCATTAGAGTTTACATCAGGTTTGTCAAACGTCTGTCCATGGCGATGAAGATGATTCCAGATTGTGAGGACGACCACATAAAGGTACATAATGAAAGAATGAAAAACTTATTAAGCGCAACGATTACACAGAGTTGGCTTAGCGCTAAGCGAGACAAGAGGCAGTGAAACTTATTATTTATGTACAAAGAGCCAGGTTTTCAACCATTTCCTAAAGACAAAGAAAAGTTCAGGAGGAAGCCGGTTCCACTGAAGTACCGTAGACCTAAAAGAGCATCTATTGCCCCAAGAAGAGCGTTCGACAGACCGCACCTCCAAATACGTAGCAGAGCTGGAATGCAAAGTCCTGCCAGGCGTATAGCACCTCAAATTCTTCTTAAAGTAAGAAGGGCCTTCGCCTTGAAGGGTCTTGTAAGCCTGGCACAGAGCCTTAAAAATAACACGTTGCTTCACCGGCAACTGGTGTAGTTTGATGATGGCTTCTTTTGCTGATTGAAATTAAGTTTTGAGACTTCAGCATTTTGAAGAGTTTTCAGTTTTTTAAAGAACCTTTAGACAAATCTAAATAGAGACTATTTCAATAATCCAGTCTCGCCGGAACAAGAGCTATGACCACTGTTTTTAAAAGACCGAAAAGGTAAAAATTGTGATTTTTTTTATCTCTCTATTGTTATGAAAAGAGACTGGTGTAACCCTAGTCATGTGCTTATATTTTAATTCATTGTGCACTAGGACCCCAAGATGTAACTTTAGAGACAGGTGTTGGTAGTGGACCCAGGTCGGGTGGTCACCATACTGGGGTCCAGAAAGACAGGTTGAAAAACCATTCGCCTTGTAATTAAGTTGACCTCTGCAAAGTATAGTTTAGTGAATAGGATAATTGTTCTCTTTTGATTGAATGTTTTTAGAAACAGAACTGGCTTAATTAATCTGTATAATTTGGTAACAATCCATATACGGCAACTTTATTACCTAAAGCTCATGTCTTTTTAAAATGAAAATGAGAATCTGTAATTTTATTTCAATTTTTTGGGTGTGTGGAATTGTGTTTTAATTATGTATTTTATGTGGAATTCTTCGGAATTCTGAATCATAATAAATAATAATTGAATTGACAGGTTATTCCCAAACAGGATAACCTCTGTCTTTGAGGATTTTAACTTAAGACAATTGCATCCATCCATTTACTTCCTGCGACCACACAATTCCTGAATACATCTTGAGTGGGCATCATTCTTTGAAAGAGAGACCACAATTTAGGTATCATCATCATATTATGCTAATGAAAAACCAAATGATTTGATTAGCCTGGCCAAAGGAGTCACGTACAAACTGAATAACAAAGTGCTCAACGATGAGCCCCGCAGAACTCTACGAGGCAGAGAATAGGGCTCCAGAGTGAAAACACCCAGAGAGACTGCTTGTCGCCGATTACGGGGGAAAGACTGCAGTAGGGCAAGTGCTGGTCCATGTATCCCCTGGCTGCACATACGTTCAACCCAGAGCCCATGGTTGACCGTATCAAAAGCCGCTGACAGGTCTAGCAAGATGAGAGCGGCACTTCCTCCTCTATCCAGTGTCACTCCAGTGTCACTCCAGCTTCTCTCCAGTGTCACTCCAGTGTCACTCTAATTTCCTCGGTTACTCCAATTAATACTGATTCCGTACTATGACCCTGTCTATAGCCAAACTGAGTGTTGTCGAGGAGATGATTCTCATCTATAAATGAAGCGAGTTGCACGTTCATCACCTTCTCCACCATCTTTGCTGGGAAGGAAAGCCGAGATATTGGGTGGTAGTTGTTCGATTCCATCACTTTAGGTTGAGTTTTTTAAATACTGGGAGCACTGACGCTGATTCCCACAAAGAGAAAGATCCATGTCTTAAACATAACAGAATAGGTTTTTGACATGCAACGATTCAAAGTGCTAGTAATTGACAGACATTGTTTGCCCTTAAATCATGCTTTATTCAGCCCCTGCACCCCTACTGCCATTGCTGAATAATTCTATCCTGCTTCTCAGGCACTGCAAGGGATAGAGGGACTGAGAGGGAAGTCTTGTTCTGCAGTGACATCTAGTGGCCCTTCGAATGTATAGCAAGTGACTTTGGACATTGCTGGATGTTGAGTGGTGTTCTTAGGGAGCTGATATGTCATTTCACTCACTAACTGCCCTACACATACAAGGATCTCTCATGACGGCAGAAAACATTTTAAACATGTATTTTACTGCCTTCTGCAGGCTGCTGGAAGTGGGGGGATGGCAATATAATCTCTGCTTGGCAAAACATTTATTGATCAGTAAACCCCTGTCTGATTAAATGCATGGAAGGTTTATCAGAAAATTGACAAGTGTTTGAAAGCCCTGTTAATGACTCTGCCTATAAAAATGTCTTGCTTCTTGTGACCTCCACGCTTTCCTTCTCACATCTAATGCTGATCCCTACGGTTTGAGGAGCAAGGCCTGGTCGCGCCAGCCTGGTGGCTGCGGGAGAGCTTATTGTCTTATTGTGACCCACTTTTTCAGGTCCCAAGAGCTTCACGGGTGAGGACTGCTGCGAGTTTCACGTTCACGGAGGCCCAGCTGTGGTCAGCGGAGTCCTGGAAGCCTTGGGTGAGTCCCCTTTAGCCAATATCTGCAAAGTGTGGCTCAATGGTTAGAGTGGCAGACCCTGATGCAGAGGTCTGGCCCGGGACCAGGGTTCAATTCCCGCCTCGGCGGGTCTTGGGCTCAATTGTCTCGGACCTGATAATTCTCGCTTCGGTGCCTATTCCAATCATGGGTCCCACTCTGCAACTCTGGGCAATAGCTTGCTTAATCTCCACAACGGCCCCAACAGCGCTGGGATGCCTGGCTTCACCTTGGGGGTGCCCAGGAGTGGGCACTTCACAGGGAAAAGCCAGGAAGGGTTCCACAGCGGTATTTGTACAAGCGCCGAGATACCCCAGCTGGGGTCGATTCGTGCGCTATACAAGTACACTACATTTACATTAACATCAGAAGATGAATACTGACTCCAAGAACTTACTATCTTGGCACCGCAAACACATGCGTGAGCCATGTCTAGGCCGCATTTGAAATAGTATTTATCAATCACATTAAAAGTACGCTTTAGATGCATATAATTGATTTAAAAATACAGTTTAAAAAACGATCCCTTTAAACCAATATAAGTAGGTCATTCAGCTCTTAAATATATTCACAATCATCTGTATTTTTCTATTTTCGGTGCTTTTGCCTTTTCTAAAGGAGTGTTGTTCAGATTGTGAATCCACGTTGCAGTCACAGGCAGTCCATTAGGCCTAGTAACACGATACAATGTTTACGTTGGATATTTCAGTGTCCTAAACTGCTGTTCCTAGTGTAGTTTTGAAAGCCCTAAACCAGAGTACAGAAAGCGCTTCGATGCATCATTAATACAGATTGCGTGCTACACAAGTGCCAATAATCGATAAATAACTACTGTCACCTCGCCGAGACATCGATGCAGCACCATAGGTCAGTGTGATCAACATAGTGTTGTCGTGAGCTTTCTCAGAGGTTCAAGTTTTATCAACCTCCAAAGAATTGGAGACAGACTGGAACCAGCCAATGCAAACCTGTGAGCTTTTGATAACAGCTAGGTCTCAGCAGTGGGTGCATTAGGCCACTGAGATATCCTGTCCATTACTATCTAAGAAGATACTTATCACTGTTTCATATTTGCTTATAGTAGCATGAAACTTGGGAAATAATGGTTAAATCGTTTATAGCATTTTTCTGCCAGTGTCAGTGCAGTGCATAATCTGTATTCCACCAGTCTGAACAAGATGAGATGTATCACTGCTGCCCCCTGGTGGAGAGGAGCCTGTATCTCTTTATATGGCACTGCATAACCAGTGCAGTTGTTGGCAGCTCCAGGAGCTCCCCTCTTAACCCGTTTGCTGCTTAGAACGTTCAGCGCCAGTGCTGAACGTTCGAAGAAACGGGTGCGGCCGCGGTTGGACGTGCGCAGCACCAGTGAGGTAGCTCGCGCGACGTCCAACGGCAGCAGCGAAGGGGTTAAATAGCCGCATGAACTGTTGTCTCTCTCCCTGTTCCTAGTGCTTCCTACCTCCTCCTGACCCTGGGCGAGGCAGGGCTGGACTCCCCCCCCCCCCCCCCTAGTCTCGGTTGTTAGTCAGATTCCTTTTTTGGGCATGCCTAGTCAGTTCTATTCCTCTAGAAGCAGCTCTTGAGATGCATTGTGATTGGACGATACATCTCCATTAATTTACCATTAGCCAGGCACGCGCTGGAACTGATTGGTGGGAAGTCGCATCGCTCGACACCCTGCGGACTCTTTTAATGGAAGTGACCTCATCTGGCTGATAACAGTTCAGGGGGCACATGGACATTAAGGCTTCAATGTCTGCACACTCAGGCATGATTCTGTGGTCAGTGTGTTTAGAAGAACCAACTCCGAGATGGGGTGTAGCGCCCCAAGGAGAATTGTATGCGGTTAAAAAGGACGCACGCACACTGGTGGGTAGAAGGTGCCTAGACTGTACCCTCCCTTCACCCACCTCTAGACACTCTTCTCTGGGACATACAGTATTCTTCTGAGACTCACGGCTGCGTCCCCGAGTAGCAGCTACTGTCCTCTGCAGAACATGTAACACAAGTGTCTCCAAACAGTCAACCACAAGCTACCAGGAGCCTCCAGACACCTTCAAAGTAGCTTACAGCCTTGAGTTCATTATTAAATAAGCACAGGCTCGCATCTGTTCTAGGCATGTGGGCTGCTGAATTCATATCTATAGCATAGATCGCCACCTAGTGTTGGGTCCGGATGATTGCACATTGTTGTCCTGGAAGAGTCTTCGAAGTATCACGAGATAGGTGGCTCCTCCCCTGGACTACAGTGCGCATGGGCATCGACTCCATCCCCAGATTGTTTTTTTCCGCCATTGGGTTCGGATGTAATTTTGTTATGTCCAGTTCGGAATCAACATAAACTTTTTCGAGGCCCGAAGGCCTTTTTCGAACCGTCGGTATTGTTTGCGTTCGGTGCCCAGTTCTGTTCCGACTTAGTTCCAAAGTTGGACATCCGGGGAGTCGCGTGGCTCTTCGGTGATCGAGGCCCAGTCGACGCAGCAAGACCTTCGATGACACAACATGGAACGGAGCCCGTTCAAGAAGTGTCCCGTGTGTGGATCGAAGTATCCCCACATCGACGTCCACCCGGTGTGCAACAAGTTCCTGTCGC
The DNA here is from genome assembly GCF_964261635.1 of Lissotriton helveticus. Lineage (NCBI taxonomy): Eukaryota > Metazoa > Chordata > Amphibia > Caudata > Salamandridae > Lissotriton > Lissotriton helveticus. Next base: position 21,503,945 of record NC_136073.1, read on the forward strand.
CGGACCACGATGAAGCCAGCTGTATGGCGTGTTCCAGGTTTCGTTCTAAGAAGACGATTCGGCTTCGTGCGTGGCGCGCATGGAGGCCCGGCTGTCGGCCCCCGGCGGACATCTTCGTCAACGAAGAAGCAGACGAACACGAGGTTCAGATGCAGATTTCACCTCCAGCGGAGGAACTCGACTACGACTATGAAGCGGATGTCGAAGGCCTAGAAGTAGAAGAAGTCGTCGACGAGGTAGGAGACGACAATGAGGCCTATGGGGCCATGGAAGATAGCTCAGAGGAAGAGCTATGCCCCGTTCGAACAATTACAAAGGCTCAGGTCGAGGGATCGCCACACGGCCTTACGCAAGACCTTACACCTGGATCCACGGCCCCGCCTCCAGGCCCGGTTACGGACACTTCGGCAGAGCCGCCATTGTCGAAAACGAAACCGAAAGTGAAACCATCGGTATCGACAAAACCGAAAGTGGTTGAGACGCAATAGAAACCGAAGACGTCTGCTCCTCTGTCGACACCCTCGTCTTCCGAGGTGTCGGGACAACCCAAGCCGAAGAAAGCTATTGACCCGGTGAAGTCGGGCAAAGGCGCCGTGCCAAAGGTGGTCAAGGGCGTCGAGCCGAAGTCCAAGAAGGGCATCGAGCCGGAGTCACGCAAGAGAGTCGAGCCGAAGTCCAAAAAGGGCGTCGAGCCGAAGTCAAGCAAGGGCGTCGAGCCGACGACTGGGGCACCGAAGCCAGTAATCCAGGCCGCCGATCGGAAACAGCCGGAGTCGATGTCTGCTGCCACGGAAGGAGGGTGTAGCGCCCCTAAGAAGGATGCTCCTACACCTCGGCCGGAAAAGCCCAAGTCATCGACGCTCGAGTCTTCACATGTTAGTGGATCGAGATCGTCTGTCGGATCGACGAAGCCGTCCGCTTCCTTTACGAAGCAGGTCTCGGACTCCCTGAAACGCATCAGGGACAAGGTTTCGGCAGAAGAACTGAAGACACCTTCCACCCCGAAGCAATCGGTCCCAACGCCAAAGTCTTCGACGCCAATCCTCTTCACGTTGCCGCCGAAAGTGGCACCGAAGGCCTTCGCACCACGATCGGTGCCCGAACCGCACTTGCAGAGATCTGCGGGGTCGAAGCCAGCTCACCCGGCTGGGGGCTTGAAGCATCGACCACCCTTGGTGGAGGAGCAGTCGAAGCATTTCATCGATGCCGACACCGGGAAGCTTACGCTTTACAAAAGAAAGATCACGGCGACACAGCCTTTGGAGTCATACACAATTCCTCTAAAGCGCAAGAAGCCTGATTCAAATTCACCAGTGTTGGTAGAGCCACTGGTTCCTCGGACTGCACGACTTGCCACACCCTCACCCACTTATTCTGATGTGGAGGATGCTGGGGATGAAGACGAGGAATACAACTTTCCTGCCAACACGGATCCTGATGAACAACAGGACTCATGGGTGGGGGCAGGAGACCAAGGGGATCAGCAAACCGCCCATTACCCTCAGGTGTACAACATCAAGACCTCTCCCACTGAGGATTCTGCGGCATTTAATGCCTTAATCGAAAGGGCGGCCAAAAACCACGAAGTGGAGCTCCACGCTGACCCTGTGGAGGTGGACTTCCTCTTTGACACTTTTTCAACAGCTGAAAAGACTGTAAAGACTCTCCCAATGCTAAAGGGGGTCCTGAAACATGCTGCGGACATTTTTAAGGAACCCACACGGTCAAGGGTAGTCAACCCTAGAATTGAGAAAAAATACAGGCCGGCACCTGGCGATCCTACCTACATCAAGGGCCAGTTGCCAATGGACTCTCTAGTCGTTTCTAATGCCCGCAAAAGGGCGAATTCGCAAACCACTGGTGAAGCTCCTCCCCCGGACAAAGAATCCAAAGTGTTGGAGGCATCAGGAAAGAGAGTAGCAGCTCAGGCGGCCAATATCTGGCGTATCTCTAACACGCAGGCCCTCTTGGCTAGATATGACAGGGCACACTACGACACACTAGAGACCCTGTTGCAACATCTACCTGACCAATATAAAGAGGCAGCGGAGATGCTTATCCAGGAAGGGAAACTCATCTCCAACGCTTCCATTAAGTGTGCACTAGACGTTGCGGACACTGCAGCCAGGGCAATTAACACCAGTGTGATGTTGAGACGTCAGGCATGGCTCAGAATCTCCGGGTTTAAGTCGGAGATACAAACCACCATCCTCAACCAGCCGGTGAACCCTGACAGATTATTTGGTCCTGAGGTGGATACCACCCTGGAAAAAATAAAAAAGGATACAGAGACTGCTAAGTCTATGGGAGCTCTCCAGTCCTAACAGTTTAGAGGGAGCACTTTTCGTCGCTCAGGCAATAGAGGTGTTTCCAAATGTCCCAGCAAACGCAATTCAATAAAGGTGGGGCGCAATCCTCCTACACCAAGCAAAATAGAGGAGGATACCAGGGCAACAGCGCCAAGGGCAGAGGTCGAGGAAACAACAACTCCCGCTCCTCCGCCACCAACAAACAGTGACGCCCTGTCACTGCCCCCGACCATACAACACCTGTCTGGGGGAGACTCCAGCGGTTCCTGCCAGTCTGGAAATCCATCACCACAGACAGGTGGGTCAGAAAACGTATCCAGTTCGGTTATTGTCTGGAGTTAACATCCACTCCACCCAACATGCCACCAAAACACCGTCCTATGTCCACAGAGCATTTGCACTTATTGCAGCAGAGGTACTCGTCATGCTGCAAAAAGGGGCAATCGAGCTCGTGCCGGTGGAGGAAGAAGGCACAGGAGTGTACTCCCTGTACTTCTTAATCCCAAAGAAGGACGGGTCCCTCAGACCCATACTGGACGTAAGACCCCTAAATCAGTACATTCTATCAGAACACTTTCATATGCTCACACTGCAGCAGGTTCTCCCGTTGCTCAATCAGGGGGACTTCCTCGCAACCTTGGATCTCAAGGATGCCTATTTCCACATTCCACTGCATCCATCACACAGAAAATACCTCAGGTTCACCATTCAGGGTCACCATTATCAGTTCAAGGTCCTCCCTTTTGGGGTGACCACTGCGCCCAGGGTGTTCACGAAATGCCTGGCGACAGTGGTGGCGCACCTCAGAAGGCTTAGTGGAGAAGTGTGGCTCACTGGTTAGAGGAGGCAGACCCGGACGCTGAGATCAGACCCGGGACCAGGGTTCAATTCCCGACGCGGCAGGGTCTTGAGCCCAAAATGTCCACGGACTCGGTAATTCTCGCTTCGGTGCCTACTCGAATCACAGGTTCACACTCTGCAACTCTGGGCAATAGCTTGCTTAATCTCCACTACGGCCCCCTGTGGCGGGATGCCTGGCTTTCACCTTGGGGATACCCAGTAGGGGCTATCTCACAGGGAAAAACCAGGACGGGTTCCCAATGCAAAGCGCTTTGAGACCTGGCGGTGATATTGCGCTATATAAAAACCTATCCATCCATCCAAGGCAGAACGTTCACGTTTACCCTAATCTGGACGACTGGCTTGTCCAAGCAAAGACGGCCCAGCAGTGCGCCACCAACATGTCCCACACCATTCACCTTCTTCACGATCTGGGATTCTCACTAAATTACCCAAAGTCGCACCTTCGGCCAGCCCATGTGCAGCAGTACCTGGGCGCAACTATAAATACTCTGGCAGCCACGGCTCAGCCGAATCCTGTGAGAATAGACAGCATTCAGTCGCTGATCCAGAAGTTCAGACCGCAACACTCGCTTCCAGCGAGAGTGTTCATGCAGTTGATAGGCATGATGGCCTCCTGCATCTTCATAGTCCCGCACGCGAGGCTACATATGCGTCCGCTCCAAGAATGCTTGGCTCATCAGTGGACTCAGGCTCAAGGACAGTTGAACGACCTAGTGTTGGTGACCGGTCGGGCATACAACTCTCTGCATTGGTGGAATCCACACAACCTTTGCAAGGGCCGACCGTTTCAGGAGCCTGTGCCACAGATTACCCTGACGACGGACGCATCTCTCCAGGGATGGGGAGCTCATATACTCCACTACACGGTGCAGGGACTATGGACTACGCAGCAGAAGAAGATGCACATCAACTACCTAGAACTGATGGCAATCTTCATGGCATTGAAGTCTTTCAAAGTACATCTGTGCAACAAAGTCGTGTTGATCCGGACGGACAACATGACGGCCATGTACTACATTCAAAAGCAGGGAGGAACGCACTACCCACAGTTGTCTCATCTGGCTCAGAGCATGTGGAAGTGGGCCATTCAGAGGAACATCTTCCTCGTGGCGGAACACCTCCCGGGCAAGGACAATCAGATGGCGGATCTGCTCAGCAGATACAGCCACCAAATGCACGAGTGGGAGTTACACCCATCGGTACTCCGCCCGTACTTCCAGCAGTGGGGTCATCCAGAGATAGACCTGTTTGCCACAAAGGAAAACGCAAAATGCCAAAGCTTTGCTGCCAGGTTTCCTCACCCACAGTCGCAGGGCAATGCGATATGGATGAACTGGTCAGGCAGATTTGCGTACGCTTTTCCCCCAGCACCTCTCATACCGCTGGTGGCACGAAAGCTAAAGCAACACTCAACGACGCTCATCCTGGTTGCTCCAACGTGGGCGCGCCAACCATGGTACACCACGTTTCTAGAACTCTCTGTGGTACCGCATCAAAGGCTGCACCTCACGCCCAGGCTTTTGACGCAGAGCCATGGCGACATTCAGCATCCAGATCCGCAACAGCTCAACCTGGCGATCTGGCTCCTGAAGTCTTAGAGTTTGGCTACCTTGACTTGCCTCCTGAATGCATGGATATCATACGAGAGGCAAGAAAGCCCACTACCAGAGCTTGCTATGCAGTCAAATGGAAGCGGTTTGTCGTTTACTGTACTGAACACAACATCAACCCGCTAGATGCATCCACTCCCAACATCATCTGTTATTTGTTACATCTTTACAAATGCAATCTAGCATACGCTCCCATCAGCATACACTTATCTGCCATAGCGGCTTATCTCCAAAACAGGCAGCATCTCTCCGTTTTCAGAGTGCCTGCCATTAAAGCCTTCCTAGAAGGCCTGAAGCGGGTCATCCCTCCCAGGACCCCGCCAGCTCCTGTATGGAACCTCAATGTGGTCCTCACCAGGTTGATGGGCCCACCTTTTGAGCCTCTGCATTCATGTGAGATTCAGTTCTTAACATGGAAAGTGGCTTTTCTCATTGCCATTACGTCTCTACGACGTGTTAGTGAGCTACAGGCGCTCACTGTACAAGAGCCATTCATTCAAATTCACTCCCAACAGGGTGGTGCTGCGCACTAACCCTAAATTTCTTCCTAAAGTGGTTTCGCAGTTCCATGTCAATCAGACCATTGAACTGCCCGCGTTCTTTCAAAACCCAGAGACAGTAGCCGAAAGAATGCTCCACACGCTTGATGTCAAACGAGCTTTGATGTACTACATCGATAGGACCAAAGAATTTAGGAAGACACAACAACTCTTTGTTGCCTTTTCAGCCCAGCACAAAGGTAACCCCATTTCCAAAGCAGGTATAGCCAGGTGGATCGTTAAGTGTATTCAGATTTGCTATCACAAGGCTAAGCGTACTTTAACGGTCCCCCCCAGAGCCCACTCCACCCGCAAGTTGGGGGCCTCCATGGCTTTCCTTGGTAATATCCCTTTGGAAGATATTTGTAGAGCAGCCACATGGTCTACACCACACACATTTACTAAACACTACTGTGTAGATGTGCACTCCAAGCAGCAAGCAGCTGTGAGGCAGGCTGTTCTTAAGACACTTTTTCAGACGTCTGCAGCTGGCACAGGCGGCCGCCGTTAATGCAGGGACTGCTATTTATTCTATGCTATAGATATGAATTCAGCAGCCCACATGCCTCGAACTGAATATGCTACTTACCAGTATGCATCTGTTCTTGGCATGTAGGGCTGCTGACATTCATATCGCCCGCCCTCCTCCCCGGCGCCTGTAGCGGCTGCATAATTTACACTTACTCTTAGCATGGTCATCGCTCACACTGTTACACTCCATCTTCGCCACAATGGTTAAAAACAATCTGGGGATGGAGTCGATGCCCATGCGCACTGTAGTCCAGGGGAGGAGCCACCTATCTCGTGATACTTCGAAGACTCTTCCAGGACAACAATGTGCAATCATCCGGACCCAACACTAGGCGGCGATCTATGCTATAGATATGAATGTCAGCAGCCCTACATGCCAAGAACAGATGCATACTGGTAAGTAGCATATTCATTCTTTTACGCGAGAACAAAGGTGCCCCTTGATCAAAATTACGTGGTCTGGGAGAAAAGGGGTAACAAAGACTGCAAATATATAAACCTCCCACTCGACCACTCACTAATTCCCTTTGGCCAGAAATGGCTCTATTGTGCTATCCCTCAGTAATGTAAGGTACAAAAATTGGTATTACAGAAGATGTATACTTTGCATTCTTCTTAGAATTTTTTATTTTATTTTATTTCTTTTATCTCTTTTTCATTTGTTTTTGCAATAACATTTCATAAATAGTGAGACAATCATTTTTTCGTTTGCTATCTACATATACAAAAATTCAAAAAGGCATGATGATACCTATAATCAATTTACAGATCTAAAATACAAAATATTAGCAAAATATCACATCTTTCTTTTACCATTAAGGGAAGGCTGTGCTTATTTTACATTATTATCATCAGGCTGCAAAAAGCAGGGCCTTGTAGTGAACAATGCTCAGTAAGATTTATGACCCAGGCCGGGTCACAGAGGTGAAGAACTGAAGTATTTATCTCTTAAATAAGTCCTTGTCGACTCAATAACAAAATTATGTTTCTGAATGCTTTGAAATGGGGAAAAAATGAAAAGTTACCTTAATGAATAACTCTTCATTTTAATTTTATCCTATTTCAAAATGTATTTACAGGCAGCAGGCATTTTGCTCCCAGTTGCCAGTAGACAATGCGCCATATTTATAACTGAAAAATAGAATTTTTTTTCATCTGGGAGAAATTTAAAGTGAAGAAAACTTTTTCTATGAAACAATACAGCCTTATAGCCCGCCATAGCGGGCTATACCGGCTATTAAAGGCCCGCTCCAGCGTTTCGGCTCGGACCTTTAACAAGGGAGCAGGACTTTAATAGCCGGTATATTAGAACATTCTGCCACTAGAGGGCAGAATGTTCTAACAAATAAAACAAAGGCCCCTCGAAGCCAGAGGGGATTTAAATCCCCTCGAGCTCTGAGAAGCCTTTGTAACACATTGGAATGTTGCTCTGCGGGCCTTTACTGGCCCGTAGAAGCACTGAGCACTCCATTGTCTTCAACGGAGTGCTCCACAGTCCAATAAGTATTAAGGTATGTCTCCATTTTCAATTACGCCAACTACATCTTCATGTTTGGTGAAGCATTCCTCCCATTTAAACAAATGTTTTTTTCCGATACAAATATGTCACCATGTCTACAGGCCACTGATAGCAAGCTGCTTGGTGTCTGTAAATATGAAACTTGTAAATGGAAGAAATTTTAAATGAGTTTTATGGAATCCATATAAACAAAGTTAACTTTTCAGTTTAATTTTTTGGATACAGTGGCATATTTATAAGTGGAAAATGCTGCCATTATTTTAATTTGAAGAAATGTAAAGTGCAGAAACATGTTCCATAATCGGAACATTTTTGCAGAACATTTTGACTGCACTTTAAATTTTGTTAAACATGTAATGGTGTCACATATGGCGAATTGATGACCTGTGCCGCAATTACATATGAAACAGTCTCTCGGTCACTCGTACACATATATCCCATATACACGCACACATGTTCATACATTCCCAAAGACCACGCTCTGACTAACACACATGGCAGTCCTTTCATAGTGCCCCGAGTCAACGTATTTTGTTCAAACCATAGCATCTGGCTCTATGGATATTAGGCTTAAAGTCAATTCATCTGGGTGTGGGGTGTGTGTGGTAACCATGTACAAGTTGCTTAGCTTTCAGTTGCTCACAATGATTTCACTGATCAGAAGTAGTTCTCACTATAGAAAAGGTTGGAGACCCCTGACGTAACATAACACACCGGTCTTCACTTTAGCTCCATGGCTCTGTACGTCATCTTTGGATCTTGTTTACCCTCAGGTGCGATGCCAGGCTTGCGGCCTGCTGAGGCTGGCGATTTCACCAAGCGAGCCTTTCTGAATGGGAAGTTGGACCTGACCGAAGTGGAGGGCCTGGGGGACCTCATCCATGCGGAGACCGAGGCGCAGCGGAGGCAGGCTCTGCGGCAGATGGCCGGAGACTTGGGACACTTGTACCGACGCTGGAGTGACCAGCTGCTCAAGGTCAGCCCAGCTTCCCTCCTTTGTGTCTAAATAAGAAAGTGACTTTCCGTACAAAGAGAGGAAGCGGTGATTGAAGTCTACAAAATACATTGCAGCGGAATGCGTAAATCACTCCCTTGTCTCCCTCATTTCCTCAGGATTGGCCTCATTATCCTCAGTGGGGTCTCACTCATTGCCTTTCAGTGGCCTCACACCCTTCATTTTCTTATCACCAGCATCAAACATCATAATTGGGTCTTCTAAACATCATGAGTATAATTGTAGTATTGGCCACTCCACAATCTCGGTGGATTAAAGTGGTCTCCAAGAGTGGCGCACTCCATGACTGCGGCCGCTGTAACCTCATCTTCCAGGGGCCACGGGGGTCTCTTCCTCAACCTCCCATCAGCACCACCAGAGCTGCATTTCAGCAGTATTGTGTTTTTTACTCCAGTAATACATTCTATCCAGTGTTTGTAGGAGGACGCATGTCCAACACAAAGCTTGTGTGGCGTGGGCTGACGTTGCTGTCTGTGCCCGGTTGCTAACATTTGCTTGTTCTGGCTTTTTTCAGGCTCTGGCCTACATCGAAGCCTACATCGACTTCAGCGAGGAGGACAGCGTGGAGGAAGGCGTGCTGTCGCAAGGTTAGCGTTCTTGGTAATAGACTGGCTTCTCAGCGCTGGATGGGAGATTTGATACTAGCTCTGTAAGCACCCTGAGAGTAGATTCTACAGAACTCTGTACTCAAGCCTCTCAGACTTGTAACACCAGGTCTCTCTGCACTTCCACTACAGCTCTGTTTTGCACCAGTCTTTCTATCCTGTTACAAGCTGCTAATGGTGATATCTACATACCTCTACAGAGCCCTCTGAGAGGTCCGCAGGGGCATTTGAAAAGGGTTCTTCATCAGTGGAGAGGCAGGGGTTAATGGTCAGTGGCAGTTTTGGGGAGGAAGGGGTATGTCCTGTGACAAGAGGTACTTTTTAGGGTTGTTTTAGAAACAGCCACTATGTGTGACCCCCGGAGCTGTGTGTATTTTTATGATTCTGTGAAGGTGCCTTGGGTGTCATCCAGGAATGGTTGAAGGTCACAGCAGGAGTGGTGGAGAGAACGAGGAAGTAATTTGGTGGTATGTAGTTCTTGGAGCTGTGAAGGAGCAGGAACACAGACCATTCTCAGTTATTCAACCAGTCGAAAAATAGTATCGGTGAACTCCCATGGTCGGTACAGGGACAGAACTAAAACGTTTGCTACCCTGTGGATGTACTGTGGTTCCTGCTATAGTGGCAGAGCATAACAGAGTGGTTGGATCAGTGGCAGAGAAGTAACAGATTGGATGGGGCAATGGCAGAGGAGTAACAGAGTGGGTGGTGCAGTGGCAGAGAAGTAACAGAGTGGATGGTACAGTGGCAGAGAAGTAACAGAGCAGATGGTGTAGTCTTTGAGAAGTAACAGTGGATGGTGCAACGGATGAGAAGTAACGGTGGATGGTGCAGTGGTAGAGAAGTAACAGAGTGGATGGTGCAGTGGCAGAGAAGTAACAGAGTGGATGGTACAGTGGCAGAGAAGTAACAGAGCGGATGGTGTAGTCTTCGAGAAGTAACAGTGGATGGTGCAGCGGATGAGAAGTAACAGTGGATGGTGCAGTGGTAGAGAAGTAACAGAGTGTTTGGTGCAGTGGCCGACAAGTAACCGGGTAGTTGGTGGCAGAGAAGTAACAGAGTGGATGGTTTAGTGGTAGTTCAGTAACAAGTGGTTGGTGCGGCGGCAGAGAAGTAACAGAGTGGATGGTATAGTGGTAGTTCAGTATAGTGGTAATTCAGTATAGTGGCAAAACTGTAACACAATGTAAATGTGGGTGGGCCTGCAAATCTGTGGTACACTAAATTTTATCCAATAATGAAAACTAATGTTGTCAATGTGTGTGCGTGCGAAGCAACGGGAAGGGGTACCACCCCCCTAAGTATGAATGAATGAAGTGAGCCCCTGGAGACCAAGGGCTACGCTGCGCACAACTCTCAGGCCAAAGGCCTATCAAATTTCTGCTTCTGTTTTAAACAAATGTTTATTCAATTTTCTTGTATGTATTTTTTACCATACTCGAACATCAAAACTCTCAAAATATCAAAAGTAAAACAATTTCTTACTCCTTAAAGCATAAATATCAAAATATAACATGACATTTCTTGTTTGAAAAATTCAATCATGAAAATTAAATAATGAGAACCCAATGCATTTCGGGTTCACACTGAACCCTTCATCAGGGGTTGTAGTGACTCTTGATAAGATTGAAGTTCCTCGGGATAGTTCAGTTTCCGTGTCTACAACAAAAAGATTAATGTTTTACATTGTAAAAAACATACATGGTTTACATGTTATCCCCTTCACCAATAGTCTCAGGGTTTGCATTCCTTCTAATATCACAAAGGTTCTTAAAAGATCAAGTGAGGTTAGTTAAATAAGTGAAAAAAAGATCTGGGGAAAAGAACTAGTACTGAGTGCTCACGAGAACATGAGTTCTTCTAATGAATACCAAAAAGAAGTGTGATTCCTATGATGTGAGATTAATTGAAAAATAGGTGCGCAGAGACCTCCTCCTGAGTAAATTCCTAATGGTCATAATCAAAATAAATAAAAAGTACCTCTAACTTTCAAGAAGTCTATCAGATCATGTGCGTTCCAAGACCTCGAGTTTTTCTTATTCTGTAAAGTAACATCACTGTTTTAACATTCGCCTCTCTCGTACTTAACACCATGTGTTCACCAAGGTCAAAAATAAGTGAACCTACCCGTCAGACCCACAGTACACAACGAAAAACCAAGCTGTTTTCATCGAAAGTTCCATCCATTGTAAACATCCACAATCTGTGTGAGAAATGTGAATACTGAGTGAGTTCCCAGTCTAAATGTATGCTGACTCATGCATTAAACGCCATATAAAACACGGAGAACAAAGTCCCCACCTTACCCATAGGAAAGGTATTCTTTCTCCTGCCCTTGATTTCTCTGTCCCTGCCCTTGATTTCTCTGTCCAGGCTACTAAGACTGCTGCCACTTGCTTCGGACTAATGAGGATGCTCCGGCGGGTGCTCCCTTTGCTCCCTTTCCAGGCGAGGAGGATCATGGTCCAGGCCCTCATTCTCTCCCGCCTGGATTACGGGAACGCTCTCTACCTGGGAGCACCGGCTTCGGTTCTTCAGAGGCTTCAGGTCACACAAAACAGTGCGGCCCGCCTATTGTTCAATCTGTCCCGTCGGCAGTCGGCGAGGAAGGCTCTGAAAGACCTCCATTGGCTCCCAATGGCTGCCAGAGTCCAGTTCAAAGCTCTGTGCATCATGCACAAATCCTTCCACCGTGTAGGACCAGCGATTCTGCACCCTCTGGTTACGCCTTATGTCCCAACACGCCCCCTTCGGTCTGGTACCCTGCAGCTGGCCACCTCCTCTAAAATTAACAAAGCCCGTTGGGGTGGCCGCTCTTTTTCCCATTCGGCGACCAGACTCTGCAACGCCCTCCCCTTTGCCATCCGGGGTAACAGCAACCTCCTCTCGTTCAGAAAGGCCCTAAAAACGCATTTGTTTGCTAAATCTCGCTGATCTGCCCCGAGCCTGCGCTAAAACCATTTTATCTTCAAGCGCTGCGAGGCCCCAGGGCAGTTATGCGCTATACAAATGCAATTTTTCATTTCATTTCATTTCATTTCATTTCACATCTGTTTAGCAACGAAAGTCTCCAAAGCTCCTCCTCCTACAAATGAACGAAATCACACTAAGTCCTGAATCACAAGTCAGGTTCACAAATTGTATTCTTACATGACTTTCAATGTGTTGAGAAGTGTTACCTTCAAAGCGATCGTATCACCACCGGATAGGAACCCCTGTGCTCTGCTAGTCTCCACGAGTCCGTGAACCGTCCCAGCGGCTCCAATCCATTTTAAGATTACGCGCGTCGCGTCGTAATCATCATAAAGAAAGGACTGTCTATGTCAAATAGCCTGATCCAAGATGGCGCTCAAAAGGCGAATGCGACCCTGTCCAATACCCGAGTTCGAAACTACACTTGAACTCTAAATGAAAAACTACAATGGAGGCAAAGTTTAGAAATGTATAAGAAAACGAGACTTATGAAGGAAGAATAGATCAATTATTCATCGGTTGTGTATTATAATGAATGCAATATACCCCTTCCATTTTAAAGGTTCAGATAATTCACAAGAAGCATAACAGTTCATAATGGTCATTAAGACCCCCCCCCCGGGATTACGGTTTCAAGTCTTTTTATCCATTCAGTTTCCTTACGAGCAAGTGTGGTGTTTACATCTATGCTTGGAAAAGGTGTGACATGTTCTAAAATAGTGAATCTTAGTTGTGGAATGGTATGAGCGGCATTTACCCAATGCGCTGCCAATGATGAGTTCATATTTTTATTCCTGATACGACTCTTGTGTTCCACTATTCTAGTTTTTATTTTTCTGCTGGTTCTCCCCACATAAACCAATCCACATGGACATTTTATTGCATAGATGACATTTTCAGTTGTGCAATCTGAGGTATGTTTTAAAGGTATAGGTTTACTAGTCTTTGGGTGTTGAAATACTTTACTCGCAATCACATTCCCACATTGTCCACAATTGTAGCATTTGCGCATCCCCCTGAATTGTAACATTTGTGGAGTCCTGGTAGTCTCTTTTAGTAGCTCGCGCAGATTTTGAGCACGAGTATGTGCGAATAACGGAGGTTTGGTAAAGATATTGTGGAAATCCGGTTCATTCTCTATTAATTCCCATCTTTTCCGAATGATGGCTTTAATTTTGGGGGCCTGTGTTGAATGTTTCAATACATAAACTTCTCTTCTCTCAGTCGATTTGACTTGTCTTTTCAAGAGTTCCACCCTACTTTTTATAGACACTGTTCTTCTCGCCTCACATAGTTTGGTGTCCGGGTAACCTCTACTTCTGTATTTCTTTTCCTGTTCCTCAATCTCTCTTTCGCATTTATTTTCGTCCGAAGTTATTCTCTTTATTCGCACCATTTGTGAAACTGGTAGGTGTTGGTTCTGTGACAGTGGATGACTACTTGTGAAATTCAATGCACTATTCACGTCGGTTGGTTTATGATAAACCTTGGTTTCCAACCCCTTCTCGTTTCTCAAAATTTCAATGTCCAAGAAATGTATCTTGTGTTCGTCAATCTCCGATGTGAATTGTATTTTGCTGTTGAAAGTGTTCAATTCAGTTAAACACTCCTCCAATATCTGCCTTGGACCCTGCCAAATGACCAAAATGTCGTCAATGTATCTCATGAAGAGTCTAGCATGTCTTCGCCACTCTGGATGATTTAATATGTGTTGGTGTTCAAAGTGTGCCATGTACGTGTTCGCATATGCGGGTGCCCCCAGAAAACCCATGGAGGTTCCCGTCCTCTGTACATAAAAATCATCTTTCCAGCGAAAATAACTATGATATAAGGCATAGTGTAACAGCTCAAGTAAAAACACACTTTTCTCTTCTGCAAAGTTTGATTGTAGTAATCTCCATTCAGTTGCCTCCAGCCCTTCTCCGTGTGCTATTGACGTATATAACGCCACCACATCAACGGGAAATAGAAAGATGTTCTCATGAAATATGTCTTTTATCATATCAAGTTTCTGTAAACAATCCGTGGTGTCCCTCACATAAGTTGACCACGCTTGAACGAGCGGCTGCAAATGATAATCAAGATAGTAGCCCAAAGTTTCGTGAATAGATCCGCATCCAGCAACTATGGGGCGGAAGGGTGGGTTGTCTCTATTTGTATGCACTTTGGGCAACATGTATATTGAGGGAATTTTAGGATGTTGGTTGAACAAGAATTGTCGTGTTTTGGTATCAATGACTCCCATTTCCACTCCTTTATCCAAGATTTTTATGAGTATTTGCTGAAATTCCTGTGTGGGATCTTGAGTCAAGTGGATGTATGTGTCTTCATTTTGGACATGTGTATGTACACTTTGAATTTACTCTTTGCTTCAAATTTTGAACAGAGGATCATCTTTTGTACCTACATATACTTCTAATGAACTGGAGACGGAGGTGTCCCTATTTAAATTTATGAGGAAGTTGAGATTGCGTTGTTTTTTTTCAAATGAAGTGACTGTTGAAACAGAACCCCTCTCTGAAAGATAATTTAAACCAAAGAGTAAATTCATTTCACCAATATCCCACAAGACATTGGATAATTTTGAGGTACTAGTCAAAAAAGATCTTGAACAAATCACTTACAGACAATCTCCTTATTCGAATTTCTCCACACAAGAACGGAGGATTTTCAACAAATTAAGACAGGATTCATCCATCACCTTTCTGCCGGCAGACAAGGGAGGAGCTTTAGTTGTTTTGGATTCTGAATTTTATCATCAAAGTGTACATACACATGTCCAAAATGAAGACACATACATCCACTTGACTCAAGATCCCACACAGGAATTTCAGCAAATACTCATAAAAATCTTGGATAAAGGAGTGGAAATGGGAGTCATTGATACCAAAACACGACAATTCTTGTTCAACCAACATCCTAAAATTCCCTCAATATACATGTTGCCCAAAGTGCATACAAATAGAGACAACCCACCCTTCCGCCCCATAGTTGCTGGATGCGGATCTATTCACGAAACTTTGGGTTACTATCTTGATTATCATTTACAGCCGCTCGTTCAAGCGTGGTCAACTTATGTGAGGGACACCACGGATTGTTTACAGAAACTTGATATGATAAGACATATTTCATGAGAACATCTTTCTATGTACCGTCGATGTGGTGGAGTTATATACGTCAATAGCACACGGAAAAGGGCTGGAGGCAACTGAATGGAGATTACTACAATCAAACTTTGCAGAAGAGAAAAGTGTGTTTTTACTTGAGCTGTTACACTATGCCTTATATCATAGTTATTTTCGCTGGAAAGATGATTTTTATGTACAGAGGACGGGAACCTCCATGGGTTTTCTGGGGGCACCCGCATATGCGAACACGTACATGGCACACTTTGAACACCAACACATATTAAATCATCGAGAGTGGCGAAGACATGCTAGACTCTTCATGAGATACATTGACGACATTTTGGTCATTTGACAGGGTCCAAGGCGGATATTGGAGGAGTGTTTAACTGAATTGAACACTTTCAACAGCAGAATACAATTCACATTGGAGATTGACGAACACAAGATACATTTCTTGGACATTGAAATTTTGAGAACCGAGAAGGGGTTGGAAACCAAGGTTTATCATAAACCAACCGACGTGAATAGTGCATTGCATTTCACAAGTAGTCATCCACTGTCACAGAACCAACACCTACCAGTTTCACAAATGATGCGAATAAAGAGAATAACTTCGGACGAAAATGAATGTGAAAGAGAGATTGAGGAACAGGAAAAGAAATACAGAAGTAGAGGTTACCCGGACACCACACTATGTGAGGCGAGAAGAACAGTGTCTAAAAAAAGTAGGGTGGAACTCTTGAAAAAACAAGTCAAATCGACTGAGAGAAGAGAAGTTTATGTATTGAAACATTCAACACAGGCCCCCAAAATTAAAGCCATCATTCGGAAAAGATGGGAATTAATAGAGAATGAACGGAGTTCCACAATATCTTTACCAAACCTCCGGTATTCGCACATACTCGTGCTCAAAATCTGCGCGAGCTACTAAAAGAGACTACCAGGACTCCACAAATGTTACAATTCAGGGGGATGCGCAAATGCTACAATTGTGGACAATGTGGGAATGTGATTGCGAGTAAAGTATTTCAACACCCAAACACTGGTAAACCTATACCTTTAAAACATACCTCAGATTGCACAACTGAAAATGTCATCTATGCAATAAAATGTCCATGTGGATTGGTTTATGTGGGGAGAACCAGCAGAAAAATAAAAACTAGAACAGTGGAACACAAGAGTCGTATCAGGAATAAAAATATGAACTCATCATTGGCAGCGCATTGGGTAAATGCCGCTCATACCATTCCACAACTAAGATTCAACTATTTTAGAACATGTCACACCTTTTCCAAGCATAGATGTAAACACCACACTTGCTCGTAAGGAAACTGAATGGATAAAAAGACTTGGAACCGTAATCCCGGGGGGTCTTAATGACCATTATGAACTGTTATGCTTCTTGTGAATTATCTGAACCTTTAGAATGGAAGGGGTATATTGCATTCATTATAATACACAACTTATGAATAATTGATCTATTCTTCCTTCATAAGTCTCGTTTTCTTATACATTTCTTATACATTTCTAAACTTTGCCTCCTTTGTAGTTTTTCATTTAGAGTTCAAGTGTAGTTTCGAACTCGGGTATTGGACAGGGTCGCGCTCGCCTTTGGAGCGCCATCTTGGATCAGGCTATTTGACATAGACAGTCCTTTCTTTATGATGATTACGACGCGCGTAATCTTTAAATGGATTGGATCCGCTGGGACGGTTCACGGACTCGTGGAGACTAGCAGAGCACAGGGGTTCCTATCCGGTGGTGATACGATCGCTTTGAAGGTAACACTTCTCAACCCATTGAAAGTCATGTAAGAATACAATTTGTGAGCCTGACTTGTGATTCAGGACTTAGTGTGATTTCGTTCATTTGTAGGAGGAGGAGCTTTGGAGACTTTCGTTGCTAAACACATGTAGGAGAAAAGAATACCTTTCCTATGGGTAAGGTGGGGACTTTGTTCTCCGTGTTTTATATGGCGTTTAATGCATGAGTCAGCATACATTTGGACTGGGAACTCACTCAGTATTCACATTTCTCACACAGATTGTGGATGTTTACAATGGATGGAACTTTCGATGAAAACAGCTTGGTTTTTCGTTGTGTACTGTGGGTCTGACGGGTAGGTTCACTTATTTTGGACCTTGGTAAACACATGGTGTTAAGTACGGGAGAGGCAAATGTTAAAACAGTGATGTTACTTTACAGAATAAGAAAAACTAGAGGTCTTGGAACGCACATGATCTGATAGACTTCTTGAAAGTTAGAGGTATTTTTTATTTATTTTGATTATGACCATTAGGAATTTACTCAGGAGGAGGTCTCTGCGCACCTATTTTTCAATTAATCTCACATCATAGGAATCACACTTCTTTTTGGTATTCATTAGAAGAACTCATGTTCTCGTGAGCACTCAGTACTAGTTCTTTTCCCCAGATCTTTTTTCACTTATTTAACTAACCTCACTTGATCTTTTAAGAACCTTTGTGATATTAGAAGGAATTCAAACCCTGAGACTATTGGTGAAGGGGATAACATGTAAACCATGTATGTTATTTACAATGTAAAAAATTTATCTTTTTGTTGTAGACACGGAAACTGAACTATCCCGAGGAACTTCAATCTTATCAAGAGTCACTACAACCCCTGATGAAGGGTTCAGTGTGAACCCGAAATGCATTGGGTTCTCATTATTTAATTTTCATGATTGAATTTTTCAAACAAGAAATGTCATGTTATATTTTGATATTTATGCTTTAAGGAGTAAGAAATTGTTTTACTTTTGATATTTTGAGAGTTATGATGTTTGAGTATGGTAAAAAATACATACAAGAAAATTGAATAAACATTTGTTTTAAACAGAAGCAGAAATTTATTTTATTTTTTTATTTATTTGAAGGTTTTTATATAGCGCGAACAAGATCTTTGCATATATCAGAGCGCTTTACAAAAAGCACAAGAAAAACAGGGGGTAGGAAAAACAAGAGAGCGGTTAACAACTTTTGAGCAAAGAGTACTTATAGGAATGAGTAGCAGAATAGGGTATATACATGAGGGAGCATAGTCAATCAACTAAAACAATAATACAAGTAGACAGTCAGATAAACGATTATTCGAAAATCGATAGACCTTTGGCCTGAGAGTTGTGCGCAGCGTAGCCCTTGGTCTCCAGGGGCTCACTTCAAAACTGTAACACAGACATTCTCAGCTGATAAACTGAGGTGATTGGTTGAGTGGTGTACTATTAGTACAGACCATTCTCCGGTGATGTTGCGCTGAGGTGTGTGGTTCCGCAGTCGAACGCTAACAGAGTGGTTGGTAAAGTAGCAGAACAGTAACGCCAGCCCCACTCTGGTGAGGTTGTTCTCAGGGGTTTTGTACACATGCACAAGAGTAACATAAACTCTTTCTCAGTTGACCTCGCAGTGAGGTCTTTGCAGGCGGAGATAGCAGCCCATTTGCAGGACAGCCGTCGGGGAGAGCGGTTGCGCAGTGGTGTGCAGGTGGTGATCGCAGGAGCAACGAACGCTGGAAAGAGCAGCTTGCTGAATGCGATCTGTGAGTACTCTCAATCACTTATTCCATATGTGAATACTGATAGTGGAGGACTCGAGGTACCAGCTTGCCAGTGCTTAATTTGTGCCAGTGTGTTCCAGTGCTGGGCATCGACAATTATTTATAAACACCAGCACATACTTATGAGAAGCTTCCACATGGTGGCGCTGTCCGAGCGTATTTGTAAGAAAATTTCAATAGTGGATCATTATATTATTTGATATATCCTTAAAAAAGTGATAATACTTGAACTTAAACCTGCAGTTTAAAGTGGTGTGGGTTGTGCCAGCTGCAGTGGATCAGGGAGTAATACCATGAGCCCTGGCAATTCATTTGTTTACAAACCAAGCATTGGAGCTCACCCTAGAGGAACCATGGGCTGTGCGAACTGAGTGTGGGCCGCCTTACTCACCATAAAGGCAGAGTACTTGCAGTATATTGAACTTCATCTTATTCCCACTAGCAGATCACTGAATGCCCCAGCAGGGGGTGCTGTGCTCTCAGATCCCATGAGCAGACTCTGTGTCCAGCCAGAGACCTTCCAGTGCCCCCTCCTGATGCATTCTTGTGTGAAGGGGACATTTACTGCGCACATAGCTGGTTGACTCGCCAAGTTGGGTGGGACCTTAGCTGTAAAGGAAGCCTTTTCCGCGACCCTAATATTTATATCTTTTGCACATCCTTTCTTTCTGTGTTTTTCTGGTTTGTTTACACAAGCTGTCTGTGGCACTTCATTTACAAGAATAGTGCTTGTTTCTGCTTTGTTTGCTTAACTTTATCTTGACACTCTCCTTGTTTTTGTTATATTCTGTTGATACAACACTGTGTGATTGAGACGGCTTCTGTTTCTGACACCCATTGGCTGAGAGATCTTCTGAAAACCCACAAGGACTCTTGCAGGAAAAGCACACCACAAAATAATAAAGTTTGTTCTAATAAAGACAAATGAAAACTGCTTAAACACGAGAGGGGCTCATTCTCTGCTCCCAGTGCCAAGATCCCTTCTTCTGAGGTTAAGAAGTGAGTGTGTGTTCTTTTCAAGCATTAAAAATGTTCAGCCAAAGCATCCATTCAGTTTGCATTGTTTCCAAAAACTATTCCAAGGGGAGAACCTGTTCCAAAGACCCTTCAGTAAAAATGATGACCAACAAAGCTGATCAGGCCTACATGTTTCCCCATTTCTGGATCTGCCGCCGTGCTTTCAGGCCTTACTCAGGCACTTATCTAAATGAGCGGTTTGTGGTGCACAGAATACAGACAAGTCAATTTTTTAGAACTGCATTTTGATGTCATTCGTTTCCACACTGGGCAGTGGTGGAACTATGAAATACTTTGGCTCCGCCCCTGTTTTAGAAACCACTGCGTGTTGTACGGTTGGAGACCCTCACCATGTAAACCTGAGTATTGTGCTCGTATTTTTACAACTTTTACTCATTTGCTTTTGTATACAAGGCTTTTAGAACATTTAAGCACCGAGATCGAGGTGAAACTCTCATGTGTGTTATTATATATCGTGACTGTAGATTCACGTAACCGCACAGATTGGATTCGTAGCGTGTTACAAGAACCTATTGGCGATCCATCACTGCTGAGAGATTCATAAATACTTAAAAGACTTAAAACAAACAGAACAGGACCCCCCCCCCCACTCTGCTTAGCTGTATTGTTAGAAGTCTGCCACCTATATATATAGGCCCCCTGGGTTATTTGCCTATTGCCCCTTTTCCCTACACTCAGTGTGGCATGAAAATAATGGTGCAACCCTAGTGTCTTATGGAGCCGCACCAGCTCCGGTTGCTCTGCACCTTAGTCATCAATTACCAGGAAGAAAACATTGCTGCACATATTAGCGGTGTACGTTTTAACCAGTGCTTAATTTGAGCCTGTGTTTTCTGGTGCTCAGCACCGCTACTTAATTGCTGTCACCACACTTAAGACACTCTGCCACATGATGGCGCTGCTCATCTAATTTAGAGATGAACAGAACACTGGTTCTTTATGAATACAATACACATAAAAAAGACTAATACCTGCCTCCTTAGTCATTCCTTTAGCTTTGGGTACCTGGAATAATCTTGACTGTTGCACTTTCAGGCGAGAGAGGTGGTTAGTAGTTGTTTTGGTGCCCTCACTGGCAGCAATGACGGGACATTGGGTGGTGCAAGCTGCAGTGGCCTCCTGCTCAGGGCCCTAGCACAAATTATTTTACAAATTAAGCACTGGTTCTAACGCCTTCTTTGCCAATTATCTCATTTAGGGCTCATGATCCCATACAATAGTAGTGTTGCAGTCCCCATCTACATCAGGACGCTGCCACTTAATTTAGCTTCATCTTTGGTGGCCCTCTGAGTCACTGACATTTTAAAAATCTTTCTTTAAAAATCTTTTCTTGGCTGCTCCCCACACTGCTCCATTTTCACCCTTTTCATTTTTCTTTTTCACTGTATCACAGACACCAGTTTTAATCAGTGGTTTACTCTGTCCATTCACCTGACTTTTTTGAGGGGTCTCTAAAGAAGTTACATCTGTTTTGAAACTTTCGGCCATGAGTGCGATCTGTAGCCTGTAAGATGTAGCTGATAAAATATGGAAATGCGTTCACCTGCGTAAAGCCCATCTATAGACTTCTCGTTAAAATCTGACTTTAACTTGGAAAGCCCATTTTCTATTTTTCGAGACATCATTGTGTTTTTGCAATAAATAGATTCACTTCAACACAAGTAGTGCATTGGAAAAAGTAGTGTAAGATAGCCACCTGGAAATCTCTCTGGAGCAAAAGAACTACTGTCATTTGGGAAACAAAGACAATGCCCTCTCCCCCTTTCATCCTCCCCACCCCACGATTGTCTTGCTTTTCTTTTTCTTTTTAAAACAAAACTTGCGGTTGTCTCAATGAGCTCTTTTAAAACTCTATATAACACATTAACAACCAAACCTGCAGCATATCCAGGCAGAATGTTATTCACCAAATGAGTAAGCACTGATTTACTCTTCCATACAGGTGTGTAGGGAAATCTGTTTATTGACATTATTTTTTCCATCCTTCAGAGTAAAGTACTTTAGTTAAACTTCCACATTGTTGACCTCAGTTTCTTTTTAAAAACATTGCACCTGTCTTTATTCAGCCACTGCTAGGTGTGTTTGAAAAGTTGAGTCTCTGTAGGACTCGTGAACCCCCTCTTTCCTGCAGCACAGATTCTATGTTCCACATGTATCATGTAAGTGTCTCATGGGGACAGCCTTGAAGGTTTAAGAAATAAGGCTTTAAAAAGAGGCAGAATGCTCGACAGCCTTCTGGATTGTGAGTCGACACCTAAAATGGCTGCCGCTTTGAGAGCCCTGTGACGTAAACACAAACTGCGAAAAACATTTTCGTGTCGAAGAATGTAGCGTTCTTTCTACCATCTTTGAATTCTATTTGAATATGAAAGTTGTGTGCTTTCTGCTGCTCCCAGACCATCAATTGCTGATATTGGTAACAAATTCTCAATGTTCTCACCTCTGTAATTGCTGAACATGGCAAGCAAGAGGGGAAAGATGGGCAGTTTACTTTTGCAAAACCAGAGACCTGCATTACATTCTATATGCAACAGTCTTTTACGTTTCAGCGAGGGCCAGTTTTTTTCTGAGAGTATTACGTAAGGAAGGAACGCTGTACTGTTTGCACCTGTGCTATTCCTCCTGGTCTGTAATAAGAAAGCTTGAGAAATTCTTTCAATATAAAAGCAGAGCCTATTTGCAATGTTGACTTAAGATTCATTACAAAGGGAACCTTGGTTGCACAGGCTTGGTTTGATTTTTGATGCCAGCGATGGGGCTGCAACGACTAACGTACACGGAGGAGCACTGAAGGTTCATGGGTGCTAAAGCCCCCCCCGAACCACTTACATAGGTTCATGTCCCCCTTCGGTTGGTTAAATATTTTGCTCCTTTCGGACAGATGGTGCCAAACATTGACCAACCCTTTAATGTCGCCTAATGTGGAGGTAATGGTGAGGTTTGGATCAATGAGGACCCTCTAATGACTCATGGAGACCCCAAAGTTTGCCCACACCCCAGTATGCCCGCTTGCTTCCAGAGACCTTGGTGTGTCTTTGCTGAGAGCCACCAAGGGCGAGGATGCGACGACTATTTAATTTTATCTGAAGGCGGACAGCTCAAAGCCCCATTGAAGCCTTGCGTTGTGTCGGGTCCATATAGCATTGCGGCAGCTTGGCGTTGGCGCGACTCCGTCACTGCTGAGTTTCCAGATTTGCAGAGGAAGGAAAGGATGGGACAGTAATTTCCTTACAAGTGAAATGGCCTCTGAGATAAGGGCACTCCCAGCTCGTTCTTTAAAAGCCACATTTTGTGCAGAAGGCGCGGAGTTCTCTTGGGATTAATTCATCCAGCATCACAGATGTGCGTGGCGTGTCGACAGATTACTGTTTTGTCAGCATTTAAAGGTGTCGATTGACATTTTTGTTTTATTGTGAATCAGAAACTTGATTCTTGTTCAGTAGGCTGTTCTATGGGGGCAACATGGGAGGTGCTTTTGAGGACATGTTTTAAGGGGTCTGTAACCTACTGTTATGTGTACACACCTCTTTTTTTATGGGTCTGTCACCTATTGAAATGTTACACACCTACTTTTAAGGGGTCTTAAGTGTACTGATAGGTGTGAGTGGCTTCTCTGTGGGGGTCTGATAAATGTAGGTTCTCTTAATTTAAGCCGAGGTAGAGCCGAGCAAGTGTTCCACGAGATATAAATAAATTAAAAATAAATGTTCTCTTTAGGGAACTGCAAAGATAATGCTAAAACTTTATATGAAGTTAAGATAGACACTGCTGTCGCTGTGAGCATAGGTTAAGACTTTTTTGTGTCTGTGTCTCTCACTATGAGTTGGCCCTGGGAGAGGTGGAACCAGAATGGAGGAGACTGTCTTTCCACTGTGTTTATTGTTGAGGAGGCCTCACCTGGAGTATTTTGGCCAGGTCCAACAATCATGTGTCCAGAATGCTAAGGGTGGGTTAGACCCACCCAGGTGCAGAGAAAGTGTAAGGTGTGCACTGAAATCTAACAGAGTTGTGAGGCCTCACACTGGCCTGATGATCTGGAAGCAACAGAGTAGATTACAGAGTATCACACACCTTTGTGTAGGGTTTGCGAGTTTTCATTGAGTTGTATCTCATCGCGGCAACAACTCTTTGCTTCGGTCTCATGTACATTGGATTTACCTCCCTGTCAAATCAAAGACCTAAACTCAACCAAACTGATTTTCTACAGAGTTATATAAACAATGTCTCACCCTTCAGTAAATTTGGTGTCATATTTTACACATAAAAGTGTAAAACATTGATGCTTTCTCTGTTTCAACAAACAGCTGCCTTAAAATTATGTTTCTGAATTGTAGACTACTGAAACAGTTCGATCATTTCTTTTCAAGTATTGTTGCTAAATGTAGTTAGTGGTACATTTTCAACATATTTTATGCAATGCAGATCTATAGTTAGCATTAGTTGCATAGCGCATGGCGGTAGTAATGACATGCTTTATTATACCATATGATTTCACAATTTTTGACATTGTAAAGCACTGTTAATAAGGTGTCGAAATAATTAAATGCTGAGAAGTTTCTACAAGGATTCAAATGTGTGACCTGCTGATCAAATCAGATGTCAGCAGCGAGTGGTTTAATTCGCTGAGCCGTCTTTCTAGCCATAAAAATGATAAAATATTGCTAAAGTATAAACATGGCTATTTAAGGCTTGCAAAATTAAGTCATTTGTTCCGAGTATACATAGATATTTTAAATAACTGTTGAATGTCATATTTTACTACATTTTTGGTTAGCAAGTAGAAGTGATTTTGTTAACGCAGAGAAGTGTCCCAGCAGCGGGGAATGGTCTGTGGTCTGACACCCCTACTGCCCTGGTCAGCGGACCCCTCATTGTTCCTCGCGCCCCTGTTTCCTGTTCAGTCTCACAGGATGTGACTCTAAATTTACCCTCAGGGGTCAGAGGTGTGCACCACACTGGCTATTTTTGCATTAAGGGGCGTGGAGGGCTGAGCTCCCATTCTGTGCTGATGGCTCTTGAGGTCTCTGACTTCCACCTATTCAGACTGAGGATGGCAGCTACTCTGGGATTTCTGCGTCGGCCACTAGCAGCGATACCCCGTGTCCCCCCTCACCCCAGAGTACCGACTGCTTCTGGTCTCTCAGTGGAAGCCTCATCCCTAGGGTGTTGGGCCGATACCGTCAGCGCAACATCCCTTGTGCATTTTTACGTTGCTCTTCCTTCTGTGTCCACATTAGTGCCTTGGGCACCCTTTACTGAATAGCAGGGCCGGACTGGGAACCGACACCAGCCTTGGCGAACGGCTCAGCCAGCCCCCGAGGGGTGTGGAGGGGAGCTGTTTTCTAGGGCCGGTTTCGTACGATTTTGTTACAGGCGGCCTATATTGCTGCCCGGTATCTAAAACAGACCTCCAGGGGCCCAAAACCACACCCCGCGACCCACCAGGGAAACACCCGGTACCTGCTACGGCCAGTCCGGCCCTGCTGATCAAGACAGGGGGAAAGGTCTCTGCTGTACATTTCGTGTGCTCCACAGAAAATTTGGAAGGGGGTTGTCTCTTGCATGCAAGGTGCCTAATTCCATCAAGTCATTTTCGATCAGTAAATAGTACATTTCTTGTATTGGATGAGCTCTGCAGTTTTGTCCTACTCGGAGGGCCTGTGGTAGTCATGTCCTCTGAGTGCTCTTAGTTGGTAGCAGTTTGGTTTTCTTTTGCAGGCATGTGGTGAAGGGTTGTCTCCTCTTGCCAGGTGGCATTGATGGGCAGACTAGGGTGTGAGGGCTTGTCTCCTTTAGAGTGTGAGCTGGTTGTTTGTATTGTCTCTTCTGCGATGTGAATCAACATTCGTGGCCGCCCTCTCCACTTCCTGGGGTTCAACGCACCCAGCTGATGAAGGGCGCCAACGCCCATCAGCCGGGTGGAGTTTACGCACACCGGTACCCGTGCCTGCAGACATCTTGAGAGATTTCTCAAAACTAGCCTGCCGCCCTGCACAGCTGACACGTCACTGACTGTGCATTGGCCATTCCCGATTGTAGGGTACCTTACCAGGCCTCTTTGAAATGGACTGTTTCCCCATATACTAGTCTATCACAATTGTGTCACCTTTACAGCCAGACCACTGGCAAGTTCTGGGAATATTTTCTTTGGCACCCAGCCCACATCTCTTACTTCCCAAACTGCCGCAAACCAGCGTACCCCCACTGCCTTCTCGTTTATCTAGATCAGCTCACTTTATCTGACTAGTGATTGTTTAGAAGTCAACTTATAAAAATGCATAGTGCAAAAACAAACAAACTAACATTGTTTATGATCCTCCGCCCCACATCTCTCTCATCACCAGGGCAGTCCAAATACAGAATTGTTCCTCTTGAAACAGAGGGGCACATGCGTCAAGTCATGCCTTTGCGATCCCTTAATTGCGATAATTGAAGAAATCGCAATTAAGGACTCGCAAAGGCCTATGCATGTAGGAATCGCTATTAAAATAGTGATTCCTAAATATTCCTTAATTGCCTTCCCGTTCATTTCTAAGGGCCTACAGGCCCATAGGAATGAATGGGAAATTGCATGCGCAATTTGCGAGTACCAATAGGTACTCGCAAATTCTGCATGCAATTCCAAGGGTGCAAGGGTATCAAAAGGACACCCTGTCGCGCCCCTGAAAGTGTGATGTGCATACATGTTATGCACACACATGCCCCAAAGGCATTTTTCAAAGTTTTTGCAAATTACCGACCAGTTTAATTGCCTGGTAATTTACGGCCCCAAATAGCGAAATCGCTATTTAAAAGTGCTTCTTGCAGTACATTTAAGGAATCGCAAATTGCGATTCCTTAAAAGCAATCTAAATTTGGGAAATGGCAAAAAATTGCGATTTCCGAAATTGCGCATCCCAAATAGTTCCATGCATTGCAAAAGGGCATTTTGCGAACGCAAACGGCCAATTTTTGCGAATCACACTGTTTGCCATCACAAAATCCATTGATACATGTGCCCCAAAGATCCAGAGCTCTTGAGTCAGTTCTGTTCCTTGGAATCAACATGGAAGTAAAGCTCCTTCCTCTAAAAATGATTGTGCCGGAATGCACCTGGAAACACGTGCCAACCTCTGGGTTTATCCCGCCAGTGTCTTAATCTCGGAAAAGTTTGTTTCTTGTGAAATCTGGTCACACCACAGCCAGATCCTATATGTTTGTTTCCATATAGGAAACCCCATGACCCCTGAAACTTATGTATCGTCACCCAGAAACACGAAATGATACGACCTGTGTAAACTCATTCTACACAGCGAGGAAGGCTGGGCGTTCTTGGTGATTCTACATCGTCATCTAACGTAATTTAGTGAGTTGATGCTGTGGCGTTAAAGTCATATTCAGGTTTTCGCTTTTATGATCTTTATTTGGAATCCCTACACTGTACCGTACATTAAAACACGTTACACACCATTAAAGCCAATAACTAAATTAATGTGAGAAAGTGCAATGTTCATTTACAGAAACTAAAAGGTCATGATAGTCAAAACCAGTGTCAGTCACTCAAGCACTTTGTACAACAAGTTCTAGAATGTATGGACACACATTTTAATTGCATCCTGAGTAGTGGAAATTGAATTAAATATGTTTTCTCAAATCAAGGCACCGTAAAGCTTCAACTGCTAGACTATTACACAAATACTGGCTAAAAGTCGCTATATATATATATATATATATATATATATATATATATATATATATATATATATATATATATATATATCAATATCACATAGTGGGCAGTTATAACATCTTTCTACCTTTAATCCAGATAAACCAATATTGGAGTATAATACACTCTAAACCATAAAAACAACTCTGACAGGTAGTTGGGTGTAAAAAGTAAGTGAAATAACTGTGTTTCTATTTCACAGAGCTAAGACATATTTCTTCTCCACCCATAGGCCGATGTTCAATGTCACAATCCTGATTAAAATGTTGATTTCTTATCTCTTTGCAAACCCATCTTAAATACACTTTTTTTTATAAACAATATTCAACCATACTTGGGTTCATATACAGACATGAACCAAATTTTCCAAATATCTTGCAGGTGGATTGTACTTGTTGATAGGTATTTCACTCCATGAGATAGCTTATGGAATGTATTTCAGAAAGACTTAGCAGTGTGGAAGCTGTGAAGATGTATTCGGGTAGCCTCCTCCTCTGATTTATCAACCAGACCATGTCCCAGCTCTTGTCTGATCAGTGATTGTGGAGCACTTTTCCTAAATCTATGTCGGCGCTAAGTATCTACAAAAAAAACGTGAAATTAGAGGATCTCTAGTTTCATCCCTGCGCAGGCACACATACATGTCTTTGTCTTGTCTAGAGAAGAAAGACTTCCAATCAAAAGATTTCTTTGAACATTGTTTTATATTTCATTTCATATTAAACTTGAGTTTCCAAATGTATTGTGTGATAAGTTCAAATTCATGATATGCAATTTTCACTTCAGGCAATGTCTTTATAAACGTGTCCAATGCATTTCGGGCATTGCTTTCATGCCCTTCGTCAGGGAATAGACACTGTGGAACAATGATATAAATAACTGTTAGTGTGACTCCTAACAGTATCGCTATGTATTACAAATGATGTCAACAAACAATGTGATTGAACATAAACAAACTGCGTTGTGCTATTCATAGTGCTCATACATGTGCAGTGAATCAAAATAACTGATGGTGCACTCCAATGATATGTTCCTAAATGAGCGAGGACTACTGAGGGTAAATGGAAAGGTGCCGTGTCACTTACGTGCCTGTCATGGAAAAATGAATCGGGTTCTGTAAAAAATTGAGAGGAACACGGTCAAAACGTGCTGCTGAAATCTGTGGGTGGAACGTTCAGGATTTGCGGTAGTCAAATTCAATAACTAACCTGAAAATGGGTGTAGCGTTGTTGTGGTTCGGTTATACGTCTTCACGGAACGCCGGTACAGCAGATCCTGCCCGCGTTTGAATATTTAAAGAGTAGCTGGTCATGTGACGCGTCGCGTGATAAACACAGTAAAAAGACTATGGCGGTCTATGCCGTCAGCGAAGAAATGTTGTGGGGACATGTAGGGTTGTCAAAAAAGGTGTAATAAGGTTATCCGGAACCTGAAAAAGTGCAGTGTAAAATAGGCTTGCTGGAGGGGTGAAAAAATGAAAATAAAAGTGAACCATGTAACCGGTGAAAAAAAGGCAGGTGTCAGGTTGGGTTCGAACTGGGGCAATGTGGTGACGAATAGACTTGGAGATAGCGTGGTGTGCTAACGAGGTGTGCTAGTACTGCGGTGGTATGGGCTGGGTAAAGGAGCAAGGATCAGAACAGGCAATGCAATCAAACTCAGAGTGAACGCTACTTGTGACACGAGTAACCTGATCTATGGGATCAAATGCCCTTGTGGCAAGATGTACGTTGGAAAGACAGAACGACGCATCAAAGTGCGTCTCACTGAACACAAGTCGAACATTCGACTCAAAAATTTGAAGTCATCATTATCATCTCATTATGTTAAAGAGCAACATAACGTTTCTCAAATCAAATACATCGTCCTGGAAACTGTACAAAAAATGGAGGGCACAGACAATAACAGACACCTCCTTAGAAGAGAGAACTTTTGGATCCAAAAATTGTCCACACAAAAACCGATGGGCCTCAATGAAAGAATTGAACTGTCATGCTATCTTTAATTATTTGCTCCACAGACTGTAACTTGTGATTACTGTGTTTGTTCATCACACATCTAGACACCTTCACACACTCCCCTGTTCTGATCCTTGCTCCTTTACCCAGCCCATACCACCGCAGTACTAGCACACCTCGTTAGCACACCACGCTATCTCCAAGTCTATTCGTCACCACATTGCCCCAGTTCGAACTCAACCTGACACCTGCCTTTTTTTCACCGGTTACATGGTTCACTTTTATTTTCATTTTTTCACCCCTCCAGCAAGCCTATTTTACACTGCACTTTTTCAGGTTCCGGATAACCTTATTACACCTTTTTTGACAACCCTACATGTCCCCACAACATTTCTTCGCTGACGGCATAGACCGCCATAGTCTTTTTACTGTGTTTATCACGCGACGCGTCACATGACCAGCTACTCTTTAAATATTCAAACGCGGGCAGGATCTGCTGTACCGGCGTTCCGTGAAGACGTATAACCGAACCACAACAACGCTACACCCATTTTCAGGTTAGTTATTGAATTTGACTACCGCAAATCCTGAATGTTCCACCCACAGATTTCAGCAGCACGTTTTGACCGTGTTCCTCTCACTTTTTTACAGAACCCGATTCATTTTTCCATGACAGGCACGTAAGTGACACGGCACCTTTCCATTTACCCTCAGTAGTCCTCGCTCATTTAGGAACATATCATTGGAGTGCACCATCAGTTATTTTGATTCACTGCACATGTATGAGCACTATGAATAGCACAACGCAGTTTGTTTATGTTCAATCACATTGTTTGTTGACATCATTTGTAATACATAGCGATACTGTTAGGAGTCACACTAACAGTTATTTATATCATTGTTCCACAGTGTCTATTCCCTGACGAAGGGCATGAAAGCAATGCCCGAAATGCATTGGACACGTTTATAAAGACATTGCCTGAAGTGAAAATTGCATATCATGAATTTGATCTTATCACACAATACATTTGGAAACTCAAGTTTAATATGAAATGAAATATAAAACAATGTTCAAAGAAATCTTTTGATTGGAAGTCTTTCTTCTCTAGACAAGACAAAGACATGTGTGCCTGCGCAGGGATGAAACTAGAGATCCTCTAATTTCACGTTTTTTGTGTATTCTCTGACGCCGTCGGGCCCTCGGCGTCACCTGGCGGAGCACCTTAAAATTTCCTCATAAAAAAAAGTACAGTATTTTGATGAAACATTTCTTAAATCGCTGTGCATCTATCCAAATCTTATTTTCATTATCCTACTCGGCGCTAAGTATCTAACATACTGATGTAGTGGAAATCACCAGAATGAACCTTAAATAGTTTGTCTGCCGCCACTTGCCTTTAACGATTGTAATCTAAAGATTTCCATATTCGGCCCAAGTTAAATTAGAGTGTAGAGTTATATCACAATAAATACCTTGATTTACATGTTCTAGATGACTCCTGTAATTGACCATGTACATTTATTATTAATCTTACCAAACAACACATTTTTGTGTCAAAGATAAGTTCACTGTTAGAGAATTCTTTTTACTCTGACTATGTAGAGAAGTTAAGAGGTGTTGAAGACCTATCTGGTTGGTATCCTTGTAGACCCTCAAACTCTCTCCGTCGCCTGCCGCCACCACCGCACATGGCCAACCTTTTTTCAGAAAGATTCTTGACCTTATTTTAAAAGAATGATTCAAGAATCTCCTCTCACTGACTCCTCCTGAAAAAAAATCGAAGTGTTTTCACCGCTTGTCAGGCTCTTGAAACCACTGATGTCAACATGTGACGTGAATACTTCTCAGATACTGTGACTGCGCAGCCTGGACAGTCATAATGGGTAGCGTGAAGTTAGAAGTAAAGAGGAACCAGGTGACATAGATCCGCCAAACGGGAGGAAATATCATGTAACTCAAAAACATACAGAGTCCCTTATAATTTAAGCTACACACAATTTACTCTTAATGTGTTTGGAAGCACAGTAATCACAATATTATAGTTTATCAATGGCCAACATTCCTGTTGTCCTGATGAAGGCCTGTTTGTATAATGTAGGGCCAAAACACTGTCCACACATTGGATGACAGTTTATAAGTTTAATATTTGTTTTTACACAGTTGTATAGAATACTTACACTTTCTCTCTACTTCAAATTGCAGCATTACTTGTAAACGCTGATTCAATGCCAAGCGGACTATCTTCGCTTTTTACTTGACTAATCTCTGGGTCTGTTTCAAATCACAGTATCTGCTATTTCAGATGTTATAATCATTGGTCTTGTTCTTACAAAGGGTTGTCATTATGTGATGTGGTCTATTTATATTTAGATATGAGGCTGATTTGTCATCCATTAAAATATATATACTGGATATGATGTTTGATCAAGCTCTCAGTGCTTGTGTTTAAGGGATGTATGTTTTAAAACTTTAGCAAAACTTGTTAAACAGAGAAATAACGAGGAACACATTATATGGCTGTGCTGTGGTCGAAACGTGGCTCTCACGAATAATAATAATAATCCACATTTATAAAGCGCGAACAATCACCCGTAAGGGTCTCTAGGCGCTGGGGGCCGTCGGGAAGATTAAGCAAGCTATTGCCCAGAGTCACATGGTGCTGGGCTAATATGCCGCCGGCCCGGGGATCGAACCGTGATCCCCAGATTCCGGAGTCAGTCGCCCTGGCGCCACACCTCTTCCAATAGAAAACTGCTTCTTTCCATTCGCCTGCAGTGGACGCGAGATATGAATAAAAGGCTCAGCCATTGAAACAAGAGTTTGGTACTAGGAATAGGGTCAGAATTCACCACCGTGTGTAATTTTTGGCCATGCTCAGGTCATGTGCTACTCTTTTATATGTGTTTCCAACTTTACCA
This sequence comes from Lissotriton helveticus, assembly GCF_964261635.1. Classification (NCBI taxonomy): domain Eukaryota; kingdom Metazoa; phylum Chordata; class Amphibia; order Caudata; family Salamandridae; genus Lissotriton; species Lissotriton helveticus. The sequence goes on from NC_136073.1 coordinate 21,536,234, forward strand.
ACTGAAATGTTTCCCCAAAACTTCATGGTAACACCACTCGTCCACATACAGGGATGGTGAAGCCGCCTCATGCAGTGTGTCCGGTTCGACAGCGACTGCATGTACAGCATTGGTCACAGACGGTGGGTGGAAGCAGTGTTTCCCACCCCCCATGATTCAGGCACAGTAGCTGACAGTGAAGTTACAAGCCCTCTTTGAGCCCAGTTGTCAAACGATCTGTTGTGTACATTATCAGTACTTACCGTGGACTTTTTGATAGCCATTTCTTACCATTGGTTTACTGTCTTGTCAATCTCATTTGCTTTCTTTTAGTTTGATGACTTTCTTTCCTTGTTATATGTTTGTACTTACCTGAAGCACAGGTTTCTTTACCATCCTGTCGACTGGATGACTTGTATCCTTACCCTTCTTTCATTCAGGGAACTTCTTTTTTTTCTTTCTATTTCAGAACTCCGTGGGAGCGCACATGTATTTTTTGCTGGCTACCCCTTGTGGGACTTGCACACTTGCATCACACACCCAGGGCTCGCCTTGTTTTTAACGCACTCGCCCCTTCACCCGTGCAATTTTGTTGCTTTCCCCATCCATACATACTTGTCTTTTGTTTGTCTGTTTATTTTTTTCAGTTTCAGAGTCCTCCGGCTACTCTGTTTTGGTTGGTTCACCCTCTCCCTAGAAATCCTCTGTTACTGCCCCTTTACCTTTTTTTTTTATTTCTTGTTTTTGGAGGTCCCGCATCTACTAAGCTGCTTTGTTCTTAAGTATGCATTTTTTTTACACTTTTGATATCTTGAATTATCACATGAAGACTGCTGTCTACCTTCAGGGAACTGTCGAAGGTAAAAAAAAATATACAATGGCCACAACAGCATCATGATGCATACGTCAACATGCGTTGCAGCTGTGCAGCATCAGCCACAGGCATTGGCGGGACAAAGAGTTTACCAAGTCCTTTCAAAGCCAATTCCTAGTGCTTTACAACTGCTTGGTTTACCAGTTAACTGTTTTTTTCACAAGTTTCTTTTGAGTTTTATTAGGACAATTGAGTTCCGCTGTGTTGGCCATCATATAATCACCACACTACCTCGGAGACTGAAGTGTATACACACTGACTGCTAGATTATGAGACATATTCCTTGGGAATTTACAACATTATACTGGCTTTGCTTCTTGTTGTTCGTCCTGTGCACTTTCAGGCTGTGTGCTCTCTTCAACGTTGTAGTCCTATGATGGTATTATATTCTAGATATCCCTCCTGCAGTCGTATGTTGAGAACCGCGTCCGCTTTAGTAATGGCGCATAACTTTCCTCCTGAAATTGCCTGAACGTGTCTAGCCTGCCGTAGGACAAAGAAGACACTTCAGTGATGTGTGTTGTCCGCTCTTGGACACTTAGTATCAACATTTTGATTCCTTTCGATAGGCCAAAAGCCTGCAGCCATCGTCTCTCCGATTGCTGGGACAACGAGGGACGTGGTGGAGACGGCACTGAATGTTGGAGGCTATCCTGTAGTCCTAAGTGATACAGCCGGGCTTCGGGTAACTCAAGACTTTGTCGAGCAGGAAGGGGTGCGACGCGCACGCGGCAGGTAAGGGACACTATTTGACTGCTGATCGACAGCTCTATCAGACCTTTGATGAAGTTAATTTATTACCTTATAATGATCTCATTGTGTTCTTTTTTTAGGTCGAGCTGACGTTAGCATTCATGCGAAGCATGAATGCTGTCAGCTCGACAACTAATGTGATCCGTTTTTAGGAGAGTGGACACCAAAGTGTTACGAGCGTTTTCAGTGCCGGATTTCACCTCGGGAGCGCGCAGCATTGTCTGCAGTGGCAGTGTCAGTTTCGCTTTTTTATTACTTTCGTTTTTCCCGAGGCTGGCTGAGGCTGGCTTGGAATGAACAGGCTTGCCCCCGCGCATGCGCAGAGTAACTCACAGCCCTTGTTTATATTTGTTTTAGTTCCGTGATGCTCCGATCTTTGCCCCTTCCGAGTGGAGCTTCCGAGTGGAGCTTCCGAGTGGAGCTTCCGAGTGGAGCTTCCGAGTGGAGCTTCAGAGTGGAGCTTCAGAGTGGAGCTTCAGAGTGCAGAGTGGAGCTTCAGAGTGGAGCTTCAGAGTGCAGAGTGGAGCTTCAGAGTGGAGCTTCAGAGTGGAGCTTCAGAGTGGAGCTTCAGAGTGGAGCTTCAGAGTGCAGAGTGGAGCTTCAGAGTGGAGCTTCAGAGTGGAGCTTCAGAGTGGAGCTTCAGAGTGGAGCTTCAGAGTGGAGCTTCAGAGTGCAGAGTGGAGCTTCAGAGTGGAGCTTCAGAGTGGAGCTTCAGAGTGGAGCTTCAGAGTGGAGCTTCAGAGTGGAGCTTCAGAGTGCAGAGTGGAGCTTCAGAGTGCAGAGTGGAGCTTCAGAGTGCAGAGTGGAGCTTCAGAGTGGAGCTTCAGAGTGGAGCTTCAGAGTGGAGCTTCAGAGTGGAGCTTCAGAGTGGAGCTTCAGAGTGGAGCTTCAGAGTGGAGCTTCAGAGTGGAGCTTCAGAGTGGAGCTTCAGAGTGGAGCTTCAGAGTGGAGCTTCAGAGTGGAGCTTCGGAGTGCAGAGTGCAGATTCGGAGTGGAGCTTCAGAGTGGAGTGGAGCTTCAGAGTGGAGCTTCAGAGTGGAGCTTCAGAGTGGAGAGTGGAGATTCAGAGTGGAGATTCAGAGTGGAGAGTGGAGCTTCAGAGTGGAGCTTCAGAGTGGAGCTTCAGAGTGGAGCTTCAGAGTGGAGCTTCAGAGTGGAGCTTCAGAGTGGAGCTTCAGAGTGGAGCTTCAGAGTGCAGATTCAGAGTGCAGATTCAGAGTGCAGATTCAGAGTGCAGATTCGGAGTGGAGCTTCGGAGTGGAGCTGAGCTTCAGAGTGGAGCTTCAGAGTGCAGAGTGGAGCTTCAGAGTGGAGCTTCAGAGTGCAGAGTGGAGCTTCAGAGTGGAGCTTCAGAGTGCAGAGTGGAGCTTCAGAGTGGAGCTTCAGAGTGGAGCTTCAGAGTGGAGCTTCAGAGTGGAGCTTCAGAGTGGAGCTTCAGAGCGGAGCTTCAGAGTGCAGAGTGGAGCTTCAGAGTGCAGAGTGGAGCTTCAGAGTGGAGCTTCAGAGTGGAGCTTCAGAGTGGAGCTTCAGAGTGGAGCTTCAGAGTGGAGCTTCAGAGTGGAGCTTCAGAGTGGAGCTTCAGAGTGGAGCTTCAGAGTGGAGCTTCAGAGTGGAGCTTCAGAGTGCAGATTCAGAGTGCAGATTCAGAGTGGAGTGGAGCTTCAGAGTGGAGCTTCAGAGTGCAGAGTGGAGCTTCAGAGTGGAGCTTCAGAGTGCAGAGTGGAGCTTCAGAGTGGAGCTTCAGAGTGGAGCTTCAGAGTGGAGCTTCAGAGTGGAGCTTCAGAGTGGAGCTTCAGAGTGGAGCTTCAGAGTGGAGCTTCAGAGTGGAGCTTCAGAGTGGAGTGGAGCTTCAGAGTGGAGCTTCAGAGTGCAGAGTGGAGCTTCAGAGTGGAGCTTCAGAGTGCAGAGTGGAGCTTCAGAGTGGAGCTTCAGAGTGCAGAGTGGAGCTTCAGAGTGGAGCTTCAGAGTGCAGAGTGGAGCTTCAGAGTGGAGCTTCAGAGTGGAGCTTCAGAGTGGAGCTTCAGAGTGGAGCTTCAGAGTGCAGAGTGGAGCTTCAGAGTGGAGCTTCAGAGTGGAGCTTCAGAGTGGAGCTTCAGAGTGGAGCTTCAGAGTGCAGAGTGGAGCTTCAGAGTGGAGCTTCAGAGTGCAGAGTGGAGCTTCAGAGTGGAGCTTCAGAGTGCAGAGTGGAGCTTCAGAGTGGAGCTTCAGAGTGCAGAGTGGAGCTTCAGAGTGGAGCTTCAGAGTGCAGAGTGGAGCTTCAGAGTGGAGCTTCAGAGTGGAGCTTCAGAGTGCAGAGTGGAGCTTCAGAGTGGAGCTTCAGAGTGGAGCTTCAGAGTGCAGAGTGGAGCTTCAGAGTGGAGCTTCAGAGTGGAGCTTCAGAGTGGAGCTTCAGAGTGGAGCTTCAGAGTGCAGAGTGCAGATTCGGAGTGGAGCTTCAGAGTAGAGTGGAGCTTCAGAGTGGAGCTTCAGAGTGGAGAGTGGAGATTCAGAGTGGAGATTCAGAGTGGAGAGTGGAGCTTCAGAGTGGAGCTTCAGAGTGGAGCTTCAGAGTGGAGCTTCAGAGTGGAGCTTCAGAGTGGAGCTTCAGAGTGGAGCTTCAGAGTGGAGCTTCAGAGTGGAGCTTCAGAGTGCAGATTCAGAGTGCAGATTCAGAGTGCAGATTCAGAGTGCAGATTCAGAGTGCAGATTCAGAGTGCAGATTCAGAGTGCAGATTCGGAGTGGAGCTTCGGAGTGGAGCTGAGCTTCAGAGTGGAGCTTCAGAGTGCAGAGTGGAGCACTCTACAGCACCCCGCACTCTACAGCGCCCCGCGCTCTACAGCGCCCCACGCACTACAGCGCCCCGCAGCGCCCTGCACTCTACAGCGCCCCGGGCTCGACAGCGCCCCGCGCTCTACAACACCCCGTGCTCTACAGCGCCCCACACTCTACAGCGCCCCGCACTCTACAGCGCCCCGCACTCTACAGCGCCCCGCACTCTACAGCGCCCCGCATTCTACAGCGCCCCGCATTCTACAGCGCCCCGCACTCGACAGCGCTCTACAGCGCCCCGCACTCTACAGCGCCCCGCACTCTACAGCGCCCCGCACTCTACAGCGCCCCGCACTCTACAGCGCTCCGCACTCTACAGCGCTCCGCAGCGCACTGCACTCTACAGCGCCCGCACCGCAGCCTACAGCGCACCACAGCCCCCCATACTCTACAGCGCCCCGCACTCTACAGGGCAACGCGCTCTACAGCGCAACACACTCTACAGCGCAACGCACTCTACAGCACTCTACAGCGCCCCGCACTCTACATCGCCCTGCACTCTACAGCGCCCCGCAGCGCCCCGCATTCTACAGCGCCCCGCACTCTACAGCGCCCCGCACTCTACAGCGCCCCGCACTCTACAGCGCCCCGCACTCTACAGCGCCCCGCAGCGCCCTGCACTCTACAGCGCCCCGGGCTCGACAGCGCCCCGCACTCTACAGCGCCCCGCAGCGCCCCGCAGCGCCCCGCACTCTACAGCGCCCCGCACTCTACAGCGCCCCGCACTCTACAGCGCCCCGCACTCTACAGCGCCCCGCACTCTACAGCGCCTCGCACTCGACAGCGCCCCGCATTCTACAGCGCCCCGCACTCGACAGCGCTCTACAGCGCCCCGCACTCTACAGCGCCCCGCACTCTACAGCACCCCGCACTCTACAGCACCCCGCACTCTACAGCGCTCCACACTCTACAGCGCTCCGCACTCTACACCGTGCTCTACAGCGCACTGCACTCTACAGCGCCCGCAGCGCACCGCAGCGCACTCTACAGCGCACCGCAGCGCCCCATACTCTACAGCGCCCCGCACTCTACAGCGCAACGCGCTCTACAGCGCAACGCGCTCTACAGCGCAATGCACTCTACAGCACTCTACAGCGCCCCGCACTCTGCAGCGCCCCACGCTCTGCAGCGCCCTGCACTCTACAGCGCCCCACAGCGCCCGCACTCTACAGCGCCCCGCACTCTACAGCGCACCGCACTCTACAGCGCACCGCACTCTACAGCGCACTCTACAGCGCACCGCACTCTACAGCGCACTCTACAGCGCCCCGCACTCTACAGCGCCCCGCACTCTACAGCGCCCCGCACTCTACAGCGCCCCACACTCTACAGCGCCCCACACTCTACAGCGCCCCACACTCTACAGCGCCCCACACTCTACAGCGCCCCACACTCTACAGCGCCCCGCACTCTACAGCGCCCCGCACTCTACAGCGCCCCGCACTGTACAGCGCCCCGCACTCTACAGCGCCCCGCACTGTACAGCGCCCCGCACTCTACAGCGCCCCGCACTCTACAGCGCCCCGCACTCTACAGCGCCCCGCACTCTACAGCGCCCCGCACTCTACAGCGCCCCGCACTCTACAGCGCCCCGCACTCTACAGCGCCACGCACTCCACAGCGCCACGCACTGCGCCCCGCACTCTACAGCGCCCCGCACTCTACAGCGCCCGCACTCTACAGCGCCCCGCATTCTACAGCGCCACGCACTCCACAGCGCCACGCAGCGCCCTGCACTCTACAGCGCCCCGCAGCGCCCTGCACTCTACAGCGCCCCGCAGCGCCCTGCACTCTACAGCGCCCCGCACTCTACAGCGCCCCGCACTCTACAGCGCCCCGCAGCTCACCGCACTCTACAGCGCACCGCAGCGCCCCATACTCTACAGCGCCCCGCACTCTACAGCGCCCTGCGCTCTACAGCGCACGCACTCTACAGCGCACCACGCTCTCAGCGCCCCGCAGCGCCATGCACTCTACAGCGCCCCGCGCTCTACAGCGCCCCGCAGCGCCCCGCACTCTACAGCGCCACGCACTCTACAGCGCCCCGCACTCTACAGCGCCCCGCACTCTACAGCGCCCCGCACTCTACAGCGCCCCGCACTCTACAGCGCACTCTACAGCGCCCTGCACTCTACAGCGCCCCGCACTCTACAGCGCCCCGCAGTGCCCCGCACTCTACAGCGCCCCGCACTCTACAGCGCACCGCAGCGTCCCGCACTCTACAGTGCAACGCAGCGCCCCGCACTCTACAGCGCCCCGCACTCTACAGCGCCCCGCGCGCAGAAACTTTTACAAATAATAGAAATCCCACCATCGACAGTAGTCAATTTATCCACGAAAGTATTGACAAGGGATGAGGAATCTGTCCTCAATCTAGGTTTAAAATGTGTTCCCAGTCAGCAAACATACAAGGCAGCTCCAATAATATCCTATTGGCGAGCTAGTCCTGACAATAGTGAAGAACGAAATTAGCAGTATTTCACTATCATGACATGTAATACATACCTACACATGTCCCACCTTTAACATACACTGCACCCTGCCCCTGGGAGTGTCTTGGGCCTACCTTAGGGGTGTCCAACATGTAGTAAAAGGGAGGCTTAGGGCCTGGCAAGAGACTGCACTTGCCAGGTCGACTTGGCAGTTTAAAACTGTACTCAAAGGCACTGCAATGGTAGGCTGGAGACACGTTTACAGGGGTGCTTATATGGTTGGCACAATCACTGCTGCAGGCGCACTAGATGCATTTGATTTACAGGCCTTGGGCACACACAGTGCACTTTACTAGGGACTTACCAGTAAATCAAATATGCAAATTATGGAGAACCCAGCAGAATTAAAAATGACAGAGGTAGCATTTGCACTTGAGCACTGATTAGCAGTGGTAAAGTGTACGGAGTACATAAAACAGCAAAAAAGAAGTCCAGCATAACATCAAAAATACAGGTGGTAGAGCAAAAAGACAGAGGAAAACACGTCAAGGATGCCAGGTCTTGCAACTGCTTAGAGATCTTTGAGTGATGACAGGTCACATTGCCTCTCTCTCATCGTCTCATGACCCCAAAAGACAGAGGTCAGTCGCAGGTGTCTAGGGATAATTGGTGCACCTGAGCCCACTACAAGAGAGCGCTTCGATCCACGAGAATCCACTGCAATAATCAATCTAAATTACACCGCGCTGTGTTTGTTTACACTTCCTCTCTCGGGTGGGTTCTTTTCAGATGTGATCCCATTTGTAGCTCAGCAGACAGCAGCTTACCCTGACAGAGCAAGAGAAGGATGATCCGCACTCTGCTGCTTTTGGTCCAGCTCTCTCATTTATGTGTATTTTGTTGCCTGCGAGTGTTGTTTTTGTTATCACAGGAGAGGGGCTTGGCCTGATTCTACTCCCCACTACGAGCAAGGAGCCACGTGAATATCACCTGTGTATGTCCATTACGAAGTGATGCTAGAACACGTTTTATTTTAAAAATGGATTAGGCCCCAGAAGGTGTTCAAACAATTTCGAGGCATGGTGCTCATCTTCTCAGCATGAGAAGGATGAAATGCTGAGCCGAACTTGCTTTGATTCCAAACTAGTGGCCATTAGGTTGCAGTTGCATCATTGTAACAGGTGCATCAACCAACTTTGCTAGCTTGAAAAATTCCGGAGTGCAAACATACTAGATTAATAATGTAAGGTTCCTTTTGTAACACCTGCTTAGGACAGCTGCTAATCACCAAACATCTGATGCAGAGACACGCATTTTTTCCTTGACTGAAGCAACTATAACGATGATGCATATGTCATAAGTACATAGAAAGCTCACGAAAGTAAGCATGTGATGCTGAACATTTAAAAACATGATGGAATAACAATCTAGTATTTTAGCTATTCATCTTAACAAGACCAATGCATTGAACACCGTTACGTTGGCTGATAAAAGCGCATTTTATTTACAGTAGTCTAAAAGAGCAAAACTGCAGGAAAATGACCACTATACAAAATAAAAATAGCACTACTCTGCGCGCCGCCACTCCCGTGCACCATTTTAATTATGAAGACCCGGCCCGGCTCCAGTGCGTACCACTACCAACTATTTAATTAATTTTAAAAAGGCTCAGGCCAGGCCGGTAGGGCGTGCGCACCACGGCACCATAATTAATGTTTATAGGCCGGGGCCCGTTACCATCCGTCCCTGGCGTGCGTTGCGCACTGTAACTATTATAATATAGGCTTGCCTGCTTGCTTGCTTCAGCAGCAGCCGAGGGCAAATGGAGCAGGCGAGGAAGCAACAGGGGTTGGGGGGCTGGTTGAGTGCAAGGGCGAACCCAATATGGAGGGAAGCGGCACACAGGCAAGAACAGAGAGCAACACTGAGTGCGGCCCCGGGAGCAAAGAAGTACAGAAGCGAGAAAGCATGTTCTATAGGAGGGACAAACACGAGTGACAAGTTGGGACATAAATAAGAAGCAGGCAAATGCGCGACAGGAAAGCAACTAATTAGTGCACGCAGCAGGCCTGGAGGCAGGCAGCCAGCAGCAGCCCTGCCCCGCCGGTCGGTGACGGAGACGGAGTGACAGACTCTGAGTGACTTACTTTGGTCTTCGGACTCGGATTCGGAAATCGGACAGGGCAGCTCAGCGTGGGCGGGCCTGGCCGCCTGGCTGCTTTGTCTTGGACTTGGAAGGCAGTTAAGTTCGTAGTTTTCGTTGTTCTTCTCTTGTCTTCTTCTTTGGCTATGCGCGCCGCCTGCCGCGCCCCATATGCCACGCACAGGGGCTTACTGCTTATTGGCCCGCATGATGTTGTGCGTGCCCTGGGGCTGCCTGGCATTGCTCACCACCACTCAGCAGCAGCCAGCCCTGCTGCCCACGCCCCCCACGCACGCGGCACGCGCATACGCGGCGGCGGAAGTGCGGAACGGAAAGTGAAAGAAAAGGATAAAGGCCTGTCCCGCGTCCCGCCGCCATTTCATAGAATCAGGCGGGCTTAGACTAAGATAACAAAAAGTGCCTTACACACTGTGTAAGGCACGGTTTGTTATCATTGTCACTTTTGCCTCATGTAATGTAACGTTTGCCTTTGTATTTTGTTCACTAGTAATGTTCTCATGTATCAGTTCTGTTTCTATTGTGAATTCGCTCTGACACCTTCGGGTGAAGTCCGCACATCCCTTCTTACTCGGCTTGCTTAGCTGGCAGAATGGTGTTGCAGCGTTGGCTAGGAGTTTATTATAGTTGAGCTTTTTTCTTTCAGTCAAACAATAAAGTAACATTCATACAACCTAAATTCAGGATGCTGCCTCCCTGCCAATGTTTTAGTCATCTCTCTTTTTAAAGTCGGGAACATTCTGTTAAAACAGCTGTTTAGGATGTAAGGTATTACTTCTCACGAAACAGACTGATTTTTGATAATGTCCTGAATGCAGCAAGGACCGTCTGAATCAATGTAAAGAATTGCAGTGTTCCTAATGTTCTATATGCGATTTGCCTTCAACTAGTAATTACCATTGGATCATTGTGTGCTGTCTCACTCTTAATGCCTGTTTAAAAAGAGTGCTCTATATGCTGGACCCAAGTATGTTGCTATTTAAACAACACCAGCGATCAATGCACGCTTCCACCACACGCACACAGAACCAGACGTCGGTGCACGCTTTCACCAGGCGCACACACACACCACCAACCGTCAGTGCACACTTTCACCAGGCACACCCCATCAGCCGTCAATGCACGCTTTCACCGGGCGCACACGCCACTAGCTGGCAGTGCACACTTCCACCAGGCACACACACCATTAGCCATCAGTGCACATTTTCTACAAGCACACACACACCACCAGCCATCAGTGCACGCATCAATGGTTAGCACATCCACAATTAACTATTGTAGCAATCGCAGTATGGCGCACTTTACCTCTAAACATGTCAGTGCACGCTTTTCCACCATGCACACACACCATCAGCCATCAGTGCACACTTTCAACAGGCACACACACACCACTAGCCATCAGTACATGGTTTCATCAGGCATACCCACCACCGGCCGTCAGTACACACTTTCAACAGGCACAGACACCATAAGTCATCAGTGCACGCTTTCACCAGGCACAAACACCACCAGCCGTCAGTGCACGCTTTCACCGGGCACAAACACCAACAGCCGCCAGTGCACCCTTTCACCAGGCACAAACACCAACAGCCGTCAGTGCACGCTTTCACCGGGCACAAACACCACCAGCCACCAGTGCACCCTTTCACCAGGCACAAACACCACCAGCCGTCAGTGCACACTTTCACCAGGCACAGACGCCATAAGTTGTTCGTGCACGCTTTCACCGGGCACAAACACCACCATCCGTCAGTGCACGCTTTCACCGGGCACAAACACCACCAGCCAATACAGAGTTTGGAAAAGAATTCATGCAACACATTGTCATATACAATGCCAATAACTCAAACTTGAATGCTGCGAGACCTATTGCATTGCAAATGCTTGTCCATCTAAGAGATTTATTTGGAACGTTCAGGTCATGAGTTTGATTTCCAGCCATGCCACCAATCATCTTTGTGGTACTGATAAAAAGAACATTGAGTTGGGGTAACAATATTGATGATGTTCAGGCTGAGGAGTGAATTTGTAGCTAGTGTACAGGTCTGCAGTCAGTCCGAGCAGTAGTAGTAGGTGACGGCCCCCTCTGACCACCCCAGGCTATCTCCTTGATGTTAGCATGTGCTGCTCAGTGTGTACCAGGCTACTCTGTCTTCTAGAAAATGGAGACATCGAACCTCACATTAATGTGTACATTTTTAGAATGTTAGAAAACATTTAAAATAACTCATTCGAGAGGATGGCGTCCCACAAATGATTCATTTCCAATGTGTTTCTGCGGTTGGATACAATGATAATCTTGGGGTGAGTCAGGGATAAGAAAGGGATGAGAGGCTGTGGGATAGGATATCGCTTCGAGGAGAGAGGTTGTGAGGAAGTTTGTGGAAGATTTCAGGGCAAAGGTCTGTAACTGTAGGAGTAGATGTGAGGAGTAAAGAGGCGTTGAGCTTGGAGATGGGCGTTTCTATTGAGGTGAGTGATCGTGGGCAGCGATGCGTACTCCGCGAAACAGAAGAGAAGCGTAGTGTTAGATGGTAGTGGAGTTATCACAGTTACACATGTATTCTTCATGGCTCCTACAATGTTTTGCTTTATGCCTGTTTGCAGATTAATCATTTACAAATGTTTAAAAATTATAAAAGCATTGAGCTAACACAGGACCTTGTAGAATTGCAGCGATCACTTCACACTAACCAGAAACTGTATCTTTTGTACTTTCTTGGTGATAACTTTCAATCCTTGGCCCATTTTCAGATCTGATCACAATTTGATTTGATGTAATTTGGAAATTGTCCTTTTGAGCAGATCTGTAGCGCCCTCGTTTGCTAGATTGAGGTACCCTTGCCACCTTATGTGGCAGAGCATGGAACACATTATGAAGGGCATTGGGAAGGCGGGCAGAAGGACAAGGACCGAGCACCAGAGTTGTTACGATGGACCACATGTACTTCCTTTGTATGGGATTGTATCAGAATTCTCAATTTTTTGGGGTTATGATCATTCCGTTACTATGGTTTTGAAACAAATATATAATTATTTTTATTGCCAAAGCTTTCTAATATTTTGTAATTGCAAATCATATTAGCCTGCGTCCTGATGAACAAATGAATGGCACTTTGTTTCTCACGCTTCTTCTGTCGCATTGTCCTAGGTTGGAGGAAGCCGATCTCATACTGGCCGTGATCGATGCTACAGAGATCCCTGCCGGCTTGGTGGGCGGTGGGCCTTTCTTGGAGCGATGCCTTGAGGACATCCTTCCATCCCCTCCTTGTGAACTGTCCCCTGAGACCAGGGACCCGCCAGGTACATCCTGCATCCTGGTCTTGAACAAGGTGGACTTGCTGGGAGCGACGGCTCCGGACAGCCTACGTGAGATCTGCAGCAGCAGGAGCCTCCCATCGGTCTGCCCTCTATCCTGCCGAACCGGAGAAGGACTGAAGAGCTTCCTGCATGTGCTCACGGGGAAACTGGAAGAAATGCAAGTGTCCTTTTTTTGTGTTTATCCTCCCTTCCTGCTTGTCCTTCTTTCATGTTTGTCTTCTCTGCTTGCTTTTGTATTTGTCATGTTGCGACTACCAGTTGCTCGAACAGCCAGGGTATGAAACAGCACGACACCCGAGCAATTTTGAGTTCAAAATATTTTAATGATAAGGCAATAGACTAAACAAAAAAGAGCACCGATAAGATGCATTGAAATTTATGATGTTACATTAATATAAAACTTGTACCTATACATTGATAATTGCAGTATAATAAGAACTAAAATTAAAAAATAATAAAAAGGGGGGAAGCAATAACAAGTATATCATAACTGAGCTACATAATAAATTCTAACAGACTATACTTATTATATAATATAAAACTTTAATAGTATAATGCTATATAATTCTCAATTGATTTCCAAAATGACTGGTAAGTAGATGTGTTATGAACAACACCCAACATAGTCAGACCAGCTCCTTTTCTGGTAAAGGTTATCCATGACCGCCATGTATGAATTGACAATAATGAAACATTTTGCCAATTGACAGTTATTGATGTTAGAGCAGCGGATAGCAAGAAGTCAAGGAGCTTGTTATTTGAATCTGACAGTTTTGTTGAAAGCAATATCAATTTACAAATCAACATATTATATGAACGTTTTTCCGATGTTTTTGTAATAACATCCCAAACCTTTTTCCAAAACGTAAAGACAGTATTACATTTGAAAAATGTTTTCATGAACCTGGAACCAAATTACAGCACCAACAATTAGGCAAATTTAGTAGTTTTAAATTAAAAAATGTTAATGAGTCCGTAAACAATTAAATATCATGAAATGATTAGTTTGATATAAGCAAAACCAAAGGAGATGATGGACAGAGTATTGGACAATGCAAGCACTCACCCCCAGTCAACTGATCTGGGTTTAATTCATCATCATTCTTTAGCTCACTCCGCCACCCCAGTTCAGATCTCTAATCAGCCGTCTTCAGCCAGGCTTGCTTGAATCCAGTGGCAAAGTGAGCAAGGGACCCACGTCTGAGCATACCCCGCCAACTTAGGGCGAACAAAGCAAAACCAAAGGGGATGATGGACGGAGTGTTGAATAATACAAGCACTCACCCCCAGTCAACTGATCTGGGTTTGATATAAGGACACCGGTAACCATCCAGAGACACTATTACCACCTGAGCAGTTTTAACTGCTATCTGTGGCACAGAGCACTCTACTCTTAAGAATTCTCTTCACAGACATTTATGGTACACCGTTCATGCCCTGTTTGTGCCTTGTTCAGAACACAGTCGCTGTCCATGGCCGAAGGTCATCACACATTATGTTAAGGAGGTCATCTCGAGGGCTCAACCTGGCCGTGCTGCATGCTCCGCCCTATTCTTCCTATGCTCCATTAGCAGTCGCTGTGCGGCTTTCTACAGCTGAGTCTTGAATTTGCCCGTCACTCATTTTTTTTTAGGTCTCGGACTAGCGTCCCACGAAGTGGGCGGAGTCCGAGATTTTATGTGGTCTAGTATTGAGGCTTGAACCCGCCCCTCTTCTTCATTGGCTGGCCTCGTAAATGCTGGCCAGCCATTGGAGGAGAGGGGCGTCACTCAGTTCAGGCCCGGTCTAAACGCGATTCGGGGGCGTTTTTCTCTTTTTTTTTTAAGCCCCTCCCCTTTGCTAGTAGTGGGCGTTACACCCTCCCTCTCGCCGAGGTCCCAGTCTATTACTCCTGTAATGTACCTTTTGCTACCTCTTGTTTCTTCTCCTTTTCATGTGTGTAGGCAATTAAATACAAAAGGAAGGTGGCGGCCGCCTTTACGTCGTTACCGGCTATGCAGCTTTTACGTCGGTTACACCTTTAAACACGTCCGCCGCCGCCTTGCTTTTCCATTTGTTTACTTCTCTAACATTCAGCCAGGCACGATGGGAAATGTAGTCCACGCGCCGATCGGATGTGGCTCCCTCTCGCAGAATTTCAGAATACTGAAATACAAACCCCAGCAATCTCCCTTGAATCCACGCGCAGTATGGGTATCGGTAAAGTAACCCAGTATTCCTTGGCTGCGGTTACCGGTATTCGGGTAGTTAGAGGTACAAAGTGTACCAAATATCACGTTTTAAAGTTGTGACGCAGCAGTCATTTTCCAAGGTGTATTGCCGTGCCCACCCTATAAATTTAGGGACTGCGTGCGAGGGAAATCCCCGCCGTGGGCCCATTGTTTATCCTCCCGCGTTGGCTGGATCAAGCCCGTGCTGTAGCGCCCGTGTTCCCCCTGGAGGCAGCGACACCGCAGAAGCTTTCCACATCCGGATACGACGCGAGCGTGCGCCGCCGCATTACTAACAGCAGTACGTCTAAGGTAGTGGTTGCTGTGCAGTCAAACACATGTTTCCTCTTATTCTGTGCACTTCCTAAACAGACTTGGCGACCAATCTTACACTCACTGCGAGTTGTTTTTTAAGCACAAATATTGTCGGAGCAGGCTGCACTGGCGCCGGTCGTGATTTTAGCACACGGCGTTAAGCGTGCGTGAGGACTGCGGGCTTCTAAGCAGAGGGTTCATGCGTGCTCCTCAGATTTGACCAGCTCGAAGATAGTGTTAGTTGTAGGAATAGCTGTTTGAAGTCCCAGCGCTGTCTTTGAAGCCTGTGTCATGACTCACGCAGACCATCTCTGGCACGCCGTGGCTTTGTTCTGGGAGTAGTATTCGGAGAAGCAAGTAGGTGATTGCAGGTGGTCTGTCTCACATACATAAAGACATGTTAATTGCGACACTAAAAAGACACTTGAAACCGACCCAACGGGCCCATCAGACCCGGCAGTCTGTGCAGATGTAGAGCCGGACGATGCAAACCTATGGGCTGTGCCCAGTGTTCCTAAAGTCTCGTCGCCACTGCATTGCCAACTTTGGTCCTATCGCGCTAAGAGGTGCTTCCTATGTCAGGAGGCTGTGGTTGGTGAAATCACCAAGCACCGACGGGGGCTTCTAGGCAGGAGGCATGTTTTTGAGCCTATGGTTTTATGTGGCGTGCTGCAGAGATGTGCTGGATCCCTGGAGGGAGGGAGAGGAGGGGGAGGGTTGGTCTCTGCCCACACGTATCGGAGCGCTTTATATGACGACCAGTTGCATTACAGAGGGGTACATTCATTTTTTAGGCACTGGGAGATTAAGTGATTTGCTCAGAATCACAAGATGCTTGAGCCTCCCTCTAGACTCGAACCTAGTTCCCCAGCTTCAAAGTCGGCCGCTGTAGCCGATAAACCACATCCTCACCCAGCTGGAGCAGTGAAATTAATATAATTCCTTACTAGGAGCGCTGTTAGTGATGAAGCAGGTTTCTGTAGCTCTAGCTGTCCCACTGCCACACCATGTTCCTTGGGCGTTAAATGGCAGTCGTTGAAGTACTGCGATTTAAAAGCATATGTCAGCGCTCCAGAAAACATCCGAACCAGTACTCTGGTGAGTTGCTAAAGGCAGCCAGCGTGGGGACTTACTCGTGCAGCCATTAAGTACCTCATTTTTGCTACCGACAACATGTCTGCATCATCAGAACGCAAGTGCAGAAATGTTCTGGTCAGAACACGGATGCGAAAAGATCAAACTCTTTATTCCAAGAACCTTGTTTTACGAGCAATCATTTTGAAGAACACGGTGGGACTTTAAAACATGTTCCTACACACAGAATTTTCTGCAACTAGACCAGGCGTTTCCAACCGTTTCTGTAGTAAAAGCTACTTATGTTCAAAGAAAATTATCCCGAGCTACTGTAAGTGATGTCAGTCCATCCAAGACCGTGGCAGTGATCCCATCAGTGATTAGGCAGGGTTGTCAGCAGTAAAGTAAAAGAACACCAACACTTTGGAATGCATCTACATAGGTAATACATAACAGCTGTAGCTGCAATTCCCCGGCACCAAGGTAATACGAGTAGTAAATGTCCAACTCAAATAATAGCTTTACATTTATTTTGAAAATTGAACCATTTTTCTCGTTAACATCAGCTTATAAGTTCTCACAATACACACATTTTCATCTCAAATAAATGCTTTTTAATTTTGACGTACAAATAATAATATAAGCAAGCACAGGCTTTCGTGTTAGTAGCCTGAGATGCACACTTACGAGCTACTCACATGTAGCTGGAGAGCTACTGGTAGCTCACGAGCTGCTGGTAGGAGACCCTTGAACTAGACCATTGCGAATAGAATACAAAAATATTAATGCAATGAATAATCAAACTTTAAAAAAATGAAAGCAACCAAAAATTGCTGAAATGTATTGCGTTTCAATCTGAGCCTATGGCCAGCAACATACATGTATGAAAAAAATCAGCTAAAGAAAGAGGATCACAAAATCTCTGTTGGCTGGGGTCCCCAACTCTTTTGGGGTCGAGTGTGAGGTATGTAGAGGCTTATGTTGTACCCACCAGCTGTGTCCGAGCCTTGCAAGTTCTGTAAGTGGAGTTGTGAGGACTGAGAGCCCTTCTGAACCAGGGAGCCCTCCTTAGAATGTGTGTGCTGCTGTGATACCACTTGACAGGGCAGGGTCATCAAATACTACTGTATTCCTGTATATACGTTGTCGTCTGTTCCTGGGACTCTTACTCACAGATTATGGACTCAGGTACTGGTAGGCTGCACCTCTATTGTAGCTCACTCTGCACAAACATGGGCCCAAAGGAGTGTAAAGCAGGCTTGTAGATTTCCCACAGATTCTTATTCTGTCATATCTGCTCCAGCATTGCAGGTCTACCAATGCTCATTCTTTTTTTTTTTTTTTAAACCTTTATTGTGCAGATATAGCTGACAAATACGGGCCTACAACCCATCGGGCCGGCCACCACACTGTATTAGCACAGAGGCCAGGAAAGAAACTCCAGCAGGTCTCCGATATAACAGATGCAACAAAGCAAAGCAAATAGCCACATGGAAACCACAGTGAGAAGGAAAAGTGAAGGTTAATTTTATAATATAATAGGGTGAGGAGCAGGAACATTGCAGTTATTAAAGTCCAAAAGTCCGTGGCGGGTCGTCAACAGGCAGTGGAACAAAACACAGCGAGTTTCAAAAAAAGGAACAGCTACATCATAACAAGGGCAAAACATGAGTCCCACATCAGCAAACAATACCATCCACTGCCCAACGCCCACCCGTTACCACAAGAATACGCATCAATACATAGAAAGGAAGTCAGGATTGCAATACGAAGCCATCCGCTACATCGACCCAGGGAAAGAGAGAAGGAAGGGGAAAAAGGGGAAAAGAGCATCAGAAAAAAGGGTTGAAAAAACAGGGAAAAGAGGATGCGGCCCCACAGTATACGCCCCATGGCAAATAAAGCACACGAAAAAGGGGCAGCCCACGGAGCCAAAGGAAACAGGAATAATGGATGCGCAATGAACATCGGTAGCAGGGAGGCCGTGTGCCCACGCTAGCAAAAAACACCCCAGGAGGCCTACATGCAGACGCAGCGCCCTGAAAAAGAATACACAAGAGCCATAGAACCAAGAACAAAAGAAAAACAAAAAGACAGACTCCCCCCCACCCACCCCACCCTGCACCCCTGCAGAAGGCTACGGCCTACCCCCCCAGCAGCGTCCCTGTCGCCCTAACCGGAAACCCGAAATATAGAAGAGTCAAAAAGTAAGGATGAAACCATGTAGGCAAAAAGAGAGGAAGGGGAAAGGAAGAAAAAAAACTATCGGGAGAGGAGACACATAATCAAAACTATCAGCCCCCAACTCCCCCGTCCGAGCACATTCAAAGCCCACGAGAAGATAAAGTCATTGCAAAACAATAAACAGGTACCAGGAATATGAAGAGGAAGCAATCATACATGTAGAGCCGCAAGGCGGTCATCCGGTCACGCCACAAAGTAATAGTCCGGCGGTGCAAGGTCATCTCAACCCTGTCCTCGTCTATCCAGTGCCATAGGCACAGAGTGCACAAAGAACCAGAACATGAGGGGGCAGAGGTGAAAAACAGGGATTCCAAACGTCGAGCTACTACACAAGTTATAACGGCTTCGGACCGGATGAGTAAAAAAGGACAGCAACAGCAGCAGGCAACTCAAGCGCAGCTCCGCAGACCAAGGGGAAAAAATTGCCCCGGTGAAACAGTTACAGGATCTCCGCTCGGCAGGCCGAGGCAAAAAATCACCGGGGGACCCGGCGAGACCGATCCGGACGGATCTCGGCTGGAGGCTCTCCAATGCATCCACCACAGGGGAGAACTCTTGACAATACCAGGCAGCAGGCATCTGAACGTCCAAACAAGCGGTGGCCTTAGTATTTTCAATTTCCAGGAAATGCACCGCAGCACCCTGAAGCGGCGAAGCCATACACGCAGGGGACGGCCCAACGAGCCGGGAACAAAGGCTACCATCCAGCCCATCGACAGGCACAGTCATGGAAGCACGCCAAGAACACAAGGCGGCGAAAACGTCGCCAACTGTAGGCTCACCTTTACGGTATTCAGCAAACGTGCCGTGCGGCGAGCCAATGTCGCCGTCCCCAAATGGCCGTAGATGCAGGGTGTGGGCCGCCATCTTTGCAGCCCGGCGCGGCCGCGGCAATCTCCGACCCCAATCCGGCCACCAACAGAGCTCGATGGGACCCAGCCGGCAACAAGCAATGGAACCCTCAGGGCAAAAAGGCAGGCCACCAGAATATTGAGGCAGCCGGCGCCACCGACCCACGGGCGCCGCCCGCCGAGACCGGGCGGAGGGTGTCAAGATGGCCGGACAGGAGAACAAAGGGGAGACGAGTCGCCCATTCGGTCAACCCCCGTCCGTGGAAGGCAGCACTCCACCACCAGGTCCCCAGACAGCCAGACCAGGCCCGGTCAGACGCCACCGGTCCAACCGCACAATGGCCGCTCCGGCCGACCCCGCTCCTCCACCAAGGGGTCGGCCCCGGCGCTCCGCCCCGCCTGGGCGCCGCAGACGAGTACCAGGCCTGCCCGCCCCGGAGGCCACGAAGCGAACAAGGGCGCAGCTCAGGATCCGCGGCACTTAAGAACATCCGGAGCAGACGGTGAGTGCCAGCAAACCGTCATAAGTCCATATTCCAGCAAATAAGACTTCTCGGGGCAGGATAAGGTACAGGATAGACAGTTCATGCAGGAAGGTTTGACGGAGCCGAGCTACAACGCGGCCATCACGGTCGCGAGCTTGGCTCCTCCCCCCCAATGCTCATTCTTGGATGCCACCAAAATGGCCTCACTCATCCACAACTTGTTTTTAATAAACAATTCCATATATCATTTTGAAAATAAAATATACGACCAACAAGGAAACAGACCTCCTCCTCCACAGCAAGCCTTGGAATGTATTTCTCAGTGGCTGGGGTAGTTTAAGGAGACCCACAATGATCCAGAAAAAATTATACATGCTTTGTTTGTTTCACTCCTTCTTGGGGCCCTTCTCTGATGCATTTGTTCGCTAGTAGATAGTTTGACATCAGGTGCTCAGTATGTGTGGAGTGCTTCGGGCCTTCTCTAATAAATGCACTTCAGGTACACAGCAGCAGTCATTTACATTTATTTTCCCGATGAGTGTGGTTTGTAAATTAGAGACATTTTCAAGCTGCAGCGGGCAGACTGTCCCGACCCTTATTTATTTTTATTTTTATTTTTAGAGTTTTCTATAGCGCGAACTTGAACCGATAAGGTTATCAGAGCGCTTTACATAGCACCAGTTCCGTTACATATTGTCACAGCAGTTTACATAGAATCAGTTACATTGCACATTTCAGGCTCTTGACCCGTTTATGTTATCAGAGCGGTTTACATAAGACAGCATTCGATGTCCAGTGCCCTCCTCCGCCGTGTAGCGGGGGACCTCATCCAGCCCTCCGAAAGTCGTCGAGCTGTCGGGACTAGGCTCCAGGAATTTCAGCTGACCTAGGATCACACGCGTTACAAAAGGTGCAGATGGAAAAGAAAAAAATTGCAAATGTACAAGAGATAGAATCACAAGAGACATAAGACAGCATTCGATGTCCAGTGCCCTCCTCCGCCGTGTAGCGGGGGACCTCATCCAGCCCTCCGAAAGTCGTCGAGCTGTCGGGACTAGGCTCCAGGAATTTCAGCTGACCTAGGATCACACGCGTTAGAAAAGGTGCAGATGGAAAAGAAAAAAAATTGCAAATGTACAAGAGATAGAATCACAAGAGGAGGAGATACAAATGGATATACTCTAGGCCCATACGAAAGGTGCAGATAGAAAGAGAAAAATTGCAAATGTACAAGCGGTAGAATCACAAGAGGGGGAGATACAAATGGATATACTCTAGGCCTGTACTGGTCAGAGGCAATAAGAGAGACAGTAGGAAAGTCAGAAGGACAGTGAGAGGTCACTAAAATGGTGGACGAAAAACGTTGGTAGAAGAGGCACGTCCTATAGAGATAATGGCGGGGGAGCGTGAGGGTCCGAGTCCGAAGGTTCAGAGAGAGGGCTAGCATAGCCAGCAGGTCCAGGGGGGGGACAGGCAGTCCGCAGCAAAGTCGCAGCCACATAGATCATGAGGAGCTGGGCAGGGGAGTTCAATCCGGAGACCAGTGGAGGGTCAGGGGAGAAAGACCCCCGGCGCCCAGGCAGAAATGGAAGGCAACAAAGTTAGGTTTAGGCAAAGGTTTCCCCTGGCATGCGTTCGTGTCCCTTGAGCCAGTGTCTCCTGTGTCCGCCGGTCATCGGGAGAGTGTCCCCCAGGGCGCCATCTTGGAGTCAGGCACCTTATGCGCGAGGCAGCGTGGTCAGTGAGGGGGGGTGGGGAGGGGCACATTTCTGACCCCATTCTGACGTCTGTTGCGGGCGGAAACAGCGAGCAGCCAGCGATCCTACCACCCGGGATGTTGTCATCGGGTGGCCGATCGCAGAGGCAGATGTAGGCGATGTTCACCGCCAAGGGATCCATGAAGAGGGCTCACCCCCGCAGGCAAGAGCCCCAGAGAGAGCATGCGGAGTCGCCCCAGGGAGTGGCAGCAAGCGCTGGGGCCAGATAGTCCAGCAAGCAGGCAAAGGCGCCGATCTTTGGCTGGGAGTCACATCGGGCCGCCATTTTAGAGTCAGGCAGGCGGGGGAAGGCAGATTCCAGCCGTGGCCACCCTCGGTGTTTTGCCGCTTCAGAGGCCCCCGGAGACTATCTTGAGATAGAGGCAGCCCCTGCGTTCCTCAGATTGCGCCCGTCAGCCCATCAGCGTACCTCTTGTGGATAGTTGAGGTCCTCGGCGCTCCGGCCACCATTTTTCCCGCGGCCGTCCTCCACTCGCGTCTCCTCCCGATCTAGCTGCCGTGGCGCCAGGGGCGATCGGAGCAGCCCCGAAGGTGTCCTGCACCTTCCGATTCCTGTGGGTGCCGAATACAGCCCCCGGGCCACTGGGGCACCGCCAATCCAGGCTCCCGGGCAGCGCCGGAGCCGGGAGCCTTCCTTTGATAACCCCTATGAGGGGAGCCCAGGTACTCTGGTGTCTCCCTCTCTGTGAAGGTCAGCTGACGGGCCTCTCCAATCATTTTAAAATGGGCACTTGCAGTGTTAGAGCCAATGTGTACCTTTACTTTTTTAAGCTTAACAGTTTTCAGACGCCGCTTGGCAAGACCTCAATAGGAGCATCACAGCGCTCTGCAAATTGGGAAAAGCAGTGAAAAAAAGAAAATTATCAAAGTAAATCAAGATAAATAGAAGTATCAACTTTGTTTTTAATACGAGTGTTACACAATATGGAAAAGCAATAATAAGACAACCAGATGTTAGCTTGTTGAAGGGATACTTAGTTGAACTAAAAAGGATGAGATCTTCAGGGTACATGCCCGCAAAATGAATGTAGAAAGTTCCAACATCTGTAGGTATGCATGCATACATTTCGACACAGTATGCAGCATAGCGCCACGGGACAGGCAGTGAAGATGTGCAGCTCTGGACCAGCAGCGCGAGCATCCCTCCCTCCCGAATACCTATAGCACGGCCTCGGGGGTGGAAAGTTCCATCGCACAGCACAAGTCCAGGGCAGGTGGTGGCAGCCAGAGTGCACGGTACCCTCACACGCGCCTAGTGCAGCACAGGATGTAGCAGTGCGACTTCCATACCCACTCTCTGCCCTGGGGAGAGTGGACAGCCATCTCAGCTTTTTTCTCTCTCTCTGCCTGTCTGTCTATATATTCCACGTTCTCTCAACTTCCCTCCCGCAGTGTGAGAGACCTTTTATTATGTTTTGGTTTTGGCATTGTTATTTGCAATGTCAGTAGCTCAAACTCGCATAAATACGCGACCTATTGCATTGCAAATGCAATAGGTCTCGCATTTGCGAGAGATTGAGCTATTGGCATTGTAAATGACAATGCCATTTATTTATCTGTTTTCAAAACCAACACATAATTAAAAAGTTTGTCATTTTTCTCTTTCCCGGCACCCTTTTGTTCTTTTCTTTTGTTGCCCCTTCTCCGCATTCCCTTTTTCCTTCGAATACTTCCCGTCTCTTTTCTATTTACTTGCCTCCATTTCCTTCCATCCCATCTTTCTTGCCCTCTTTCTTTCTCCACTTTTCATTCTTTCTCGCCTTGTTCTTTTCTTTCCTTCTTCACCAGCTTTCTTTTCTTTGTGCAGATGTATTTCAAAATCCTTTACAGGATGCGGTCACGTTGCTTTTTAGCATCTTTTGATTTTTGTGTAAGTAAAATTATTAGTTTGACTAGACCAAGCAGCAGCAGACGCACATCTCCCCGGAGCTGGCTGACTGCCCCGTACAGGTCTCTGCAGTCCTTTCTCATGCTGGAGGCTGCCTTAGGGAGCGGTGAAGAGCTTCTGTATATATACTTTGCATGGGACCTCCGGGTGACGTAGGACTGCCATCAGTGCATTTTGGGCCCTCGCCAGTCACCTTAAAGTGCTTCCTCATTTCCTTCTCAGTTTCCCTGTTGGGTATGCCTCCTGGCGCCCTCTGTGAACCCCATTTTGCTTGAGGCTTTTGGTACTTTATTTTCAAAAAAACAAAAAAATGGAAAAAATGCCATTTGCAATGCCAATAGCTCTAACTTTAACAAAGCCGAGACCATTGCATTGTAAATGCTTGTTTATAGTGGTTTGAGACTGTGGGCCTGAATCGCACATAATTTGAAATTCTTTTTCTAACGTTCTAGTAGGGCACTTTTATCAATTCCCACTTGTGTTCATGGGAACAGCTTTCTTCATGTGCAATTGTACATATTGTACAATTGCATATGCAAGAAATAATTTGGAAAATATGAAAATGTGCTTTTTTTCTGCAAGGAAAATATCCCCCCAATCAGAGAGCCACTCTCCCTCCCCGGACAACCGTTTTACACTATACACCCACCACTGTTGGAAGTTTACTTTGCCCATTCCTGGACTTGAACCTGCCTGTGCAATGAGTAAATCTCTGTCCTTATCCAGTGTGTCAATAGTTTGGAAACATGTTTGTGAGTATCCACAGGTTTGTAGGAGGGTTCTCAAAGTTCCACACCATTCTCACCCTGCCACGTCAACAGCCTTCCATTTTCGTAATATTACACAATCCGGTAATAATATGCATACATCTCTTTGCACATGAAAATTCTGGTTTTGCAAACAGCAAACTTGGATTTGCACTAATAAAACAAACCATTTCCTCCTGTTTGTGGATCTTACATGTACAAGAGGTTTTGCGACTCCAGACGTTGTATAGTAAAGCGCTCTATAACTGTACTGTTTCTGTACCAGCTGTGTCGCGCCATCTAGAAATTCTTACCTGAGCCTCACTGTTTGCTTTTGTCCTTCCCAGGTGTGGGAACCCTCTTGTGGGCTCACCCAGTCTCACCCAGACCCGGCACCGCCTGCACCTGGGCGGCTGCCTCGAGTGCCTTGCCCGGTTTCACCGCCACAGGCACCTGGACCTGGCCCTGACTGCGGAAGAACTTCGGATCGCCCTGCGCCACCTTGGAAAGATCACCGGGAAGGTGGGCACAGAGGACATTCTAGACGTCATATTCCGGGACTTCTGCATTGGGAAGTGAGGTGGGTGTCCGAATGTGAGACTTCCACCCCAGATCCGGCTTGGCACCGTGAGGGAACTATCGGTGTCCCTCAGAGCTTCAGGAAGCAGAGGTCGAAAGAAGGTGTTGCTTCAAGGAGCTATGGATGTGTTGAGGCAGCTGGGTCCTGTTTCTAGATAAAGGTAGAGGCACAGTCTCTCTTGTGTGTGGAGTGTGAATGTACAGACTGCACCAGGTGTTGAAGCAGGGCTGGATTGAGGTGCACTGTCAGATCTCTGCATTGAACAGCTATACGAAGAGCAGGCAGACGCCTCTGCCTTTCAGGATAGAGAGGCATTGGCAGAGCTGTGCAGGGCTCTCAGCACAAGAATGACACAGACTGGTTGCTGCAAGCAGTGATAGACATGAGCTGACAGAGCTTGCATGGTTGCTAGGGCAAGGATGTCACTGGCTGTGTGCTGTCGGTTTTGGGTAGAGGTGCGTCGGGAGAGGTATGTGTATAGGCTGAATACGAGAATGAACATGGCTCAGTAAACCAGGCTAGGCATGCTTTTGTGACGATTGTGCAGGCCACACAAATGGAGTGTAGTGGGGGATGCTGCGTGGTCATCTTGTGATGCACTAGGAAGCTGTGCAAGTCGATTTGATGACAGGCACTTAAAAGTTTGCAGCTTAGTACTGGAGCACTCTGCCAGAACTGTGTGTGGTCCCGGGACTGGAAAGGTATTGGGATGACATGTATTGAGAGAATTGTTTGTGATTCAGTACAGAAATAGCCGGCAATGCTACAGGTGAGGAATGAGGTGCATTGACAGAGCTGTGTGAGGTCCCGAGGGTACAGCAGGTCAAGAGAGGATTGCACTGAAAAGGTGTCTTCTTTCCAGTGCCGAGGCACAAAAGTTTTACTACGGGTCCGGTTTGAAGTGCATAAGTAAAGCTGTGTCCGCTTCTAGTACTGTGGGAACAAGGGCTGCTGCAGGCCAGATTTGGGGTGCCCTGGAAAAGCTGTGTTGCTTCAGTAGCGGAACAGCAGTAGGTTCTACGGTTTACATGTTTCGGCTTCCGGTACTGAAGGAGTGAGGACTTCTGCAGGTCAGGATTGAGGTAGCCCGTTCTGATGAACAATACATTCAAGCGACATTGAAGAATACTGACCCATGATATATGGCTGATGTAGCTCCCAATCGCCTTAAGGAAAGCCAACTGCTGACCGCAGAGAGCTGCAGGATGTCCCTCTATAGGTTAAGCAAAGATAACTGCTAGTCCAGGCTGGAAAGGGTTCAGAGGCCGCATTGCACGGTCTCACGGCTGCAGGAGCATGCAACTGTGCAAGTGTTTTTATATCTTCACCATGCTTCACTGCACAAGTAGTCCTGCAAGCAGAGGTGTAACACAAAAGGATCCCCCCACAGATTGTGAAGAGGGGCCCTAAGCTTCCCATATCTCACAGATGTTCATTAGTTTTGGCTGAATGTGGCCCCCTGAAGGGTTGAGGGGCCCCTGAACAATTCCCCCTTCACAGCAGGGGCTGCAGGAGCCTGTGTTACACCCCTGCCTGCAAGGGCTGTAATAAGTGTGTCATCAAGGCTTCTGCCAGACCACTGTTCTAGTACATACTCGCCAGCATTCAGTGACTCTTGTGGCACATACATTTTTATTAACATCCTAACAGTTGTGCATCTAACGTCTCCATGCAGGCGTTCACCCAGGATCAGTTACAGAATCGGCTGGATGACCCTCAATGGAAAACCGTTGTGTGAATGTTTTTTGTACAATAAAGGCTGACCTGCTCAGTGTGTTTGGTTGCTCTTTGTACAAGTTTGGGCCCAGACTGACTTCGTAATTTCCATCTTGCTGTGGTAGCTTTATCCTTACCGAGACCTGCATTTTGAATCCTAAAGCAAGCATTTTCCTCAGGCATTAATTGTAATGTCCTGATGAAGATCCAGTTACCTAGTAAAGGGATCGAAACATCGTCGACTCCAGCACCTTGACGCAATTGAGAATTTTGTTGTTATAAAGTGCAATGGGGCTAATTAATGTGTATGTTCCGTGGCCCAAACTACTTATCTGTATCCTGGCCAACATGTGCAAAGCCCGAGTATGGCAACCTGTTTTGTTTGTTGTAAACTGTCCCACATGTATGTTCTTGCATGTTTCTTATATTGAATAATAAACATCCATTTGGATATATGAACATAGATGTAATTGTATCTCTGTGTTAAACGAGAAAGTACATTTATGTTGTGAGGCTCCAGTGTTCCTATACAAATGCTCACACCCAAGGTCCCTTCCAGATAGCTTGGGTGCCCTTGTTTCGTCAAAAGATGTAGAACTGTGAGGGGCAGCTGCAGGGCTTCCGTTGTCCCTGTCATGCCTCCGAAGACCTGAGGCCGCAAACACCTGACTACCGCCTGGGTTTGCAACCAATAGGAACCTGCATGAGGCTGCGCTGGGGCTTCAACATATCCACACATTCCCAGCTCTTGATCTCTGTACTTCCAGAAACAGGTCCCTTCCCAGGAGTCAGAAGTGCACAGGCCTGCACCCTGAATGAGCTCGACCATCCAATGTACTCCCCGGTTAAGAACAAGGATCGCACATATTTTTTATTTCAATTATTTTAGTGGTTTTATAGAGCGCAAACAAGATCCTTGCGGATATCAGAGCGCTTTACAATGAACAAAGATGATTATAACAAATGAATAGCAAGACACAATATAGACAACAAGCATGGCATGAATAAAATAAAATAAAACACACAGAAAGAATCGTAAAAATACCAAAGCATGGGATCATTGTTGTTCCAAGAATATATAAATTGAGTTTCGGATGAAAAGGTTCAGGGCCGGGAAGAGTGGTCAAGTAAATTTTGCCATGAGAATCGCTTTTACTTCCTTTTTGAAAGATACGATAGAAGAATTCAATCGGGTTTCAGGGGAAAGAGTATTCCAAATCCTCGGCGCCATCCCAGAGAAGGTTCGTTTATATGTTTTTCTTTTATTGAATCTTTGAGGTTTCAGAAGCAGGTTATCTGCACTCCTAGAGGACCTGGAGCCACCAGAGATTGTCAATTTCTCTTTCTCTTAACTATTACTGTTCTGTCAACGACACCTTGATGGACTAATCTAAAATCATACGTTTTGTACGCTACTTTTTTCTGTCAAGCAAATGAGCAGCAACGAGAAGATAAATGCACTCGCGGATCGATCCGGCCACATTTCACACCGCCTGCAGATAGCAAGCAGAAAACTGCCCTCACACAGTCTGCGATAGGGCCCCTCTTTCTGAGGTCCGCTGTCAGCCTTGGATCCACTTTCTGCATCTTCTGAAGTTGATAGAGAATTTTTTTGAGAATTGCACATGAAGAAGTTGAGCATCGTCTAATCTTGTCTTGACTCTTGGATCGATCACTAGAGCTCTACTTTTTTTTACGTTCGTGTAGCTTGAAGGACGTATTCTTCACCAGTGAGGTGACTTGCTTCTAGAGATGTACCTTTGTACAAAAGGATTCCTAAACCACTTACACTTGACACATTAAGTATATTTTGGTGAGAGCACAAAACTGAGTGAAAGTTACTTATTTTGTAGAAAGCAAAACACGTGAATACTCAAGAATCAATTAGATAAAAGGAAACGTGAAGGGCGCAATTTTCAGCCACCGGTTATTCCTCACGGCTGCGGAGGAGTCCATCATTTTTTGCCCACTGTGTCATTCTAGATATGGACAAGCTCTATGCTGCTCCTACTCCAGTAAGAACAGGCCAGCTGGGAGTGCCAGACCACATTCCCCTGGACAAGAACACAAGCAAACCCAATCTGGTTTCGACCTCGTTGAACCTCATCGGTGAGGGTCTGCTCCAGGCTTCGAACTGCGAGCATGGTACCCACTTCTGGCAGGACCCATCGCAGTTAGGGTCTTCTGGCAAAAGTTAAAAATGTGATGGGTGGAATTGTTGAAATAATCTCAGCCACTGGTAAATTCTCTGTATTCAGGTCCATTTTTTGTCAACAATGCCACTTTTAAAAAGGGCTGGACTATTCCCATGAGGCACAGGGTCAAGGCTGATTTGCATATGGCCATGTCTGAACTGGGGTGGTGTGGAGTGCAAAAAAACGATGAATTTAGGCCCAGATCTCTGTACTGGGGTGAATGTATGACATTGTTCTGCATTCTGTCCATCAATTGTTGTTTTTGCATTTGTCACCCCGAGTGGGATGGGTATGTTCAGACGTGAGTCCCATGCTCTCCACACCACTGGAGTCAAGCTATCCTGGCTGAAGACGGCTGATAGCCAGAAACCGGTCCTTGGATGCTTGATTCCGGTCCAGGAAAGACATGGCTTGGCAGTTCGGGCTGGACTGTTCCCATGAGGCACAGTGTCAAGGCTGATTTGCATATGGCCATGTCTGAACTGGGGTGGTGTGGTGAGCAAAAAAACGATGGATTTAGGCCCAGATCTCTGTACTGGGGTGAATGTATGACATTGTTCTGCATTCTGTCCATCAATTGTTGTTTTTGCACTTTTGAAAAGGGGACAGCTGGATGCAAAAAAGACTTTATACCACAATGGTTTTAAATCTACTTCTAGAACAGTCATGTACAAGCACTGTGAGGCAATGAATTCCTAAAATGTGGAAAATTGTTTTGGAACCACATATATTTGCTAGCCGCATGACTGAACTACTGGCCTTTTTTTCCAAAGGGCTATTAATTGTTTTGTTTCAGACAAACAAACTGGTACTTACGAATGTTGCTTTTTTCAGTCCTAAAATTGTGCCAGAATATTTCTGCCTGTTTTCGAGCTTTTTTGTGATTTTTCTGTTGAAAGGGCTTGTAATTAACAAAACAATAAATTGTCAGAAAAAGAGACAGAGGAACAGAAAGACCAAGCACAGTCTGGATGACCGCAGACCTCGCGAATGTCTTGTTGAAAGAGTGATGCCTCTCAGATGACCAGATCATTCATCACCTGAGAACTGAAAGCCACCTCTGGGCAGTGGATAGCCACACACAGCTCCAAATATTCTGTTATGTGTGGAATTCACTTCCTTAGAGACTTCCTGCTCATTCAACCAGCACAGACCAGCATCATGACCCAGAGAGGCTTGTGCTGTGGACATCTGCAGGGCTGCAGCTTGCCCTGGTCTGCCTTGCCCTGTGGTTGTACCCTCGAGACACGATGCTACTTCCAGTCTGGGGGCTTCATGCCACCTGTTCCCTGGAATGTTGAACTGGGAATGCCCTGAAGCCCTCCAATTCAATTTATTTATTTTGTTTTGGAACTCCAACGGAGGTCCACAAAAACACACTAGCAATTTAAAAAGACAAACATTGCATACAGTACAAAATTCCTTCCTTATACATTACTATAACATGATATCAAACGTAATGTGAAATGTGCAAATAATGCTATAATACGTAAAACAATCACATAACCGGCCAATAAAATGTCTTATATACATACTAAGTAATGTGCAAATGATGCAATGAATACATGAAGCAGTTAAGTAGCCGACCAGTTGATATTTAATCGAAACCAGAGTATTACTGTTAGACAAAATTCTAATAAATAGGCAAAAATGTTCTAAAAAATTGGTATATCTTAAAACAAACCATTTCATTCGGGGGGGACAAGACCAGAGAACGTGCATCCTGAGCAGAGTGAATATTAAATTTGATAAATACTGGTTTTAAAAACACTCGCCTGGCACTTTGCAGTTTTGAACATACAACTAAGACATGATTAAGATCTTGGATTTGCAACTGGCACAGTTCACAAATTCTCTTCTCTCTATGTGTTTTATCCCAGATACCAGTGACGTCTCTTAAAGTCAGCAGATTAAATCTCAGTAGGAGTATCAGCCTTCTAATCCCATGAGGGATATTCCAAGTTAAATAAGGCTGTGGTTTATTCCCCAATGTACTCCCACTGACCGCCACGTCACTAGGCCCTGAAGCCCTCCCTTGGCTGTTTAGTTTTTTTTAATTTATTTAATGCCATTTTATATAGCGCGAACATTACCCGAAGGTGTCCGAGCGCTTTACAAAAGAATCAGTTCCGTTACATAAGGGCTTTGGATTACATGAGTTACATAAGAGATATAAACAGGAGAAAAAATTGCAAATGTACAAGTTGTAGAGTCACTCAAGGAGGAGATACAAACAGATAAACTCTAAAATCACATAGGAATGGTAGTGAGTACAAGGGTCTACTACATTGAGAAGTAGGTGTCTTCGTGGTGACTTCAGAGCTCTCAGTCCCTGTTCTTCCTCCTCCAGAGCGCTCACCTACCACTCCCCTCCGCATGCATGCCGTGCTTTAACCTTACATGTTGGAATGAGCATTTAGAGGCTGGGTGGAAATGACTGGAGACGCGCTGTGTGTTCTTGGTACAAGGCATGACACCTGTGCGGGCAACATCCTTTACGACGCAAATGTCACCCCGCAGTACCGTTACAACGCATATTTTAGAACGCAAGTCGTAACCACGACTTGCGCTGGAGGGCGCTAAAGGACAAGGAATAGTAGATTTACTATTCCAGCACCTTCCCTACTGTACGTACGCTGGTATTGGAATAGTAAATTAAACTATTCCTAAGTCCGCACCCCTACAGCGCAAGTCTTGGTAACGACTTGCGTTGTAAAATACGTGTTGTATCGGTACGCATGGTAATACCACGCGTTGAAACAACGTACATCCCACCTGTGCAGCCGTCTCCTTCCAAGGTCTTTACGTTTACAGTATCTTTGGAGATGCTCCGTCCTTGCCTTTGGGTGCTGGCGTGGCCTTCCAGGCAAAGAAGGAAGAGTCAGGATCAGCGGTACCAGAATCCTTACTTATATCACTTCTCGTGAGTTCACAGGCTGCTCACTGTGGAAGTGTAGGGGACCAGTCGGTGCCGGCATGAGCTCCAGGTCATTGTCCTGCTAGTACCATGTGTGTGTCCTCCTCAGACTCCAGGCCTTCATTGCTCAGGCTAACGGTCACTAGTGACTGGGGCGGAGATGAGCTACTCACTGACATTACTCACTCCTTGCCGTAGATCCCTCTTGGAGTGACCCATACACTGAAATCACACTCTGCTTGCAGCACCTCACTCATGGAGGCATCACACACTGACATTACCCACTCCTTGCAACAGCTCACTCATGGAGGGCCCCAGAGGAGAGGGCTCAAGCCACACACTGAAATTACTCACTCCTTGCAGTAGCTCCCTCATGGAGTTACCCATACACTGAAATCAAGCACTGCTTGCAGCAGCTCACTCATGGAGGGATCACACACTGACATTACCCACTCCTTGCAGAACCTCTCGTATAGAGGGACCCAGAGTAGAGGGATAATTCCATACTCTGACATCACACATTCCATGCAGCAGCTCACTCATGGAGGAAATCAGGTTCATGATAACATCATCTTTCATTATTTTACAGACCGCGTGGCCCGGCTAGAGATAGCCAGATGAGCTCCTGTCACCAGGAATCTGCTTTTTTGCAAGAATTAGGGGCTGAGGTACTCGAACCCAGTCAGGACCAGATCAGAGCCCTGTTCGCTGGCAGCTTGAACACTGGTACATACTTGTGCCCTCGAGCCTCTGAACAGATTTAGGAGACCTGATCACTGGACTTGCACGCAGCCTTCCCATTACCTGGACCAATCCGCGCTCCCAACACTTTCTGGTCAAGCCTAAGCTGGGCACTTCCTCACCATAGTGTGGTTGTCAAGATTGTTGCCAATCTCCGTGAGCTGCGGCACTGCAGCACCACCTCTGGTCTACAAAGGTGCCCACATCCAACCATAAAAGTTCTGGTATGTAGTGAGGCTTAACCAATCATAACGGTAGGAAGCTGGTTCTTTGTGTGAAATATCACAAATCTGATATACCATGTAATGAGTCCAGGAGTTCCCTTACTAGTGGACAGGGGCTTCATATGCAACCCCAAAGTGCTTTATTCAGGGATAGTGTGGTGGAGCAGCCTTAGGCTTAACACAAAGGAGTGTAAGACATTTGCGAATACACACAATGATCAATAAATGACACACGGGACTCAAGAAGGAGATCCACACCAATTTATAAAAATACCAAGTACCTTTATATATTTTTAGGCATCAGAGAAAAATCGTTCAGGTCAGTACGTTTTTAAACACAAGTTCTTTCTTCTTTAAAAAATGGACACAGCAATTTCTGAATTCTGCAATGTTACCCTATAGAAGGAAGAACACGTTTTGTAAATCGGTAGAGTACAATGACTTACAAGACCAATCGCCAGGAGTTCATGTGAGTGGTGGGCAAGGTCTGAGGCAGCACAAGCAGTACACCAGCTGCAGCATGGGGGCGGCAGAGTGCAAGGTGCAAATCAGCGTCAGGCGCCCAATGTATTTTAATTGAGATCGGTCACTGAGGAAAGATGCCGCGGGCTCTGGCCAGGAGGCCAGTCCAGCTGAACCAGCAAGTGGGATCAGAGCTTGTGATGCTCGGGGATGGGGGAGGAGGGGGAACACCTTTCGTCCTATTCTCCAAGGCCCAGGGGCGACGGATGCGAGGGTGTCCTTAGGCGTCGGTTTTTCCTTACAGAGCAGTCACATTTTAGGGGTCCTATGTGCAGAGGATGTAGGTGACTTTGGGGAGTACCAGGTCAGCTGCATCTTCTCTCTGCTTTTGTGGCTCTTGTGTGTCATATCTCTTCTTAGGTCATCAGTGTATCCTTCTCTGGTGACAGGGCCTCCCCTAAATACTGAATTTACGGGTGTTAGGGGAGTCTAGGCTAGTAGACAATGGACTACTAACCCTTGGGATCACTACGCCCCCTATATTACCACTTCCTGTGGGAAGTCAGCATAACCTTGTCCCAGAATTCCGAAGTATGCCAACACAAAGACGGCTACTTCTGAAAAATCATGTCCACCTCACAGTAGCCCACCCTAGGGGTGTTACTAGCCTTGAGGTGGTACGCTTACATGACTAGCTAATTTTCCCACATGTCGAGGTGCTACGGGTGTCCTGGGCAAAGGGGCGGAGGCTTCTTCTCCTGTGAGGGGCGCCGTTTCTCATTCCAGAGGCGACAGCTCTTTGTAGCTTGCCGAGCCAAGAAGGCAAATCAGCAGGTCGTCGTGTGGGAGGTGGTGTAAGACCCTTTTACCTGACAGGCCTTTTGTTTTGGGTCTCCTGAGCACAAAGGCTCTCCTCCGAATAGGTCCGAACAGTGTCTCTGTGGCAGGCTGGCAGAAACCAGCCTGCAAAGACACCAGTGGCTGGTAGGTTTTTAGGGGGCACCTCTAAGGTGCCCGCTGGGTGCATGTATTGGTAAATCCTAACACTGGCATCCGTGTGGGTTTATCAATACGAGATGTTTGATGCCAAACATCCCTATTTTCAGTGAAGCCATCATGTAGCTGGGGAACTCGTATCCAGCACATGTTCTAAAATGGCTTCCCTGTCCACTTGCAGTGGCAGTAATAGGACTGACCAACACCGGGGCATGTCTGCTCATGAAGGTATGCTGTCACGTGTAATATTCCGCACCCTGCCTTAAGGCTGTCAGTCTTGCTGCACGGGTGACTTACAAATATCACATGCAGAGTTAGGGGACATGGCACACAGGGATGCGTGACATGTCGTGGTTTCACTTTTGTCTGCACCAAGACACGCAGCCTACGAAGGCAGTCTTGCATGGTCCAGGAGAGGTGTCCCTTCGGGTGGCACAATTTGTGCTGCAGCCCTTAGGCTCCCTCTTTAGTACCTCAGACCCTAGGTACCAAGGGTACCACGTACTACCGACTTACAGAGGGTGCTAGAGGTTTTGTCAATTGGGGGGGGACAATTGTACCGTTTTTTTAGGGAAAGAACACTAAAACTGGGAACCTGATTAGCAGGAGCCCAGCAAACTCCAGTCAGAGTTGCATCAAATACCAGGCAAAAAGTGGGGAAGTACTGCAACAAATCCCAGTTTCCTACAATAACGTTTTCAGAAGGCAAAAAAAAATAAACATTAAAAGTCTAAAAAAAAGCAAGGCCAGAAGCTGCACATTTAATGGTTAATTGGCGCCATAGTTCTCTTCCCCACATAGTAGAACTTTTAGCAAGCAAGCCCTGGCTTAGCAATGAGTTTCCTTCCCTTACAGCTGTCCAAAAATGTACCCAAGTTGGAGAGTTTAACCCGGAGACTTTATCTATTAGAGCAATAGTGTGGCTTCTACCTGGCACAGACCACAGTATCGGTGCGATGTCCTTTGTCTTCACGCACTGAGTGAGCACTGTATGATGTTGCTGTAGATATGTAAATATCCTACAATCGCTTTGTTATTCCTCGGTGGGTCTGTTAATAAAATGTAGGCATGGCTTCCAGGTTTTTTTGTCCTCCTGGACTATTTCCTGTTTCTTCCTCTCTCTCCTTTCTCCCCTTCTTTCCTCACCATTGTTATGTTCTTCTGTACCCCCACACCCTTTTGCATATCCACCTACAACCCCTGTGTATGTCCACCCACAGCCACGCCAGTGCACTCTACGAGGTCAGTAATTTCTGAGTGGTGTGGTCACCTTGCCATCCTGCGGGCATCAAAGCCGTCCACCACCCATAGTCTTCTGATCTGCCCCTTTGCACCATTGGTAAGAGCTGCCCATTTTGAAAGCATGGTTGACATTAAAGGGGGTGAAGTGCACAACAGAGTGTTGTTTCCCATGTTCCAGTACCCCATCACCCCTCAATCTTGTTTTCGGAAAGGGAGCAGCCAATCTGGTTCCGGAGGGGCTATGGTACCAGACCACCCCTGCCATCTTCAGTCCCAAAGTCTCCTAACGGGAACGTTGGACTGGGCTTGTCGAGGGGTTCATAAGAGCGTGAACACGAGGGAAGCGCTGTCCATTCCTTGGCTTGGCAGTCACTGACTCTCTAAGTACTATTACCAGGGGTTTAACGTTGTTTTTAGGTGGGCACCGCCTGCCTCAAAGCTCAGGACTGGGCCTATCCGGGGCAGGATAGAGGGTGAGCGAGTGTTTTGTAAGACTGGCAAGTTAGATTTTCTCTTATAAGGTAGAGTTTCAAAGGCCGAGAGCAGCGGGGCTAGGAAGGGGCCGAACGTTGACCGTGATTTAGGCGTGGTCTCCGATGTGCCCCCTCTCCCAACCTCCGCACCCTACCAGGTGCCCTGGGGTCCATGCCCTCTTCAAGACACCCTTGAATACAGTGAAAGAAAGTCCTCTCGTGACCCTATTCCAAGAGCTCAGAAAGGCGACATGAACCTAAAAGGGCGGAAGGTGCTGTCGTAGCCTTGGTTTAATGGCGGAAGTTAGATTGTGGTGGATGGGGGGTCAGAGGGCGGTGAAGGCGGTATGGATACCTCCCCAGGCCTCTTCTGGCAGACAGGACACTTCTGAAGGAATACCCGGTGAACCTTGCAAAAGGCGTCCATCTTTACAGCTGCCCATTTAGTTGCCAAGTCCCTTTCGTCTTATTTTGTTCTGGTGGTGGTAGGAACAGGCGAGCGTCAGGATGAACCAGTTAGTAAAAGTGTCGGGAGCTCGGTGCACGTAACTGCTGCACACCTGCTTTCAAGTTGCTCTTCCAGTTTCATGGCAAATTGCGGTGACACATTTTCTAGGAAGAGGAATTTGTTTTGATCCTACATTATAGTTGTAGCCCATGTGATCAGTGCTCCGGCTGCCACCAGGGTGGAGTTATAGGCGAGCCAAAGGCAACTGGTGCTGCAAAGCACTCCACAGAGGGCTGCAAGGTCTCGGTCCTTCAGCGGGGTCTCACGATAAGGAACAGTTGATTGAAAATATTGAGTACGCGTTGGGCAGGACAATTCCAAGCCAATGGTGTCCAGAAGCAGGTCTGAGTCCACTCCAGGACTTCAACAGTACCAGGTCTCAACTCACGTGGACAACAGCTTAGGTCACTCATTGCACGGTGTTGCCTTTAAATTATATTGTAATTGTACTTATATAGCGCTTACTACCCCTGATGAGGCGTTAAAGCGTGTTTTCGGCGAGTAGATGAACCCCAATCTTTCTTTAATACATCAGCCGCATGCCTTCTTCCTACCAAAAGCATGTGTTTAAATTGCACTTATATAGCACTTACTACCCCTGAGGAGGCATCAACGTGCTTTTTCGGCGAGTAGATGAACCTCAGTCTTTCTTTAATAAACCTGCTGCATACCCTCTAACTACTAAAAGCAATTGTGTGTTTAAATTGCATTTATATAGCGCTTACTACCCCTCACGCGGCATCTAAGTGTCTATTGCTGGTATGAATGAATGAATACGCACTTGTATATAGATAACTCTAATCACTAGTATATGCAGTAGTCCTTGGTGCTCTCTGCCATTCCTATGTGACTCTTAGAGTATATCCATTGTATCTCCTTGTGTGACTCTACATCTTGTACATTTGCAATTTTTTCTGTTTGTATCCTCTATGTAACGCATGTAATCCTAAGTCCTTATGTTTTTCAACTGGTCCTTATGTAAAGCGCTCTGACACCTTCGGGTAAAGTTCGCGCTATATAAAATCGCAAAAGTAAATAAATAAATAGCGCATGGCTACCCAAGGGCATCCCAGCGCTAGAAGGAAGGTATCACCTTCCACGCTTGCAGCTTCAGTGCGCTTTGGCTTTCAGGGATGGCACACAGTTCCTCAAGTGCATCTGCAGCCTGGGCTGAGGTAGGACCGAATTCTCCTCTTCCGGTGGGCCGGCTTCCTGTATCCGGTATGAGAGGGGTCCGCACTCCGCAGGCTGTTTTATGTCGATGGGGGCTTGGGGAGGAAGTGGAGAAGTGTGAGCCGAGCGCCCCTCCTTCCACGCTGCTAAGCAGCCCCCATGAAGGGGGGGGGGGGGGGGAACAGGCCGAGGAATGCGGGGTTTCCTCTGGGAGCCAGCAGGGCAGGGAAGGCGCGAATTAAAGGGCCGGAAGTGGGGCCTACTTAGGGAAGCCGCCGGGTGGTGTCCCTTTGTCCCACGCAGGGGCCTTTCCTGCTTATCTGCAGATCCTATCAATGGCGTGCCACCACTGCTGGCGCACAGCGCCTGGGGTGGGGACTTCTAAGCACTTGAGGGGCCTGGAGAGCTCGTTTTCTGCTTAGCTGTACCTTCACATGGGGGCGTGCTCCACGCGTGCACACACCTTCACGACTGTGGTGACATATTAGGAGCACGACACTTCTCATCAGGAGGGACACACAAACACCTCCCACGAAGGACTCACTACACACACTGACCCTTCCAACCAAGCACTACCTGTGGTCCTCCTAAGGTGCCTCGTGGCCCTGCTGGGAGGTAGGAAGCGCTATATAAAGTGACAACAATCGAACACCTGTCCTTGTGTAGATGAGTGAAACTTCGTCACTGTGGGACTTCTCCCGAGCCACCCCAGAGCACCAACACCCACACACAAGTACTTACCTGCAAACCGTTAACTTCATTTTACTCCATAGGAATACATTGACTGTTTTTCCTCGAAAATTGTTTTAAGTGTGGAGTTGGTTTGTATGAACATTGAAAAACGGCCTATGTACTAAAAGTGAATTACCGAACTTTGTGTAGGAGATGTCTGTGTGATATCTAGTCATAGAACACTGATTAGCAAAAGTAATCTAAAAAGTAACATACATAGTAATCTGTGTTTTTTTGTCCTTTTACTCCCACTTGATGATAATTTTGTATTTATATCCTTCCTTCCATCCTATTGTGAAGCGCTCTGATATCCCTCGGGATCTTGTTCGCGCTATATAAAACTTTATAAATAAATACATGTCAGACTCCGAGCTGGTGGATGGTTCTTGCCCACGCCATGACAGGGCTGAGATCTGGGAAACCTATTTCACGACAAGCCCTTCCACGTCGGGGCCCCCATACCTCACATTCACGACCCCATGCTTGCCCCTGAGGAGGGGGGTGGGGGGTAACACACAGTGACAGTGGGTTTCACACCTCTGGGCGTGTTTCCAGTGTCCCTGCCTTACAGTGGGGTTGGCACTCACAAAAGTCAATTATCTCTTTATAGTTTTTAAGACTCGTGTCTGGATGAAAGGAGGAGCCCGTAGGGTCCGAGGGTGTACAAGGGTTTTTGGAAGATGATCATTTCCATGTTCTGTTTGTATTTGTAGAGGTGACCATGGCTGGGAACCAAGAGTGCAGGTCATTGTGCTAAAGTGTGACCCCACTCCAGCCAGTGCTATCGTAAGGATTTTGGCGACATATGGAAAGACATATTTTTGTATCCCAGCGGGGAAAGCAGTTGAATCTTATTACCCATTTCCTGCTAATTCAAGCCTGCATGATGCCAAACAATACTAAATTATATGTTAAAATTTAACCAGGTAAATAGAGGCCTCTATCGAAGAGTGCAAGGACTTCCATCCAGGGAGCACAGCTTCTCCTCGTAGAATGCACGCCTCCATCGAAGAGTGCATAGGCTCCCATCTAGAGAGCACAGCTCCTCCTCGTAGAATGCACGCTTCCATCGAAGCGTGCATGTGCTCCCATCTAGAGAGCACAGCTCCTCCTCGTAGAATGCACGCTTCCATCGAAGCGTGCATGTGCTCCCATCCAGAGAGCACAGCTTCTCCTTGTAGAATGCACGCCTCCATTGAAGAGTGCATGGGCTCCCATCTAGAGAGCCCAGCTTCTCCTTGTAGAATGCACGCCTCCATTGAAGAGTGCATGGGCTCCCATCTAGAGAGCACAGCTTCTCCTCAGAGAATGCACGCCTCCATTGAAGAGTGCATGGGCTCCCATCTAGAGAGCACAGCTCCTCCTCGTAGAATGCACGTTTCCATTGAAGAGTGCGTGGCATCCCATCTAGAGAGCACAGCTCCTCCTCGTAGAATGCACGTTTCCATTGAAGAGTGCGTGGCATCCCATCTAGAGAGCACAGCTCCTCCGCCTAGAATGCACGCTTCCATCGGAGAGTGCACAGGCTCCCATCTAGAGAGCACAGCTCCTCCGCGTAGAATGCACGCTTCCATCGGAGAGTGCATGGGCTCCCATCTAGAGAGCACAGCTCCTCCGCGTAGAATGCACGCTTCCATCGGAGAGTGCATGGGTTCCCATCTAGAGAGCACAGCTCCTCCGCGTAGAATGCACGATTCCATCGGAGAGTGCATGGGCTCCCATCTAGAGAGCACAGCTCCTCCGCGTAGAATGCACGCCTCCATCGGAGAGTGCATGGGCTCCGATCTAGAGAGCTCAGCTCCTCCGCGTAGAATGCACGCTTCCATCGGAGAGTGCATGGGCTCCCATCTGGAGAGCACAGCTCCTCCGTGTAGAATGCACGCCTCCATCGGAGAGTGCATGGGCTCCGATCTAGAGAGCACAGCTCCTCCGCGTAGAATGCACGCTTCCATCGGAGAGTGCATGGGCTCCCATCTAGAGAGCACAGCTCCTCCGCGTAGAATGCACGATTCCTTCGGAGAGTGCATGGGCTCCCATCTAGAGAGCACAGCTCCTCCGTGTAGAATGCACGATTCCATCGGAGAGTGCATGGGCTCCGATCTAGAGAGCACAGCTCCTCCGCGTAGAATGCACGCTTCCATCGGAGAGTGCATGGGCTCCCATCTAGAGAGCACAGCTCCTCCGCGTAGAATGCACGCCTCCATCGGAGAGTGCATGGGCTCCCATCTAGAGAGCACAGCTCCTCCGCGTAGAATGCACGCTTCCATCGGAGAGTGCATGGGCTCCCATCTAGAGAGCACAGCTCCTCCGCGTAGAATGCACGCTTCCATCGGAGAGTGCATGGGCTCCGATCTAGAGAGCACAGCTCCTCCGCGTAGAATGCACGCTTCCATCGGAGAGTGCATGGGCTCCTATCTAGAGAGCACAGCTCCTCCGCGTAGAATGCACGCTTCCATCGGAGAGTGCATGGGCTCCGATCTAGAGAGCACAGCTCCTCCTCGTAGAATGCACGCTTCCATCGGAGAGTGCATGGGCTCCCATCTAGAGAGCACAGCTCCTCCGCGTAGAATGCACGCTTCCATCGGAGAGTGCATGGGCTCCCATCTAGAGAGCACAGCTCCTCCGCGTAGAATGCACGCTTCCATCGGAGAGTGCATGGGCTCCCATCTAGAGAGCACAGCTCCTCCACGTAGAATGCACGCTTCCATCGGAGAGTGCATGGGCTCCCATCTGGAGAGCACAGCTCCTCCGCGTAGAATGCACGCTTCCATCGGAGAGTGCATGGGCTCCCATCTAGAGAGCACAGCTCCTCCGCGTAGAATGCACGCTTCCATCGGAGAGTGCATGGGCTCCCATCTAGAGAGCACAGCTCCTCCTCGCAGAATGCACGCCTCCATCGGAGAGTGCACAGGCTCCCATCTAGAGAGCACAGCTCCTCCTCAGAGAATGCACGCCTCCATCAAAGAGTGCACAGGCTCCCATCTAGAGAGCACAGCGCCTCCTCGTAGAATGCACGCCTCCATCGAAGCGTGCATGGGCTCCCATCTAGAGAGCACAGCTCCTCCGCGTAGAATGCACGCTTCCATCGGAGAGTGCATGGGCTCCCATCAAGAGAGCACAGCTCCTCCGCGTAGAATGCACGCTTCCATCGGAGAGTGCATGGGCTCCCATCTAGAGAGCACAGCTCCTCCGCGTAGAATGCACGCTTCCATCGGAGAGTGCATGGGCTCCCATCTAGAGAGCACAGCTCCTCCTCGCAGAATGCACGCCTCCATCGGAGAGTGCATGGGCTCCCATCTAGAGAGCACAGCTCCTCCTCGTAGAATGCACACCTCCATCGGAGAGTGCACAGGCTCCCACCTAGAGAGCACAGCTCCTCCTCGTAGAATGC
This sequence comes from Lissotriton helveticus, assembly GCF_964261635.1. Lineage (NCBI taxonomy): Eukaryota > Metazoa > Chordata > Amphibia > Caudata > Salamandridae > Lissotriton > Lissotriton helveticus. The sequence goes on from NC_136073.1 coordinate 21,577,504, forward strand.
ACGCCTCCATCGAAGCGTGCATGGGCTCCCAACTAGAGAGCGCAGGTTCTCCTTGTAGAAGGCATGCCTCCATCGAAGCATGCATGGGCTCCCATCTAGAGAGCACAGCTCCTCCGCGTAGAATGTACGCTTCCATCGGAGAGTGCATGGGCTCCCATCTAGAGAGCACAGCTCCTCCGCGTTGAATGCACGCTTCCATCGGAGAGTGCATGGGCTCCCATCTAGAGAGCACAGCTCCTCCGCGTAGAATGCACGCCTCCATCGGAGAGTGCATGGGCTCCCATCTAGAGACCACAGCTCCTCCTCGTAGAATGCACGCCTCCATCGGAGAGTGCACAGGCTCCCACCTAGAGAGCACAGCTCCTCCTCGTAGAATTCACGCCTCCATCGAAGCGTGCATGGGCTCCCAACTAGAGAGCGCAGGTTCTCCTTGTAGAAGGCATGCCTCCATCGAAGAGTGCACGGGCTCCCATCTAGAGAGCGCAGGTTTTCCTCGTAGAATGCATGCCTCCATCGAAGAGTGCATGGGCTCCCATCTAGAGAGGACAGCTTCTCCTCAGAGAATGCACACCTCCATCGAAGAGTGCACAGGCTCCCATCTAGAGAGCACAGCTTCTCCTTGTAGAATGCACGCCTCCATCGAAGAGTGCATGGGATCCCATCTAGAGAGCTCAGCTCCTCCTCGTAGAATGCACGCCTCTATCGAAGCGTGCATGGGCTCCCAACTAGAGAGAGCAGGTTCTCCTTGTAGAAGGCATGCCTCCATCGAAGAGTGCACGGGCTCCCATCTAGAGAGCGCAGGTTTTCCTCGTAGAATGCATGCCTCCATCGAAGAGTGCATGGGCTCCCATTTAGAGAGGACAGCTTCTCCTCAGAGAATGCACACCTCCATCGAAGAGTGCACAGGCTCCCATCTAGAGAGCACAGCTTCTCCTCAGAGAATGCACGCCTCCATTGAAGAGTGCATGGGATCCCATCTAGAGAGCACAGCTTCTCCTCAGAGAATGCACGCCTCCATTGAAGAGTGCATGAGATCCCATCTAGAGAGCACAGGTTCTCCTTGTAGAATGCACGCCTCCATCGAAGAGTGCACAGGCTCCCATCTAGAGAGCACAGCGTCTCCTCGTAGAATGTACGCCTCCATCGAGGAGTGCACAGGCTCCCATCTAGAAAGCACAGCTTCTCCTCGGAGAATGCACGTCTCCATCGAAGAGTGCATGGGCTCCCATCTAGAGAGCACAGCTCCTCCTCGTAGAATGCACGCCTCCATCGAAGAGTGCGTGGCTTCCATTTAGAGAGCACAGCTCCTCCTCGTAGAATGCACATCTCCATCGAAGAGTGCACAGGCTCCCATCTAGAGAGCACAGCTCCTACTCATAGAAAGCACGCCTCCATCGAAGAGTGCATGGCTTCCATCTAGAGAGCACAGCTCCTCCTCGTAGAATGCACATCTCCATCAAAGAGTGCACAGGCTCCCATCTAGAGAGCACAGCTCCTCCTCGTAGAATGCACGCTTCCATTGAAGAGTGCGTGGCATCCCATCTAAAGAGCACAGCTTCTCCTCGGAGAATGCACGTCTCCATCGAAGAGTCCACGGGCTCCCATCTAGAGAGCACAGCTTCTCCTCGGAGAATGCTCATCTCCATTGAAGAGTGCACGGGCTTCCACCTAGAGAGCGCAGCTTGGATAGTGCACGCCTCTATCGAAGAGTGCGTGGACTCCCATCTAGAGAGCGCAGGTTCTCCTCGTAGAATGCACGCCTCAGTCGAAGAGCGCATGGGCTCCCACCTAGAGAGCAGAGGTTCTCCTCGTAGAATGCACGCCTCCCATTTAGAGAGCGCAGGTTCTCCTCGTAGAATGCACGCCTCCATCGAAGAGTGCACGGGCTCCCTTCTAGAGATCGCAGGTTCTCCTCGTGGAATGCACGCCTCCATCGAAGCGTTCATGGGCTTCCATCTAGAGAGCACAGGTTCTCCTCGTAGAATGCACGCCTTCATCGAAGAGTGCATGGGATCCCATGTAGAGAGCACAAGTTCTCCTCGTAGAATGCACGCCTTCATCGAAGAGTGCATAGCATCCCATCTAGAGAGCAATGGTTCTCCTCGTACAATGCACGCCTCCGTCGAAGGGTGCATGGGCTCCCATCTAGAGAGCACAGCTTCTCCTCGCAGAATGCACATCTCCATTGAAGCGTGCATGGGCTCCCTCCTAGAGAGCACAGGTTCTCCTTGTAGAATGCACGTCTCCATCGAAGAGTGCGTGGGATCCCATCTAGAGAGCAAAGGTTCTCCTCGTAGAATGCACGCCTCCATCGAAGAGTGCACGGGCTCCCATCTAGAGATCACAGCTTCTCCTCAGAGAATGCACGTCTCCATCGAAGAGTGCACAGGCTCCTATCAAGGGAGCACAGTTTCTCCTCGGAGAGTGCCCGTATTCACCGAAGAGTGCGTGGGCTCCCATCTAGAGACCACAGGTTCTTCTCAGAGAATGCACGCCTCCGTCAAGGAGTGCATGGGATCCCATCTAGATAGCACAGCGTCTCCTCGTAGAATGCACGCCTCCATCGAGGAGTGCACAGGCTCCTATCTAGATAGCACAGTGTCTCCTCATAGAATGCACGCCTCCATCGAGGAGTGCACAGGCTCCCATCTAGAAAGCACAGCTTCTCCTCGGAGAATGCACGCCTCCATCGAAGAGTGCACAGGCTCCCATCTAGAGAGCACAGTTTCTCCTCGGAGAATGAACGTCTCCACCGAAGAGTGCATGGTCTCCCATCTAGAGAGCACAGTTTCTCCTCGGAGAATGCCCGTATCCTTCGGAGAGTGCATGGGCTCCCATCTAGAGAGCACAGGTTCTCCTTGGAGAATGCACGCCTCCATCGAAGATTGCATGTGCTCCCATCTAGAGAGCCCAGCGTCTCCTTGTAGAATGCACGCCTCCATTGAAGAGTGCATGGGCTCCCATCTAGAGAGCACAGCTTCTCCTTGTAGAATGCAAGCCTCCATCGAAGAGTGCATGGGCTCCCATCTAGAGAGCACAGCTTCTCCTCCGAGAATGCCCGCCTCCATTGAAGAGTGCATGGGCTTCCATTTAGAGAGCACAGCTTCTCCTCAGAGAATGCATGCCTCCATCGAAGAGTGCATGGGCTCCCATCTAGGAAGCACAGTTTCTCCTTGGAGAATGCACGCCTCCATCGAAGAGTGCACGGGCTCCCATCTAGAGAGCACAGTTTCTCCTCGGAGAATGAACGTCTCTATCGAAGAGTGCATGGGCTCCCATCTGGAGAGCACAGTTTCTCCTCGGAGAATGCCCGTATCCATCGGAGAGTGCATGGGCTCCCATCTAGAGAGCACAGGTTTTCCTTGTAGAATGCACGCCTCCATCGAAGATTGCATGGGCTCCCATCTAGAGAGCCCAGCTTCTCCTTGTAGAATGCACGCCTCCATTGAAGCGTGCATGGGCTCCCATCTAGAGAGCCCAGTTTCTCCTTGTAGAATGCACGCCTCCATAGAAGAGTGCATGGGCTCCCATCTAGAGAGCACAGCTTCTCCTCAGAGAATGCACATCTCCATCGAAGAGTGCGTGGACTCCCCATCTAGAGAGCACAGGTTCTCCTCGTAGAATTCACACCTCCATCGAAGAGTGCGTGGGATCCCATCTAGAGAGCAAAGGTTCTCCTCGTAGAATGCACACCTCCATCGAAGAGTGCGTGGGATCCCATCTAGAGAGCACAGCTTCTCCTCGCAGAATGCACGTCTCCATCAAAGAGCGCATTGGGATCCCCTCTAGCGAGCACAGCTTCTCCTCGGAGAAGGCACATCTCCATTGAAGCGTGCATGGGCTCCCTCCTAGAGAGCACAGGTTCTCCTTGGAGAATGCACGCCTCCATCGAAGAGTGCATGGGATCTCATCTAGAGAGCACAGCTCCTCTTCGTAGAATGCATGCCTCCATCGAAGCGTGCATGGGCTCCCATCTAGAGAGCACAGCTTCTCCTCTGAGAATGCACATCTTCATTGAAGAGTGCACGGGCTCCCACCTAGAGAGCACAGCTTCTCCTTGGATAGTGCACGCCTCCATCGAAGAGTATGTGGACTTCCATCTAGAGAGCGCAGGTTCTCCTCGTAGCATTCACGCCTCAGTCGAAGAGCGCATGGGCTCCCATCTAGAGAGCACAGGTTCTCCTCGTAGAATGCATGCCTCCATTGAGGAGTGCATGGGCTTCCATCTAGAGATCGCAGGTTCTCTTCGTAGAATGCACACCTCCATCGAAGAGTGCATGGGATCCCATGTCGAGAGCACAGGTTCTCCTTGTAGAATGCACGTCTCCATCGAAGAGTGCACGGGCTCCCATCTAGTGAGCACAGGTTCTTCTCAGAGAATGCACGCCTCCACCAAGAAGTGCATGGGATCCCATCTAGATAGCACAGCGTCTCCTCGTAGAATGCACGCCTCCATCGAGGAGTGCACAGGCTCCCATCTAGATAGCACAGCGTCTCCTCGTAGAATGCACGCCTCCATCGAGGAGTGCACAGGCTCCCATCTAGAAAGCACAGCTTCTCCTCGGAGAATGCACGCCTCCATCGAAGAGTGCACAGGCTCCCATCTAGAGAGCACAGTTTCTCCTCGGAGAATGAACGTCGCCATCGAAGAGTGCATGGGCTCCCATCTAGAGAGCACAGTTTCTCCTCGGAGAATGCCCGTATCCATCGGAGAGTGCATGGGCTCCCATCTAGAGAGCACAGGTTTTCCTTGTAGAATGCACGCTTCCATCGAAGATTGCATGTGCTCCCATCCAGAGAGCCCAGCGTCTCCTTGTAGAATGCACGCCTCCATTGAAGAGTGCACGGGCTCCCATCTAGAGAGCACAGGTTCTCCTTGTAGAATGCATGCCTCCATCGAAGAGTGCATGGACTCCCATCTAGAGAGCACAGCTTCTCCTCCGAGAATGCCCGCCTCCATTGAAGAGTGCATGGGCTTCCATTTAGAGAGCACAGCTTCTCCTCAGAGAATGCATGCCTCCATCGAAGAGTGCACGGGCTCCCATCTAGAGAGCACAGTTTCTCCTCAGAGAATGCATGCCTCCATCGAAGAGTGCATGGGCTCCCATCTAGAAAGCACAGCTTCTCCTCGGAGAATGCACGCCTCCATCAAAGAGTGCACGGGCTCCCATCTGGAGAGCACAGTTTCTCCTCGGAGAATAAAGAAAAACCAAAGGTGGTGATGGACGGAGCGTTGACAATACAAACACTCACCCCCAGTCAACTGATCTGGGTTTAATCCATCACCGTTCTTTAGCTCACTCCGCCACCCCAGTTCAGACATGGCCATATGCAAATCAGTCTGACCCTGTGCCTCATGGGAACAGTCCAGCCCGAACTGCCAAGCCATGTCTTCCCTGGACCCGGAATCAAGCTTCCCAGGACCGGTTTCTGGCATTCCAGCCGTCTTCAGCCGGGCTTGCTTGACTCCAGTGGCAAAGTGAGCAAGGGACTCACGTCTGAGCATACCCCGCCAACTTAGGGCGAACAAAGAAAAACCAAAGGTGGTGATGGACGGAGCGTTGACAATACAAACACTCACCCCCAGTCAACTGATCTGATCTAGAGAGCACAGCTCCTCCTCGTAGAATGCACGCCTCCATCGAAGCGTGCATGGGCTCCCATCTAGAGAGCACAGCTTCTCCTTAGAGAATGCACGCCTCCATCGAAGAGTGCACGGGCTCCCATCTAGAGAGCACAGCTCCTCCTCGGAGAATGCCCGTCTCCATCGAAGAGTGCACAAGTTCCCATCTAGAGAGCACAGCTCCTCTTTGGAGAATGCCCGTCACAATCGAAGAGTGCACGGGTTCCCATCTAGAGAGCACAACTCCTCTTTGGAGAATGCCCGTCACAATCGAAGAATGCACGGAGTCCCATCTAGAGAGCACAGCTTCTCCTCAGAGAATGCACATCTCCATCGAAGAGTGCACGGGTTCCCATCTAGAGAGCACAGGTTCTCCTTGGAGAGTGCATGGTCCCACCTTTGAGGGTGCTCTGTCCCACTTTTGAAGGTGTAGGGTCCCATGCTGGAGAGTTCAAGGTCCCATGTTTGAGAGTGCAGGGTCCCACGTTGGAGAGTGCAGGGTCCCACCTTTGGTGTGCACTGGGAGAGCGCAGGGACCCTCCTTGGAGAGCGCAGGGTCCCACGTTGAAGAGCGCAGGGTCCCACGTTGAAGAGCGCAGGGTCCCACGTTGAAGAGCGCAGGGTCCCACGTTGAAGAGCGCAGGGTCCCACGTTGGAGAGCGCAGGGTCCCACGTTGGAGAGTGCAGGGTCCCACGTTGAAGAGCGCAGGGTCCCACGTTGGAGAGCGCAGGGTCCCACGTTGAAGAGCGCAGGGTCCCACGTTGAAGAGCGCAGGGTCCCACGTTGAAGAGCGCAGGGTCCCACGTTGAAGAGCGCAGGGTCCCACGTTGGAGAGCGCAGGGTCCCACGTTGGAGAGCGCAGGGTCCCACGTTGGAGAGTGCAGGGTCCCACCTCTGAGGACGCCAGGTCCTACCTTTGAGGGCGCACGGTCCCACCTTGGAGAGCGCTTGGAGCCACCTGTGAGACCCCAGGGTCCCACCTTTGAGAGTGCACGGTTCCTCTTGCAGTGACATTTTAATATTTGGAGTTTGCCTCTCGACGTGTCTGTTCCTTTCCCCCGGTTAGCAAAGCGTCCATATAGAATTACACAACAGTAAATGTCCCCTTCTTGAAAAGTGTTTTTTTCTTTCATAGCTATTTTTCATTTCCAATGACCTGGGAAACAGGAAGCGCATTTAGATAAGATTCACAGCAGAGGTCTGAAGTGGAGGCCCGGCTTCTGTTTTGTCCTTGCTGAGATATGAGCCATTTCCTCCCAGAGGGGCATTTGTCTCCCAGTGCCAGGTGCCAGCCTCTTTCCTCCTCTCGGGGTCCTGGCGGACTGTGAACTGCTGTGACTGAGGCAGATATCTGAAGGGGGGAGCCCTTTAAAGCTGGGTCTCATGAAGTGCCAGGGAAAGGGGTGGCAGTGGGTCTCAGCCCCCAGATGAAGACACAGCAGGCTCTGGAAGATGAATCTACTGGAGCACTTAAGTGATCCACGGCCAAGATAGAGAGGTGAGGTGGACCTCTGGACAGTGCCTGCAGTGGCCACGGCAGCCATGTTCAGGCTACTGCTGGATAGGGATGTATGACGTTACAACGCATACTTTTACAAAGCATTGTTTACAACGCAACATCCACTATAACGCATTCCATTACAACGCATGCCATTAAAAAGGATTTTTTTAAACTACCTTTACAACGCATCCCATTACAACGCATCCCATTACAACGCATAACATTACATTGCATTGCATGTATGGTAAGTGTTGGATAGTGTAGGGGTAAAATTACTATTCTAACTCCAGTGGGTGCAACAGTAGGGTAAGTGTTGGATAGTGTAGGGGTAAAAATTACTATTCTAACTCCAGTGGGTGCAACAGTAGGGTAAGTGTTGGATAGTGTAGGGGTACAAATTACTATTCTAACTCCAGGGGGTGCAACAGTAGGGTAAGTGTTGGATGGTAATTGTATGAGTTGTAATGGTATGCGTTGTAATGACTGTGTTGTAATGACATGCGTTTTAATGGTGTTGTAGTGTCATGCGTTGTAGTGTCATGCTATGTAATGGATGTTGCGTTGGGAAAGTTTTATTGTAATGGTAGTGCGTTGTAAAAGTTGCGTTGTAAAGGTTGTTTCCCACTGAATGGATGGATGGATAGATAGATAGATATAGCATCGGACTACATACCGCTTTTGCTGTCTATTTCAAGCTCTCGTGTGATCTTTACACGGCCATAGCATTTAGCTTTTGGTTACACTGTGCAAGTCGGACGTGTTGGCTTTGCCAATGGTTTTTCACGATAGCTGTGTATTCAAGATTTTATTTTGGGTGATCGGTCTTTTAAAAACAAAAAACATTACACCAAATAACATTTTTAAATAGTACTACTACATATAAACACATAAAATCATTGGCAGAATCTTACAAAATTAATCTATAAGATACTTTAGTGCGTCAAATATTTAAAATTTCATTTTTAAACGAAGGTTTAAAAAGTTCATGTCTTTCTAATATCGTTGGTATTAACCGCATTTAACTCTTTGTAATTTTCTGGTTGTCCAATAGTTTTTAAGAGAATCTTTTTTGCTCTCCACAGAGCAAAAACCATTACACCAAATAACATTTTTAAATAGTACTACTACATATAAATACATAAAATCATTGGCAGAATCTTACAAAATTAATCTATTAGATACTTTTGTGCGTCAAATATTTAAAATTTCATATTTAAACAAAGGTTTAAAAAGTTCATGTCTTTCTAATATCATTGGTATTAACCGGCATTTAACTCTTTGTAATTTTCTGGTTGTCCAATATTTTTAAAAGAGAATCTTTTTCACTCTCCACAGAGTTTCAACCAATTTCCTTTAAATACACATTTAAAAGTTTTACCCCCCCTGCATACAAGGGGGATTGAGGTCCCGCCGAGCCAGGTGATTACGGCTTCTCTACATGATAGCTGTGTATTGTATCTGGTTATTATTTCAGACTATCCCCATTTTTGAGGGCATTGTGAGTGTGGGAAGACATATCTGTCTTTGGTACTTAAATTGTAAAAATGGGTTCAGGTGCCCTGCAGGTTTCCTTAGGTGCCTACAATGGGAGCCGCTGAACGCCGGGGTAGCCGCATAGCGAAGGCGGCCTAGTCTAGATTTCACCATACGCCATTTGGTAAGTCGTATTGCAGGGTTTGCACTGTTAACGTCAGGCTACAGTGGTAGGCCTGAAGCCATGTTTGCACCGCCATTGTAGTGGATTGCACAGTGTGTGCTGCAGCCCCCTGGGGGCATTTAACTTACACTCTGTACCATATACTATGGACTTTCAGGCACATCTGATGTGCCAGTTACAAATAAGTCAATTCAATCATGTTTAAACGGGGAGCTCAAACACGTTTATTCCTGGTTAGCAGGTGTAAAGTACTCCTAGTTTTAAGGCCAGCAAAAATATAGGGTCCAATAAAGGTGGAAAATCCGGGGTGAAGGGCCCCTGAGGGGTTGGTGGTCCTCTGAAGGGCAGAGTGGCCCCTGAGGGGATAGGGGCCCTCTGAAGGGCACAGGGGCCCCTGATGGGGTTAGGGACCCTCTGAAGGGCAGAGTGGCCCCTGTGGGGGTTAGGGACCCTCTGAAGGGCAGATATGCTTTTGAGAGGTTAGGGACCCTCTGAAGGGCAGAGTGGTCCCTGATGTGGTTAGGGGCCCTCTGAAGGGCAGAGTGGCCCCTGAGGGGTTAGGGACCCTCTGAAGGGCAGAGTGGCCCCTGTGCGGGTTAGGGGCCCTTTGAAAGGCAACGAGGTCCCGGGGGGGGGGGGGGGTTAGGGACCCTCTGAAAGGCAGAGAGGTCCCTGAGGGGGGTTAGGGACCCTCTGAAAGGCAGAGATGCTTCTGAGGGGTTAGGGGCCCTCTGAAGGACGGTGTGGCCCCTGAGGGGGTTAGGGACCCTCTGAAAGGCAGAGATGCTTCTGAGGGGTTAGGGGCCCTCTGAAGGACGGTGTGGCCCCTGAGGGGGTTAGGGACCCTCTGAAGGGCAGAGTGGCCACTGATCGGATTAGGGACCCTCTGACGGGTAGAGTGGCCCCTGAGGGGGTTAGGGACCCTCTGAAGGGCAGAGATGCTTTTGAGGGGTTAGGGACCCTCTGAAGGGCAGAGTGGCCCCTGAGAGGTTAGGGACCCTCTGAAGGGCAGAGTGGTCCCTGATGTGGTTAGGGGCCCTCTGAAGGGCAGAGTGGCCCCTGTGCGGGTTAGGGGCCCTTTGAAAGGCAACGAGGTCCCGGGGGGGGGGGGGTTAGGGACCCTCTGAAAGGCAGAGAGGTCCCTGAGGGGGGTTAGGGACCCTCTGAAAGGCAGAGATGCTTCTGAGGGGTTAGGGGCCCTCTGAAGGACGGTGTGGCCCCTGAGGGGGTTAGGGACCCTCTGAAGGGCAGAGATGCTTTTGAGGGGTTAGGGACCCTCTGAAGGGCAGAGTGGCTCCTGAGAGGTTAGGGACCCTCTGAAGGGCAGAGTGGTCCCTGATGTGGTTAGGGGCCCTCTGAAGGGCAGAGGGGCCCCTGATGGGGTTAGGGACCCTCTGAAGGGCAGAGTGGCCCCTGTGGGGGTTAGGGACCCTCTGAATGGCAGAGATGCTTTTGAGGGGTTAGGGACCCTCTGAAGGGCAGAGTGGCCCATGAGAGGTTAGGGACCCTCTGAAGGGCAGAGTGGTCCCTGATGTGGTTAGGGGCCCTCTGAAGGGCAGAGTGGCCCCTGTGTGGGTTAGGGGCCCTTTGAAAGGCAACGAGGTCCCGGGGGGGGGGGGGGGGTTAGGGACCCTCTGAAAGGCAGAGAGGTCCCTGAGGGGGGTTAGGGACCCTCTGAAAGGCAGAGATGCTTCTGAGGGGTTAGGGGCCCTCTGAAGGACGGTGTGGCCCCTGAGGGGGTTAGGGACCCTCTGAAGGGCAGAGTGGCCACTGATCGGATTAGGGACCCTCTGACGGGTAGAGTGGCCCCTGAGGGGTTAGGGACCCTCTGAAAGGCCACCTCAGGGGTTTGTGGCCCTTTGAAGGGCAGAGAGGCCAAAGAAGGGTTGGTGTGCCCCTGTGCTGCAGAGACCTTCCTTTCACCCCTGGTTGTTGCATGTGTGCACCTCCATAAATGCCAATAGACCAGATTCAGGCGGGACACTACCGATTTTTCAAGCCAAAAATGGCTTTATTTTAGCTGTCTCCCGCCTGAAATTGCATTTTCTACAATAGAAGTCAATGGGGAATTTTCATTCTGCCGAGTTTTTTTTACTTTAAATCTCCCACGTCCCTGGCTGTCCTAAAATGTTGGCATGTAGGCACCTCCCCTCTGTGGGCTCCAGCAGCGGTTCGATACCAGAGGGTTTAGGCGCTATATCCAAATATGGAAATCCAGCTGTGGCCGGCGCGCGCCCGAGCCCCAGGCGCTTTTACGCAGCCGCGCCGCCGCTGTCGCAGGAAAGGCACATTTAACGTCAGGACGAACAATGCTGTGTTTTTTTTCCTTCTTAAAGAAATGGATGTGAAATTTCCGGCCCTTGTCTCACGAGAGCTGGAAAATAAAACATTTAACACCTGACCTTGGCTCCCGGCCGGGGGCTTCTGTAAACTTGGCCCGCGCGCCTGTCCGCGGGCGCACGCACTGCTGTTCTGTATATACCCGTGTATTTATTTTTTTAAATATATTTTAATAGCGTCGTTTAGGGAACGGGCAGCGCCTGCATGTCCGGACACCACACTATTTACGTAAAGCGCCTCTCGAGATAACAATATATCCGAAGGCTGGAGGGGGCCTGGCCGGGACACGGTGGCGGCCAAGACAGCTGCTAATGTTAGACCCAGTAGCCACCCTTAAGGTGGAGTTATATATATATATATATATCCAAGCCTCAAACTTTAGAAAGAGGGAGTGAAAGGTCTGCAACTGGGGGTTTCTTATTCTAAATGAAAGTGAAAAGCTTTGGACACAAAATAGTAAAGTGGTTTTAATTAATGGTAGATTTCCCCCTTAGATTGGAAGAAATCCCTGATTTTTTTTAAGGATTTACATAAATTGCTGTACATTTACGTGTGCGCTTCTAGTGCCTAATTCACTCATGTGATACAGAAGGGGATGATGAACGGAGCGTTTGAGCAAATCAACCACTCACCCCCAGTGAACTGATCTGGGTTTAATCCATCACCGTTCTTTAGCTCACTCAGCCACCCCAGTTCAGACATGGCTATATGCAAATCAGTCTGACCCTGTGCCTCATGGGAACAGTCCAGCCCGAACTGCCAAGCCATGACTTCCCTGGACCGGAAACAAGCATCCTGGGACCGGTTTCGGGTTCATAATCCTCATCAGCCAGGTTATCTTGACTCCAGTGGCAAAGTGAGCAAGGGACTCACGTCTGGGCATACCCGCCACACTTAGGGTGAACAAAGCAAACACAAGGAGATGATGGACGGAGCGCTTGAGCAAATCAAACACTCACCCCCAGTCAACTGATCTGGGTTTAATCCATCACCATTCTTTAGCCCACTCAAACTTATTATTTTTCTTTTTTTCCTCAATCAAGATAATGTTTCCTTTGGTGGAAACTTCTTTCCCTGTATCCCTGTGAAATTTTCAGGCGTCCCCTTCTCTGTTCTGCCCTAGAATTACATATATTAGTGTTTTTTATGGGTATGTTTACTTGCGTCTCCGCGGTGGGCCTGGCTATGGTAAATGCGTGTGGAGCGGACAAGTGCCAAAGAAGATAGTGCCTTTATCTCCCCAACATCCCTCATGTGAGGCTCATCTCTGCCCAGTGGACTCCTCACATCGTGTGCTTTGTCATTCTTGCTGGTTTTCTTCCAGGCCGCTTTCTCAGGGGCGTCCAGAATGTTCCATAGAGAAGTATCAGCGACAGCTTCAGACCTTTATTTATTTTATTTAATGCGATTTTATATAGCGCAAACTTTACCCGAAGGTGTCAGAGCGCTTTACATAAGAACGTTGTGCAAAACATAAGGACTTAGGATTACATGCGTTACATAAAAGATACAAACAGAAAAAAATGCAAATGTACAAGATATAAAGTCACACAAGGAAGAGATACAAACAAAGAAAAAAATGCAAATGTACAAGTAGTAAAGTCACTCAAGGAAGAGATACGAATGGATATACTCTAAGAGTCACATAGGAACTGTAGAGAGTACAAAGTTCTACTGCATATACTAGTGATTAGAGTTATCTCTATATACATAAGGAAGGGATATGAATGGATATACTCTAAGAGTCACATAGGAATGGTAGAGAGCACAGCGGTCTACTGCATATACTAGTGATTAGGTCTCTTAGACAGTCGCTTACATTAGAATTGTGAGGGTTTGCCTCGTGACTGGCTTAGCAACTTTGCAAAACTATACCCCTAGGTTTTACAGTACCTTTATTCTCCAAAAAAGAAGGTTTTCCATCATATTGCAGTTGCGTTTATATAGTGTTTCATACCACTTACCAGGTGCTAAAGTGCATTGGTTTATAAGGTAAAGGTTTGCATGGTTCTTTGGCGTGCCTTTCAGTTAAATAGAGATACACAGAATGGGCGCAAGTTGCTTTCAAGTAATTATGTGAAATTTGGATATTATGCGAAATGATACATAATTACGTGGAATGTAATTCTGTCATTTGGGGCCAGATGTAGGTAATCCCAGATTACCGATTCCGGTATTTAAGAACTGGCAATTGGGATGTAGGTAATTTTACCGATTTAATTACCGAATCAGTATTTACCGATTCGGTAATTGCCATTCATTCCTAAGGGCCTGGAGGCCCATAGGAATGGGTAAACATTGAAGGGTGACACCCTGTTGCACCCCTCAATTGTGCATGGGTGCACATGTTCTGCAACATGGCACTGTTTAAAAAGCAAAAAAAATGCTTTTTAAAGGGTTTTCATTATTTACCACCAATAACCAATTCTTAAAACCCTGTAGCACTGATTACAGTGCTACCTACATGTCAAAATACAGATTCGGTAATTTTACCGAATCGGTAAAATTACCAAAACTGTATTTTAACATGCCCCTACATCCCAAACTCCAAATACCGGTCGGTAACGGCCGAAATCGTCCGTTACCGACAGGTATTTGCCTTCCTACATCTGGCCCTCAGTGCTATATATTAGCATGAAAAGCATATGTGCATCAATTTTAGAACGCATACTTTTTTTTACTGCAAATGATGCGTATCACACCAAATTCATGAAATATGCACCAAGTGAAACTCATGAAATTAAGCGAATTATTCTGACGAAATTTAATTGTCACCCAGGGCTATTTTTATTTGGTTGGTGTTTGGTAGAATACGTCAGTTCCATTAGTCTATACTGTTTTTAGTTACTCTCATAGGTACTGCGGGTGAACCCGACCATTACCTTAATTCTGCAGGGCTGATTTAGTTTAGCACACACTTGTCTCAGCTCCAGCTGATAATCAAAATCAACAACGTTTATAGAAAATAAATAATAAAAGGAAATGTTATATCTGTGCTTTGCACCATAGTAAAATGCATTGCAGGTGCTATCGCTAGAATGTAAAAAAAAGTCAACGTGTATTGTGCTTCAAATGTTTGAAGCTGTGTGCCAAAAATGTTGGCTAAAAAGTAACTGCACAATCATATATTCAATACTTTCTTTATAAAACTGTTTTTAGACGTAGTCTTGTTCATGCACTTTGTTCTTTCTTGAATCACTTCGCCGCCACGCCGTTGAGTGTATGTACTTTGTATATTGTACATTTGAACTATATACAATCTGGGATTCACCTGAGTGAGGATATAAATCTTCCCAAAGTGAAACCCAGGAACTATTGTTCCTAATTTACTTACACTCTTCCTGGAATTTTTGTGCCTTGACTGGTGCGTTTATTGTGATCAGTTGAAACCGGTGGCCGAAGATATGGCGTTCCGTATCTTACAATCATATTTATAAATTGCTAGGCCAGTTTAACTATGACTACACATTTACTATACATCAGAGGAGCACTGGAAATTTATTTAATATGCATATCCCTGTTATAGCCACAAAAAGGCAAAAAAAAAAAAAAGATTGGTGTGAATTGAAAATGGTGGCGGTTAACATCTGTGTCTTAACCTTTGAATCCACTTGATGACAGCCATCCCTTTTCACTAAGCTTTTAAGGTTTCATCTCTCTGCCCAGCAACAGGGGACAGCCAATCAGTAGGTTTTAGGACCAGCAGAGGAAGTTTGATAGAGGTCATTTCCTGATATACTAACTTAGAATATCGAGGCGCACTACCTCGTTCTCGGTTGATATCCATACGAGTGAAATGACAGTCTGTCCTAGGCCGCGGGTGATACCATGATTGACAGCCGGGGGTGGTGTGGTTCAAGGAAAGACTTGGTGTAAGATGTATAGCGATAACTCGCCTCACCCGGACTCTTCGTCTTCCTCCTCTATTGTCAGGACAACACCATATCTGTATCTTAATGTAAATATCTTGTGATTGGCTGAGGGCCTGATGTAGCGGTGAATAGAAATGGAAAACCCTCGAATTCCTGTTGGAAGTGCTGAATGGAGAAAATAATCCACTAGTGGAGAGTTGACCTTTATGGGGATACAGCGGTGGAGGACAATTTGCAGATTAATTCTCCTGCGGAAATGGAGTTTCCAATACCACCCAGCTGTACATGAGATCCTATAAGTTTGTCGTATTTGGTAACCTCATTGTTAAGTTTGGCACTTTGTGGTTCTAAAGATTTTTGTAAAGAAAGATAACTCCTCAGAGAGTTAAGTTACAACCACAAAGAACATTTCACGAAATCAAGTCTTTAATAAAACCTTTGTAAGGAGACCACAAACTACAAATGACTTTACATAAAATCTTTATTGTGCACCAGAAAGGATTAAATATTTACAAGTCAAATTTCTTCAGTAGCCTTTTACTGTTATCAGGATAAGTTACATCGGCAACCAAAGGAATGCCCAGCCTTGTAACTACAAAGGACATGGTGTTTATTTGTAAAACAAAATCCACAGCAGGGTAAAAATATTTACAAGTCATATTACCTGCATTTGCATCTCAATAAGATTACGTTTGCTATGAGTCCTCTACATGTAATCAACAAAATTGCACAATAAAAAGTGTAACTGAAAGATGTTTCACCAGAGAACAAAGATCAGAGACAGCAGACGTCTGGTTTCTTCACAAAAAGTGAGAACGAAGAATGCAAAATATGCGATTGTGTGTTCTAGGTTTACTTTACACGGAGACCTTAAATATAATATGTAGGGATTTTTCTGTGTCTATTTGTGGTACATGTGCTTAAAGACACACTCTGCAAACATCAAGATGTTTCCTCCAGCACTTCACAAACTTTATCATCTTCTCAAAGATTGATCATTTTGAATCATAAGGAAATATCTGGCAAAAGTATGTTTTGGTAAAAAGGCCTGCCTGTATTTGAATGATTCTCTGGCAAAAATAACACATTTGCTGTGAAATTCTTCTGCAGAAACTCCTTTTGTGAAAAAATGTGTCCCACAAGCAAAGTTTTGTTGAGCGGATACATTTTTGCAAGCTTCACAAAGTGCAAAATGTGGATAATAAGCAAAAAAAAAAAAAAGCCACCCACAACTCCTCAGACTTTTCTGTCGCTTCGGAGAAAGAGGTGTCTTGTTTCTCTTGTGCGTTTATAGGGCGTGATTTATTGAAAAATGCTTGCCAAGTTTATTTGATTCGATTATTTCCACAGAAGCTTGTTCTTGTATGATGGGTGTTACATTAAGACGACTGTATGCAGCCGGTTTCAGGTGCAACAACATTGGTGCTTCAGCTTAGAACAAAAAGCTTAACAAATGGCTTCAGTGGTAGGGGAGACACAGCACCAAGACCTAAAATCTAATTTTGCTTGAAGCTCAAAAAATTCATACTGCTACAAGAAACTGGCCTCATTCTACATTGAGAAAGTAGCTCTGTGAGTCAACAAAACAGGCGTTGATGTTGCAAGCACAGCTACATGTGCAGCACAAACTGTAGAAATAAAAAGTCACACCATAATAATGTACTATAAAAGTAGAACACATTTTAAGGAAAGAAATTGGTTCAACTGGATATTGAGGCAAAGGTATTCTGTACTTCTGTGTTCTCAAATTCTGCAATAAATTAGACTGATGACAGTAATTATTGAGCAGAGTTGGTACTGGACTGTGCTGTGAAATAATGTAACAATATTATTTTGAGGCCTGCTGAGGATGGGGTGCATGTTTATGAGAGACAAGAAGTTTGAAAATGCAGACATATGTACTAGTT
Organism: Lissotriton helveticus; assembly: GCF_964261635.1. Lineage (NCBI taxonomy): Eukaryota > Metazoa > Chordata > Amphibia > Caudata > Salamandridae > Lissotriton > Lissotriton helveticus. The sequence continues at coordinate 21,594,405 of NC_136073.1, forward strand.
TGACTAAATAACATTCTGACAATGGAGACAAAATCTTAAATCATGAGGACATTCCGTCAACCATGCAAGTGTCGATAGAAAAATCTGCGTACAGCAGCCAAATACAAGCACCTCCTGTAAAGGATTTCACAGTCTGCCCTAGAGTACAGAGAAGGCTTGGTGCGATGTACAATTAGTTGGGAACTCTGCTGCTGTAGATCTGTATGTTGATCAGTTGCGTAGGAGTGGGTTTGGCCTAAATATGTTCCATCTTGCTTGTCTCTCAGATTTCCTGTTGCGTGCCAATTTCCAAATAAGAGATTGCTCTCTCTCACAGCAATATTTTGTTTATTGTCTTGACTCCTATGAATGCTGTGGCGTCTCGGAGTCCAGAAAGGAGACGCCCAACTAAGAGGAACTGGAGACTTGGAATATTCCATATAACCCAGGCTAACAATCGGTGTCAGCGGTGGGATCTTGTTGACCTTACTCATAGATGGCACATCCTTCAGGAGAAGTAAAACGAGGAACGACGCACGCAAGTTCTCAAATCTGTGCCCCAGATGAGTCTCTCTTGGGAGCTTCCTGTTGAGTCAAACTAATTTTTCTCCTGCGATAAGAATGTTTAATTGGCCCCTGAGGTGGGAAAGAAAAGCAAAACAATTAAACATGGCCAGCAGATTCTGTAAACAATGCATGTGTCATAAAGGATGTTACAAATTGCTTCTGGTTTTGCGTAACTTGTTTTTCATTGTTTTCAAGTGGTCTTCAGGATGTGTTTCCCTGTCCCACCCCTCCTAGATTTTCCAACAACCGTCTGAATCTTGGACGCTGGACCTCATGTCCTCTAACTTTTGACTTTCTGAAAAGAACGGAAAGTAACTGAGAGGACCATGACGTGGGTAGAGTTATATATAGAATAGAAAGAAAAAAACTGTTAAAACATTACCCCCTTCTCAATTTCACTCTACTCAAAGTGACTCCATAGTGCAGGCGCAGAACGGAAGAAGTGCCTAGAGACGGGTGATAGCAAAGCCTTCACACGTGATGTTGGGCAAACTGGAAAAATTGGCTTTACCGAAGGAACACTGAGTTTTAGATCCTTAATTGATGTTGCTGATGCAACATTTACCAGGGCATCAACAACAGGGCTGTTTTCCAACCGCAGGAATACCTACCCATGAAAGGCATGACATACGACTGGGAGGGGATGGGGTGACTTATCTCCTCGGACAAGCATTCAGGTTGGGGAGGTCTGGGCCACTGAGACCTTGGTGTGGGGTGTGGGAGGAATTCCAGAGGCAGGTGAGGAGGTGTTGGAAATGAGACCAATAACAGCTCATCCACTGCTTCTCTTGGCAGTGGGAACAGCTTCCCGTTGCTGCATTGGCCCAATGAAACTTCCATACTTCTTATGAAAAAACTTTTAAGCATCACACTTAATAAACCTCAGTAAGTTAATTTTTAGCGCATTTGAAGTTACAAGTTGAAGGCTTCACAACATTGCACACTTTTGAGAAAAATAAATCCTTCCAAAAAAAAAAAAACTCTGCTCAGGACAGGTTTTGTACAGATAAATCTTAGAAATCATATTATTGTCATGGCTTCAATAAATATGAAAATAATGTAAGCTTTGAAGAAAGTAATGGACAGGTCCCACCACTCCAACTAGCAGCCATTACACACATTTATCAGCATTTCTCCAAAGCATAGGTGCTCCTAAACATTTCCCCGGGGGTCACAAAGTACTGTCTGTGGCATGCCCGAGGGCCGCACTTATGCCAGCAGGGCGAGAGCCGATATAATAAAAGGTGGGCGTAGGGAGACGCAAGGCAGATGCATGGTGTGGACAACAAACCAAGCCCACGTGACTTCTGTCTGCTATCCACACTGTATTCTCACACACCAAGAATTAAAGTCGAAGCATTAACTTCAAATGTAAAATGTGAGAGGGAAAGAGATACTCATCTGGTGGTTTAATTGCCCCGCTAATTTGCAACTTGCCCCACCGTACTTCTGTGGCTCTCATTTTAAGGGACTTTCACTGGCTGCCCATAAAAAACCCACATATTCTTCAAGATATGTTGCCTGACACAGAATGCCTTAATCAAGGCCTAACCCACCTATTTGCATTCCATGCATTGCTAGTACCAGATGTCTCAAGTTTTAAGATATTCCAACATATCCTATCTAAAAACACCTCGCATCGCACAGCTAGATTTGGCAGTAGACCTTTTTCTTATTTTGCGTCATCTTATTGGAATAAACTTCCACAATCTATTCGCCCATGTGAGGATCATGCTAAATTCAAAACGCTATTAAAAACATGGGTGTTTAATGTTTCTCTTTTAGTCTCTGGTGACTGTGCATGCCAATCTGCTGTGCCTAGTGCCAAGATGCTCCTCAGGGAGTGAGTTGTGCTCAATTTGCAAGCTTCCAGAATAACATCCAACTGTCGCGTCACTGAATAAGACATGTACTTCTAACCTTCAGGTCACTGAAAAGGACATGTTCACCCAACCTGGACATAGACCAGAAGATGAAACCCTCAGTGGAGAACCCAGACTCTTATCTGTGGAGAAGTGTGGCTCAATGGTTAGAGTGGCAGACCCTGATGCAGAGGTCTGGCCCGGGACCAGGGTTCAATTCCCCGCCTCGGCGGGTCTTGGGCTCAAAAATTCCACGGACCTGATAATTCTCGCCTCGGTGCCTATTCCAATCATGGAGTCCCACTCTGCAACTCTGGGCAATAGCTTGCTTAATCTCCACAACGGCCCCCACAACGCTAAGGATGCCTGGCCCCCACCTCGGGGGTGCCCAGGAGTGGACACCTCACAGGGAAAGCCAGGATGGGTTCCACAGCGGTATTCGTACAAGCGCCTTGAGACCCTTGCGGGTGAGTAGTGCGCTATACAAGTATCAATTTACAATTATCTGCAACAGTGAGGAATGGCACGGCCAGTGAGGCGAGAGTGGTACCCGTCCATCCCGATAACCAAAGTGTCTGCTGTAGAAATGAAAAAAAAAACACAATATGCTTCTCAGGGCTCTCCCTTTGGCTTCTTGCCCTCTTACCTTCAGTATGAGCCCGGGTTCTTGGATTTGTCTCCCAAAAGCCTGTTTATTTGATCATTCAAATCATTTAGGTTTACACTGCCTAAAAAAAAAAATACATAAAAATTAAAAAAACAGAAATGAACTTGGTTGGAAGGGTGGGGTTTGTGCTGCAAGCATTTACCAGAACATGGTTTGAATATTGGGTCACCTCCCCCAATTTAAACCCTCCCGATATACACTTTGCTTCATGTCCACCACTTCACCCAACAAGCCACCCATACACAGGATGTTTTGTATTCTCAGACTGTGCTAATGGTGCATCGACTGATGCACACAGAGGATTTACCACTGCTGAAACAGTTTGCAAAGAGCATAGACTGTGGGTACAAAGAAAACTGGTTCTTAGATAAAGTTGCTGAGGGGTGGACAGACATTTATGCATACTCAGATTTCCAATAGAGTTGTGTCTCTGAAAGGCATATAGGGAGATCCACCATCTCACAAGTGATGTTGCTACTTCACCCCCATACCCAGAGGTCTCCACATAGGCATACCACCCACTAATTGCAGTTGTGCCATCATCTGACCCTACTGCAGGTTGGAATTTGTGGTTGTGTCTGTTCCCAGGGCTACTTGTCAGAAGAGCTGCCCTCCCTAGAAGGGTGTAAAGACATTTGGGGTCAAAGTTAATCTCTGAAATGTGGAATCATATACTGATTTTGAAATCTTATGTGCAGTGCTTAATTTGAGCCGGTGGTTTCCAGTGTTCGGCACCAGCACTTAATTGTCAACACCGATGCTGATGACAGTCTGCCACATGGTGGCGCTGTATGAGATGAGCACAACAACAGTCAAGTGTGAATACAATATACATTAAAAATGACTGTTACCTGTTGCCCAAGCCATTTTTATAGCTTTGGGGACTTGAAATAGGCTGAACTGTCACACTTGTAGGAGTGCAATGGTTATTGGTTCTGTTTGTACGGTCACTGACAGCCGCAATGTGTGGTGCAAGCTGCAGTGACCTCCTGACGAGAGCCCTGGCTCGTATTTTTTTTATTTTTTATAAATTAAGCGCTGCTTACGCTGCATCTATGTCGATGGTGGCCACGGTGTGAGGAATTAATACACTTCTCAGAACCCACTATGCTGACACCCAACTGGGTATCAACATTGGGTTAGGAGGGCACTCAACCACGCCGCACGGTCATGCCTGGCCCAAGTGGCCGGCGGCCTTGGTGAGTGAAGGACCAGTCACAGGCAGATGCTGGCCGGATTATGTCCCTTGTTTATCCAGGGATAAGGGAAATGATAGGGTAAAGGGAAGTGGGTAGGGTGGGTATAAGGCGGTAGAAGGTTTACGATTAAATATTGGGATGGTGTGTGGTGAGTGAGGATTAGGTTTGGGTTAAGAGTAAGAGATACGTTTGGTAAAAGGGATGGAATTTGTGGAAAGTGTAGGAATAAAGTGGGAGCTGGTGTTCGGTTTAGAGTAAGGGTTTGACGTTAACATCAAGGGTTAGGACAAGGTATCGGGGCGGGGTACGGGATGGAGGGGGAACAGCGTTTACAACGCAACTTTCACAACGCAGTACCTTTACCACGCAACGTTTACAACGCAAGTCGTTACAACGCATTGCGCTGGGGGGCGCTCTAGGATAGGGAATAGTTAATTTACTATCCACAACCTTCCCTACTATTCACGGGGACTGGAATTGGAATAGTAAATTAAACTATTCACTATCCAGCGCCCCCCAACGCAAGTCGTTGTAACGACTTGCGTTGTGAAAGTTGTGTGGTAAAGGCATACATCCGGGATGAAGTTTGTGGTAGGTTTAGGATTATTGACAGAGTTGGGGTTAGTTTTAGAGGGAAGGTATAAGGGTTAGTGTCAAGGTTTAGAGCAAGAGGAGGGGGCAAGGGATTGGGTTTGTGTATGGTGTAGAGTCAGGGTTAAAGGCAGGAATGCTGTTGTGTCCAGATGTGGGGCTCGGGACCAGTGGTAGCAGGATCTAAAGAAGGGTCTGACTTACCAGGGGCAAAGCCTGTTGCCTGAGTTGGAAATGAGCGGTACGGTTAGGGTCACATACAAGGGGCTGGGGACCTCTTATCGGAAGGTCCCAAAAAGGGAATGCCCCAATTTAACCTGGACCATGTGTCACTGGCTGGCTGCGAACAAGTACTTTACTGAGTCCACCTCAAGCACTGGTGCTTTGTCTGCATTGTGGCATGAATAGGATAGATGTAGTAGGCGCGGACATGACCAGGCCGGAACACGTGTGACAATAAAGACCAGGAGCTTACATATGTGCCAGTGAAGGTCAGGAAAATGCATAAGTGCTTAGAAGAAACAAGCATTTCAGCCATCACTGTTTTGTATACTTATTGTGCCGTCGTAAGTGGGACGTGTACGCCCAAACGTGGGCCCCGTGTACACTGTGGAGAAGTGTGGCTCACTGATTAGAGCGGCAGACCCTGAGGCAGAGGTCTGGCCCGGGACCAGGGTTCAATCCCCGTCGTGGCAGGGTCTTGGGCTCAATGTCCTCGGACCTGATAATTCTCGCCTCGGTGCCTATTCTAATCATGGGTCCCACTCTGCAACTCTGGGCAATAGCTTGCTTAATCTCCACACCGGCCCTAACAACGCTAGGATGCCTGGCTTCACCTTGGGGGTGCTCAGGAGTGGACATCTTACAGGAACAGGCCAGGAAGGGTTCCACAGCGGTATTCGTACAGCGCTTAGAGACCCCTGGGTGATAGGCGCTATACAAGTGCAAATTACATTTACTGTGTCACTGGAGCCAAGCTGTACCCAGCTGATGAGTCTATAACTAGGGCAAAACCTGGCTTGGGTTGATTGTTTTCTGGTCCAGGGAGGGCCTGGCTTGGCTGTTCGGGCCGGACTGTTCCTATAGGTGCAAGGTAAAGACTGATTTGCGTATAGCTGGGTCCAAACGGAGGTGGCATGGTGGGCAAATCAACCATAGATTGGGATGCTGCTCTAGTAATTACCAGTGGCTGTGATTAATTCAAACATTCATCCATCACAATTTTGTTTACTTATTTAGAAGAAACAGGTCAGCACAAGCCCAGAGGTGGAGTTTTGAGAGGGTCACTATGCAGTGACCGGAGATAACTTTGGTCATAAATAGCATATTAGACTCTGAGGATCTGCATGGAAGGCTCATGCTGTGATCTTTTGTAAGGTGTAGTAGTTATAAACATAAGTGTTGAACCTCAAATTGAACACAAAGGCCTTATTCCAGGCATTCAAACAATATCCTACAAATAGGCCCTGTTAGCAGAGTTTGTTTCTTGTGTACAGTCATCGTAGCATGGAACAGTGAGTCGGGAAACAGTGTTTTCACGCCTTAGTTATGCCCTACTGTGGTAACAACGTGGAACTTGACCGTTGCTCTGTAGGAATAAATGGGTGAATGTGCACCGGGGCAGGACAGCCGAACCACCGGGGCAGGACAGCCGAACCACCAGGGCAGGACAGCCGAACCACCAGGGCAGGACAGCCGAACCACCAGGGCAGGACAGCCAAAACCACCAGGGCAGGACAGCCAAAACCACCAGGGCAGGACAGCCAAAACCACCAGGGCAGGACAGCCAAAACCACCAGGGCAGGACAGCCGAAACCACCAGGGCAGCACAGCCGAAACCACCAGGGCAGCACAGCCGAAACCACCAGGGCAGCACAGCCGAAACCACCAGGGCAGCACAGCCGAAACCACCAGGGCAGCACAGCCGAAACCACCAGGGCAGCACAGCCGAAACCACCATGGCAGCACAACCGAACCACCAAGGCAGCACAGACGAACAAGCAGGACAGGACAGACGAACAAGCAGGACAGGACAGACGAACAAACAGGACAGACGAACAACCAGGGCAGGACAGCCGAACAACCAGGGCAGGACAGCCGAACAACCAGGGCAGGACAGCCGAACCACCAGGGCAGGACAGCCGAACAACCAGGGCAGGACAGCCGAACAACCAGGGCAGGACAGCCGAACAACCAGGGCAGGACAGCCGAACAACCAGGGCAGGACAGCCGAACAACCAGGGCAGGACAGCCGAACAACCAGGGCAGGACAGCCGAATCACTAGGGCAGGGCAGCCAAAGACCAGGGCAGCCAAAGACCAGGGCTTTTTTTTTAAGGGTGCCAGGTCACTGCCAATGTCATGCCCACATGTTTTGGGTTGCAAGCACTACGGGGGGCGCGCGCGCCGGAGCAGAGACAGACTGGCAGAATTCACCAACACCTCACAGGGGTGGAGAATGCGCAGTTAGGTAGATGCAAACACTTACCGGCTGGCTTTGGGCCTGTTCCGAACTGTGGGAAAGAGCGAGAGACACGTCAGAAAAGTACAAACATTGAGAAAAGAGCAACTGAAAAAAAAATTGGTGTCTTAACAGCGGTATTTGAACCCTTAGTTGTAATAATCATTGATACAACGCACATCACTCACTAAATTGTCTACTGCCTACGAAGCAAGTTTTATTATTTACATCTTTGTTACTGGTGTTCAAAGTAAGAAGGGGGTCACGAGATGGGCCTAATTCAACTCAAATTTTTCTGCTTTTCTGATGTTAAGGTTTTACAAAATTGGCAAATTTGTACTTGTTTATATTTATCGGAAAAAACCTCTCCAATAAACTGGTTAATGTTTTTAACAGCAAAATATCTACTTCCTTTTGAAAGAAAGTGTTTCTTTTATCAGGCAGTTGCACAAAGTTGGGAATACTTTTATAGTATTTTATTTAGAAATTACTCCGTTTTGAAAATTGTACATTATTTTGTGCAACTTTAAAGTCCAGATTTGTGAATTAAAGTTCGTTTTTTTAAATAAAAAATTATACCCTGGTTTGCTGTAAATAGTTTATCTGTGCAACAAAAGATACCCGACTACTACTTGTGTACAGGACACTGCTAAACCGCAACTTCAGATTAGAAATACTTTTTTTGTCACATAAGAAGAACTTCTTAACTGAGCTGAAACTCTAGAATGTTCATGTAGAGTGAATTTTGCCTACAAATTTTGTAAATAGTTAAATAGGTGTAACCTTAGTGCGCGGATACACACACACTTTCTCACCACTTTCCCTGGTTTTGCACCAACTTTTGTACTAACATGTAAGTGAATAATTACTTTTTGAAGTGGTCTGTATATCCAAATTTCTATTTTCAATTTTGTGACTGAAGAATACACAACTTTTATTATTTCACCACTGAAATCAATTGTCATCTTAGACTAGTGTGGCGACCCAGTGTCTATATATTGACAAAGTTGTCACCCTAAGCGCCAGGAATTGTCTACATGTGAACATGTACTGTACGTAAACACACAAAACGAAACCTTAAAGGCAAGCAGATCTTCAATGTCTTCAAGCCTTGCTGGCATTTAAAACGTATTACGAGTATCATTTTAATCTAATTCATGGTGTGCGGAATGAGACCAAAACCTGTGTACTTATGAAATTTGATCCAGACATTTTAGTCATTTTTTTTTTAAAGATTATGAAAACGTCTTTGTCTTTGCTTTTTCATGATTGTTCTTTAGTTTCCTGGTCTCTTGCAACCCAACATTTTTGTAGGTCTTCTTTTTGAAAATGTGTATGTCTTCAATTGGTTGTAGCTTGGTTGAACATGGTGTAATTATGTGTTAGATATTCTAATTTTCTCAACAATCTATAATAGATGGTGAATTAATTTTTACATGGACAACTTGTAGACCGTCTTACTGATAAACTTTACACGTTTACGTTGTTATTATTGGGTATAAATAAACTTTTAGAAATGTATGCAAGTATTTGTTCTACATGCAGTCCCACTGAAATTATACAGCAAAGAAGGACAGAATTATGAGCCAGGGCAGACTACATTAAGCCACAAATCTGTGGCTTAATGTGGCACATTTTGTGCCAATGCTATCTCACCATATAGCTATTTTAACAGATTAATACTGTCTGGGTAGACGTTTTGCATCCCAAGTACCATTTTGATACCCGAATGCAGCACTCGCGGCGACCAGTTTACCGGAGTTGAATTTTTTTTTTTAAACTAGCAAATTATACGGCACATGGTGGGTTATGTGGCAATCTTAGTAAATGCTAAAAACAGGGCAGCCACAGAATTGCATAATTATAGTGAACCCCTCCATATAGAACAGTGAAATAAGTCTCTAAATTGTATAAGAGATGCACATGCTGAGCGGTCAGTATTTTTGCGTGTCTCAATGTCAGATGTTTTTGTTAGACAGGTGGTGTGGATTTTAAAAGGTTTGTTCCTAAACAGGATTTTGTTTCTCCTGTACTTGTCCAAATTATTTACAAAACCAGAGTTTGTTCAAACTCATTCCTTCAAAATGGATGGATGATTTTCACGATTTTTAAGAGCACCTTTAATCCCAGTGTGTTCTAGATATATATGCAGTTTAATAAAGTTTGACAATTCAGTGCATCCCCAACTACTCTGCTAGCTTGGAAATAACCGAAAAACTTGTCCAAAAAGACCAAGCCAACTAGGAAATATCTAAAAATTTGACCCAAAGACCAGGTCAGCTCCAAAATACATAAAAAACAACCCCAAAGTCCAGGCCAGCGTGGAAATTCCTCATAATTTGCCTAAAACACCAGGCTAGCTTGGAAAAACCTGAAAACCCCATCCCAAATACAAGACTAACTCAGAGATACCAGAGTACCTGTCTGCCAGACCAGACCAGCATGGAAATACCTGAACTGCTGCTCATTTAATGCAAAAACATGACCTCTGTCTCTGCACTAACACTTCTCAGAGGCTTCGCTACAGCCCCCGCTCGCATTCTGCAGTTTACTTTCATGATCTTAAGTTTCCAAAATAGGTAAATTGCCAGAATTATATACTAGCCAATAATTAGGGGAGCTAATTCGCTCCACTTTACCAATTCACTCCAATCTACTAATTCACGCCAACCTCACTCCAGCAAATCAAACTTTGGAAAAATAAAGTGCAATTCCCAATTTGCGTAGAAAAGTTTAGAATGTATTAAGTTTATAATATATGGATTGTCCGGATTAGTCGTTTTTGCATATTTAATGATTCTACCCATAAATTGCATTTCACTATTAATTTAGGGGTTTTGTTTTAGCACTGGACATGTATTCCCCAGTCGGCGTCCCAGCATTTAGAATGAGAGAGCACATGTCGAGGACTTTCTCAACCCAACTAGTTCGAGTAACCTTAAATTTGCTCTTTGTCAATGTGGCGTTGTCCCACAATGGTCTCTCTCGTAGGACTGTGCCGTTTAAAATCAACTTCAAGGAACTATTCAGTGTAGAGAACTTAAAACAAAAACAACTTACTTTTTACTCAGGCCTACATCTCTCACAATCAGCAAGAACAGACATTCTAGAATGTTTGTCTGATGAGGTCTGATTGGGTTTTTAGATCTACTGTGACATCATTCACCCAGGACCACTTTATGTCACTCTAGTCTAAAGATGAATTTGTTAACGACGTAAAATTCAACAATCAATTTCTATCAATAAAAAAGCAGGCGTATTTGTGCTCCATGAATGGGTTGTTCGGGTCACCTACCGGGATCTTGGGGCATCGCTCTGCCTCCCTGGTCTTCACCGACAGCTGCATCTGGGTTGTTTGTAGCGCCTGGCTCGTCTCAACGACGCGCTTCCCCAGGTCCTCCTTCTCTCGCTTCAGACCCTCCTTCTCCTTGTAGATGATGGACATCTCGGCATCGCACATGGCCTGCTGCCGCTGGGTCGCCGCCTTTATCTCCAGCCCCATGGACTCCTTGGTCCTCCGGCATTCGTCCAGTTGGTTTGTGGCCTGTGCCTGCTGTGTCCTGAGCAGGCTGTTGTCTGCTAAGACAGAGGACACTTGGCGGTTGAGTCGTTCGACTGATTCTTTCATAATACTGTTGATCTCAGAAGAGAGAAGCTTGCAGTCCTGGCCAAGCGGGTTAAAATGTTGACCAACGCCTGGGCGAGACTCGAAGGGAGATGAGGCCTGGTTGGGCAGGGCCCTTTGCAAAGCTGCGTTAAAGTTAACCTCCAACTGCCTCAGCTCCCCCTGGAACCGGTCATCAATGGCTGAGCAGGAGGTCTTGAACTGGTTGAGTTGGTCTGAGAGGGATCTCTTCTCTTCCCGCAACGCAATCATTTGCTTGTGGAAGTTTTCGCGCTCCGCCACCGCTGAATCTGCTGTCTGCACCAGTGCTTGTTTGCCTGTGGTGCAGTTGTGAATTGCCGCAAGCTGGTTCGTCTCCAAGCGATGCTTCTCCTCCCTCAGCTGCAGCTTCTCAGCTAGGCGTGCAAGAAAGAAGGGTCAAAGTTAGCGGAAGAAAAACTCACTTTTTATTACCAACAAAGAGAATTGTTTGATGCAGAATATTTTTCATGCTCTCAGGGTCTATTGAAAAGGACTCCCCTTTCCTATAAGAAGGCAAAGTGGTTTGCCTTAGATCACACAATGCGTAGAAGGTCTATAGCCAGGGACTCACCCAGCATACACGGCTGTAACTTTAGTCATTGACCACTATTGTTGCCCCTAGGAGACAAGGCAGGTGTTGTGTTGGAGTTAGATGCATGGTGTGACAACACTGAAGCAGGAGGAAAAACACTGGAATGCTGGGAGCTCTTGATCACAATGGAGTAGTGCGCGGCCAACTATGGCTAACAGAGGCCTTCCCCATCACTCTGTAGTATCTCTACGTTTCATTTTCTACCATTAATGGAGAGAAAATTGCCTTTTAGCCCCCTCCCTCGTTATATAACATGGGGAGAGGGCCTTAAAAGGACTGTATACCCCAAGAATGAAGTGCTATAATGCTGTTGGGGCATTCCACACACTGTGGGTAGAATGTTCTAAATTAAACAAGGAGAAACATAAACATATTAAAATGTTAATGCAGAGGGCCTATATCCGATATTACTGGCCCTCTTCCGCTCTGTTGTCTTCAATGGAGCTCCCATGATTCCAATGCTTTAAGACTGATGCTTGGTCTTTTCTGCTACTTGAGACAATTAGGGGTACGGTTTACTACTGGGTCAACCCCCAATAAAGTCTGAATAAGTAGTTGTGCCCTCTTACACATTCGCACAAACGCAAGCTTCAAGAATGACCAGACTCCTCCTGGGCCAACCTCCGCACTGCGTGCGGTAACATATTTGGCCTTAGTCGCCAGTTTCATTTTAACGAGGAGATGTCTCTACTCAATCTACAGGGACAATCTTTCTGCAGAGAAGACAGAATTGTTAGCTACTGGCTGATTGGGTTGGGGGTAGAATTTCCCATAGATTTTGGTTATTTTGCAATTTCTTCAAATGTTGGACTTTTAGGAAATTTCCTGCAAGTGATTCGGAAAGGAAGGGAGAATGACTGAGGCCGAGAAGTGGAGACACGGCGGCTAATGTGGCCTCGGACAAACTATTGGCGCGGATAGAGCTACTGATTTTGTAATAAAAGGCTGAGATAAGTTGAGAGCCTGGACCAAGTGGAGTGGCAAGAAGAACCTGAAGAGGAAATCTTTGTAGGGAGGTCTCCTCTCCCACATCCCCATGGAATAAAGCTTAATATCCAACGGCAAAATGTGACAAGCTCTCAGAGGGTAGCCAACGATGTAAACTGGGACCGATGATAAACTGTATGAGATGGTTGTATGTCAGAAAACTGTGTGCAAAAATATTGTCCTGCAAAAATATGGAATCCATAATATTGTCTAGCACAATATCGTCAAGGTAAGTGTATACACACGACTAGAGATGTACTACACGCCGCTCATCATCGATATACCTTGAAGATGGTTACATCACCAAAGTACGTTTATGAAGTTAAGAATAGTTCATCTCTACTTATCTCCATGTACATACCTTATGATAGTGTTGTAATCAATACTTTGGGAATTTTATTTTCACAGGAAGATATTTAATATGAGATATTAGGGTAGGACACATTGCGCAGGGTCAAAGAACCCAAGATACAAGAGATGAGGAAACGTATGTGGTAGAAATAAAGAGGGTTTGAGGGGAGATGTGGTGAAGGAATTAGAGTTCTTACATATTTCAATTAGCTTCCTTTTTAAAACATTTTTGAATGGAATAAGTGTGCATGGTGACCTTGATTTCAATGCTTTTAGCATTAAATTCAGAAACATGGATATAGATTTTCACTGACATTTCTGCAGATTTCCTGCTCTGATTTTACATTTTATTCTTGCAAAAAATGTGAAAATATATCAAAAAATATTCACATATTTTTTTAAAGATCTAGATTACTTCTAGTCTCAACTTTGCAGTGGTTTATCTTCTCAAAATCACAAATTGCTTTACAATGTGAAGATGATTCTGGGTGGCTGAGCTCGGATTTGTAGGGGTACGCTTTTATCAACTGGCAGAAAGCGTCATTATTCTGTGGCATAAGATGCATATATTGACGAGCCCTCGCCGCCACTCCACCGTGTGAAACTCTTAGATGATGTCGTGAGCTCTCCGCTTGCCGCTGGATGTAAACTGAGGTTTTCCCTTTACCACTTAGATTCTCCTACACTGGGGTAAGCAGTGCTAGACTTTTTAGGATCTTTGTGGTGGACGGAGAGCTTCCTAGGGACCCACTCCATTATGCATAAAAAAATACAATATCAAAAAAATAGATTAAAAAAACTTCTGTTGAAAAAGTCGAGTTAAGAGTCATATTTATGGAAAACACAAATAGGTAAACAAGCACTCCTCACTATATTTGTGAATTGTAACCAGACGTATGTTAATACTTAAAATAACTCCTATCTGTTACTTCCACACTTAACATTAACTCCAGGTCTTACCCCCTACCCGTTACACCCTCAAACGTAATCGTAACCAAAGACTTTATTTCCTTTTACTCCAAGTTGTTGTTCCCATCTTACAGTGGTGGGGAGACGGGGTAACCACCCTACTGCTGTCCAACTTCCCTTTACACCCTGCGTTACTCTCACTATGACCAACTCCTTTCCTCACCTACAGTTAATTCATCCCTTATCAGAAGCTTTACCAAAATCCTAACACTAACCTTTCCCCACACACATCATTGCTTTATGTAACCTTTACCCTACACCTAAAGTTAACCAAACCCTAGTATTACCCTAAATTACCCTAACCATCAAACTTTCCTTCCCACTATGCCATCCTTATGCCAACAACTAAACAGACTGTTTTGCGATTAATTCACTTGTCACACCTCGAACGATCCGATACGGGCGGCCAAGATTTGGGTTGGACCCTCCCAACATTATCACACCGCGGGTATCTATTCTGCCACTTATCTTAGAACGGACGACTACCACTTTATTTATCTAGTGGCCAACTACCTTTTTTGGCATTTTGTGGAATTACTGTGTGTCGAACCCTCACCACATACCAATGATGGGTTAAACTTTACGGAATTTTCCTCTATTTTGATAGACCTGACGAAGTTCAATGTGAACGAAACGCGTTGGCTGAGGAATTTGTTTTAATTCGAATTGAATAAAAGAATCTTGAAATAAGAATTGGAGCTTTCGAGCACTCCTTTTTGGTGCACCGTCCTTTTACATATAGACTATAGAAGGGAGTATTGAAACCGAATATTGTTACAACAACATCGATGGACCAAAAGTCCACAGGTAGAGGTAAGGATGTACTATTCTTAACTCCACGTACCTTGAAAATATATACCTCCAATGTATGTATACTTCGTGTCGGGTGTTGTAGCAATATTCTGTCCCGTAAAAATTCGGGTTTGATATTCCCAGCCTACGCCAACTAACCCCATCATCATTTATAAGCCATTTCCTTACCACAGCCCTTACTAGAATCCAAACACAAACCCTTAGTCTAACCACAACCACCTTTTCCTGGATCACCCTTTACCCTTAATCCACCCATGGTCCAAGTTCCAAAATTAATCTACTCCTTACTCTTATTCTATCCCTGTTACCCCAATCCTTACCCCAACACCTCCTATACCCTAGACCTAACTTCTACAAAGTACCCAACATAATCACTCACACCAGACCTTGCTTAAGCATAACCTACCTCGAAAAATACCCTAAACATAACTGTCACTAACCCTAAACGTCCCCTCGACCTCCTCAGTTCTCTCCCCTAAACATACACACACACACACACATATATATATGTGTTTATTTTTCTAATTTTTGTCTCCATTTTTTGTTATACTTCTTTATTATATTTTATTTTTATACTGCGAAATGCCCAAACCTTATTCCCCCTCTGGCCACGAGGCTTTTCACAGCTCTGAACTAAGGATCGGTCTCTCTTACCGCTACATGTCAGGTTGAGTTCCTTCATCTGCTGTTCGCACTTGGTTGCTGTGTTTATTGCACTTCTGCAATTCATCGTAAGCATTCGGTGTTGCATCTGCACATTGGGACAACAGGGGAAGAAAAAGTTTGGTGAGAAACAAAAAAAGTGCAGCAAGCATCTGACTTGTGATGGGGAAATGTTTAGTATTTTATAAGGAAGCTTGGAAGAAAATTCATTAGGTATCCCACAGAAGTAGCTTGTAAACTTCTATGTGCAACATCTGGCATAGACAGTTTAAATACACTTCCTCTGAGAATGGCCTCACTGCCCCCCTCCCACCATGGAATCCAGGCTTTAGGGGGATTGTGGCTGAGAAAACTTCCAATGTTTGACTTCAGGGGCTCCAAACATTAGCTAAGAACTACATCATTAATACAGTTATTACTAATTGGAAATCTTCATCGAAATGTTTTACTTTCCAAATAAAAAGAGAATGCAAAGTAGTTTTTTTTCAACATTTTATTTTTCCCTAATCTTGAATTGAAAAAGGGCCAAGAGTTTGGCAATGTTCCTGCTCTTTTACAATGTACCTCTCGCAATTGTGACCTCACGAGTAAAGCTTCGGTGTACTCACTAAAACTGTGTAAGTGGGGAAACATCCTTAACAACATGGGCATTACCCTGCGTTGCTATTACGACGCTGCCTTTACAACGCAAGTCGTTACGACGACTTGCACTGGCGGGCGCTATTGGATAGGGAATAGTTAGTTTTCTATTCCAACACCTTCCCTACTGTAACGTGGGCTGGAGTTGGAATAGAAAATTAAACTATTCCACTATCCAGCCCTTACAGCGCAAGTCGTTGTAACGACTTGCGTTGTAAAAACAGCGTTGTAACGGCACGCGGTGTAAATGCCCGCGTTGTAATGCCGTACATCCGTGTAAGTGGCATTCGTGATAATGCACGACATACATTTAAAAAAATTGTTGCTCAGAAATATATCAACTTGTTAGGACGGTGAAGCATTATTGTGCCACAGGATATGGAGTGCTAATGCAATTCCCTGAGAAAAAAGGTAAAATGAAAGCCCTATGACGAGGGAATGACATCAGTTGTTATCGGCGTACAAAGCCTGTGTCCACATTTCCCCTGCATGTGAAGGTCGGTCAGACCAGACTACACTTTGCCCCAGCATGTGAAGTTCAAATGCCAGACCAGAATATGCATTGCCCCAGCATGTGAAGCTATAATGCCAGACCAGAATATGCATTGCCCCAGCATGTGAAGTTATAATGCCAGACCAGAATATGCATTGCCCCAGCATGTGAAGCTATAATGCCAGACCAGAATATGCATTGCCCCAGCATGTGAAGCTATAATGCCAGACCAGAATATGCATTGCCCCAGCATGTGAAGCTATAATGCCAGACCAGAATATGCATTGCCCCAGCATGTGAAGCTATAATGCCAGACCAGAATATGCATTGCCCCAGCATGTGAAGTTCAAATGCCAGACCAGAATACACATTGCTGGCCTACCAAAGACCTCAACGGTCCCTCTAAAAGCTTGCCTCAACGCAGCAGCCAGACTCTTATCTGGTTCAAAACAATTGGACTACATTTCACCACATCTGAAGGCCTTGAACTGGCTTCCTCTTGAAGGCAGAATCCAGCTCAAGCTGGCCTGCATCACTCACAAAGCCTTGTACACGAACTCCCCGGCATATCTCGCCCAGAAAATTGTGATATCTGGGAGATCCAGAAACTCTCGGTCCGCCAGAGACCGTGTGCTCCAATCACCCGGCTTCGGCAGTAAAAAAACCATATAACAAAGCGTTCTCTGGGGCTGCACCAAGAATCTGGAACTCACTACCTACCTCCATCAGAAGAATACCTTCTCTGTCGCTCTTCAAAAAGGAAGCGAAAACCTTCCTATTGGCCAAATTCATCCAATAACTCTCCTTCTTTGCGCATACCGCCTTTTTCATGGCTTTGTTTCTATTAATAATTCCCTGTATTGCTTGTCCCTCTCCGTGCACCAATTCTCACTCCTCCTAATTTTCTGCCACTTCTCTTTACCTTTTACTATCACTTGTATACATTTGCTGGTTTCCTCTTTTTATCGATGACATCTCGCTCGCTGTTTTTGGTGCTGTAATGTTTATTGTACAGAACTCTGGCTGTGTCCTACTGTAGTCAATTCCCTAACCCCCTTCTTTGTATTTTGCCTTTGCTTCTCCTGTACGTAACGCATTTATCCCAGTAAAGTGCTCTGATACCCCAACGGGTCATGTTCGTGCTATATAAAACCTCAAATAAATAAATATAAATAAATAAAATGTGAAGTACTAATGCCACACCAGAATACACATTGCCCCTGTGTGTAAAGTTATAATGCCAGACCAGAATACACATTGCCCATGCTTGTGAAGTAATAATGCCAAACTAGAATACACACAGCCCCAACAGTATCAACATTGCCCACACATGTAAAGCACTAATGCCAGACAAGAACCCACATTGCCTTAGCATACACAGCACTATTTGATGCCAATATCATCATTGCCAGAGCATGTAAACACTAATTCAAGACCTGTATCCACTTTACCCATGCATATGAAGGAATAATGCCAGACCGGTATCAACATTGCCATAGAATCTAAAGTACAATTGCCACCACACAGTGTACCCATAGTGCCCCACTATGTGAAGCACTGTCCATACCCAGCTCACACAATTCCTCAGGGTTAAATGCCTCATAGTTATGCTAGTTCTACATTGCCCTGGTATTACTAGGGCTGGGCTTGGTTCCTTCTGTATGTATATGGTAATGGTTCAGGTGGTGAGGCTAGTAGTGGGGTGCGGAGGGAACTTCTGGGGTGTCGCTGGAGTCTGTCGTCCTAATCTTCTGATTTCACTGCTGTTGGGCAGAAGACACTCCTGTCTCACAGAGGTTTACATTGTTCCTGGGTGGGTAGGCCGGGCTGTGGTGACGCCTCCTGCGGCCAGCACTTGCCTTGGCAGAGACGGTGCTCTGGGCAGGACTGAAAACCAAAATCAGTCTTGGCAACAATGTTTAAAACCTGCACAACACTTCCCCAAGGAAGTGTGGCTCAATGTTTAGAGCGGCAAACCCTGATGCAGAGGTCTAGCCTGGGACCGGGTTCAATTCCCGCCTCGGCGGGTCTTGGGCTCAATTTCCTTGGACCTGATAATTCTCGCCTCGGTGCCTATTCTAAATCATGGAGTCCCACTCTGCAACTCTGGGCAATAGCTTGCTTAATCTCCACAACGGCCCCAACAGCGCTAAGGATGCCTGGCCTCCACCTTGGGGGTGCCCAGGAGTGGACACCTCACAGGGAAAGCCAGGATGGGTTCCACAGCGGTATTCGTACAAGCGCCTTGAGACCCTTGCGGGCGAGTAGTGCGCTATACAAGTATCAATTTACAAGGGGCACAGGTGGGCCATGCAACGTACCAAAGCAGCCCCTTACACCACAGCCCACCTGGGGGTGCCATTGTGGCAGATCGGAAGTCTGGTACTGGTGGGTCCTGGCTGGTAGGGCAGGGTGGTCTGTGAGATAGCCCTCCCTCAGTGATGTCATCAGTGATGTCACTGACCATGTCATGAATGATGTAATATGTGACATCATCAGCAGTGGATTGCGGGTGCGCGATATATAGTTAGTGCAACTACCTATATATGGAATTTCATTGGTTTTATGTCAATAAAATATCCCGCTAACTATATATGGTCTCTAACCTATGGTTTTTTCAGTGAATTTTCAAGGTTTTGTAAATGCAAATTCCTAACTATATATGGTCTATAACCTATGGGTTTTTCAGTGAATACATATATAAACATATATAGTCTGCATATCTATATAAATGCATGCATACATATACATATATGCATACATATGCATGTTATTTACATGAAAGTTTTAAAAACACTAATAAAAGCAAAGCTAAAAAGCCACCTCATTACAAACAGAATGGCTTTAACTTAAACGAGGGCGAGATCTATTGCATTTTCAATGCTTGTTTACTTTGGTTCTATCAAGAAGGCATTCAGATGTGTCACACGTTTGCCATAAATTCTGAATGTTAGCACTCTAGTTGCTCATTAGATCACTGTAGTAAAGCTAGTGCTCACCAGGGAAGTCTGCTGCTAATCATGGTTTGCAGCCATTTTCCTGCATTTTTTATCCCGCAGACTTTCAGTCCGCATACCATTATCCCGCAAGGTCATTGACCTCGCATACCATTATCCCGCATTTTTTCAAAACGCATGTGCATTTATCGCGCATGCCTTTACAAAGAATTACGTTTTAAAGGCATGTATGGTAAATGCATTTGCGTTGTGAAAACCACGATGACGAGAGAGGTAAGTGGGTTTGTGTTAATTTTTTCGTGGGTTAGTGATTGTGTAGTGTAGTGTAGTGTAGTGTAGTGTAGTGTTGTGTAGTGTAGTGTTGTGGTGGTTGTTTAGTGTAGGGTCATGCTGGGGGTAGTGTTTTAGGGTTGTGTTGTAGTGTTTGCGTAGTGTAGGGTCATGCGGGAGGTAGTGTTTTAGGGTTTAGGGTAGTGTTGTAGTGTTTGCGTAGTGTAGGGTCATGCTGGGGGTAGTGGTTTAGGGTTGTGTTGTAGTGTTTGCGTAGTGTAGGGTCATGCTGGGGCTAGTGTTTTAGGGTTTAGGGTAGTGTTGTAGTGTTTGCGTAGTGTAGGGTCATGCTGGGGGTAGTGTTTTAGGGTTTAGGGTAGTGTTGTAGTGTTTGCGTAGTGTAGGGTCATGCTGGGGGTCGTGTTTTAGGGTAGTGTTGTAGTGTTTGCGTAGTGTAGGGTCATGCTGGGGTGTAGTGTTTTAGGGTTTTGGGTAGTGTTGTAGTGTTTGCGTAGTGTAGGGTCATGCTGGGGGTAGTGTTTTAGGGCTTGGGGTAGTGTTGTAGTGTTTGCGTAGTGTAGGGTCATGCTGGGGTGTAGTGTTTTAGGGTTTTGGGTAGTGTTGTAGTGTTTGCGTAGTGTAGGGTCATGCTGGGGGTAGTGTTTTAGGGTTTAGGGTAGTGTTGTAGTGTTTGCGTAGTGTAGGGTCATGCTGGGGGTAGTGTTTTAGGGTTTAGGGTTGTGTTGTAGTGTTTGCGTAGTGTAGGGGCATGCTGGGGGTAGTGTTTTAGGGTTTAGGGTTGTGTTGTAGTGTTTGTGTAGTGTAGGGTCATGCTGGGGGTAGTGTTTTAGGGTTTAGGGTAGTGTTGTAGTGTTTGCGTAGTGTAGGGTCATGCTGGGGTGTAGTGTTTTAGGGTTTTGGGTAGTGTTGTAGTGTTTGCGTAGTGTAGGGTCATGCTGGGGGTAGTGTTTAGGGTTTAGGGTAGTGTTGTAGTGTTTGTGTAGTGTAGGGTCATGCTGGGGGTAGTGTTTTAGGGTTTAGGGTAGTGTTGTACTGTTTGTGTAGTGTAGGGTCATGCTGGGGGTAGTGTTTTAGGGTTTAGGATAGTGTTGTAGTGTTTGCGTAGTGTAGGGTCATGCTGGGGTGTAGTGTTTTAGGGTTTTGGGTAGTGTTGTAGTGTTTGCGTAGTGTAGGGTCTTGCTGGGGGTAGTGTTTTAGGGTTTAGGGTAGTGTTGTAGTGTTTGTGTAGTGTAGGGTCATGCTGGGGGTAGTGTTTTAGGGTTTAGGGTAGTGTTGTACTGTTTGTGTAGTGTAGGGTCATGCTGGGGGTAGTGTTTTAGGGTAGTTTAGTTGTTTAGTGTATGCTAAAGGCATATTCGTTCTAAAAGTTTTCGTTATTTTAATTTGCGGCCTAATAGTACATGCGGGATTTTTTTTGCGGACTGATGGTATGCGGGATTTCGTCATATATTCGCTAATCATACTTTCTATGGCAAAATGAACCCCCTCATTTTGTTCCTTTTTAAATTAAATGTTTTAAGAGTTACCACTTTATTCCAATCAAGATGGCTTCAGGTGTGCCATACCTTTGTAATAAGTAGGACTGTTAGCACTCTAGTTGTTCTTTAGAACACTCTGGGACATTCTGTCATTGGGCTATAGTTGGGCTACATCTGGCTGATATTTGGGCTACATTTGTTTTTTTTTGTCTCTGGTGGCCATCTTTGGGCTACATTGGGCTACATTGGGCTACATTTGGGCTCCAACATATATATAGCCCAATGTAGCCCAATATATATTTTTCAAAGTTAATTTTCGTAAAAACCACTGGAGCCTATATCTTGAGACATAGCAAAGGCACATCGGGCTACCAGTCCCTACAATTTTGCCAAGTTTGGTGTAAATCCATTCAGCCGTTCAGGCTAAAAGTGAGGCCAACCGCCCTATGGAAAATTGCATGGGAAAAACACGTTTTGGGACCCCCCTTTTTTCTCGGCCCCCCCTTGACGAAACCCCCCCAAATTTTCAGGGGCTGCTCAGAAACAAAATGTTCCATTTTCCTGAAAATTTCAGCCAATTCTGTCCCCAAACGCCAAAGTTATTAGACATAGAATTTTCAAAAATCCCATAGGAAAAAAATCCTAACTATATATACCTACTGGCTATCGCCAGTAGGTAATATATATATATATATATATATATATACACACACACACATATACACACACACACATATATATATATACACACACACACACATATATACACACATATATATATTCACCATTCCGTCGCTTTCACCTCGTTCTGGAGTTACAGCCAGCCAGGGTAAATAGCACTCTGACACGGACCAGTCAAGTTTCGTTTTCGTTTATTTAGTGCAGGTAAAGTCCATGACGTTTCGGCTCCACGAGCCTTGTACACACACACACACGTATATAAAAATAATGCAGCTATTCATATTTTATTTATATCTTTATGTATACTTAAAGTTCTGAGTTTCTATTCATTTTAATTCTTTGTTTGTTTACTGTAAATTAACATTTGTCCAAAATTACATTTCATTTCAATATGAAAAGTACTCTTGCAGCAGCATTTAGGACTATCCAAAAATCTATTAGTGACCTTACCCATCGCCCGTTTCTAAAAGTGATTTCTGCTAAACTTCTACCCTCACTAACTTACAGAAGTGAAGCCTTAAATGGGAAAGATGCAGCCACCATCAACAATGCTATCTCAAAAATGTATAAAATTATTTTCCATTTGCCCTTCAACGCCTCACAAGCACAAGTCAGGCTGGAATTCGGTCTAAATAACCAGATGTATGCTCGAAAGGGGCACGCAATCAAAGTCTGGTTTAAAATAAAAAATGACCAAGACAACCTAATGTCCCAGTTAATCTGGAGGGAAATAAGTGGCAGCAGCAAATCCCCAGCGTGGAAATACTTGGATGAGGCCTTGGAGGAATTTAAGGTCAGGCAGGTATGGGACTCTTCTATTACTCAGGAATCATTTAACCCCTTCTGCGCTCATGACAAGGTCAGCTCGTCATGGGCGTAACCTGCGCTACGCGGATGACGAGCTGACCTTGTCACGTAACGCAGGATTTTTAAAATCGCAGCGCACAGCGGGAAAACCGCTAGCGCGCATGCGGTTAAAAAAATTGTCAATAAAACAACAGACCATTTATGATTGATTAAATGACAAGGCCACTTTCGCAAAAAGGAAGCATGCATAGTCCATAATAAACGGCTTTGCAAAAAAGATGGCTCGGCAATATATGGTCACTCCATGGTCGTTGAAAAATAAACAAATCTTTATGAAAGCGCGTTTTGGTGTATTGCCGGGTCTATGCCATCTACCTCCCTGGAAAAAGCAAGCACCGGAAACGGTATGTAGGCTGTGCAAAGCTGGTGAGGAGGATATTATGCATCTCCTGTGTCTCTGCTCTGAACTGAGAACTGAAAGAGTAACTGTACCAAAAAGTCTATTAAATGAAAGAGGGGTGAAAACTTGCAGACAGGCACTGATCTTATGTCTTTCCCCAGACGATTTACCTTTGAATTCCGCCCTGGCAACATTTTTAACAAAAGTATGGAAAAAATGCTAACTCTATGAAACAAAAATGTAATAATTATTTTATATTCTGCCCTTTTAAAAAATGGTTTTATTGATTATTCTCTAAGGGATTTTTTGCATTTAAAAAAAATGTTTTCTATTTGGATTCTATATAATGGTGTAATGCATGATTTTGTTTTATTGTAAGATTTTTATTAATCAAACAATAAAGAATATATATACTCTGATATGCTTGATTTTAACTTTTCATATATTTTATGTAGATTTTATTATTATCCTTACATATATTTATCTATAAACATCTATATATTTAAGCTATGTACGTGTGTGCATGTGCTTTAAATGGAGGCACCCACACCCGTATTATTTATTAATTATATCACCCTCTTTTTGAGGGATAAATGCCCCATCTCAGAGCCAGGCTCACACTGCTCACGAGAATCAGGCTTTCGAACCGCTCACCAGTGAAAGCTTCGCTCAGTGTTCACCAGTGCCTGCCTCTCACACTGTTCACATGGATACATCATTTTAGACTGCTCATCAGTGATTGCCTTTCACAATGCTCACCAGATCACAATTCGGTGTGTATTCATCAGCGAGAGGCTCTCGTGATGCTGGCCCGAGCCAACACTCACACTGCTCACCAGTGATAGCTTTTCACACTGCTCACCTGTGTCAGGAGTTCACCTTACTCACTAAATGAAGCTCCCTACAGTGCTCACCAGTTATAGCGACTGACACGGTTTACTGGTGGGCTACACTGCTCACCGGTGACAGTCTCATACTGCTCATCCGTGCGTACTTCTCTCACTAGTGACAGCCTTGCAGTTTGCCCACCAGAGCCAGGCTCTCAGGCTGCTCACCAGTGATAGCCTCTCACACCACCCGTCAGGGCCAGCCTCTCAGGCTGCTCCCCAATCATAGCTACACACAGTGCTCCTCAGTGACAGCTTTTCACCTTTTTCACCAGTGCCAGTTTGTTATACTGCTCATCAGCGATCGTCACTCACACTGCTCACCAGTTGAGCCTTCAGTGCTCACCTCTAATAGCTTCTCACAATGGACACCACTGGCAACCTCACACTGCTCACCAGTGATAGCTGCTCACACTGCACACCACTGACCTCTCACACTGCTCACCAGTGATAGCTTCTCACACCCCCACCACTGACCACCTCTCAGACCGCTCACCAGTGATAGCTTCTCACACCCCACACCACTGACCACCTCTCACACCTCTCACCAGTGATAGCTTCTCACACCCCACACCACTGACCACCTCTCAGACCGCTCACCAGTGATAGCTTCTCACACGCCCACCACTGACAACCTCTCAAGCCACTCACCAGTGATAGCTTCTCACACCCCCACCACTGACAACCTTTCACACCGCTCACCAGTGATAGCTTCTCACACCCCACACCACTGACAACCTCTCAAGCCACTCACTAGTGATAGCTTCTAACACCCCACACCACTGACCACCTCTCAGACCGCTCACCAGTGATAGCTTCTCACACCCCACACCACTGACAACCTCTCAAGCCACTCACCAGTGATAGCTTCTCACACCCCCACCACTGACAACCTCTCAAGCCACTCACCAGTGATAGCTTCTCACACCCCCACCACTGACAACCTCTCAAGCCACTCACCAGTGATAGCTTCTCACACCCCCACCACTGACAACCTCTCAGACCGCTCACCAGTGATAGCTTCTCACACCCCACACCACTGACAACCTCACACCGCTCACCAGTGATAGCTTCTCACACCCCCACCACTGACAACCTCTCACACCTCTCCACCAGTGATAGCTTCTCACACCCCCCACCGCTGACAACCTCTCAAGCCACTCACCAGTGATAGCTTCTCACACCCCCACCACTGACAACCTCTCAGACCGCTCACCAGTGATAGCTTCTCACACCCCCACCACTGACAACCTCTCAGACCGCTCACCAGTGATAGCTTCTCTCACCCCCACCACTGACAACCTCTCAGACCGCTCACCAGTGATAGGCTTCTCACACCCCACACCACTGACAACCTCTCAAGCCACTCACCAGTGATAGCTTCTCACACCCCACACCACTGACAACCTCTCAAGCCACTCACCAGTGATAGCTTCTCACACCCCCACCACTGAC
The DNA here is from genome assembly GCF_964261635.1 of Lissotriton helveticus. NCBI lineage: Eukaryota > Metazoa > Chordata > Amphibia > Caudata > Salamandridae > Lissotriton > Lissotriton helveticus. The sequence continues at coordinate 21,619,839 of NC_136073.1, forward strand.
AACCTCTCAGACCGCTCAACAGTGATAGCTTCTCACACCCCCACCACTGACAACCTCTCAGACCGCTCACCAGTGATAGCTTCTCACACCCCCACCACTGACAACCTCTCAGACCGCTCACCAGTGATAGCTTCTCACACCCCCACCACTGACAACCTCTCAGACCGCTCACCAGTGATAGGCTTCTCACACCCCACACCACTGACAACCTCTCAAGCCACTCACCAGTGATAGCTTCTCACACCCCCACCACTGACAACCTCACACCGCTCACCAGTGATAGCTTCTCACACCCCCACCGCTGACAACCTCTCAAGCCACTCACCAGTGATAGCTTCTCACACCCCCACCACTGACAACCTCTCAGACCGCTCAACAGTGATAGCTTCTCACACCCCCACCACTGACAACCTCACACCGCTCACCAGTGATAGCTTCTCTCACCCCCACCACTGACAACCTCTCAGACCGCTCACCAGTGATAGGCTTCTCACACCCCACACCACTGACAACCTCTCAAGCCACTCACCAGTGATAGCTTCTCACACCCCCACCACTGACAACCTCACACCGCTCACCAGTGATAGCTTCTCACACCCCCACCACTGACAACCTCACACCGCTCACCCGTGATAGCTTCTCTCACTGCCTGGCGACCAGCACGATCACTGCACACCAGGGCAAGCTCCTTGCCCATGCCAGCTTCGTAAAATGTCCACCCGCGCCTGCTTCTCGCAGTGATCACCAGTGAATGTCGACTTTTCTCGGTTGAGGAAGAGGAGTTCTTCCTCCAAGCTCATTCAATGCGTGGCCTCTCTGCTGAGACCTAACGCCGGTGGGGCCGTTTTACTGGAAGCCGCGCATTCATTGCACATAATTGTGCTTGGAAACGTTAACCCCTTTACCAAGCACGAGCCACGCAGTGAACAGGCCACGAGGACACCGGTATATATGTATTACAAATACGAAACAGCCAATAGGAAGCCTGCCTGAGCCCTGGGTCCACAGGTGCACTCGGAACTGGTTCAGCATGTCCACGTGTCCTGCAGAACAACCGAGGATCACCACAGACCACCCAGGCCTCGCTCTGAAGACTTCTGAGGGGCGCCGGGGAGGACTGAACTCAGAGCAGAGCCGGACTGCACCCCTGCACTGGAGTACACCGACCCACTCAACACCAGACCACTCCGGCCCATAACCTGCCCGAGAACACACTCCCACAGACCACAGCTCCCCACTAGCTCCCCACTAGCTCATGTCCTATTCTCAGGCGCGCCACCGGCCCTTCTCTACTTCCAAAGGCTACCAGTTTCCACAGACCGCCTCTCCTCCAAAGGCTTCTTGTTTCCACAGACCACCTCTCCTCCAAAGGCTACCAGTTTCCACAGACCACCTCTCCGCCAAAGGCTACCAGTTTCCACAGACAACCTCTCCGCCAAAGGCTACCAGTTTCCACAGACCACCTCTCCGCCAAAGGCTACCAGTTTCCACAGATCACCTCTCCGCCAAAGGCTACCAGTTTCCACAGACCACCTCTCCGCCAAAGGCTACCAGTTTCCACAGACCACCTCTCCGCCAAAGGCTACCAGTTTCCACAGATCACCTCTCCGCCAAAGGCTACCAGTTTCCACAGACCACCTCTCCTCCAAAGACTACCAGTTTCCACAGACCCCCCACTCCTCCAAAGGTGACCAGTTTCCACAGACCCCCCACTCCTCCAAAGATGACCAGTTTCCACAGACCCCCCACTCCTCCAAAGGTGACCAGTTTCCACAGACCCCCCACTCCTCCAAAGGTGACCAGTTTCCACAGACCCCCCACTCCTCCAAAGGTGACCAGTTTCCACAGACCCCCCACTCCTCCAAAGGTGACCAGTTTCCACAGACCCCCCACTCCTCCAAAGATGACCAGTTTCCACAGACCTCCCTCTCTTCCAACGACTACCAGTTTCCACAGACCCCCGCTCCTCCAAAGATTACAAGTTTCCACAGAACACCGCTCCTCTGTGGACCACTTTCCCCAAAGTTGACCAAGACCACCTCTCCGCCACACCATCAATCCTCCATCTGCCACCGCTCCTTCCTTGACCACCAATCTCTTCCACATACCGCCTCTTCTCCACTGACATCGCTCTTCCTCAGACCACCTCTCCACTGGACCTTGAATCTCACAGAGAATGCCTCCTCTCCTCCGCATATCAACTCTTTTCCACAGACCAACTCTCGACCACTTACCAACTTTCCTCCGTGAACCACTTCACCCGTAGTTACCTATCTCTTGACCAACTCCACCTCTCTGCCAGACCACCAATCCCCCACGTACCTCAGACCATTTCTCACCCTAGCCCACGTTCATTTCCCACCAGTGGCGTAACGCAAAATGAGGCCCCTCCTTGCAGATTACGAGGGGCCCCTTTAGTCGCCAATATCTCACAGATGTACATTAGCCTCGTGCTAGCTGAAGGATGGGCCCCTGAAAGGTGTGGGGCCCCCGTGCACTGCAGGGGGCGCAGGGACCTGTGTTGATCACCCCAGACCACCCTCCACCCATTAATCCCCTACCATCATATACCCCTGTACCGTGCCCCGTGTTGTCCAAAGTCGGTCCAGGAGGGCCGGATCCATGCCAGGTTTTTAAGATAACTACATTAATCCAAATGGGGATATGCAAAAAATCTGGCATGGATCCGGCCCCCCCAGGACCGACTCTGGAGACCCCTGCTTGAGGTGACCCCTCCCGCCGCCCCAACTCACGTTCTCCATGCGCAGCGCCGCGTTGGTCTGGTTCAGCGCCGCCATGTGGCGCAGCGCCATCTGCTGGAGCAGCCGGGCCTGCTCGGCCTCGCGGGCCGTGGCGTTCAGCAGCCGCGAGGCGTTGGCCCTCTGCGCCTGCAGCTCCAGCACCTGCCGGCTGAGGCCGTGCGCGCTGCGCTCGCGCTCCTGCAGCCGCTCCTCCTGGCTGAGCTGCGGGTTCCCGTAGACCATGAAGAGCACCAGCCCCAGGATGATGAGCGACTGGATCAGCGACGTGAAGAGGAAGAAGTACTTCAGGTACGACCAGCAGCCCTTCTGCTTGGAGTGCAGGCTGTCCTTGTACTCCAGCCCGAACTTGGACATGGTGTACGGGCTCTTGTCCATGGCGCCCGGGGGCGTCTGGGCGCTCCGGGCCTGGCTCCTGTGCCCCTGCGCGCTCTGGGCTCTCCCTTGCGCGCTCTGGGCTCTCCCCTGCGCGCCCTGGGCTCTCCCCTGCGCGCCCTGTTCTCTCCCCTGCGCGCCCTGTTCTCTCCCCTGCGCGCCCTGTTCTCTCCCCTGCGCGCTCTGGGCTCTCCCCTGCGCACTCTGGGCTCTCTCTTGCGCGCTCTGTCCTCTCTCTTGCGCGCTCTGGGCTCTCCCCTGCGCACTCTGGGCTCTCTCTTGCGCGCTCTGTCCTCTCTCTTGCGCGCTCTGTCCTCTCTCTTGCGCGCTCTGGCCTCTCTCTTGCGCGCTCTGTCCTCTCTCTTGCGCGCTCTGGCCTCTCTCTTGCGCGCTCTGGCCTCTCTCTTGCGCGCTCTGGCCTCTCTCTTGCGCGCTCTGGCCTCTCTTGCGCACTCTGGCCTCTCTTGGGCGCCCTCCTGCGCGCCCTCCTGCGCGCCCTGTATCCTCTCTGTACTCTCTCTTGCGCGCCCTGTCTCTCCCTCTCTGTACTCTCAGCCCCTGCTCACGCGCGCACTGACCTCCCTCCCGCAGGGGGCCGCTGGGTTTATGCTCGGGGTGTGGCCAGGGCTGGCAGCCCTCCCCTCCTGCCCCAGCCGGGGTGTTTACATTGGTGCACGGGGTGCATCCTCGCACCCCCTGGCTCCTTCCTGCCCGGCCGGATGCCCCCGGGGCCGGAGGGTCGGCTTGGCCCGGCTCCCGGAGGAAGGGACATTGTTAAGAAGTTGATGTGTCGGACACATGATCCTCGCGCCGTGCCAAGACCCCTCTGTGCCTCAGCCCTTCTTTCAGCGCTCGGAGTGAGCGGGTACCGAAAGGGTGGCCACTGGAGTGAGAGTGTGTGGGCGCAGGGTGGTGGTGGCCAGTGGAGTGAGAGTGTATGGGCGCAGGGTGGTGGTGGCCACTGGAGTGAGAGTGTGTGGGCGCAGGGTGGTGGTGGCCAGTGGAGTGAGAGTGTATGGGTTCAGGAGGATGGTGCCAGTGGAGTGTGAGGGTGTGGGCTGTTGAGGATGGTGCCAGTCGAGTGTGAGGGTGTGGGCACTGGGTGGTGGTGGCCAGTGGAGTGTGAGGGTGTGGGCTGTGGAGGATGGTGCCAGTGGAGTGTGAGGGTGTGGGCTGTGGAGGATGGTGCCAGTGGAGTGTGAGGGTGTGAGCACAGGGTGGTGGTGGCCAGTGGAGTGTGAGGGTGTGGGCTGTGGAGGATGGTGCCAGTGGAGTGTGAGGGTGTGGGCTGTTGAGGATGGTGCCAGTCGAGTGTGAGGGTGTGGCCACAGGGTGGTGGTGGCCAGTGGAGTGTGAGGGTGTGGGCTGTGGAGGATGGTGCCAGTGGAGTGTGAGGGTGTGGGCTGTGGAGGATGGTGCCAGTGGAGTGTGAGGGTGTGGGCTGTGGAGGATGGTGCCAGTGGAGTGTGAGGGTGTGGGCTGTTGAGGATGGTGCCAGTGGAGTGTGAGGGTGTGGGCACTGGGTGGTGATGGCCAGTGGAGTGTGAGGGTGTGGGCTGTGGAGGATGGTGCCAGTGGAGTGTGAGAGTGTGGGCTGTGGAGGATGGTGCCAGTGGAGTGTGAGGGTGTGGGCTGTTGAGGATGGTGCCAGTGGAGTGTGAGGGTGTGGGCACTGGGTGGTGGTGGCCAGTGGAGTGTGAGGGTGTGGGCTGTGGAGGATGGTGCCAGTGGAGTGTGAGGGTGTGGGCTGTGGAGGATGGTGCCAGTGGAGTGAGAGTGTATGGGTTCAGGAGGATGGTGCCAGTGGAGTGTGAGGGTGTGGGCTGTTGAGGATGGTGCCAGTCGAGTGTGAGGGTGTGGGCACTGGGTGGTGGTGGCCAGTGGAGTGTGAGGGTGTGGGCTGTGGAGGATGGTGCCAGTGGAGTGTGAGGGTGTGGGCTGTGGAGGATGGTGCCAGTGGAGTGTGAGGGTGTGAGCACAGGGTGGTGGTGGCCAGTGGAGTGTGAGGGTGTGGGCTGTGGAGGATGGTGCCAGTGGAGTGTGAGGGTGTGGGCTGTTGAGGATGGTGCCAGTCGAGTGTGAGGGTGTGGCCACAGGGTGGTGGTGGCCAGTGGAGTGTGAGGGTGTGGGCTGTGGAGGATGGTGCCAGTGGAGTGTGAGGGTGTGGGCTGTGGAGGATGGTGCCAGTGGAGTGTGAGGGTGTGGGCTGTGGAGGATGGTGCCAGTGGAGTGTGAGGGTGTGGGCTGTTGAGGATGGTGCCAGTGGAGTGTGAGGGTGTGGGCACTGGGTGGTGATGGCCAGTGGAGTGTGAGGGTGTGGGCTGTGGAGGATGGTGCCAGTGGAGTGTGAGGGTGTGGGCTGTGGAGGATGGTGCCAGTGGAGTGTGAGGGTGTGGGCTGTTGAGGATGGTGCCAGTGGAGTGTGAGGGTGTGGGCACTGGGTGGTGGTGGCCAGTGGAGTGTGAGGGTGTGGGCTGTGGAGGATGGTGCCAGTGGAGTGTGAGGGTGTGGGCTGTGGAGGATGGTGCCAGTGGAGTGTGAGGGTGTGAGCACAGGGTGGTGGTGGCCAGTGGAGTGTGAGGGTGTGGGCTGTGGAGGATGGTGCCAGTGGAGTGTGAGGGTGTGGGCTGTGGAGGATGGTGCCAGTGGAGTGTGAGGGTGTGGGCACAGGGTGGTGGTGGCCAGTGGAGTGTGAGGGTGTGGGCTGTGGAGGATGGTGCCAGTGGAGTGTGAGGGTGTGGGCTGTGGAGGATGGTGCCAGTGGAGTGTGAGGGTGTGGGCTGTGGAGGATGGTGCCAGTGGAGTGTGAGGGTGTGGGCTGTTGAGGATGGTGCCAGTGGAGTGTGAGGGTGTGGGCACTGGGTGGTGGTGGCCAGTGGAGTGTGAGGGTGTGGGCTGTGGAGGATGGTGCCAGTGGAGTGTGAGGGTGTGGGCTGTGGAGGATGGTGCCAGTGGAGTGTGAGGGTGTGGGCTGTGGAGGATGGTGCCAGTGGAGGGTGTGGGCTGTGGAGGATGGTGCCAGTGGAGTGTGAGGGTGTGGGCACAGGGTGGTGGTGGCCAGTGGAGTGTGAGGGTGTGGGCTGTGGAGGATGGTGCCAGTGGAGTGTGAGGGTGTGGGCTGTGGAGGATGGTGCCAGTGGAGTGTGAGGGTGTGGGCACAGGGTGGTGGTGGCCAGTGGAGTGTGAGGGTGTGGGCTGTGGAGGATGGTGCCAGTGGAGTGTGAGGTTGTGGGCTGTGGAGGATGGTGCCAGTGGAGTGTGAGGGTGTGGGCTGTGGAGGATGGTGCCAGTGGAAAGTGAGGGTGTGGGCTGTTGAGGATGGTGCCAGTGGAGTGTGAGGGTGTGGGCACTGGGTGGTGGTGGCCAGTGGAGTGTGAGGGTGTGGCCACAGGGTGGTGGTGGCCAGTGGAGTGTGAGGGTGTGGCCACAGGGTGGTGGTGGCCAGTGGAGTGTGAGGGTGTGGGCTGTGGAGGATGGTGCCAGTGGAGTGTGAGGGTGTGGGCTGTTGAGGATGGTGCCAGTGGAGTGTGAGGGTGTGGGCACTGGGTGGTGGTGGCCAGTGGAGTGTGAGGGTTTTGGCTGTGGGGGATGGTGCCAGTGGAGTGTGAGGGTGTGGGCTGTTGAGGATGGTGCCAGTGGAGTGTGAGGGTGTGGGCTGTGGAGGATGGTGCCAGTGGAGTGTGAGGGTGTGGGCTGTTGAGGATGGTGCCAGTGGAGTGTGAGGGTGTGGGCACTGGGTGGTGGTGGCCAGTGGAGTGTGAGGGTGTGGGCTGTGGAGGATGGTGCCAGTGGAGTGTGAGGGTGTGGGCTGTGGAGGATGGTGCCAGTGGAGTGTGAGGGTGTGAGCACAGGGTGGTGGTGGCCAGTGGAGTGTGAGGGTGTGGGCTGTGGAGGATGGTGCCAGTGGAGTGTGAGGGTGTGGGCTGTGGAGGATGGTGCCAGTGGAGTGTGAGGGTGTGGGCACAGGGTGGTGGTGGCCAGTGGAGTGTGAGGGTGTGGGCTGTGGAGGATGGTGCCAGTGGAGTGTGAGGGTGTGGGCTGTGGAGGATGGTGCCAGTGGAGTGTGAGGGTGTGGGCTGTGGAGGATGGTGCCAGTGGAGTGTGAGGGTGTGGGCTGTTGAGGATGGTGCCAGTGGAGTGTGAGGGTGTGGGCACTGGGTGGTGGTGGCCAGTGGAGTGTGAGGGTGTGGGCTGTTGAGGATGGTGCCAGTGGAGTGTGAGGGTGTGGGCTGTGGAGGATGGTGCCAGTGGAGTGTGAGGGTGTGGGCTGTGGAGGATGGTGCCAGTGGAGTGTGAGGGTGTGGGCTGTGGAGGATGGTGCCAGTGGAGTGTGAGGGTGTGGGCTGTGGAGGATGGTGCCAGTGGAGGGTGTGGGCTGTGGAGGATGGTGCCAGTGGAGTGTGAGGGTGTGGGCACAGGGTGGTGGTGGCCAGTGGAGTGTGAGGGTGTGGGCTGTGGAGGATGGTGCCAGTGGAGTGTGAGGGTGTGGGCTGTGGAGGATGGTGCCAGTGGAGTGTGAGGGTGTGGGCACAGGGTGGTGGTGGCCAGTGGAGTGTGAGGGTGTGGGCTGTGGAGGATGGTGCCAGTGGAGTGTGAGGTTGTGGGCTGTGGAGGATGGTGCCAGTGGAGTGTGAGGGTGTGGGCTGTGGAGGATGGTGCCAGTGGAAAGTGAGGGTGTGGGCTGTTGAGGATGGTGCCAGTGGAGTGTGAGGGTGTGGGCACTGGGTGGTGGTGGCCAGTGGAGTGTGAGGGTGTGGCCACAGGGTGGTGGTGGCCAGTGGAGTGTGAGGGTGTGGGCTGTGGAGGATGGTGCCAGTGGAGTGTGAGGGTGTGGGCTGTGGAGGATGGTGCCAGTGGAGTGTGAGGGTGTGGGCTGTTGAGGATGGTGCCAGTGGAGTGTGAGGGTGTGGGCACTGGGTGGTGGTGGCCAGTGGAGTGTGAGGGTTTTGGCTGTGGAGGATGGTGCCAGTGGAGTGTGAGGGTGTGGGCTGTTGAGGAAGGTGCCAGTGGAGTGTGAGGGTGTGGGCTGTGGAGGATGGTGCCAGTGGAGTGTGAGGGTGTGGGCTGTTGAGGATGGTGCCAGTCGAGTGTGAGGGTGTGGCCACAGGGTGGTGGTGGCCAGTGGAGTGTGAGGGTGTGGGCTGTGGAGGATGGTGCCAGTGGAGTGTGAGGGTGTGGGCTGTGGAGGATGGTGCCAGTGGAGTGTGAGGGTGTGGGTTGTGGAGGATGGTGCCAGTGGAGTGTGAGGGTGTGGGCTGTTGAGGATGGTGCCAGTGGAGTGTGAGGGTGTGGGCACTGGGTGGTGGTGGCCAGTGGAGTGTGAGGGTGTGGCCACAGGGTGGTGGTGGCCAGTGGAGTGTGAGGGTGTGGCCACAGGGTGGTGGTGGCCAGTGGAGTGTGAGGGTGTGGCCACAGGGTGGTGGTGGCCAGTGGAGTGTGAGGGTGTGGGCTGTGGAGGATGGTGCCAGTGGAGTGTGAGGGTGTGGGCTGTGGAGGATGGTGCCAGTGGAGTGTGAGGGTGTGGGCTGTTGAGGATGGTGCCAGTGGAGTGTGAGGGTGTGGGCACTGGGTGGTGGTGGCAAGTGGAGTGTGAGGGTTTTGGCTGTGGGGGATGGTGCCAGTGGAGTGTGAGGGTGTGGGCTGTTGAGGATGGTGCCAGTGGAGTGTGAGGGTGTGGGCTGTGGAGGATGGTGCCAGTGGAGTGTGAGGGTGTGGGCTGTTGAGGATGGTGCCAGTCGAGTGTGAGGGTGTGGCCACAGGGTGGTGGTGGCCAGTGGAGTGTGAGGGTGTGGGCTGTGGAGGATGGTGCCAGTGGAGTGTGAGGGTGTGGGCTGTGGAGGATGGTGCCAGTGGAGTGTGAGGGTGTGGGCTGTTGAGGATGGTGCCAGTGGAGTGTGAGGGTGTGGGCACTGGGTGGTGATGGCCAGTGGAGTGTGAGGGTGTGGGCTGTGGAGGATGGTGCCAGTGGAGTGTGAGGGTGTGGGCTGTGGAGGATGGTGCCAGTGGAGTGTGAGGGTGTGGGCTGTTGAGGATGGTGCCAGTGGAGTGTGAGGGTGTGGGCACTGGGTGGTGGTGGCCAGTGGAGTGTGAGGGTGTGGGCTGTGGAGGATGGTGCCAGTGGAGTGTGAGGGTGTGGGCTGTGGAGGATGGTGCCAGTGGAGTGTGAGGGTGTGGGCTGTTGAGGATGGTGCCAGTGGAGTGTGAGGGTGTGGGCACTGGGTGGTGGTGGCCAGTGGAGTTTGAGGGTGTGGGCTGTGGAGGATGGTGCCAGTGGAGTGTGAGGGTGTGGGCTGTGGAGGATGGTGCCAGTGGAGTGTGAGGGTGTGGGCTGTGGAGGATGGTGCCAGTGGAGTGTGAGGGTGTGGGCTGTGGAGGATGGTGCCAGTGGAGGGTGTGGGCTGTGGAGGATGGTGCCAGTGGAGTGTGAGGGTGTGGGCACAGGGTGGTGGTGGCCAGTGGAGTGTGAGGGTGTGGGCTGTGGAGGATGGTGCCAGTGGAGTGTGAGGGTGTGGGCTGTGGAGGATGGTGCCAGTGGAGTGTGAGGGTGTGGGCACAGGGTGGTGGTGGCCAGTGGAGTGTGAGGGTGTGGGCTGTGGAGGATGGTGCCAGTGGAGTGTGAGGTTGTGGGCTGTGGAGGATGGTGCCAGTGGAGTGTGAGGGTGTGGGCTGTGGAGGATGGTGCCAGTGGAAAGTGAGGGTGTGGGCTGTTGAGGATGGTGCCAGTGAAGTGTGAGGGTGTGGGCACTGGGTGGTGGTGGCCAGTGGAGTGTGAGGGTGTGGCCACAGGGTGGTGGTGGCCAGTGGAGTGTGAGGGTGTGGCCACAGGGTGGTGGTGGCCAGTGGAGTGTGAGGGTGTGGGCTGTGGAGGATGGTGCCAGTGGAGTGTGAGGGTGTGGGCTGTTGAGGATGGTGCCAGTGGAGTGTGAGGGTGTGGGCACTGGGTGGTGGTGGCCAGTGGAGTGTGAGGGTTTTGGCTGTGGAGGATGGTGCCAGTGGAGTGTGAGGGTGTGGGCTGTTGAGGAAGGTGCCAGTGGAGTGTGAGGGTGTGGGCTGTGGAGGATGGTGCCAGTGGAGTGTGAGGGTGTGGGCTGTTGAGGATGGTGCCAGTCGAGTGTGAGGGTGTGGCCACAGGGTGGTGGTGGCCAGTGGAGTGTGAGGGTGTGGGCTGTGGAGGATGGTGCCAGTGGAGTGTGAGGGTGTGGGCTGTGGAGGATGGTGCCAGTGGAGTGTGAGGGTGTGGGTTGTGGAGGATGGTGCCAGTGGAGTGTGAGGGTGTGGGCTGTTGAGGATGGTGCCAGTGGAGTGTGAGGGTGTGGGCACTGGGTGGTGGTGGCCAGTGGAGTGTGAGGGTGTGGCCACAGGGTGGTGGTGGCGGCCAGTGGAGTGTGAGGGTGTGGCCACAGGGTGGTGGTGGCCAGTGGAGTGTGAGGGTGTGGCCACAGGGTGGTGGTGGCCAGTGGAGTGTGAGGGTGTGGGCTGTGGAGGATGGTGCCAGTGGAGTGTGAGGGTGTGGGCTGTGGAGGATGGTGCCAGTGGAGTGTGAGGGTGTGGGCTGTTGAGGATGGTGCCAGTGGAGTGTGAGGGTGTGGGCACTGGGTGGTGGTGGCCAGTGGAGTGTGAGGGTTTTGGCTGTGGGGGATGGTGCCAGTGGAGTGTGAGGGTGTGGGCTGTTGAGGATGGTGCCAGTGGAGTGGGAGGGTGTGGGCTGTGGAGGATGGTGCCAGTGGAGTGTGAGTGTGTGGGCTGTTGAGGATGGTGCCAGTGGAGTGTGAGGGTGTGGGCACTGGGTGGTGGTGGCCAGTGGAGTGTGAGGGTGTGGGCTGTGGAGGATGGTGCCAGTGGAGTGTGAGGGTGTGGGCTGTGGAGGATGGTGCCAGTGGAGTGTGAGGGTGTGAGCACAGGGTGGTGGTGGCCAGTGGAGTGTGAGGGTGTGGGCTGTGGAGGATGGTGCCAGTGGAGTGTGAGGGTGTGGGCTGTGGAGGATGGTGCCAGTGGAGTGTGAGGGTGTGGGCACAGGGTGGTGGTGGCCAGTGGAGTGTGAGGGTGTGGGCTGTGGAGGATGGTGCCAGTGGAGTGTGAGGGTGTGGGCTGTGGAGGATGGTGCCAGTGGAGTGTGAGGGTGTGGGCTGTGGAGGATGGTGCCAGTGGAGTGTGAGGGTGTGGGCTGTTGAGGATGGTGCCAGTGGAGTGTGAGGGTGTGGGCACTGGGTGGTGGTGGCCAGTGGAGTGTGAGGGTGTGGGCTGTTGAGGATGGTGCCAGTGGAGTGTGAGGGTGTGGGCTGTGGAGGATGGTGCCAGTGGAGTGTGAGGGTGTGGGCTGTGGAGGATGGTGCCAGTGGAGTGTGAGGGTGTGGGCTGTGGAGGATGGTGCCAGTGGAGTGTGAGGGTGTGGGCTGTGGAGGATGGTGCCAGTGGAGGGTGTGGGCTGTGGAGGATGGTGCCAGTGGAGTGTGAGGGTGTGGGCACAGGGTGGTGGTGGCCAGTGGAGTGTGAGGGTGTGGGCTGTGGAGGATGGTGCCAGTGGAGTGTGAGGGTGTGGGCTGTGGAGGATGGTGCCAGTGGAGTGTGAGGGTGTGGGCACAGGGTGGTGGTGGCCAGTGGAGTGTGAGGGTGTGGGCTGTGGAGGATGGTGCCAGTGGAGTGTGAGGTTGTGGGCTGTGGAGGATGGTGCCAGTGGAGTGTGAGGGTGTGGGCTGTGGAGGATGGTGCCAGTGGAAAGTGAGGGTGTGGGCTGTTGAGGATGGTGCCAGTGGAGTGTGAGGGTGTGGGCACTGGGTGGTGGTGGCCAGTGGAGTGTGAGGGTGTGGCCACAGGGTGGTGGTGGCCAGTGGAGTGTGAGGGTGTGGGCTGTGGAGGATGGTGCCAGTGGAGTGTGAGGGTGTGGGCTGTGGAGGATGGTGCCAGTGGAGTGTGAGGGTGTGGGCTGTTGAGGATGGTGCCAGTGGAGTTTGAGGGTGTGGGCACTGGGTGGTGGTGGCCAGTGGAGTGTGAGGGTTTTGGCTGTGGAGGATGGTGCCAGTGGAGTGTGAGGGTGTGGGCTGTTGAGGAAGGTGCCAGTGGAGTGTGAGGGTGTGGGCTGTGGAGGATGGTGCCAGTGGAGTGTGAGGGTGTGGGCTGTTGAGGATGGTGCCAGTCGAGTGTGAGGGTGTGGCCACAGGGTGGTGGTGGCCAGTGGAGTGTGAGGGTGTGGGCTGTGGAGGATGGTGCCAGTGGAGTGTGAGGGTGTGGGCTGTGGAGGATGGTGCCAGTGGAGTGTGAGGGTGTGGGTTGTGGAGGATGGTGCCAGTGGAGTGTGAGGGTGTGGGCTGTTGAGGATGGTGCCAGTGGAGTGTGAGGGTGTGGGCACTGGGTGGTGGTGGCCAGTGGAGTGTGAGGGTGTGGCCACAGGGTGGTGGTGGCCAGTGGAGTGTGAGGGTGTGGCCACAGGGTGGTGGTGGCCAGTGGAGTGTGAGGGTGTGGCCACAGGGTGGTGGTGGCCAGTGGAGTGTGAGGGTGTGGGCTGTGGAGGATGGTGCCAGTGGAGTGTGAGGGTGTGGGCTGTGGAGGATGGTGCCAGTGGAGTGTGAGGGTGTGGGCTGTTGAGGATGGTGCCAGTGGAGTGTGAGGGTGTGGGCACTGGGTGGTGGTGGCAAGTGGAGTGTGAGGGTTTTGGCTGTGGGGGATGGTGCCAGTGGAGTGTGAGGGTGTGGGCTGTTGAGGATGGTGCCAGTGGAGTGTGAGGGTGTGGGCTGTGGAGGATGGTGCCAGTGGAGTGTGAGGGTGTGGGCTGTTGAGGATGGTGCCAGTCGAGTGTGAGGGTGTGGCCACAGGGTGGTGGTGGCCAGTGGAGTGTGAGGGTGTGGGCTGTGGAGGATGGTGCCAGTGGAGTGTGAGGGTGTGGGCTGTGGAGGATGGTGCCAGTGGAGTGTGAGGGTGTGGGCTGTTGAGGATGGTGCCAGTGGAGTGTGAGGGTGTGGGCACTGGGTGGTGATGGCCAGTGGAGTGTGAGGGTGTGGGCTGTGGAGGATGGTGCCAGTGGAGTGTGAGGGTGTGGGCTGTGGAGGATGGTGCCAGTGGAGTGTGAGGGTGTGGGCTGTTGAGGATGGTGCCAGTGGAGTGTGAGGGTGTGGGCACTGGGTGGTGGTGGCCAGTGGAGTGTGAGGGTGTGGGCTGTGGAGGATGGTGCCAGTGGAGTGTGAGGGTGTGGGCTGTGGAGGATGGTGCCAGTGGAGTGTGAGGGTGTGGGCTGTTGAGGATGGTGCCAGGCGAGTGTGAGGGTGTGGCCACAGGGTGGTGGTGGCCAGTGGAGTGTGAGCGTGTGGGCTGTGGAGGATGGTGCCAGTGGAGTGTGAGGGTGTGGGCTGTGGAGGATGGTGCCAGTGGAGTGTGAGGGTGTGGGCTGTGGAGGATGGTGCCAGTGGAGTGTGAGGGTGTGGGCTGTGGAGGATGGTGCCAGTGGAGTGTGAGGGTGTGGGCTGTGGAGGATGGTGCCAGTGGAGTGTTAGGGTGTGGGCTGTTGAGGATGGTGCCAGTGGAGTGTGAGGGTGTGTGCTGTGGAGGATGGTGCCCGTGGAGTGTGAGGGTGTGGGCACAGGGGGGTGGTGGCCAGTGGAGTGTGAGGGTGTGTGCTGTGCAGGATGGTGCCAGTGGAGTGTGAGGGTGTGGGCACTGGAAGTTGGCCTGTGAAGTAAGAGGTACCCTACGGATTGTGGGGGTGCTGCAGGATGGATGACCTACCAGCCACCGCTCTGCTGTGACTTGGCACCAGATATTTCCTTGTGGCTTGGCAGGAGATACCCCTGATGGTGCCAGTGTACTGCACAATGATTCTTGCAGTTTTGTGGTGTTATGTTGATTTGTATAGCGCACTAATCACATGAGATAGTATGCAGGCGCTCGGGCAGGTGTGTAGGTGTGTGGTCCCCAAGGTGATTATACGAAGAGCCAGGTCTCCAGCTTCCTGCAGAAAGTAAGGAGGGGTCTCTGATGTGTTCAGGGAGGTCTCAAGAAGTGAGAAGGGGACTCTGTGTTCAGAGAGGTCGCGCCATGTCTTGAGTGCCAAGGCGGGGAATGAGCGACCTCCAGTTTTGCTTTGGCGGATGCGGGGAGTGAGGCAGAGCGTAGGCGTCGGGTGGGTTGGCGAAAGTGTATGCAGCTCTCCAGGTGTTCTGGTCCTGTGTCGTGTAGGGCTTTGTATGGGTGAAAAAAACACAAAACCCGGGAAACGCAGTTCCCAGGTGGGCTGAGAGGTCCTCACAACGGAGGTTAGAAAGGACTCGTCTTCACTAATTCATAGTCCTATGCGCAAGAATGTCCCTTCGCTGGTCGAGTGGTGCTTTTCACTGTGTTGGTCGAAGCAACTCAAGAGCAATCCCGACTGGGCGGGGGTTCCTAAACGTATAAAGGCGATCCTCTCATTAACACGTACACAAGGGAAATAATCAAATGGTGTCCAATCCGTTGTTACGGTTGGAAGGGAAAAATACCCTTTTCTTTAAATAGCCCTCACTCACTCTAATAGTGACCTGCTTCATCATAGGGCGCAGCCAGACTGCTAAAGGTCAGGGTGGGCTCAACCTTGTTTCAGGGAGCACTCAATGATATTTTGTATGGGGGTGTACTGTTAAAGATAAAATTCCTCACCCACTCCTAAATAAATCTTTAGCTCGTTCCATGCTGATGACGGAACCGCTCTGTCATCCGTGGTGGCGCTGTGCTGATGACGGAGCGGTTCCGTCATGGCCCGCTCGCCGCGCCTGCACTGGGAGTTCCATTGAGCGGGCGGGGCCATGACGGAACCGCTCCGTCATGAGCACAGCTCAACCGCGGCTGGTGACGGAGTGGTTCCGTCACCAGCATGGGCCGGCCGCGCGACCCCCCTGCCCCCTTAGCGCTGCAGCGTAATAGCCGCTGCAGCAGAATAGCCGCTGCAGCGATGTGGTTAATAGTGGAGTGGGAGGGAAGGTTAAAATATAAACAAACAGGGTGGCTAAGGATGCAATGGTCCTATGACCCATATTGTAGCACCTTTGTATGTGTGCCACAGAAGTTTGAATTGCGCGGGTGGGGTCGAAACACTGAGCTGCCTTCATCCGGGACAGATTGGCTGGGATGTTAGCTCCAAGCCTCAATTGATAAGTGCATAGCAAGGACCCTGTTTTATTTAATTTGGTAGGACGATTATTCCAGGTTGGGGTGGGCCGGCAAAGTATGGGGGCGAAAAAATAACTTTGTTTCTATAGCACTTTGTACCAGTGAGTACCATCCCGAAGGGCTCTAAATTACAGGTATTATTTGTGCCTAATTATATGGTAGTCACCCTACTCATTGCTATTGGGTAGCTACTCATACCGGGCAGGTACAGAGTACTCATGTTTCCCAGGTCCAGGTGTGAGTAGCTCATCCAGGCCATGTTTGTGCTTCACATTCTTGTAGTAAAATCAGCACTACAAGTTCCAGAATGCCATAAAACCTTGTAATGGGTGTCCAACTTGAGAGCTCTGCTGGTGTCTCAGGTCATGTCTAAAACTACATTCTTCTTTGTGAGTTCAACATATCATTCTGTAGATAATATATTGTTTCTTAATATGCTTCCAAATGATGTAAACCTTGAATCTGCTGTACACCCAGTGATCAGTGTATTGTTTTCTTGAACTTTCCTCATTCCTATCTAGTCACATTGTGATGTTGTTCTCCATTAATGCAGGCTTCTCCAACTAGTAGCTCGTGAGCTACTGTAGCTCTTCAGCTACCTGTAAGTAGCTCTCCTGTGTGCAGCCCAGCCTCCTAAATTAGAAGCTTATGCTTGGTTGAATTAATATATGTATACTTGAAAAGTGTGCATTCAAGATCAAAATGTGTGTATTTTCAGAACTCATACGCAGATGTTTGGAGAAAAAAGGTTGAATTTCCTAAATATATTTAAAGCTCATATTTGTTTGCTAAATCAGGCCCCGTTGGGGAGACTTATTTCTCATATTGTTACCTTGGTACCAGTGGTATTCCTGCTGTGGCCGTTAGGTATTACCCATATAGAGGCCTTCAACACTGATCCAGCCTTTTTTACATCACTGCTAACCCTGCCTGATAAATTTAGGTAATCTCTGGTGGTAATCCTACATGGGGGGCTACTAATGTAATCTTGTTTGTTGTGGCCACTATGACATTACTAAACATATTAGTAGCTCTGGATGATTTTCAGTGAACATAAGTAGCTCTTAGTAAAGAAAAGGTTAGAGACTTCTCTATTAATGCATTACAAATACCATTAAGTGAAAGCAGCTTATAAAAGTGCACTTTTTAAAGCCTTTGCTTCCTCCGGAAGTAGGTACAGTCAAATTGAAAATATTCATAGATTACTTTTTCTCTGGTGACGTGGCTTTATGGAGATGTACAAAGGGCTTTGCATCAGTCATTGCTGATGGCCTGTGACCAGGCATGCTTTCTATAATCCCACATGTAACTTGGCACCATATACCTTAGAAGACACCAGGTATGACCCCGATAAATTCCATACATGGCACAAAACTCCTTGAGGGCTGGTGTCTGACGACACCACTTTTTATAACTTTTTAGGTCTCGCCTACGCAGCGCGCATACGCTGCATAGGAGACCTTTAGCCGTCGTGCAGCTCTTTCTCAAAGCACATACTCGTGCTTGTGGCGGCATCGGCTTGTGGGAGTGCGCAGTTGCGCGCCACAAGCACGAGTATGTGTTTTGAAAAAGAGCAGACTGCTCTACCCAGCGCAGCCATGCAGACTTTCAGCACGAGGCGTGCGCTTGTCTGCTCTACAATAACGATCCCTTCCTTCTCCACCTCAGCGGTAAGTCCTAACTCTGCAGCGTGTTCGAGTACCAGAGGTTGTTCCAGATATGTATTGTCACTCTTTATTATAGTGGTCTGACTACAAGGTCCTGAATGCACTAGTTAGGACTCTCTTGTCTTCCACCAGTGTGTTGCACCTCTGCTATTTTTTCCTCACACCGGTCTTGCTATTAGTTTGCTTGCAAATAGGTGTCACTCTTTGTTGCCCCTACTGTCCTGCCACTTCCTTAGGGCCCCCACATATGATATGACTTCTTTTTATCTTGTTTGATTTTGTCTTCAAATAACCTCAATTCCACCCTCCTCGAATTGTTCTTTTATCAATCACCAACACAATTCAGAAAACATATAATTTCAGACCGGGCCACGATTACAAACTTGTACTCACACGTGTTATCTTTCACATCTTCGCTATCTTACATCGCCTTCACTGGCAAATGGCCCCAAGTCTAGCTCCATTCAGAATCCAGTGCGTCTTCTCAGTTTCTGCTACCAATTGCTTGCTTAAAGACAGCTTGTAAAACTAGCATTGGCAAAGCCAACAGGTTTCACCGATTCAACATCTATGGCTTAAAGAAACAAGCATTGGCATAGCCAATAGGTCTCGCCTTTGGGATCTTATAAGTGTTTAGTTTTCCAGCACAATATCCTTGGTGCAACAACAGCAACTGTTGCATGGCTAAACACTTATACGGTCCCAAAGGCGAGACCTATTAGCTATGCCAATGCTTGTTTCACTTTCGGTTCAGTTCACACCCAACCTCGTTCGCACATGTTTGTTTCTTAATCCTTGGATCCAGTGACTTTCTTGATCCGGTATTAACTCCAGACTTGTCTTTCTTTCTTCCAAACCTTTAGTTTTTCCTACTGTGGTCCTGTTCTGGTATCTAACACAACACCACCATCCTGGTGCTATGGAGTTCACCTTGCTTCAGTACTCGGGCAAATTTGCAAATTTTCCTGGGGTCTAATTCTAGTTAAACTACTTAGTCAACCGTGAAAGTTTGTGTCTTGTATCATTGTTATAGGATTTCCCTTTCAATTGGTGACACGCGTGCCATCTTCCTCTCTGTGGTTTAACAGATAATTTGTGCCACGTATGTGTGACACTGCCCCACCGGTGGTCCTGAGAGCCCAGTCCAGGCCTTCTACCATCCAGTAAGCTAGCACACCTGTTTTCTCGCTCACCCCAGTCTCTTTTCCCCTAGCCATAGCAAAATAATTTATTAAAATGAATTCTGTACATAATTGTTTGTAAATATATGCGTTTGACTTCAGGTGGGATTTTTTAATTAACTATCCAAAAATAGAATTTTAATGTAATGCATTTTATTAAATATTAATTTCCAAAATTAAGGTAATAGGGCAGTAACATTATTTAAGTGTTTTTTCTACATTTAAAATACATATGGCATTCATTCAAATTAATATTTTACATATTTTTAAATGTAATAATTTTTAAAATGCCCCAATACTTTTCCATAGGTAGAGCTCTGCTGCATTTGCAAAGAACTCCACCTATGTTTGAAAAGTGACCAGTGGCAACTTAATACTCGTACATTTGGTGCTACTCCCTGGTTTAAGAGATAAAGATATCTAAGACGACACTTTGTAGCATAGACACACTTGGAAATGGTGAGAAGCCAAATGTAGCAAATTCACCACAAAGTGCAAGAGTAATTTTATACACATAGATTTAGTTTTGTGTAAATTTACCTTTGTGAAGGGCTCACTAGTCTGTACGTGAGTAAAATATTACACCAACAGGCATAGACTATATGTGGGTTTTTTTCTGCTCATTGGCAATGTCCGGTCGATAGATTGCTTGCAAGGAACGTCTACGTTTCATGGTTTATGGGGTACCTTGGATGAAGGAGAGTGTGCACGAGGATGATATGATGACGTAATAGTTAATTTGCGGAGGTTTGAATTTTGGTGGTGAACGTTTTCTTATATACTTTTTGGAAAATCGCCATGCAACTACTGAATGTACTTTAATGCCATACGAGTGGCAAACTTTGTGCCCAATAAATCAGAAATAATGACAATAAGAACACAGGGGTAGTGTATCCATGGTTTTGGGGTCTGGCCAGTGGAGTGAGAGTGTGTGGGCTCAGGGTGGTGGTGGCGGCCAGTGGAGTGAGAGTGTGTGGGCTCAAGGTGGTGGTGGCGGCCAGTGGAGTGAGAGTGTGTGGGCTCAGGGTGGATGATGGCCAGTGGAGTGAGAGTGTGTGCGCTCAGGGTGGTGGTGGCCAGTGGAGTGAGAGTGTGTGGGCTCAGGGTGGTGGTGGCCAGTGGAGTGAGAGAATGTGCGCACAGGGTGGTGGTGGCCAGTGGAGTGAGAGTGTGTGGGCACAGGGTGGTGGTGGCTAGTGGAGTGAGAGTGTGTGGGCTCAGGGTGGTGGGGGCCAGTGGAGTGAGAGTGTGTGGGCTCAGGGTGGTGGTGGCCAGTGGAGTGTGAGTGTGTGGGTTCAGGTGGATGATGGCCAGTGGAGTGAGAGTGTGTGCGCTCAGGGTGGTGGTGACCAGTGGAGTGAGAGTGTGTGCGCTCAGGGTGGTGGTGGCCAGTGGAGTGAGAGTGTGCGCTCAGGGTGGTGGTGGCCAGTGGAGTGAGAGTGTGTGGGTGGTGGTGGCCAGTGGAGTGAGAGTGTGTGGGCTTAGGGTGGTGGTGGCCAGTGGAGTGAGAGTGTGTGGGCTCAGGGTGGTGGTGGCCAGTGGAGTGAGTGTGTGGGCTCGGGGTGGTGGTGGCCAGTGGAGTGTGAGTGTGTGGGCTCAGGAGGATGATGGCCAGTGGAGTGAGAGTGTGTGCGCTCAGGGTGGTGGTGGCCAGTGGAGTGAGAGTGTGTGGTTACAGGATGGTGGTGGCCAGGGAAGTGTGAGGGTGTGTGCTGTGGAGGATGGTGCCAGTGGAGTGTGAGGGTTTTGGCTGTGGAGGATGGTGCCAGTGGAGTGTGAGGGTGTGTGCTGTGGAGGATGGTGCCAGTGGAGTGTGAGGGTGTGGGCTGTGGAGGATGGTGCCAGTGGAGTGTGAGGGTGTGGGCTGTTGAGGATGGTGCCAGTGGAGTGTGAGGGTGTGGCCTGTTGAGGATGGTGCCAGTGGAGTGTGATGGTGTGGGCTGTTGAGGATGGTGCCAGTGGAGTGTGAGGGTGTGGGCACAGGGTGGTGGTGGCCAGTGGAGCGAGTGTGTGCGCTCAGGGTGGTGGTGGCCAGTGGAGTGTGAGCGTGTGGCACAGGGTGGTGGTGGCCAGTGGAGTGTGAGGGTGTGGGCTCAGGGTGGTGGTGGCCAGTGGAGTGAGAGTGTGTGCGCTCAGGGTGGTGGTGGCCAGTGGAGTGAGAGTGTGTGGTTACAGGATGGTGGTGGCCAGGGAAGTGTGAGGGTGTGTGCTGTGGAGGATGGTGCCAGTGGAGTGTGAGGGTTTTGGCTGTGGAGGATGGTGCCAGTGGAGTGTGAGGGTGTGTGCTGTGGAGGATGGTGCCAGTGGAGTGTGAGGGTGTGGGCTGTGGAGGATGGTGCCAGTGGAGTGTGAGGGTGTGGGCTGTTGAGGATGGTGCCAGTGGAGTGTGAGGGTGTGGCCTGTTGAGGATGGTGCCAGTGGAGTGTGATGGTGTGGGCTGTTGAGGATGGTGCCAGTGGAGTGTGAGGGTGTGGGCACAGGGTGGTGGTGGCCAGTGGAGCGAGTGTGTGCGCTCAGGGTGGTGGTGGCCAGTGGAGTGTGAGCGTGTGGCACAGGGTGGTGGTGGCCAGTGGAGTGTGAGGGTGTGGGCTGTGGAGGGTGGTGCCAGTGGAGTGTGAGGGTGTGAGCTGTTGAGGATGGTGCCAGTGGAGTGTGAGGGTGTGGGCTGTGGAGGATGGTGCCAGTGGAGTGTGAGGGTGTGTGCTGTTCAGGATGGTGCCAGTGGAGTGTGAGGGTGTGTGCTGTGGAGGATGGTGCCAGTGGAGTGTGAGGGTGTGGGCTGTGGAGGATGGTGCCAGTGGAGTGTGAGGGTGTGGGCTGTTCAGGATGGTGCCAGTGGAGTGTGAGGGTGTGTGCTGTGGAGGATGGTGCCAGTGGAGTGTGAGGGTGTGGGCTGTGGAGGATAGTGCCAGTGGAGTGTGATGGTGTGGGCTGTGGAGGATGGTGCCAGTGGAGTGTGAGGGTGTGGGCTGTTCAGGATGGTGCCAGTGGAGTGTGAGGGTGTGTGCTGTGGAGGATGGTGCCAGTGGAGTGTGAGGGTGTGTGCTGTGGAGGATGGTGCCAGTGGAGTGTGAGGGTGTGGGCTGTTCAGGATGGTGCCAGTGGAGTGTGAGGGTGTGTGCTGTGGAGGATGGTGCCAGTGGAGTGTGAGGGTGTGGGCTGTGGAGGATGGTGCCAGTGGAGTGTGAGGGTGTGGGCTGTGGAGGATGGTGCCAGTGGAGTGTGAGGGTGTGGGCTGTTCAGGATGGTGCCAGTGGAGTGTGAGGGTGTGTGCTGTGGAGGATGGTGCCAGTGGAGTGTGAGGGTGCGGGCACTGGAAGTTGGCCTGTGAAGTAAGAGGTACCCTACGAATTGTGGGGGTGCTGCAGGATGGATGACCTACCAGCGACCGCCCTGCTGTGACTCGGCACCAGATATTTCCTTGTGGCTTGGCAGGAGATACCCCTGATGGTGCCTGTGTACTGCACAATGATTCTTGCAGTTTTGTGGTGTTATGTTGATTTGTATAGCGCACTAATCACATGAGATAGTATGCAGGCGCTTGGGCAGGTGTGTAGGTGTGTGGTCCCCAAGGTGATTATACGAAGAGCCAGGTCTCCAGCTTCTTGCAGAACGCAAAAAGTAAGGAGGGGTCTCTGATGTCATCAGGGAGGTCTCAAGAAGTGAGGAGGGGTCTCTGATGTCATCAGGGAGGTCTCAAGAAGTGAGGAGGGGTCTCTGATGTGTTCAGGGAGGTCTCAAGAAGTGAGGAGGGGTCTCTGGTGTGCTCAGGGAGGTCTCAAGAAGTGAGGAGGGGTCTCTGATGTGTTCAGGGAGGTCTCAAGAAGTG
Organism: Lissotriton helveticus; assembly: GCF_964261635.1. Taxonomy (NCBI): domain Eukaryota; kingdom Metazoa; phylum Chordata; class Amphibia; order Caudata; family Salamandridae; genus Lissotriton; species Lissotriton helveticus. Next base: position 21,641,782 of record NC_136073.1, read on the forward strand.
ATGAGGGGTCTCTGATGTGCTCAGGGAGGTCTCAAGAAGTGAGGAGGGGTCTCTGATGTGTTCAGGGAGGTCTCAAGAAGTGAGGAGGTGTCTCTGATGTGTTCAGGGAGGTCTCAAGAAGTGAGGAGGGGTCTCTGATGTGTTCAGGGAGGTCTCAAGAAGTGAGGAGGGGTCTCTGATGTGTTCAGGGAGGTCTCAAGAAGTGAGGAGGGGTCTCTGATGCGTTCAGGGAGGTCTCAAGATATGAGATGGGGTCTCTGATGTCATCAGGGAGGTCTCAAGAAGTGAGGAGGGGTCTCTGAGGTCATCAGGGAGGTCTCAATAAGTGAGGAGGGGTCTCTGATGTGCTCAGGGAGGTCTCAAGAAGTGAGGAGGGGTCTCTGATGTGTTCAGGGAGGTCTCAAGAAGTGAGGAGGGGTCTCTGATGTGTTCAGGGAGGTCTCAAGAAGTGAGGAGGGGTCTCTGATGTCATCAGGGAGGTCTCAAGAAGTGAGGAGGGGTCTCTGATGTGTTCAGGGAGGTCTCAAGATGTGAGGAGGGGTCTCTGATGCGTTCAGGGAGGTCTCAAGAAGTGAGGAGGGGTCTCTGATGTCATCAGGGAGGTCTCAAGAAGTGAGGAGGGGTCTCTGATGTGTTCAGGGAGGTCTCAAGAAGTGAGGAGGGGTCTCTGATGTCATCAGGGAGGTCTCAAGAAGTGAGGAGGGGTCTCTGATGTCATCAGGGAGGTCTCAAGAAGTGAGGAGGGGTCTCTGATGTGTTCAGGGAGGTCTCAAGAAGTGAGGAGGGGTCTCTGATGTGTTCAGGGAGGTCTCAAGAAGTGAGGCGGGGTCTCTGATGCGTTCAGGGAGGTCTCAAGAAGTGAGGAGGGGTCTCTGATGTGTTCAGGGAGGTCTCAAGAAGTGAGGAGGGGTCTCTGATGTCATCAGGGAGGTCTCAAGAAGTGAGGAGGGGTCTCTGATGTGTTCAGGGAGGTCTCAAGAAGTGAGGAGGGGTCTCTGATGTCATCAGGGAGGTCTCAAGAAGTGAGGAGGGGTCTCTGATGTCATCAGGGAGGTCTCAAGAAGTGAGGAGGGGTCTCTGATGTGTTCAGGGAGGTCTCAAGAAGTGAGGAGGGGTCTCTGATGTGTTCAGGGAGGTCTCAAGAAGTGAGGAGGGGTCTCTGATGTGCTCAGGGAGGTCTCAAGAAGTGAGGAGGGGTCTCTGATGTGATCAGGGAGGTCTCAAGAAGTGAGGAGGGGTCTCTGATGTCACCAGGGAGGTCTCAAGAAGTGAGGAGGGGTCTCTGATGCGTTCAGGGAGGTCTCAAGAAGTGAGGAGGGGTCTCTGATGTCATCAGGGAGGTCTCAAGAAGTGAGGAGGGGTCTCTGATGTGTTCAGGGAGGTCTCAAGAAGTGAGGAGGGGTCTCTGATGTGCTCAGGGAGGTCTCAAGAAGTGAGGAGGGGTCTCTGATGTGATCAGGGAGGTCTCAAGAAGTGAGGAGGGGTCTCTGATGTCACCAGGGAGGTCTCAAGAAGTGAGGAGGGGTCTCTGATGCGTTCAGGGAGGTCTCAAGAAGTGAGGAGGGGTCTCTGTGTTCAGGGAGGTCTCAAGAAGTGAGGAGGGGTCTCTGATGTGATCAGGGAGGTCTCAAGAAGTGAGGAGGGGTCTCTGATGTCATCAGGGAGGTCTCAAGGAGTGAGGAGGGGTCTCTGATGTGGTCAGGGAGGTCTCAGGAAGTGAGGAGGGGTCTCTGATGTGTTCAGGGAGGTCTCAAGAAGTGAGGAGGGGTCTCTGATGTGTTCAGGGAGGTCTCAAGAAGTGAGGAGGGGTCTCTGATGTCATCAGGGAGGTCTCAAGAAGTGAGGAGGGGTCTCTGATATGTTCAGGGAGGTCTCAAGAAGTGAGGAGGGGTCTCTGATGTGTTCAGGGAGGTCTCAAGAAGTGAGGAGGGGTCTCTGATGTGCTCAGGGAGGTCTCAAGAAGTGAGGAGGGGTCTCTGATGTGATCAGGGAGGTCTCAAGAAGTGAGGAGGGGTCTCTGGTGTGCTCAGGGAGGTCTCAAGAAGTGAGGAGGGGTTTCTGATGTGGTCAGGGAGGTCTCAAGAAGTGAGGAGGGGTCTCTGATATGTTCAGGGAGGTCTCAAGAAGTGAGGAGGGGTCTCTGATGTGTTCAGGGAGGTCTCAAGAAGTGAGGAGGGGTCTCTGATGTGATCAGGGAGGTCTCAAGAAGTGAGGAGGGGTCTCTGATGTGTTCAGGGAGGTCTCAAGAAGTGAGGAAGGGTCTCTGATGTGTTCAGGGAGGTCTCAAGAAGTGAGGAGGGGTCTCTGATGTGTTCAGGGAGGTCTCAAGAAGTGAGGAGGGGTCTCTGATGTGATCAGGGAGGTCTCAAGAAGTGAGGAGGGGTCTCTGTGCTCAGGGAGGTCTCAAGAAGTGAGGAGGGGTCTCTGATGTGTTCAGGGAGGTCTCAAGAAGTGAGGAGGGGTCTCTGATGTGCTCAGGGAGGTCTCAAGAAGTGAGGAGGGGTCTCTGTGTTCAGGGAGGTCTCAAGAAGTGAGGAGGGGTCTCTGATGTGTTCAGGGAGGTCTCAAGAAGTGAGGAGGGGTCTCTGATGTGTTCAGGGAGGTCTCAAGAAGTGAGGAGGGGTCTCTGATGTGTTCAGGGAGGTCTCAAGAAGTGAGGAGGGGTCTCTGATGTGTTCAGGGAGGTCTCAAGAAGTGAGGAGGTGTCTCTGATGTGTTCAGGGAGGTCTCAAGAAGTGAGGAGGGGTCTCTGATGTGTTCAGGGAGGTCTCAAGAAGTGAGGAGCGGTCTCTGATGTGTTCAGGGAGGTCTCAAGAAGTGAGGAGGGGTCTCTGATGCGTTCAGGGAGGTCTCAAGAAGTGAGGAGGGGTCTCTGATGCGTTCAGGGAGGTCTCAAGATATGAGATGGGGTCTCTGATGTCATCAGGGAGGTCTCAAGAAGTGAGGAGGGGTCTCTGAGGTCATCAGGGAGGTCTCAATAAGTGAGGAGGGGTCTCTGATGTGCTCAGGGAGGTCTCAAGAAGTGAGGAGGGGTCTCTGATGTGTTCAGGGAGGTCTCAAGAAGTGAGGAGGGGTCTCTGATGTGTTCAGGGAGGTCTCAAGAAGTGAGGAGGGGTCTCTGATGTCATCAGGGAGGTCTCAAGAAGTGAGGAGGGGTCTCTGATGTGTTCAGGGAGGTCTCAAGATGTGAGGAGGGGTCTCTGATGCGTTCAGGGAGGTCTCAAGAAGTGAGGAGGGGTCTCTGATGTCATCAGGGAGGTCTCAAGAAGCGAGGAGGGGTCTCTGATGTGTTCAGGGAGGTCTCAAGAAGTGAGGAGGGGTCTCTGATGTCATCAGGGAGGTCTCAAGAAGTGAGGAGGGGTCTCTGATGTCATCAGGGAGGTCTCAAGAAGTGAGGAGGGGTCTCTGATGTGTTCAGGGAGGTCTCAAGAAGTGAGGAGGGGTCTCTGATGTGTTCAGGGAGGTCTCAAGAAGTGAGGCGGGGTCTCTGATGCGTTCAGGGAGGTCTCAAGAAGTGAGGAGGGGTCTCTGATGTGTTCAGGGAGGTCTCAAGAAGTGAGGAGGGGTCTCTGATGTCATCAGGGAGGTCTCAAGAAGTGAGGAGGGGTCTCTGATGTCATCAGGGAGGTCTCAAGAAGTGAGGAGGGGTCTCTGATGTCATCAGGGAGGTCTCAAGAAGTGAGGAGGGGTCTCTGATGTGTTCAGGGAGGTCTCAAGAAGTGAGGAGGGGTCTCTGATGTGTTCAGGGAGGTCTCAAGAAGTGAGGAGGGGTCTCTGATGTGTTCAGGGAGGTCTCAAGAAGTGAGGAGGGGTATCTGATGTGCTCAGGGAGGTCTCAAGAAGTGAGGAGGGGTCTCTGATGTGATCAGGGAGGTCTCAAGAAGTGAGGAGGGGTCTCTGATGTCACCAGGGAGGTCTCAAGAAGTGAGGAGGGGTCTCTGATGCGTTCAGGGAGGTCTCAAGAAGTGAGGAGGGGTCTCTGTGTTCAGGGAGGTCTCAAGAAGTGAGGAGGGGTCTCTGATGTGATCAGGGAGGTCTCAAGAAGTGAGGAGGGGTCTCTGATGTCATCAGGGAGGTCTCAAGGAGTGAGGAGGGGTCTCTGATGTGGTCAGGGAGGTCTCAAGAAGTGAGGAGGGGTCTCTGATGTGTTCAGGGAGGTCTCAAGAAGTGAGGAGGGGTCTCTGATGTGTTCAGGGAGGTCTCAAGAAGTGAGGAGGGGTCTCTGATGTCATCAGGGAGGTCTCAAGAAGTGAGGAGGGGTCTCTGATATGTTCAGGGAGGTCTCAAGAAGTGAGGAGGGGTCTCTGATATGTTCAGGGAGGTCTCAAGAAGTGAGGAGGGGTCTCTGATGTGCTCAGGGAGGTCTCAAGAAGTGAGGAGGGGTCTCTGATGTGATCAGGGAGGTCTCAAGAAGTGAGGAGGGGTCTCTGGTGTGCTCAGGGAGGTCTCAAGAAGTGAGGAGGGGTTTCTGATGTGGTCAGGGAGGTCTCAAGAAGTGAGGAGGGGTCTCTGATATGTTCAGGGAGGTCTCAAGAAGTGAGGAGGGGTCTCTGATGTGTTCAGGGAGGTCTCAAGAAGTGAGGAGGGGTCTCTGATGTGATCAGGGAGGTCTCAAGAAGTGAGGAGGGGTCTCTGATGTGTTCAGGGAGGTCTCAAGAAGTGAGGAAGGGTCTCTGATGTGTTCAGGGAGGTCTCAAGAAGTGAGGAGGGGTCTCTGATGTGTTCAGGGAGGTCTCAAGAAGTGAGGAGGGGTCTCTGATGTGTTCAGGGAGGTCTCAAGAAGTGAGGAGGGGTCTCTGATGTGCTCAGGGAGGTCTCAAGAAGTGAGGAGGGGTCTCTGATGTGATCAGGGAGGTCTCAAGAAGTGAGGAGGGGTCTCTGATGTCACCAGGGAGGTCTCAAGAAGTGAGGAGGGGTCTCTGATGTGTTCAGGGAGGTCTCAAGAAGTGAGGAGGGGTCTCTGTGTTCAGGGAGGTCTCAAGAAGTGAGGAGGGGTCTCTGATGTGATCAGGGAGGTCTCAAGAAGTGAGGAGGGGTCTCTGATGTCATCAGGGAGGTCTCAAGGAGTGAGGAGGGGTCTCTGATGTGGTCAGGGAGGTCTCAAGAAGTGAGGAGGGGTCTCTGATGTGTTCAGGGAGGTCTCAAGAAGTGAGGAGGGGTCTCTGATGTGTTCAGGGAGGTCTCAAGAAGTGAGGAGAGGTCTCTGATGTCATCAGGGAGGTCTCAAGAAGTGAGGAGGGGTCTCTGATATGTTCAGGGAGGTCTCAAGAAGTGAGGAGGGGTCTCTGATGTGCTCAGGGAGGTCTCAAGAAGTGAGGAGGGGTCTCTGATGTGATCAGGGAGGTCTCAAGAAGTGAGGAGGGGTCTCTGGTGTGCTCAGGGAGGTCTCAAGAAGTGAGGAGGGGTTTCTGATGTGGTCAGGGAGGTCTCAAGAAGTGAGGAGGGGTCTCTGATATGTTCAGGGAGGTCTCAAGAAGTGAGGAGGGGTCTCTGATGTGTTCAGTGAGGTCTCAAGAAGTGAGGAGGGGTCTCTGATGTGATCAGGGAGGTCTCAAGAAGTGAGGAGGGGTCTCTGATGTGTTCAGGGAGGTCTCAAGAAGTGAGGAAGGGTCTCTGATGTGTTCAGGGAGGTCTCAAGAAGTGAGGAGGGGTCTCTGATGTGTTCAGGGAGGTCTCAAGAAGTGAGGAGGGGTCTCTGATGTGATCAGGGAGGTCTCAAGAAGTGAGGAGGGGTCTCTGTGTTCAGGGAGGTCTCAAGAAGTGAGGAGGGATCTCTGATGTGTTCAGGGAGGTCTCAAGAAGTGAGGAGGGGTCTCTGATGTGTTCAGGGAGGTCTCAAGAAGTGAGGAGGGGTCTCTGATGTGCTCAGGGAGGTCTCAAGAAGTGAGGAGGGGTCTCTGATGTGATCAGGGAGGTCTCAAGAAGTGAGGAGGGGTCTCTGATGTCACCAGGGAGGTCTCAAGAAGTGAGGAGGGGTCTCTGATGCGTTCAGGGAGGTCTCAAGAAGTGAGGAGGGGTCTCTGTGTTCAGGGAGGTCTCAAGAAGTGAGGAGGGGTCTCTGATGTGATCAGGGAGGTCTCAAGAAGTGAGGAGGGGTCTCTGATGTCATCAGGGAGGTCTCAAGGAGTGAGGAGGGGTCTCTGATGTGGTCAGGGAGGTCTCAAGAAGTGAGGAGGGGTCTCTGATGTGTTCAGGGAGGTCTCAAGAAGTGAGGAGGGGTCTCTGATGTGTTCAGGGAGGTCTCAAGAAGTGAGGAGGGGTCTCTGATGTCATCAGGGAGGTCTCAGGAAGTGAGGAGGGGTCTCTATGTTCAGGGAGGTCTCAAGAAGTGAGGAGGGGTCTCTGATATGTTCAGGGAGGTCTCAAGAAGTGAGGAGGGGTCTCTGATGTGCTCAGGGAGGTCTCAAGAAGTGAGGAGGGGTCTCTGATGTGATCAGGGAGGTCTCAAGAAGTGAGGAGGGGTCTCTGGTGTGCTCAGGGAGGTCTCAAGAAGTGAGGAGGGGTTTCTGATGTGGTCAGGGAGGTCTCAAGAAGTGAGGAGGGGTCTCTGATATGTTCAGGGAGGTCTCAAGAAGTGAGGAGGGGTCTCTGTGTTCAGGGAGGTCTCAAGAAGTGAGGAGGGGTCTCTGATGTGATCAGGGAGGTCTCAAGAAGTGAGGAGGGGTCTCTGATGTGTTCAGGGAGGTCTCAAGAAGTGAGGAAGGGTCTCTGATGTGTTCAGGGAGGTCTCAAGAAGTGAGGAGGGGTCTCTGATGTGTTCAGGGAGGTCTCAAGAAGTGAGGAGGGGTCTCTGATGTGATCAGGGAGGTCTCAAGAAGTGAGGAGGGGTCTCTGATGTGCTCAGGGAGGTCTCAAGAAGTGGGGAGGGGTCTCTGATGTGGTCAAGGAGGTCTCAAGAAGTGAGGAGGGGTCTCTGATGTGTTCAGGGAGGTCTCGAGAAGTGAGGAGGGGTCTCTGATGTGCTCAGGGAGGTCTCAAGAAGTGAGGAGGGATCTCTGTGTTCAGGGAGGTCTCAAGATGTGAGGAGGGGTCTCTGATGTGTTCAGGGAGGTCTCAAGAAGTGAGGAGGGGTCTCTGATGTGATCAGGGAGGTCTCAAGAAGTGAGGAGGGGTCTCTGATGTGATCAGGGAGGTCTCAAGAAGTGAGGAGGGGTCTCTGATGTCATCAGGGAGGTCTCAAGAAGTGAGGAGGGGTCTCTGATGTGTTCAGGGAGGTCTCAAGAAGTGAGGAGGGGTCTCTGATGTGTTCAGGGAGTTCTCAAGAAGTGAGGAGGGGTCTCTGTCATCAGGGAGGTCTCAAGAAGTGAGGAGGGGTCTCTGATGTCATCAGGGAGGTCTCAAGAAGTGAGGAGGGGTCTCTGATGTGTTCAGGGAGGTCTCAAGATGTGAGGAGGGGTCTCTGATGCGTTCAGGGAGGTCTCAAGAAGTGAGGAGGGGTCTCTGATGTCATCAGGGAGGTCTCAAGAAGTGAGGAGGGGTCTCTGATGTGTTCAGGGAGGTCTCAAGAAGTGAGGAGGGGTCTCTGATGTCATCAGGGAGGTCTCAAGAAGTGAGGAGGGGCCTCTGATGTGTTCAGGGAGGTCTCAAGAAGTGAGGAGGGGTCTCTGATGTGCTCAGGGAGGTCTCAAGAAGTGAGGAGGGGTCTCTGATGTGCTCAGGGAGGTCTCAAGAAGTGAGGAGGGGTCTCTGATGCGTTCAGGGAGGTCTCAAGAAGTGAGGAGGGGTCTCTGATGTCATCAGGGAGGTCTCAAGAAGTGAGGAGGGGTCTCTGTGTTCAGGGAGGTCTCAAGATGTGAGGAGGGGTCTCTGTGTTCAGGGAGGTCTCAAGAAGTGAGGAGGGGTCTCTGATGCGTTCAGGGAGGTCTCAAGAAGTGAGGAGGGGTCTCTGATGTCATCAGGGAGGTCTCAAGAAGTGAGGAGGGGTCTCTGTGTTCAGGGAGGTCTCAAGAAGTGAGGAGGGGTCTCTGATGTGTTCAGGGAGGTCTCAAGAAGTGAGGAGGGGTCTCTGATGTGTTCAGGGAGGTCTCAATAAGTGAGGAGGGGTCTCTGATGTGTTCAGGGAGGTCTCAAGGAGTGAGGAGGGGTCTCTGATGTCATCAGGGAGGTCTCAAGAAGTGAGGAGGGGTCTCTGATGTCATCAGGGAGGTCTCAAGAAGTGAGGAGGGGTCTCTGATGTGCTCAGGGAGGTCTCAAGAAGTGAGGCGGGGTCTCTGATGCGTTCAGGGAGGTCTCAATAAGTGAGGCGGGGTCTCTGATGTCATCAGGGAGGTCTCAAGAAGTGAGGAGGGGTCTCTGATGTGTTCAGGGAGGTCTCAAGAAGTGAGGAGGGGTCTCTGATGTGTTCAGGGAGGTCTCAAGAAGTGAGGAGAGGTCTCTGATGTGTTCAGGGAGGTCTCAAGAAGTGAGGAGGGGTCTCTGATGTGTTCAGGGAGGTCTCAAGAAGTGAGGAGGGGTCTCTGATGTGTTCAGGGAGGTCTCAAGAAGTGAGGAGGGGTCTCTGATGTGTTCAGGGAGGTCTCAAGAAGTGAGATGGGGTCTGTGTTCAGGGAGGTCTCAAGAAGTGAGGAGGGGTCTCTGATGTGTTTAGGGAGGTCTCAAGGAGTGAGGGGGGGTCTCTGATGTGTTCAGGGAGGTCTCAAGAAGTGAGGAGGGGTCTCTGATGTGTTCAGGGAGGTCTCAAGAAGTGAGGAGGGGTCTCTGTGTTCAGGGAGGTCTCAAGAAGTGAGGAGGGGTCTCTGATGTGATCAGGGAGGTCTTAAGAAGTGAGGAGGGGTCTCTGATGTCATCAGGGAGGTCTCAAGAAGTGAGGAGGGGTCTCTGATGTGTTCAGGGAGGTCTCAAGAAGTGAGGAGGGGTCTCTGATGCGTTCAGGGAGGTCTCAAGAAGTGAGGAGGGGTCTCTGATGCGTTCAGGGAGGTCTCAAGAAGTGAGGAGGGGTCTCTGCTGTCATCAGGGAGGTCTCAAGAAGTGAGGAGGGGTCTCTGATGTGTTCAGGGAGGTCTCAAGATGTGAGGAGGGGTCTCTGATGTGTTCAGGGAGGTCTCAAGAAGTGAGGAGGGGTCTCTGATGTGCTCAGGGAGGTCTCAAGAAGTGAGGAGGGGTCTCTGATGTGTTCAGGGAGGTCTCAAGAAGTGAGGAGGGGTCTCTGATGTCATCAGGGAGGTCTCAAGAAGTGAGGAGGGGTCTCTGATGTGTTCAGGGAGGTCTCAAGAAGTGTGGAGGGGTCTCTGATGTGTTCAGGGAGGTCTCAAGAAGTGAGGAGGGGTCTCTGATGTCATCAGGGAGGTCTCAAGAAGTGAGGAGGGGTCTCTGATGTGTTCAGGGAGGTCTCAAGAAGTGAGGAGGGGTCTCTGATGTGATCAGGGAGGTATCAAGAAGTGAGGAGGGGTCTCTGATGTGTTCAGGGAGGTCTCAAGAAGTGAGGAGGGGTCTCTGATGTGTTCAGGGAGGTCTCAAGAAGTGAGGAGGGGTCTCTGATGTCATCAGGGAGGTCTCAAGAAGTGAGGAGGGGTCTCTGATGTGTTCAGGGAGGTCTCAAGAAGTGAGGTGTCTCTGATGTGTTCAGGGAGGTCTCAAGAAGTGAGGAGGGGTCTCTGATATGTTCAGGGAGGTCTCAAGAAGTGAGGAGGGGTCTCTGTGTTCAGGGAGGTCTCAAGAAGTGAGGAGGGGTCTCTGATGTGATCAGGGAGGTCTCAAGAAGTGAGGAGGGGTCTCTGATGTGTTCAGGGAGGTCTCAAGAAGTGAGGAAGGGTCTCTGATGTGTTCAGGGAGGTCTCAAGAAGTGAGGAGGGGTCTCTGATGTGTTCAGGGAGGTCTCAAGAAGTGAGGAGGGGTCTCTGATGTGATCAGGGAGGTCTCAAGAAGTGAGGAGGGGTCTCTGATGTGCTCAGGGAGGTCTCAAGAAGTGGGGAGGGGTCTCTGATGTGGTCAAGGAGGTCTCAAGAAGTGAGGAGGGGTCTCTGATGTGTTCAGGGAGGTCTCGAGAAGTGAGGAGGGGTCTCTGATGTGCTCAGGGAGGTCTCAAGAAGTGAGGAGGGGTCTCTGTGTTCAGGGAGGTCTCAAGATGTGAGGAGGGGTCTCTGATGTGTTCAGGGAGGTCTCAAGAAGTGAGGAGGGGTCTCTGATGTGATCAGGGAGGTCTCAAGAAGTGAGGAGGGGTCTCTGATGTGATCAGGGAGGTCTCAAGAAGTGAGGAGGGGTCTCTGATGTCATCAGGGAGGTCTCAAGAAGTGAGGAGGGGTCTCTGATGTGTTCAGGGAGGTCTCAAGAAGTGAGGAGGGGTCTCTGATGTGTTCAGGGAGTTCTCAAGAAGTGAGGAGGGGTCTCTGTCATCAGGGAGGTCTCAAGAAGTGAGGAGGGGTCTCTGATGTCATCAGGGAGGTCTCAAGAAGTGAGGAGGGGTCTCTGATGTGTTCAGGGAGGTCTCAAGATGTGAGGAGGGGTCTCTGATGCGTTCAGGGAGGTCTCAAGAAGTGAGGAGGGGTCTCTGATGTCATGAAGGGAGGTCTCAAGAAGTGAGGAGGGGTCTCTGATGTGTTCAGGGAGGTCTCAAGAAGTGAGGAGGGGTCTCTGATGTCATCAGGGAGGTCTCAAGAAGTGAGGAGGGGCCTCTGATGTGTTCAGGGAGGTCTCAAGAAGTGAGGAGGGGTCTCTGATGTGTTCAGGGAGTTCTCAAGAAGTGAGGAGGGGTCTCTGTCATCAGGGAGGTCTCAAGAAGTGAGGAGGGGTCTCTGATGTCATCAGGGAGGTCTCAAGAAGTGAGGAGGGGTCTCTGATGTGTTCAGGGAGGTCTCAAGATGTGAGGAGGGGTCTCCGATGCGTTCAGGGAGGTCTCAAGAAGTGAGGAGGGGTCTCTGATGTCATCAGGGAGGTCTCAAGAAGTGAGGAGGGGTCTCTGATGTGTTCAGGGAGGTCTCAAGAAGTGAGGAGGGGTCTCTGATGTCATCAGGGAGGTCTCAAGAAGTGAGGAGGGGCCTCTGATGTGTTCAGGGAGGTCTCAAGAAGTGAGGAGGGGTCTCTGATGTGCTCAGGGAGGTCTCAAGAAGTGAGGAGGGGTCTCTGATGTGTTCAGGGAGGTCTCAAGAAGTGAGGAGGGGTCTCTGATGCGTTCAGGGAGGTCTCAAGAAGTGAGGAGGGGTCTCTGATGTCATCAGGGAGGTCTCAAGAAGTGAGGAGGGGTCTCTGTGTTCAGGGAGGTCTCAAGAAGTGAGGAGGGGTCTCTGATGTCATCAGGGAGGTCTCAAGAAGTGAGGAGGGGTCTCTGATGTGTTCAGGGAGGTCTCAAGAAGTGTGGAGGGGTCTCTGATGTGTTCAGGGAGGTCTCAAGAAGTGAGGAGGGGTCTCTGATGTCATCAGGGAGGTCTCAAGAAGTGAGGAGGGGTCTCTGATGTCATCAGGGAGGTCTCAAGAAGTGAGGAGGGGTCTCTGATGTGTTCAGGGAGGTCTCAAGAAGTGAGGAGGGGTCTCTGATGTGATCAGGGAGGTCTCAAGAAGTGAGGAGGGGTCTCTGATGTGTTCAGGGAGGTCTCAAGAAGTGAGGAGGGGTCTCTGATGTGTTCAGGGAGGTCTCAAGAAGTGAGGAGGGGTCTCTGATGTCATCAGGGAGGTCTCAAGAAGTGAGGAGGGGTCTCTGATGTGTTCAGGGAGGTCTCAAGAAGTGAGGTGTCTCTGATGTGTTCAGGGAGGTCTCAAGAAGTGAGGAGGGGTCTCTGATATGTTCAGGGAGGTCTCAAGAAGTGAGGAGGGGTCTCTGTGTTCAGGGAGGTCTCAAGAAGTGAGGAGGGGTCTCTGATGTGATCAGGGAGGTCTCAAGAAGTGAGGAGGGGTCTCTGATGTGTTCAGGGAGGTCTCAAGAAGTGAGGAAGGGTCTCTGATGTGTTCAGGGAGGTCTCAAGAAGTGAGGAGGGGTCTCTGATGTGTTCAGGGAGGTCTCAAGAAGTGAGGAGGGGTCTCTGATGTGATCAGGGAGGTCTCAAGAAGTGAGGAGGGGTCTCTGATGTGCTCAGGGAGGTCTCAAGAAGTGGGGAGGGGTCTCTGATGTGGTCAAGGAGGTCTCAAGAAGTGAGGAGGGGTCTCTGATGTGTTCAGGGAGGTCTCGAGAAGTGAGGAGGGGTCTCTGATGTGCTCAGGGAGGTCTCAAGAAGTGAGGAGGGGTCTCTGTGTTCAGGGAGGTCTCAAGATGTGAGGAGGGGTCTCTGATGTGTTCAGGGAGGTCTCAAGAAGTGAGGAGGGGTCTCTGATGTGATCAGGGAGGTCTCAAGAAGTGAGGAGGGGTCTCTGATGTGATCAGGGAGGTCTCAAGAAGTGAGGAGGGGTCTCTGATGTCATCAGGGAGGTCTCAAGAAGTGAGGAGGGGTCTCTGATGTGTTCAGGGAGGTCTCAAGAAGTGAGGAGGGGTCTCTGATGTGTTCAGGGAGTTCTCAAGAAGTGAGGAGGGGTCTCTGTCATCAGGGAGGTCTCAAGAAGTGAGGAGGGGTCTCTGATGTCATCAGGGAGGTCTCAAGAAGTGAGGAGGGGTCTCTGATGTGTTCAGGGAGGTCTCAAGATGTGAGGAGGGGTCTCTGATGCGTTCAGGGAGGTCTCAAGAAGTGAGGAGGGGTCTCTGATGTCATCAGGGAGGTCTCAAGAAGTGAGGAGGGGTCTCTGATGTGTTCAGGGAGGTCTCAAGAAGTGAGGAGGGGTCTCTGATGTCATCAGGGAGGTCTCAAGAAGTGAGGAGGGGCCTCTGATGTGTTCAGGGAGGTCTCAAGAAGTGAGGAGGGGTCTCTGATGTGCTCAGGGAGGTCTCAAGAAGTGAGGAGGGGTCTCTGATGTGTTCAGGGAGGTCTCAAGAAGTGAGGAGGGGTCTCTGATGCGTTCAGGGAGGTCTCAAGAAGTGAGGAGGGGTCTCTGATGTCATCAGGGAGGTCTCAAGAAGTGAGGAGGGGTCTCTGTGTTCAGGGAGGTCTCAAGATGTGAGGAGGGGTCTCTGTGTTCAGGGAGGTCTCAAGAAGTGAGGAGGGGTCTCTGATGCGTTCAGGGAGGTCTCAAGAAGTGAGGAGGGGTCTCTGATGTCATCAGGGAGGTCTCAAGAAGTGAGGAGGGGTCTCTGTGTTCAGGGAGGTCTCAAGAAGTGAGGAGGGGTCTCTGATGTGTTCAGGGAGGTCTCAAGAAGTGAGGAGGGGTCTCTGATGTGTTCAGGGAGGTCTCAATAAGTGAGGAGGGGTCTCTGATGTGTTCAGGGAGGTCTCAAGGAGTGAGGAGGGGTCTCTGATGTCATCAGGGAGGTCTCAAGAAGTGAGGAGGGGTCTCTGATGTCATCAGGGAGGTCTCAAGAAGTGAGGAGGGGTCTCTGATGTGCTCAGGGAGGTCTCAAGAAGTGAGGCGGGGTCTCTGATGCGTTCAGGGAGGTCTCAATAAGTGAGGCGGGGTCTCTGATGTCATCAGGGAGGTCTCAAGAAGTGAGGAGGGGTCTCTGATGTGTTCAGGGAGGTCTCAAGAAGTGAGGAGGGGTCTCTGATGTGTTCAGGGAGGTCTCAAGAAGTGAGGAGAGGTCTCTGATGTGTTCAGGGAGGTCTCAAGAAGTGAGGAGGGGTCTCTGATGTGTTCAGGGAGGTCTCAAGAAGTGAGATGGGGTCTGTGTTCAGGGAGGTCTCAAGAAGTGAGGAGGGGTCTCTGATGTGTTTAGGGAGGTCTCAAGGAGTGAGGGGGGGTCTCTGATGTGTTCAGGGAGGTCTCAAGAAGTGAGGAGGGGTCTCTGATGTGTTCAGGGAGGTCTCAAGAAGTGAGGAGGGGTCTCTGTGTTCAGGGAGGTCTCAAGAAGTGAGGAGGGGTCTCTGATGTGATCAGGGAGGTCTTAAGAAGTGAGGAGGGGTCTCTGATGTCATCAGGGAGGTCTCAAGAAGTGAGGAGGGGTCTCTGATGTGTTCAGGGAGGTCTCAAGAAGTGAGGAGGGGTCTCTGATGCGTTCAGGGAGGTCTCAAGAAGTGAGGAGGGGTCTCTGATGCGTTCAGGGAGGTCTCAAGAAGTGAGGAGGGGTCTCTGCTGTCATCAGGGAGGTCTCAAGAAGTGAGGAGGGGTCTCTGATGTGTTCAGGGAGGTCTCAAGATGTGAGGAGGGGTCTCTGATGTGTTCAGGGAGGTCTCAAGAAGTGAGGAGGGGTCTCTGATGTGCTCAGGGAGGTCTCAAGAAGTGAAGAGGGGTCTCTGATGTGTTCAGGGAGGTCTCAAGAAGTGAGGAGGGGTCTCTGATGTCATCAGGGAGGTCTCAAGAAGTGAGGAGGGGTCTCTGATGTGTTCAGGGAGGTCTCAAGAAGTGTGGAGGGGTCTCTGATGTGTTCAGGGAGGTCTCAAGAAGTGAGGAGGGGTCTCTGATGTCATCAGGGAGGTCTCAAGAAGTGAGGAGGGGTCTCTGATGTCATCAGGGAGGTCTCAAGAAGTGAGGAGGGGTCTCTGATGTGTTCAGGGAGGTCTCAAGAAGTGAGGAGGGGTCTCTGATGTGTTCAGGGAGGTCTCAAGAAGTGAGGAGGGGTCTCTGATGTCATCAGGGAGGTCTCAAGAAGTGAGGAGGGGTCTCTGATGTGTTCAGGGAGGTCTCAAGAAGTGAGGTGTCTCTGATGTGTTCAGGGAGGTCTCAAGAAGTGAGGAGGGGTCTCTGATGTGCTCAGGGAGGTCTCAAGAAGTGAGGAGGGGTCTCTGATGTCATCAGGGAGGTCTCAAGAAGTGAGGAGGGGTCTCTGATGTCATCAGGGAGGTCTCAAGAAGTGAGGAGGGGTCTCTGATGTCATCAGGGAGGTCTCAAGAAGTGAGGAGGGGTCTCTGATGTGCTCAGGGAGGTCTCAAGAAGTGAGGAGGGGTCTCTGATGTGTTCAGGGAGGTCTCAAGAAGTGAGGAGGGGTCTCTGATGTACTCAGGGAGGTCTCAAGAAGTGAGGAGGGGTCTCTGATGTGCTCAGGGAGGTCTCAAGAAGTGAGGAGGGGTCTCTGACGTCATCAGGGAGGTCTCAAGAAGGGAGGAGGGGTCTCTGATGTGCTCAGGGAGGTCTCAAGAAGTGAGGAGGGGTCTCTGATATGTTCAGGGAGGTCTCAAGAAGTGAGGAGGGGTCTCTGATGCGTTCAGGGAGGTCTCAAGAAGTGAGGAGGGGTCTCTGATGCGTTCAGGGAGGTCTCAAGAAGTGAGGAGGGGTCTCTGATGCGTTCAGGGAGGCCTCAAGAAGTGAGGAGGGGTCTCTGTGTTCAGGGAGGTCTCAAGAAGTGTGGAGGGGTCTCTGATGTGTTCAGGGAGGTCTCAAGAAGTGAGGAGGGGTCTCTGATGTGTTCAGGGAGGTCTCAAGAAGTGAGGAGGGGTCTCTGTGTTCAGGGAGGTCTCAAGAAGTGAGGAGGGGTCTCTGATGCGTTCAGGGAGGTCTCAAGAAGTGAGGAGGGGTCTCTGATGTGTTCAGGGAGGTCTCAAGAAGTGAGGAGGGGTCTCTGATGTCATCAGGGAGGTCTCAAGAAGTGAGGAGGGGTCTCTGATGTCATCAGGGAGGTCTCAAGAAGTGAGGAGGGGTCTCTGATGTCATCAGGGAGGTCTCAATAAGTGAGGAGGAGTCTCTGATGTGCTCAGGGAGGTCTAAAGAAGTGAGGAGGGGTCTCTGATGTCATCAGGGAGGTCTCAAGAAGTGAGGAGGGGTCTCTGATGTGTTCAGGGAGGTCTCAAGAAGTGAGGAAGGGTCTCTGATGTCATCAGGGAGGTCTCAAGACGTGAGGAGGGGTCTCTGATGTGTTCAGGGAGGTCTCAAGAAGTGAGGAAGGGTCTCTGATGTCATCAGGGAGGTCTCAAGAAGTGAGGAGGGGTCTCTGATGTGCTCAGGGAGGTCTCAAGAAGTGAGGAAGGGTCTCTGATGTCATCAGGGAGGTCTCAAGAAGTGAGGAGGGGTCTCTGGTGTGTTCAGGGAGGTCTCAAGAAGTGAGGAAGGGTCTCTGATGTCATCAGGGAGGTCTCAAGAAGTGAGGAGGGGTCTCTGATGTGTTCAGGGAGGTCTCAAGAAGTGAGGAAGGGTCTCTGATGTCATCAGGGAGGTCTCAAGAAGTGAGGAGGGGTCTCTGATGTGCTCAGGGAGGTCTCAAGAAGTGAGGAGGGGTCTCTGATGTGCTCAGGGAGGTCTCAAGAAGTGACGAGGGGTCTCTGTCATCAGGGAGGTCTCAAGAAGTGAGGAGGGGTCTCTGTGTTCAGGGAGGTCTCAAGATGTGAGGAGGGGTCTCTGTGTTCAGGGAGGTCTCAAGAAGTGAGGAGGGGTCTCTGATGCGTTCAGGGAGGTCTCAAGAAGTGAGGAGGGGTCTCTGATGTCATCAGGGAGGTCTCAAGAAGTGAGGAGGGGTCTCTGTGTTCAGGGAGGTCTCAAGAAGTGAGGAGGGGTCTCTGATGTGTTCAGGGAGGTCTCAAGAAGTGAGGAGGGGTCTCTGATGTGTTCAGGGAGGTCTCAATAAGTGAGGAGGGGTCTCTGATGTGTTCAGGGAGGTCTCAAGGAGTGAGGAGGGGTCTCTGATGTCATCAGGGAGGTCTCAAGAAGTGAGGAGGGGTCTCTGATGTCATCAGGGAGGTCTCAAGAAGTGAGGAGGGGTCTCTGATGTGCTCAGGGAGGTCTCAAGAAGTGAGGCGGGGTCTCTGATGCGTTCAGGGAGGTCTCAATAAGTGAGGCGGGGTCTCTGATGTCATCAGGGAGGTCTCAAGAAGTGAGGAGGGGTCTCTGATGTGTTCAGGGAGGTCTCAAGAAGTGAGGAGGGGTCTCTGATGTGTTCAGGGAGGTCTCAAGAAGTGAGGAGAGGTCTCTGATGTGTTCAGGGAGGTCTCAAGAAGTGAGGAGGGGTCTCTGATGTGTTTAGGGAGGTCTCAAGGAGTGAGGGGGGGTCTCTGATGTGTTCAGGGAGGTCTCAAGAAGTGAGGAGGGGTCTCTGATGTGTTCAGGGAGGTCTCAAGAAGTGAGGAGGGGTCTCTGTGTTCAGGGAGGTCTCAAGAAGTGAGGAGGGGTCTCTGATGTGATCAGGGAGGTCTTAAGAAGTGAGGAGGGGTCTCTGATGTCATCAGGGAGGTCTCAAGAAGTGAGGAGGGGTCTCTGATGTGTTCAGGGAGGTCTCAAGAAGTGAGGAGGGGTCTCTGATGCGTTCAGGGAGGTCTCAAGAAGTGAGGAGGGGTCTCTGATGCGTTCAGGGAGGTCTCAAGAAGTGAGGAGGGGTCTCTGCTGTCATCAGGGAGGTCTCAAGAAGTGAGGAGGGGTCTCTGATGTGTTCAGGGAGGTCTCAAGATGTGAGGAGGGGTCTCTGATGTGTTCAGGGAGGTCTCAAGAAGTGAGGAGGGGTCTCTGATGTGCTCAGGGAGGTCTCAAGAAGTGAGGAGGGGTCTCTGATGTGTTCAGGGAGGTCTCAAGAAGTGAGGAGGGGTCTCTGATGTCATCAGGGAGGTCTCAAGAAGTGAGGAGGGGTCTCTGATGTGTTCAGGGAGGTCTCAAGAAGTGTGGAGGGGTCTCTGATGTGTTCAGGGAGGTCTCAAGAAGTGAGGAGGGGTCTCTGATGTCATCAGGGAGGTCTCAAGAAGTGAGGAGGGGTCTCTGATGTCATCAGGGAGGTCTCAAGAAGTGAGGAGGGGTCTCTGATGTGTTCAGGGAGGTCTCAAGAAGTGAGGAGGGGTCTCTGATGTCATCAGGGAGGTCTCAAGAAGTGAGGAGGGGTCTCTGATGTGTTCAGGGAGGTCTCAAGAAGTGAGGAGGGGTCTCTGATGTGATCAGGGAGGTCTCAAGAAGTGAGGAGGGGTCTCTGATGTGTTCAGGGAGGTCTCAAGAAGTGAGGAGGGGTCTCTGATGTGTTCAGGGAGGTCTCAAGAAGTGAGGAGGGGTCTCTGATGTCATCAGGGAGGTCTCAAGAAGTGAGGAGGGGTCTCTGATGTGTTCAGGGAGGTCTCAAGAAGTGAGGTGTCTCTGATGTGTTCAGGGAGGTCTCAAGAAGTGAGGAGGGGTCTCTGATGTGCTCAGGGAGGTCTCAAGAAGTGAGGAGGGGTCTCTGGTGTCATCAGGGAGGTCTCAAGAAGTGAGGAGGGGTCTCTGATGTCATCAGGGAGGTCTCAAGAAGTGAGGAGGGGTCTCTGATGTACTCAGGGAGGTCTCAAGAAGTGAGGAGGGGTCTCTGATGTGCTCAGGGAGGTCTCAAGAAGTGAGAGGGGTCTCTGACGTCATCAGGGAGGTCTCAAGAAGGGAGGAGGGGTCTCTGATGTGCTCAGGGAGGTCTCAAGAAGTGAGGAGGGGTCTCTGATATGTTCAGGGAGGTCTCAAGAAGTGAGGAGGGGTCTCTGATGCGTTCAGGGAGGTCTCAAGAAGTGAGGAGGGGTCTCTGATGCGTTCAGGGAGGTCTCAAGAAGTGAGGAGGGGTCTCTGATGCGTTCAGGGAGGCCTCAAGAAGTGAGGAGGGGTCTCTGTGTTCAGGGAGGTCTCAAGAAGTGTGGAGGGGTCTCTGATGTGTTCAGGGAGGTCTCAAGAAGTGAGGAGGGGTCTCTGATGTGTTCTGGGAGGTCTCAAGAAGTGAGGAGGGGTCTCTGTGTTCAGGGAGGTCTCAAGAAGTGAGGAGGGGTCTCTGATGCGTTCAGGGAGGTCTCAAGAAGTGAGGAGGGGTCTCTGATGTGTTCAGGGAGGTCTCAAGAAGTGAGGAGGGGTCTCTGATGTCATCAGGGAGGTCTCAAGAAGTGAGGAGGGGTCTCTGATGTCATCAGGGAGGTCTCAAGAAGTGAGGAGGGGTCTCTGATGTCATCAGGGAGGTCTCAAGAAGTGAGGAGGAGTCTCTGATGTGCTCAGGGAGGTCTAAAGAAGTGAGGAGGGGTCTCTGATGTCATCAGGGAGGTCTCAAGAAGTGAGGAGGGGTCTCTGATGTGTTCAGGGAGGTCTCAAGAAGTGAGGAAGGGTCTCTGATGTCATCAGGGAGGTCTCAAGAAGTGAGGAGGGGTCTCTGATGTGTTCAGGGAGGTCTCAAGAAGTGAGGAAGGGTCTCTGATGTCATCAGGGAGGTCTCAAGAAGTGAGGAGGGGTCTCTGATGTGCTCAGGGAGGTCTCAAGAAGTGAGGAGGGGTCTCTGATGTGTTCAGGGAGGTCTCAAGAAGTGAGATGGGGTCTGTGTTCAGGGAGGTCTCAAGAAGTGAGGAGGGGTCTCTGATGTGTTTAGGGAGGTCTCAAGGAGTGAGGGGGGGTCTCTGATGTGTTCAGGGAGGTCTCAAGAAGTGAGGAGGGGTCTCTGATGTGTTCAGGGAGGTCTCAAGAAGTGAGGAGGGGTCTCTGTGTTCAGGGAGGTCTCAAGAAGTGAGGAGGGGTCTCTGATGTGATCAGGGAGGTCTTAAGAAGTGAGGAGGGGTCTCTGATGTCATCAGGGAGGTCTCAAGAAGTGAGGAGGGGTCTCTGATGTGTTCAGGGAGGTCTCAAGAAGTGAGGAGGGGTCTCTGATGCGTTCAGGGAGGTCTCAAGAAGTGAGGAGGGGTCTCTGATGCGTTCAGGGAGGTCTCAAGAAGTGAGGAGGGGTCTCTGCTGTCATCAGGGAGGTCTCAAGAAGTGAGGAGGGGTCTCTGATGTGTTCAGGGAGGTCTCAAGATGTGAGGAGGGGTCTCTGATGTGTTCAGGGAGGTCTCAAGAAGTGAGGAGGGGTCTCTGATGTGCTCAGGGAGGTCTCAAGAAGTGAGGAGGGGTCTCTGATGTGTTCAGGGAGGTCTCAAGAAGTGAGGAGGGGTCTCTGATGTCATCAGGGAGGTCTCAAGAAGTGAGGAGGGGTCTCTGATGTGTTCAGGGAGGTCTCAAGAAGTGTGGAGGGGTCTCTGATGTGTTCAGGGAGGTCTCAAGAAGTGAGGAGGGGTCTCTGATGTCATCAGGGAGGTCTCAAGAAGTGAGGAGGGGTCTCTGATGTCATCAGGGAGGTCTCAAGAAGTGAGGAGGGGTCTCTGATGTGTTCAGGGAGGTCTCAAGAAGTGAGGAGGGGTCTCTGATGTGATCAGGGAGGTCTCAAGAAGTGAGGAGGGGTCTCTGATGTGTTCAGGGAGGTCTCAAGAAGTGAGGAGGGGTCTCTGATGTGTTCAGGGAGGTCTCAAGAAGTGAGGAGGGGTCTCTGATGTCATCAGGGAGGTCTCAAGAAGTGAGGAGGGGTCTCTGATGTGTTCAGGGAGGTCTCAAGAAGTGAGGTGTCTCTGATGTGTTCAGGGAGGTCTCAAGAAGTGAGGAGGGGTCTCTGATGTGCTCAGGGAGGTCTCAAGAAGTGAGGAGGGGTCTCTGATGTCATCAGGGAGGTCTCAAGAAGTGAGGAGGGGTCTCTGATGTCATCAGGGAGGTCTCAAGAAGTGAGGAGGGGTCTCTGATGTCATCAGGGAGGTCTCAAGAAGTGAGGAGGGGTCTCTGATGTGCTCAGGGAGGTCTCAAGAAGTGAGGAGGGGTCTCTGATGTGTTCAGGGAGGTCTCAAGAAGTGAGGAGGGGTCTCTGATGTACTCAGGGAGGTCTCAAGAAGTGAGGAGGGGTCTCTGATGTGCTCAGGGAGGTCTCAAGAAGTGAGGAGGGGTCTCTGACGTCATCAGGGAGGTCTCAAGAAGGGAGGAGGGGTCTCTGATGTGCTCAGGGAGGTCTCAAGAAGTGAGGAGGGGTCTCTGATATGTTCAGGGAGGTCTCAAGAAGTGAGGAGGGGTCTCTGATGCGTTCAGGGAGGTCTCAAGAAGTGAGGAGGGGTCTCTGATGCGTTCAGGGAGGTCTCAAGAAGTGAGGAGGGGTCTCTGATGCGTTCAGGGAGGCCTCAAGAAGTGAGGAGGGGTCTCTGTGTTCAGGGAGGTCTCAAGAAGTGTGGAGGGGTCTCTGATGTGTTCAGGGAGGTCTCAAGAAGTGAGGAGGGGTCTCTGATGTGTTCAGGGAGGTCTCAAGAAGTGAGGAGGGGTCTCTGTGTTCAGGGAGGTCTCAAGAAGTGAGGAGGGGTCTCTGATGCGTTCAGGGAGGTCTCAAGAAGTGAGGAGGGGTCTCTGATGTGTTCAGGGAGGTCTCAAGAAGTGAGGAGGGGTCTCTGATGTCATCAGGGAGGTCTCAAGAAGTGAGGAGGGGTCTCTGATGTCATCAGGGAGGTCTCAAGAAGTGAGGAGGGGTCTCTGATGTCATCAGGGAGGTCTCAATAAGTGAGGAGGAGTCTCTGATGTGCTCAGGGAGGTCTAAAGAAGTGAGGAGGGGTCTCTGATGTCATCAGGGAGGTCTCAAGAAGTGAGGAGGGGTCTCTGATGTGTTCAGGGAGGTCTCAAGAAGTGAGGAAGGGTCTCTGATGTCATCAGGGAGGTCTCAAGACGTGAGGAGGGGTCTCTGATGTGTTCAGGGAGGTCTCAAGAAGTGAGGAAGGGTCTCTGATGTCATCAGGGAGGTCTCAAGAAGTGAGGAGGGGTCTCTGATGTGCTCAGGGAGGTCTCAAGAAGTGAGGAAGGGTCTCTGATGTCATCAGGGAGGTCTCAAGAAGTGAGGAGGGGTCTCTGGTGTGTTCAGGGAGGTCTCAAGAAGTGAGGAAGGGTCTCTGATGTCATCAGGGAGGTCTCAAGAAGTGAGGAGGGGTCTCTGATGTGTTCAGGGAGGTCTCAAGAAGTGAGGAAGGGTCTCTGATGTCATCAGGGAGGTCTCAAGAAGTGAGGAGGGGTCTCTGATGTGCTCAGGGAGGTCTCAAGAAGTGAGGAGGGGTCTCTGATGTGCTCAGGGAGGTCTCAAGAAGTGACGAGGGGTCTCTGATGTCATCAGGGAGGTCTCAAGAAGTGAGGAGGGGTCTCTGTGTTCAGGGAGGTCTCAAGATGTGAGGAGGGGTCTCTGTGTTCAGGGAGGTCTCAAGAAGTGAGGAGGGGTCTCTGATGCGTTCAGGGAGGTCTCAAGAAGTGAGGAGGGGTCTCTGATGTCATCAGGGAGGTCTCAAGAAGTGAGGAGGGGTCTCTGTGTTCAGGGAGGTCTCAAGAAGTGAGGAGGGGTCTCTGATGTGTTCAGGGAGGTCTCAAGAAGTGAGGAGGGGTCTCTGATGTGTTCAGGGAGGTCTCAATAAGTGAGGAGGGGTCTCTGATGTGTTCAGGGAGGTCTCAAGGAGTGAGGAGGGGTCTCTGATGTCATCAGGGAGGTCTCAAGAAGTGAGGAGGGGTCTCTGATGTCATCAGGGAGGTCTCAAGAAGTGAGGAGGGGTCTCTGATGTGCTCAGGGAGGTCTCAAGAAGTGAGGCGGGGTCTCTGATGCGTTCAGGGAGGTCTCAATAAGTGAGGCGGGGTCTCTGATGTCATCAGGGAGGTCTCAAGAAGTGAGGAGGGGTCTCTGATGTGTTCAGGGAGGTCTCAAGAAGTGAGGAGGGGTCTCTGATGTGTTCAGGGAGGTCTCAAGAAGTGAGGAGAGGTCTCTGATGTGTTCAGGGAGGTCTCAAGAAGTGAGGAGGGGTCTCTGATGTGTTTAGGGAGGTCTCAAGGAGTGAGGGGGGGTCTCTGATGTGTTCAGGGAGGTCTCAAGAAGTGAGGAGGGGTCTCTGATGTGTTCAGGGAGGTCTCAAGAAGTGAGGAGGGGTCTCTGTGTTCAGGGAGGTCTCAAGAAGTGAGGAGGGGTCTCTGATGTGATCAGGGAGGTCTTAAGAAGTGAGGAGGGGTCTCTGATGTCATCAGGGAGGTCTCAAGAAGTGAGGAGGGGTCTCTGATGTGTTCAGGGAGGTCTCAAGAAGTGAGGAGGGGTCTCTGATGCGTTCAGGGAGGTCTCAAGAAGTGAGGAGGGGTCTCTGATGCGTTCAGGGAGGTCTCAAGAAGTGAGGAGGGGTCTCTGCTGTCATCAGGGAGGTCTCAAGAAGTGAGGAGGGGTCTCTGATGTGTTCAGGGAGGTCTCAAGATGTGAGGAGGGGTCTCTGATGTGTTCAGGGAGGTCTCAAGAAGTGAGGAGGGGTCTCTGATGTGCTCAGGGAGGTCTCAAGAAGTGAGGAGGGGTCTCTGATGTGTTCAGGGAGGTCTCAAGAAGTGAGGAGGGGTCTCTGATGTCATCAGGGAGGTCTCAAGAAGTGAGGAGGGGTCTCTGATGTGTTCAGGGAGGTCTCAAGAAGTGTGGAGGGGTCTCTGATGTGTTCAGGGAGGTCTCAAGAAGTGAGGAGGGGTCTCTGATGTCATCAGGGAGGTCTCAAGAAGTGAGGAGGGGTCTCTGATGTCATCAGGGAGGTCTCAAGAAGTGAGGAGGGGTCTCTGATGTGTTCAGGGAGGTCTCAAGAAGTGAGGAGGGGTCTCTGTCATCAGGGAGGTCTCAAGAAGTGAGGAGGGGTCTCTGATGTGTTCAGGGAGGTCTCAAGAAGTGAGGAGGGGTCTCTGATGTGATCAGGGAGGTCTCAAGAAGTGAGGAGGGGTCTCTGATGTGTTCAGGGAGGTCTCAAGAAGTGAGGAGGGGTCTCTGATGTGTTCAGGGAGGTCTCAAGAAGTGAGGAGGGGTCTCTGATGTCATCAGGGAGGTCTCAAGAAGTGAGGAGGGGTCTCTGATGTGTTCAGGGAGGTCTCAAGAAGTGAGGTGTCTCTGATGTGTTCAGGGAGGTCTCAAGAAGTGAGGAGGGGTCTCTGATGTGCTCAGGGAGGTCTCAAGAAGTGAGGAGGGGTCTCTGATGTCATCAGGGAGGTCTCAAGAAGTGAGGAGGGGTCTCTGATGTCATCAGGGAGGTCTCAAGAAGTGAGGAGGGGTCTCTGATGTCATCAGGGAGGTCTCAAGAAGTGAGGAGGGGTCTCTGATGTACTCAGGGAGGTCTCAAGAAGTGAGGAGGGGTCTCTGATGTGCTCAGGGAGGTCTCAAGAAGTGAGGAGGGGTCTCTGACGTCATCAGGGAGGTCTCAAGAAGGGAGGAGGGGTCTCTGATGTGCTCAGGGAGGTCTCAAGAAGTGAGGAGGGGTCTCTGATATGTTCAGGGAGGTCTCAAGAAGTGAGGAGGGGTCTCTGATGCGTTCAGGGAGGTCTCAAGAAGTGAGGAGGGGTCTCTGATGCGTTCAGGGAGGTCTCAAGAAGTGAGGAGGGGTCTCTGATGCGTTCAGGGAGGCCTCAAGAAGTGAGGAGGGGTCTCTGTGTTCAGGGAGGTCTCAAGAAGTGTGGAGGGGTCTCTGATGTGTTCAGGGAGGTCTCAAGAAGTGAGGAGGGGTCTCTGATGTGTTCTGGGAGGTCTCAAGAAGTGAGGAGGGGTCTCTGTGTTCAGGGAGGTCTCAAGAAGTGAGGAGGGGTCTCTGATGCGTTCAGGGAGGTCTCAAGAAGTGAGGAGGGGTCTCTGATGTGTTCAGGGAGGTCTCAAGAAGTGAGGAGGGGTCTCTGATGTCATCAGGGAGGTCTCAAGAAGTGAGGAGGGGTCTCTGATGTCATCAGGGAGGTCTCAAGAAGTGAGGAGGGGTCTCTGATGTCATCAGGGAGGTCTCAAGAAGTGAGGAGGAGTCTCTGATGTGCTCAGGGAGGTCTAAAGAAGTGAGGAGGGGTCTCTGATGTCATCAGGGAGGTCTCAAGAAGTGAGGAGGGGTCTCTGATGTGTTCAGGGAGGTCTCAAGAAGTGAGGAAGGGTCTCTGATGTCATCAGGGAGGTCTCAAGAAGTGAGGAGGGGTCTCTGATGTGTTCAGGGAGGTCTCAAGAAGTGAGGAAGGGTCTCTGATGTCATCAGGGAGGTCTCAAGAAGTGAGGAGGGGTCTCTGATGTGCTCAGGGAGGTCTCAAGAAGTGAGGAAGGGTCTCTGATGTCATCAGGGAGGTCTCAAGAAGTGAGGAGGGGTCTCTGGTGTGTTCAGGGAGGTCTCAAGAAGTGAGGAAGGGTCTCTGATGTCATCAGGGAGGTCTCAAGAAGTGAGGAGGGGTCTCTGATGTGTTCAGGGAGGTCTCAAGAAGTGAGGAAGGGTCTCTGATGTCATCAGGGAGGTCTCAAGAAGTGAGGAGGGGTCTCTGATGTGCTCAGGGAGGTCTCAAGAAGTGAGGAAGGGTCTCTGATGTCATCAGGGAGGTCTCAAGAAGTGAGGAGGGGTCTCTGGTGTGTTCAGGGAGGTCTCAAGAAGTGAGGAAGGGTCTCTGTGCTCAGGGAGGTCTCAAGAAGTGAGGAGGGGTCTCTGATGTGTTCAGGGAGGTCTCAAGAAGTGAGGAAGGGTCTCTGATGTCATCAGGGAGGTCTCAAGAAGTGAGGAGGGGTCTCTGATGTGTTCAGGGAGGTCTCAAGAAGTGAGGAAGGGTCTCTGATGTCATCAGGGAGGTCTCAAGAAGTGAGGAGGGGTCTCTGATGTGCTCAGGGAGGTCTCAAGAAGTGAGGAAGGGTCTCTGATGTCATCAGGGAGGTCTCAAGAAGTGAGGAGGGGTCTCTGGTGTGTTCAGGGAGGTCTCAAGAAGTGAGGAAGGGTCTCTGATGTCATCAGGGAGGTCTCAAGAAGTGAGGAGGGGTCTCTGATGTGTTCAGGGAGGTCTCAAGAAGTGAGGAAGGGTCTCTGATGTCATCAGGGAGGTCTCAAGAAGTGAGGAGGGGTCTCTGATGTGATCAGGGAGGTCTCAAGAAGTGAGGAGGGGTCTCTGATGTGTTCAGGGAGGTCTCAAGAAGTGAGGAAGGGTCTCTGATGTGTTCAGGGAGGTCTCAAGAAGTGAGGAGGGGTCTCTGATGTGTTCAGGGAGGTCTCAAGAAGTGAGGAGGGGTCTCTGATGTGATCAGGGAGGTCTCAAGAAGTGAGGAGGGGTCTCTGATGTGCTCAGGGAGGTCTCAAGAAGTGGGGAGGGGTCTCTGTGGTCAGGGAGGTCTCAAGAAGTGAGGAGGGGTCTCTGATGTGTTCAGGGAGGTCTCAAGAAGTGAGGAGGGGTCTCTGATGTGCTCAGGGAGGTCTCAAGAAGTGAGGAGGGGTCTCTGTGTTCAGGGAGGTCTCAAGATGTGAGGAGGGGTCTCCGATGTGTTCAGGGAGGTCTCAAGAAGTGAGGAGGGGTCTCTGATGTGATCAGGGAGGTCTCAAGAAGTGAGGAGGGGTCTCTGATGTGATCAGGGAGGTCTCAAGAAGTGAGGAGGGGTCTCTGATGTCATCAGGGAGGTCTCAAGAAGTGAGGAGGGGTCTCTGATGTGTTCAGGGAGGTCTCAAGAAGTGAGGAGGGGTCTCTGATGTGTTCAGGGAGTTCTCAAGAAGTGAGGAGGGGTCTCTGATGTCATCAGGGAGGTCTCAAGAAGTGAGGAGGGGTCTCTGATGTCATCAGGGAGGTCTCAAGAAGTGAGGAGGGGTCTCTGATGTGTTCAGGGAGGTCTCAAGATGTGAGGAGGGGTCTCTGATGCGTTCAGGGAGGTCTCAAGAAGTGAGGAGGGGTCTCTGATGTCATCAGGGAGGTCTCAAGAAGTGAGGAGGGGTCTCTGATGTGTTCAGGGAGGTCTCAAGAAGTGAGGAGGGGTCTCTGATGTCATCAGGGAGGTCTCAAGAAGTGAGGAGGGGCCTCTGATGTGTTCAGGGAGGTCTCAAGAAGTGAGGAGGGGTCTCTGATGTGCTCAGGGAGGTCTCAAGAAGTGAGGAGGGGTCTCTGATGTGTTCAGGGAGGTCTCAAGAAGTGAGGAGGGGTCTCTGATGCGTTCAGGGAGGTCTCAAGAAGTGAGGAGGGGTCTCTGATGTCATCAGGGAGGTCTCAAGAAGTGAGGAGGGGTCTCTGTGTTCAGGGAGGTCTCAAGATGTGAGGAGGGGTCTCTGTGTTCAGGGAGGTCTCAAGAAGTGAGGAGGGGTCTCTGATGCGTTCAGGGAGGTCTCAAGAAGTGAGGAGGGGTCTCTGATGTCATCAGGGAGGTCTCAAGAAGTGAGGAGGGGTCTCTGTGTTCAGGGAGGTCTCAAGAAGTGAGGAGGGGTCTCTGATGTGTTCAGGGAGGTCTCAAGAAGTGAGGAGGGGTCTCTGATGTGTTCAGGGAGGTCTCAATAAGTGAGGAGGGGTCTCTGATGTGTTCAGGGAGGTCTCAAGGAGTGAGGAGGGGTCTCTGATGTCATCAGGGAGGTCTCAAGAAGTGAGGAGGGGTCTCTGATGTCATCAGGGAGGTCTCAAGAAGTGAGGAGGGGTCTCTGATGTGCTCAGGGAGGTCTCAAGAAGTGAGGCGGGGTCTCTGATGCGTTCAGGGAGGTCTCAATAAGTGAGGCGGGGTCTCTGATGTCATCAGGGAGGTCTCAAGAAGTGAGGAGGGGTCTCTGATGTGTTCAGGGAGGTCTCAAGAAGTGAGGAGAGGTCTCTGATGTGTTCAGGGAGGTCTCAAGAAGTGAGGAGGGGTCTCTGATGTGTTCAGGGAGGTCTCAAGAAGTGAGGAGGGGTCTCTGATGTGTTCAGGGAGGTCTCAAGAAGTGAGGAGGGGTCTCTGATGTGTTCAGGGAGGTCTCAAGAAGTGAGATGGGGTCTCTGTGTTCAGGGAGGTCTCAAGAAGTGAGGAGGGGTCTCTGATGTGTTTAGGGAGGTCTCAGGGAGTGAGGAGGGGTCTCTGATGTGTTCAGGGAGGTCTCAAGAAGTGAGGAGGGGTCTCTGATGTGATCAGGGAGGTCTTAAGAAGTGAGGAGGGGTCTCTGATGTCATCAGGGAGGTCTCAAGAAGTGAGGAGGGGTCTCTGATGTGTTCAGGGAGGTCTCAAGAAGTGAGGAGGGGTCTCTGATGTGTTCAGGGAGGTCTCAAGAAGTGAGGAGGGGTCTCTGATGCGTTCAGGGAGGTCTCAAGAAGTGAGGAGGGGTCTCTGCTGTCATCAGGGAGGTCTCAAGAAGTGAGGAGGGGTCTCTGATGTGTTCAGGGAGGTCTCAAGATGTGAGGAGGGGTCTCTGATGTGTTCAGGGAGGTCTCAAGAAGTGAGGAGGGGTCTCTGATGTGCTCAGGGAGGTCTCAAGAAGTGAGGAGGGGTCTCTGATGTGTTCAGGGAGGTCTCAAGAAGTGAGGAGGGGTCTCTGATGTCATCAGGGAGGTCTCAAGAAGTGAGGAGGGGTCTCTGATGTGTTCAGGGAGGTCTCAAGAAGTGTGGAGGGGTCTCTGATGTGTTCAGGGAGGTCTCAAGAAGTGAGGAGGGGTCTCTGATGTCATCAGGGAGGTCTCAAGAAGTGAGGAGGGGTCTCTGATGTCATCAGGGAGGTCTCAAGAAGTGAGGAGGGGTCTCTGATGTGTTCAGGGAGGTCTCATGAAGTGAGGAGGGGTCTCTGATGTGTTCAGGGAGGTCTCAAGAAGTGAGGAGGGGTCTCTGATGTCATCAGGGAGGTCTCAAGAAGTGAGGAGGGGTCTCTGATGTCATCAGGGAGGTCTCAAGAAGTGAGGAGGGGTCTCTGATGTGTTCAGGGAGGTCTCAAGAAGTGAGGAGGGGTCTCTGATGTGTTCAGGGAGGTCTCAAGAAGTGAGGAGGGGTCTCTGATGTCATCAGGGAGGTCTCAAGAAGTGAGGAGGGGTCTCTGATGTGTTCAGGGAGGTCTCAAGAAGTGAGGAGGGGTCTCTGATGTGCTCAGGGAGGTCTCAAAAAGTGAGGAGGGGTCTCTGATATGTTCAGGGAGGTCTCAAGAAGTGAGGAGGGGTCTCTGATGTGCTCAGGGAGGTCTCAAGAAGTGAGGAGGGGTCTCTGATGTCATCAGGGAGGTCTCAAGAAGTGAGGAGGGGTCTCTGATATGCTCAGGGAGGTCTCAAGAAGTGAGGAGGGGTCTCTGATATGTTCAGGGAGGTCTCAAGAAGTGAGGAGGGGTCTCTGATGCGTTCAGGGAGGTCTCAAGAAGTGAGGAGGGGTCTCTGATGCGTTCAGGGAGGTCTCAAGAAGTGAGGAGGGGTCTCTGATGCGTTCAGGGAGGCCTCAAGAAGTGAGGAGGGGTCTCTGTGTTCAGGGAGGTCTCAAGAAGTGTGGAGGGGTCTCTGATGTGTTCAGGGAGGTCTCAAGAAGTGAGGAGGGGTCTCTGATGCGTTCAGGGAGGTCTCAAGAAGTGAGGAGGGGTCTCTGATGTCATCAGGGAGGTCTCAAGAAGTGAGGAGGGGTCTCTGATATGCTCAGGGAGGTCTCAAGAAGTGAGGAGGGGTCTCTGATATGTTCAGGGAGGTCTCAAGAAGTGAGGAGGGGTCTCTGATGCGTTCAGGGAGGTCTCAAGAAGTGAGGAAGGGTCTCTGATGTCATCAGGGAGGTCTCAAGAAGTGAGGAGGGGTCTCTGATGTGCTCAGGGAGGTCTCAAGAAGTGAGGAAGGGTCTCTGATGTCATCAGGGAGGTCTCAAGAAGTGAGGAGGGGTCTCTGGTGTGTTCAGGGAGGTCTCAAGAAGTGAGGAAGGGTCTCTGTGCTCAGGGAGGTCTCAAGAAGTGAGGAGGGGTCTCTGATGTGTTCAGGGAGGTCTCAAGAAGTGAGGAAGGGTCTCTGATGTCATCAGGGAGGTCTCAAGAAGTGAGGAGGGGTCTCTGATGTGTTCAGGGAGGTCTCAAGAAGTGAGGAAGGGTCTCTGATGTCATCAGGGAGGTCTCAAGAAGTGAGGAGGGGTCTCTGATGTGCTCAGGGAGGTCTCAAGAAGTGAGGAAGGGTCTCTGATGTCATCAGGGAGGTCTCAAGAAGTGAGGAGGGGTCTCTGGTGTGTTCAGGGAGGTCTCAAGAAGTGAGGAAGGGTCTCTGATGTCATCAGGGAGGTCTCAAGAAGTGAGGAGGGGTCTCTGATGTGTTCAGGGAGGTCTCAAGAAGTGAGGAAGGGTCTCTGATGTCATCAGGGAGGTCTCAAGAAGTGAGGAGGGGTCTCTGATGTGATCAGGGAGGTCTCAAGAAGTGAGGAGGGGTCTCTGATGTGTTCAGGGAGGTCTCAAGAAGTGAGGAAGGGTCTCTGATGTGTTCAGGGAGGTCTCAAGAAGTGAGGAGGGGTCTCTGATGTGTTCAGGGAGGTCTCAAGAAGTGAGGAGGGGTCTCTGATGTGATCAGGGAGGTCTCAAGAAGTGAGGAGGGGTCTCTGATGTGCTCAGGGAGGTCTCAAGAAGTGGGGAGGGGTCTCTGTGGTCAGGGAGGTCTCAAGAAGTGAGGAGGGGTCTCTGATGTGTTCAGGGAGGTCTCAAGAAGTGAGGAGGGGTCTCTGATGTGCTCAGGGAGGTCTCAAGAAGTGAGGAGGGGTCTCTGTGTTCAGGGAGGTCTCAAGATGTGAGGAGGGGTCTCCGATGTGTTCAGGGAGGTCTCAAGAAGTGAGGAGGGGTCTCTGATGTGATCAGGGAGGTCTCAAGAAGTGAGGAGGGGTCTCTGATGTGATCAGGGAGGTCTCAAGAAGTGAGGAGGGGTCTCTGATGTCATCAGGGAGGTCTCAAGAAGTGAGGAGGGGTCTCTGATGTGTTCAGGGAGGTCTCAAGAAGTGAGGAGGGGTCTCTGATGTGTTCAGGGAGGTCTCAAGAAGTGAGGAGGGGTCTCTGATGTGATCAGGGAGGTCTCAAGAAGTGAGGAGGGGTCTCTGATGTCATCAGGGAGGTCTCAAGAAGTGAGGAGGGGTCTCTGATGTCATCAGGGAGGTCTCAAGAAGTGAGGAGGGGTCTCTGATGTGTTCAGGGAGGTCTCAAGATGTGAGGAGGGGTCTCTGATGCGTTCAGGGAGGTCTCAAGAAGTGAGGAGGGGTCTCTGATGTCATCAGGGAGGTCTCAAGAAGTGAGGAGGGGTCTCTGATGTGTTCAGGGAGGTCTCAAGAAGTGAGGAGGGGTCTCTGATGTCATCAGGGAGGTCTCAAGAAGTGAGGAGGGGCCTCTGATGTGTTCAGGGAGGTCTCAAGAAGTGAGGAGGGGTCTCTGATGTGCTCAGGGAGGTCTCAAGAAGTGAGGAGGGGTCTCTGATGTGTTCAGGGAGGTCTCAAGAAGTGAGGAGGGGTCTCTGATGCGTTCAGGGAGGTCTCAAGAAGTGAGGAGGGGTCTCTGATGTCATCAGGGAGGTCTCAAGAAGTGAGGAGGGGTCTCTGTGTTCAGGGAGGTCTCAAGATGTGAGGAGGGGTCTCTGTGTTCAGGGAGGTCTCAAGAAGTGAGGAGGGGTCTCTGATGCGTTCAGGGAGGTCTCAAGAAGTGAGGAGGGGTCTCTGATGTCATCAGGGAGGTCTCAAGAAGTGAGGAGGGGTCTCTGTGTTCAGGGAGGTCTCAAGAAGTGAGGAGGGGTCTCTGATGTGTTCAGGGAGGTCTCAAGAAGTGAGGAGGGGTCTCTGATGTGTTCAGGGAGGTCTCAATAAGTGAGGAGGGGTCTCTGATGTGTTCAGGGAGGTCTCAAGGAGTGAGGAGGGGTCTCTGATGTCATCAGGGAGGTCTCAAGAAGTGAGGAGGGGTCTCTGATGTCATCAGGGAGGTCTCAAGAAGTGAGGAGGGGTCTCTGATGTGCTCAGGGAGGTCTCAAGAAGTGAGGCGGGGTCTCTGATGCGTTCAGGGAGGTCTCAATAAGTGAGGCGGGGTCTCTGATGTCATCAGGGAGGTCTCAAGAAGTGAGGAGGGGTCTCTGATGTGTTCAGGGAGGTCTCAAGAAGTGAGGAGAGGTCTCTGATGTGTTCAGGGAGGTCTCAAGAAGTGAGGAGGGGTCTCTGATGTGTTCAGGGAGGTCTCAAGAAGTGAGGAGGGGTCTCTGATGTGTTCAGGGAGGTCTCAAGAAGTGAGGAGGGGTCTCTGATGTGTTCAGGGAGGTCTCAAGAAGTGAGATGGGGTCTCTGTGTTCAGGGAGGTCTCAAGAAGTGAGGAGGGGTCTCTGATGTGTTTAGGGAGGTCTCAGGGAGTGAGGAGGGGTCTCTGATGTGTTCAGGGAGGTCTCAAGAAGTGAGGGGAGGTCTCAAGAAGTGAGGAGGGGTCTCTGTGTTCAGGGAGGTCTCAAGAAGTGAGGAGGGGTCTCTGATGTGATCAGGGAGGTCTTAAGAAGTGAGGAGGGGTCTCTGATGTCATCAGGGAGGTCTCAAGAAGTGAGGAGGGGTCTCTGATGTGTTCAGGGAGGTCTCAAGAAGTGAGGAGGGGTCTCTGATGTGTTCAGGGAGGTCTCAAGAAGTGAGGAGGGGTCTCTGATGCGTTCAGGGAGGTCTCAAGAAGTGAGGAGGGGACTCTGCTGTCATCAGGGAGGTCTCAAGAAGTGAGGAGGGGTCTCTGTGTTCAGGGAGGTCTCAAGATGTGAGGAGGGGTCTCTGATGTGTTCAGGGAGGTCTCAAGAAGTGAGGAGGGGTCTCTGATGTGCTCAGGGAGGTCTCAAGAAGTGAGGAGGGGTCTCTGATGTGTTCAGGGAGGTCTCAAGAAGTGAGGAGGGGTCTCTGATGTCATCAGGGAGGTCTCAAGAAGTGAGGAGGGGTCTCTGATGTGTTCAGGGAGGTCTCAAGAAGTGTGGAGGGGTCTCTGATGTGTTCAGGGAGGTCTCAAGAAGTGAGGAGGGGTCTCTGATGTCATCAGGGAGGTCTCAAGAAGTGAGGAGGGGTCTCTGATGTCATCAGGGAGGTCTCAAGAAGTGAGGAGGGGTCTCTGATGTGTTCAGGGAGGTCTCATGAAGTGAGGAGGGGTCTCTGATGTGTTCAGGGAGGTCTCAAGAAGTGAGGAGGGGTCTCTGATGTCATCAGGGAGGTCTCAAGAAGTGAGGAGGGGTCTCTGATGTCATCAGGGAGGTCTCAAGAAGTGAGGAGGGGTCTCTGATGTGTTCAGGGAGGTCTCAAGAAGTGAGGAGGGGTCTCTGATGTGTTCAGGGAGGTCTCAAGAAGTGAGGAGGGGTCTCTGATGTCATCAGGGAGGTCTCAAGAAGTGAGGAGGGGTCTCTGATGTGTTCAGGGAGGTCTCAAGAAGTGAGGAGGGGTCTCTGATGTGCTCAGGGAGGTCTCAAGAAGTGAGGAGGGGTCTCTGATGTGTTCAGGGAGGTCTCAAGAAGTGAGGAGGGGTCTCTGATGTGCTCAGGGAGGTCTCAAGAAGTGAGGAGGGGTCTCTGATGTCATCAGGGAGGTCTCAAGAAGTGAGGAGGGGTCTCTGATGCGTTCAGGGAGGTCTCAAGAAGTGAGGAGGGGTCTCTGATGCGTTCAGGGAGGTCTCAAGAAGTGAGGAGGGGTCTCTGATGCGTTCAGGGAGGCCTCAAGAAGTGAGGAGGGGTCTCTGATGCGTTCAGGGAGGCCTCAAGAAGTGAGGAGGGGTCTCTGTGTTCAGGGAGGTCTCAAGAAGTGTGGAGGGGTCTCTGATGTGTTCAGGGAGGTCTCAAGAAGTGAGGAGGGGTCTCTGATGCGTTCAGGGAGGTCTCAAGAAGTGAGGAGGGGTCTCTGTGTTCAGGGAGGTCTCAAGAAGTGAGGAGGGGTCTCTGATGCGTTCAGGGAGGTCTCAAGAAGTGAGGAGGGGTCTCTGATGTGTTCAGGGAGGTCTCAAGAAGTGAGGAGGGGTCTCTGATGTCATCAGGGAGGTCTCAAGAAGTGAGG
Organism: Lissotriton helveticus; assembly: GCF_964261635.1. Lineage (NCBI taxonomy): Eukaryota > Metazoa > Chordata > Amphibia > Caudata > Salamandridae > Lissotriton > Lissotriton helveticus. Next base: position 21,675,074 of record NC_136073.1, read on the forward strand.
AGGGGTCTCTGATGTCATCAGGGAGGTCTCAAGAAGTGAGGAGGGGTCTCTGATGTCATCAGGGAGGTCTCAATAAGTGAGGAGGGGTCTCTGATGTGCTCAGGGAGGTCTCAAGAAGTGAGGAGGGGTCTCTGATGTCATCAGGGAGGTCTCAAGAAGTGAGGAGGGGTCTCTGATGTGTTCAGGGAGGTCTCAAGAAGTGAGGAAGGGTCTCTGATGTCATCAGGGAGGTCTCAAGAAGTGAGGAGGGGTCTCTGATGTGTTCAGGGAGGTCTCAAGAAGTGAGGAAGGGTCTCTGATGTCATCAGGGAGGTCTCAAGAAGTGAGGAGGGGTCTCTGATGTGCTCAGGGAGGTCTCAAGAAGTGAGGAGGGGTCTCTGGTGTGTTCAGGGAGGTCTCAAGAAGTGAGGAAGGGTCTCTGATGTCATCAGGGAGGTCTCAAGAAGTGAGGAGGGGTCTCTGATGTGTTCAGGGAGGTCTCAAGAAGTGAGGAAGGGTCTCTGATGTCATCAGGGAGGTCTCAAGAAGTGAGGAGGGGTCTCTGATGTGCTCAGGGAGGTCTCAAGAAGTGAGGAAGGGTCTCTGATGTCATCAGGGAGGTCTCAAGAAGTGAGGAGGGGTCTCTGGTGTGTTCAGGGAGGTCTCAAGAAGTGAGGAAGGGTCTCTGTGCTCAGGGAGGTCTCAAGAAGTGAGGAGGGGTCTCTGATGTGTTCAGGGAGGTCTCAAGAAGTGAGGAAGGGTCTCTGATGTCATCAGGGAGGTCTCAAGAAGTGAGGAGGGGTCTCTGATGTGTTCAGGGAGGTCTCAAGAAGTGAGGAAGGGTCTCTGATGTCATCAGGGAGGTCTCAAGAAGTGAGGAGGGGTCTCTGATGTGCTCAGGGAGGTCTCAAGAAGTGAGGAAGGGTCTCTGTCATCAGGGAGGTCTCAAGAAGTGAGGAGGGGTCTCTGGTGTGTTCAGGGAGGTCTCAAGAAGTGAGGAGGGGTCTCTGATGTGTTCAGGGAGGTCTCAAGAAGTGAGGAGGGGTCTCTGATGTGTTCAGGGAGGTCTCAAGAAGTGAGGAGGGGTCTCTGATGCGCTCAGGGAGGTCTCAAGAAGTGAGGAGGGGTCTCTGATGTCATCAGGGAGGTCTCACGAAGTGACGAGGGGTCTCTGATGTGTTCAGGGAGGTCTCAAGATGTGAGGAGGGGTCTCTGATGTGTTCAGGGAGGTCTCAAGAAGTGAGGAGGGGTCTCTGATGTGTTCAGGGAGTTCTCAAGAAGTGAGGAGGGGTCTCTGATGTGTTCAGGGAGGTCTCAAGAAGTGAGGAAGGGTCTCTGATGCGTTCAGGGAGGTCTCAAGAAGTGAGGAGGGGTCTCTGATGTGTTCAGGGAGGTCTCAAGAAGTGAGATTGGGTCTCTGATGTCATCAGGGAGGTCTCAATAAGTGAGGCGGGGTCTCTGATGTGTTCAGGGAGGTCTCAAGAAGTGAGGAAGGGTCTCTGATGTGTTCAGGGAGGTCTCAAGATGTGAGGAGGTGTCTCTGATGTGTTCAGGGAGGTCTCAAGAAGTGAGGAAGGGTCTCTGATGTCATCAGGGAGGTCTCAAGAAGTGAGGAGGGGTCTCTGATGTGTTCAGGGAGGTCTCAAGAAGTGAGGAAGGGTCTCTGATGCGTTCAGGGAGGTCTTAAGAAGTGAGGAGGGGTCTCTGATGTGTTCAGGGAGGTCTCAAGATGTGAGATGGGGTCTCTGATGTCATCAGGGAGGTCTCAATAAGTGAGGCGGGGTCTCTGATGTGTTCAGGGAGGTCTCAAGAAGTGAGGAAGGGTCTCTGATGTGTTCAGGGAGGTCTCAAGATGTGAGGAGGTGCCTCTGATGTGTTCAGGGAGGTCTCAAGAAGTGAGGAAGGGTCTCTGATGTCATCAGGGAGGTCTCAAGAAGTGAGGAGGGGTCTCTGATGTGTTCAGGGAGGTCTCAAGAAGTGAGGAGGGGACTTTGATGTGTTCAGGGAGGTCTCAAGAAGTGAGGAGGGGTCTCTGATGTGTTCAGGGAGGTCTCAAGAAGTGAGGAGGGGTCTCTGATGTGTTGAGGGAGGTCTCAAGAAGTGAGGAGGGGTCTCTGATGCGCTCAGGGAGGTCTCAAGAAGTGAGGAGGGGTCTCTGATGTCATCAGGGAGGTCTCAAGAAGTGAGGAGGGGTCTCTTATGTCATCAGGGAGGTCTCAAGAAGTGAGGAGGGGTCTCTGATGTGTTCAGGGAGGTCTCAAGAAGTGAGGAGGGGTCTCTGATGTCATCAGGGAGGTCTCAAGAAGTGAGGAGGGGTCTCTGATGTGTTCAGGGAGGTCTCAAGAAGTGAGGAGGGGTCTCTGATGTCATCCCGGAGGTCTCAAGAAGTGAGGAGGGGTCTCTGATGTCATCAGGGAGGTCTCAATAAGTGAGGAGGGGTCTCTGATGTGTTCAGGGAGGTCTCAAGAAGTGAGATGGGGTCTCTGATGTCATCAGGGAGGTCTCAATAAGTGAGGCGGGGTCTCTGATGTGTTCAGGGAGGTCTCAAGAAGTGAGGAGGGGTCTCTGATGTGTTCAGGGAGGTCTCAAGAAGTGAGGAAGGGTCTCTGATGTCATCAGGGAGGTCTCAAGAAGTGAGGAGGGGTCTCTGATGCGTTCAGGGAGGTCTCAAGAAGTGAGGAGGGGTCTCTGATGTGTTCAGGGAGGTCTCAATAAGTGAGGAGGGGTCTCTGGTGTGTTCAGGGAGGTCTCAAGAAGTGAGGAGGGGTCTCTGATGTGTTCAGGGAGGTCTCAAGAAGTGGGGAGGGGTCTCTGATGTGTTGAGGGAGGTCTCAAGAAGTGAGGAGGGGTCTCTGATGTGTTGAGGGAGGTCTCAAAAAGTGAGGAGGGGTCTCTGATGTGTTGAGGGAGGTCTCAAGAAGTGAGGAGGGGTCTCTGATGTGCTCAGGGAGGTCTCAAGAAGTGAGGAGGGGTCTCTGATGTCATCAGGGAGGTCTCAAAAAGTGAGGAGGGGTCTCTGATATGTTCAGGGAGGTCTCAAGAAGTGAGGAGGGGTCTCTGATGCGCTCAGGGAGGTCTCAAGAAGTGAGGAGGGGTCTCTGATGTGCTCAGGGAGGTCTCAAGAAGTGAGGAGGGGTCTCTGATATGTTCAGGGAGGTCTCAAGAAGTGAGGAGGGGTCTCTGATATGTTCAGGGAGGTCTCAAGAAGTGAGGAGGGGTCTCTGATGTCATCAGGGAGGTCTCAAAAAGTGAGGAGGGGTCTCTGATATGTTCAGGGAGGTCTCAAGAAGTGAGGAGGGGTCTCTGATGCGCTCAGGGAGGTCTCAAGAAGTGAGGAGGGGTCTCTGATGTGCTCAGGGAGGTCTCAAGAAGTGAGGAGGGGTCTCTGATATGTTCAGGGAGGTCTCAAGAAGTGAGGAGGGGTCTCTGATGTGTTCAGGGAGGTCTCAAGAAGTGAGGAGGGGTCTCTGATGTGATCAGGGAGGTCTCAAGAAGTGAGGAGGGGTCTCCGATGTGCTCAGGGAGGTCTCAAGAAGTGAGGAGGGGTCTCTGATGTGATCAGGGAGGTCTCAAGAAGTGAGGAGGGGTCTCTGATGTGTTCAGGGAGGTCTCAAGAAGTGAGGAGGTGTCTCTGATGCGCTCAGGGAGGTCTCAAGAAGTGAGGAGGGGTCTCTGATATGTTCAGGGAGGTCTCAAGATGTGAGGAGGGGTCTCTGATGCGCTCAGGGAGGTCTCAAGAAGTGAGGAGGGGTCTCTGATGTGTTCAGGGAGGTCTCAAGAAGTGAGGAGGTGTCTCTGATGTGCTCAGGGAAGTCTCAAGAAGTGAGGAGGGGTCTCTGATGTGTTCAGGGAGGTCTCAAGAAGTGAGGAGGGGTCTCTGATATGTTCAGGGAGTTCTCAAGATGTGAGGAGGGGTCTCTGATGTGTTCAGGGAGGTCTCAAGAAGTGAGGAGGTGTCTCTGATGTGCTCAGGGAGGTCTCAAGAAGTGAGGAGGGGTCTCTGATGTGTTCAGGGAGGTCTCAAGTGAGGAGGGGTCTCTGATATGTTCAGGGAGGTCTCAAGAAGTGAGGAGGGGTCTCTGATGTGCTCAGGGAGGTCTCAAGAAGTGAGGAGGGGTCTCTGATGTGCTCAGGGAGGTCTCAAGAAGTGAGGAGGGGTCTCTGATATGTTCAGGGAGGTCTCAAGAAGTGAGGAGGGGTCTCTGATGTGTTCAGGGAGGTCTCAAGAAGTGAGATGGGGTCTCTGTGTTCAGGGCGGTCTCAAGAAGTGAGGAGGGGTCTCTGATGTGATCAGGGAGGTCTCAAGAAGTGAGGAGGGGTCTCTGATGCGTTCAGGGAGGTCTCAAGAAGTGAGGAAGTGTCTCTGATGCGCTCAGGGAGGTCTCAAGAAGTGAGGAGAGGTCTCTGATATGTTCAGGGAGGTCTCAAGAAGTGAGGAGGGGTCTCTGATATGTTCAGGGCGGTCTCAAGAAGTGAGGAGGGGTCTCTGATGTCATCAGGGAGGTCTCAAGAAGTGAGGAGGGGTCTCTGATGTGTTCAGGGAGGTCTCAAGAAGTGAGGAGGGGTCTCTGATGTGTTCAGGGAGGTCTCAAGAAGTGAGGAGGGGTCTCTGTGTTCAGGGAGGTCTCAAGAAGTGAGGAGGGGTCTCTGATGTCATCAGGGAGGTCTCAAGAAGTGAGGAGGGGTCTCTGGTGTGTTCAGGGAGGTCTCAATAAGTGAGGAGGGGTCTCTGATGTGCTCAGGGAGGTCTCAAGAAGTGAGGAGGGGTCTCTGATGTCATCAGGGAGGTCTCAAGAAGTGAGGAGGGGTCTCTGATGTGTTCAGGGAGGTCTCAAGAAGTGAGGAGGGGTCTCTGTGTTCAGGGAGGTCTCAAGAAGTGAGGAGGGGTCTCTGATGTGTTCAGGGAGGTCTCAAGAAGTGAGGAGGGGTCTCTGATGTCATCAGGGAGGTCTCAAGAAGTGAGGAGGGGTCTCTGATGTGCTCAGGGAGGTCTCAAGAAGTGAGGAAGGGTCTCTGATGTGTTCAGGGAGGTCTCAAGAAGTGAGGCGGGGTCTCTGATGTGTTCAGGGAGGTCTCAAGAAGTGAGGAGGGGTCTCTGATGTGTTCAGGGAGGTCTCAAGAAGTGAGGAGGGGTCTCTGTGTTCAGGGAGGTCTCAAGATGTGAGGAGGGGTCTCTGTGTTCAGGGAGGTCTCAAGGAGTGAGGAGGGGTCTCTGATGTCATCAGGGAGGTCTCAATAAGTGAGGAGGGGTCTCTGATGCGTTCAGGGAGGTCTCAAGATATGAGGAGGGGTCTCTGATGTGTTCAGGAAGGTCTCAAGAAGTGAGGAGGGGTCTCTGATGTGTTCAGGGAGGTCTCAAGAAGTGAGGAGGGGTCTCTGATGTCATCAGGGAGGTCTCAAGAAGTGAGGAGGGGTCTCTGATGTGTCCAGGGAGGTCTCAAGAAGTGAGGAGGGGTCTCTGATGTCATCAGGGAGGTCTCAAGAAGTGATGAGGGGTCTCTGATGTGTTCAGGGAGGTCTCAATAAGTGAGGCGGGGTCTCTGATGTGATCAGGGAGGTCTCAAGAAGTGAGGAGGGGTCTCTGTGTTCAGGGAGGTCTCAAGAAGTGAGGAAGGGTCTCTGATGTGTTCAGGGAGGTCTCAAGATGTGAGGAGGGGTCTCTGGTGTGTTCAGGGCGGTCTCAAGAAGTAAGGGGGGGGTCTCTGATGTGTTCAGGGAGGTCTCAAGAAGTGAGGAGGGGTCTCTGGTGTGTTCAGGGCGGTCTCAAGAAGTAAGGGGGGGGTCTCTGATGTGTTCAGGGAGGTCTCAAGAAGTGAGGAGGGGTCTCTGATGTGCTCAGGGAGGTCTCAAGAAGTGAGGAGGGGTCTCTGATGTGCTCAGGGAGGTCTCAAGAAGTGAGGAGGGGTCTCTGATGTGTTCAGGGAGGTCTCAAGAAGTGAGAAGGGGACTCTGTGTTCAGAGAGGTCGCGCCATGTCTTGAGTGCCAAGGCGGGGAATGAGCGACCTCCAGTTTTGCTTTGGCGGATGCGGGGAGTGAGGCAGAGCGTAGGCGTCGGGTGGGTTGGCGAAAGTGTATGCAGCTCTCCAGGTGTTCTGGTCCTGTGTCGTGTAGGGCTTTGTATGTGTGCAAAAAACACAAAACACATGAAACGCAGTTCCCAGGTGGCTGAGAGGTCCTCACAACGGAGGTTAGAAAGGACTCGTCTTCACTAATTCATAGTCCTATGCGCAAGAATGTCCCTCCACTGGTCGAGTGGTGCTTTTCACTGTGTAGGTCGAAGCAACTCAAGAGCGATCCCGACTGGGCGGGGGTTCCTAAACGTATAAAGGCGATCCTCTCATTAACACGTACACAAGGGAAATAATCAAATGGTGTCCAAACCGTTGTTACGAGTGGGAAGGGAAAAATACCCTTTTCTTTAAATAGCCCCCACTCACTCTAATAGTGACCTGCTTCATCATAGGGCGCAGCCAGACTGCTAAAGGTCAGGGTGGGCTCGACCGTGTTTCAGGGAGCACTTAATGATATTTTGTATGGGGGCGTACTATTAAAGATACAATTCCTCACCCACTCCTAAAGAAATCTTTAACCCCTTCGATGCTTATGACGAGCTCAGCTCATCATGAGGCACAGTGGAGCTGAGCTCGTCATAACTGCCGCGGCCCTCCAACGTGCGGCGAATTCCCCACCTGTGCGGGCGTTCTGAAGGAGTGGGCGGAGTCATGCTGAGTCAAGCTCGTCATGAGCACAGCTCCACTGTGCAGCATGACGAGCTGGACTCTTCATGAGTACCGCGGCGCCGCGGTCCCTCCCTCTCCGCACCGCGTAGGAATTAGCCCCGCGTGTAAGGGGTTAATAATGGAGTGGGAGGGAAGGTTAAAATATAAACAAACAGGGTGACTAAGGATGTGATGGTCCTATGACCCATATTCTAGCACCTTGGTCTGTGTGCTACAGAAGTTTGAATTGGCTGCGCTTGCCATGAAGCTTCCCAATGTACATTGTTATGTGGGTGCAAAACACTGAGCTGCCTTCATCCGGGGCAGATTGGCTGGCATGTTAGCTCCCAGCCTCAATTGACAAGTGCATAGCAAGGACCCTGTTTTATTTCATTTGGTATGATGATTGTTCTAGGTTGGGGTAGGCCGGCAAAGTATGGGGGCGAAAAAAAAACTTTGTTTCTATAGCACTTCGTACCAGTGAGTTCCATCCCTAAGGGCTGTAAATTACAGGTGTTACTTGTGCCTAATTTTACGGTAGTCACCCTACTCATAGCCACTGAGTAGCTACTCACACCGGGCAGGTACAGAGTACTCATGTTTACCAGGTCCAGGTGTGATTAGCTCATCCAGGCCATGTTTGTGCTTTACATTCTGAGACTTGTAGTAAAACCAGAACTACAAGTCCCAGAATGCAAGGCCATAAAACCTTGTAATGGATGTCCAACTTGAGAGCTCTGCAAGTGTCTCAGGTCATGTCTAAGACTACATTCTTCTTTGTGAGTTCAACATATCATTCTGTAGATAATATATTGTTTCTTAATATGCGTCAAACGATGGCATTCTTTTTTTTTTTTTAAAGAACCTTTATTGTCTCAGCGCAGAGATACACGCATGGGCCTACAACCAGTCCGGCCGGCCGCTACTCAAGTCGATGAAAAATACATAGTACGAAGGTTACAGCGGTCCGGTGGTCAAAGGCAGAGGAGCATCCAGGATACGATACATTAGTAGGATACCATGCGACAAGAAAGACCTGAAACGGTTCATTTTGCAATAACAAAAATATTTTCAAAAAACAATGTCGCACAATCGTGCACGCCCCCAACGCATTAGCTAATAACAAAGTTTTACGCCAGCGATATACATCATCTGAAAGGGACAGGAGAAGGGGCACACAAGTCAGGATAGATGCAATAACACGTAACAAACATGGCGAGCTAGCCCCCCCTCAAAGGGAAAACACACTATGGGAGACATGAAAGACGACGACATCGAAAAAGGAAAAGGGCAAAGGGCCATAGAAACAAAGAGAGAACAAAATAACATACCCATCCCCCAACCCCCATCCCTGCACCCCTGCAGAAGGCTATGGCCTACCCCCCCAGCAGCGTGCCTGTCGCCCTAAATGAGAGACCCGAAATACAGAGAAGAAAGAGAAAAGGAAGAAGAAAAATACAGGAGAAGGGCTGTCTGTGTAATTATCCGGTCCCTCCCACCTCCGCATACCAAAAATCATCTAAACATGAACAGTAATAGAAGCACAAGTATCAGCAATCACATAGAGCGCAACCAATTACAACTCCTCCACACGCCCCTTAAATCGCCATTAACCAACTATAGGGCCCGCCAAGTCCCAAGCAAGGTCACCCCTGGCCTCTCCTGTCGATAGTAGCGACTTCGAACCTTCCTGCAGACGGGATACAGATTGGCACATAGAGTCCGAACGTCCCGGGTGGATCAGTCAGCGTCTTCGCCCCACAGGGTCCCAGCCACAAAGAGATCTCCGATGGTGCATGGGGGAAGTCCGAATGCGACAATATCCACATCGCCAATAGTCTCAAGTTCGAATACAGGCCCGCCAAGCACGGAAAAGGAATCACATAGTGTGGGAAGCGCCGAAACCCAGCCAGGGCCCCCGGTTCCATAAATCGATACCGTTCCTCCACGCGCCGATCCGAAAAAGGCCCCGATGAGACAAGCATTTGTGTAACAGGTGTAGCAACAATAAGTTCAGGAACCAAATCTATGCGCGTCTCCAAGAATATAAACTCTTCCGGGGAACACCTCGATGTAGCAGAGGGAGACACTTCGGCGCCTCCTAGAGAGCAATCCGTACCGTTACAAGATGGCGGGACAGCAATGGCGGCCATCCGTTCTCCCAATGCCCGGGTCTCCTGGAGCATGGCAATCCGCAAGGATGTCAGGGCAGCTAGTATATGTCCATTCGCGGGCATTTCCCCACATAGCCAAACCCCGGGATTCTCATGTGTATCGGTTTCTCTACCCAGGGGAGGGGTGCACACTAAGGCATCGTCCGCCATTCCAGCCATTTAGTTCTCTTTCTCCTCCCCCTCACGTCGGTGTCTTGTCCGACCTCGGGAATCAGCAGGATTCACGGCAGGGATCTCGGTAGT